>NC_044031.1:515896404-516511731 GCF_901765095.1 Microcaecilia unicolor
CTGAGGATCTCAAGGCAATGAAACAATGTGTCAAGGTGGTAGCCACACCTGGAACAATGCTAGTCTGCATACAGAGAGCGAGGTAACACCAGGAGAAGAAAGGAGGTGTTGATGCCCTTGTACAAGTCATTGTTGAGGCCTCACTTGGAATATTGTGTTCAGTTTTGGAGGCAGTTCAAAAGAAGGAAATAGAAATGATATGGAGTTTGTGCCAAAAGTTGTATAGAAGAGTCTGGAAGACCTGAATATGTATACCCTAGAGGAAAAGAGGGATAGAGGAGATATGATACAAGCATTTGAATACTTGAAAAGTATTAATATACAAATCTTTTTTAGAGACGGGGAAACAGTAAAACTAGAGTATTGTTGGGAGATATTTTTCACAGAGAGGGTGATCAATGCCTGGAATGCCTTCCTGGGGCAGATAGTGAAAGCAAAAACAGTGATGGAATTCAAAAAGTTATGGGGTAAACACAAAGGATCCCTAATTAGAAAGGGGATGGTATAAAAACAAAAGTTAAATGATCTGATGGATGTTGATGTGTTGAGTGGCGCATAGATAGCAACTCCAGCTGTGAGGAACTAAGGTCAATGATAGGCTTACTTCTGTGGTCTGTGTCCTATATATGGCAAAATAGATCGGGATTGGCTGGAGTGGGCTTTGGTGGCAGCTTCAGTAGTTGAAACATTAAGGACAGTGCCAGGCAGACTTCTATTGTCTATGTCCTGAAAATGGCAAAGAAAGATCAGGATCAAGTACATGTATTTTATACCACATTCATTATTAGTTTAATCATGAATTGATAATGAATGTGACTGTTGGGCAAACTGGATGGACTGTTCAAGTCTTTATCTGCCGTCATCTACTATGTTACCTAGAGGGGCATTTTCAAAAGAAATGACTAAGTTGGAATTTGGACGTCTTTGTAAAACGTCCAAATTCGGAGGCGGGGAAAAGGTCATTTTCCAAAAAGATGGACGTCCATCTTTTGTGTTCGAAAATACCATGAACGTCCTTGGATTTGGACATCTTTGATTTTCGGTGGTTTTTGAACACAAAGACATCCAAGTCTAAAATGTCCAAAGTCAAGCCATTTGGACATGGGAGGAGCCAGCATTTGTAGTAGACTGGTCCCCCTGACATGCCAGGATAGCAATCGGGCACCCTAGGGGGCACTGCAGTGGACTTCATAAAATGCTCCCAAGTACACAGCTCCCTTACCTTGTGTGCTGAGCCCCCCAAAACCCACTACCCCCAACTGTAAACCACTACCATAGCCCTTACAGGTGAAGGGGGCACCTATATGTAGGTACAGAGGGTTTCTGGTGGGTTTTGGAGGGCTCGCTGTTTCCTCCACAAATGTAACAAGTAGGGAGGTGTATGAGCCTGGGTCCACCTGTCTGAAGTGCACTATACCTACTACTAAACTACTCCATGGACCTGCATGCACTGTAATGGACCCGAGTATGACATCTGAGGCTGGCATTAGAGGCTGCAAGTAATGTTGTTCATCACAATTTGGGGGGTTGGGAGCGGGTTATTGACCACTGGGGGAGTAAGGGGAGGTCATCCCCGATTCTTTGCATGGTCATCTGATCATTTGGGGCACCTTTTTGTGCCTTATTCGTAAGAAAAACAGGTCTAAGTGAACATGTCCAAGTTTTAGACCTGGACGTCTTTGCTTGTTCCATTATGGCTCAAAGATGTCCAAGTCTTAGAAACGCCCAAGTCCCGCCTCGAGCATGCCTCCGATACACACCCTTGAGATTTGCACGTCCTTGTGACAAAGACATGCACAATGCGGTTTCGATTATACCGATTTGAACGTCTCTGTGAGAAGGACGTCCAAGTGCCGATTTATGTCACTTTTTCGATGTTCATCTCTTGCAAAAATGAGCCTGCTAGTATTCTTTAACTGAAAGTACGAGCCTACTTTCCATTATAAAATAGGTTCCTGCTGTGTGTACCCTTTGGGCACTTAATTGGAGGCAGCCAATTTTCTCTGTGACTTTCTTCTCTTTGTACTGTAGTAGGTTTTCTCTAGGTATATTAAGGGAAGAAGCAATATTCTTGGGAGATTATTTTGGAGTTGTAGTCTTTTTTTTTTTTTTTAAGGATTCAGTCAGGATTTTGAGGTGTTTATCTCTGTCTCTTGGGTCAGAGCAGATATGGTGGTATCGTGTGGCTTGCTTGTGTATAATGGATACAAACCATAAAAATCTACTGCTTTGTCACCCTGTCATCTATAATCCATCTCTCCCTGTCTCTTTCCCTGTCTCCCATCTCTTTCCCTGTCCCTTCCCTCTTTCTCACCTAACATACCCCACTCTCTTCCTGCGAGACTCTCATTGGAATGCTTTTGTGTTTCACTTATATATTCTGATATTTGTTAGCATTTGCATATTTCTGATCTGAAAAAGAAGGGTTACCTTTGAAAGCTACTCAAAAATGTATTGTTAGTCCAATAAAATCAGTATTATCTTTTCTTTTCTGTTTTGTTTTATTTCTATTTATTACCTTTAAAGGTGGAATAACATGGCTACCACACCACTTTACTCAAGAATGAAGATATTGCATACAGCTGTATAAAAAAGGAAATGAGCAAACATATGGAAAAAGAAACAAAAGTGAACAGCCATCTTTATTTTCTGACAATCTACAAGAAGAATGACATCATTCCCAAAGGACTCAAGATCAAAAATCCTTTGGTTGCTACTTACAATTCTGACTATGCAAACTCTGCATATGCACTAGTCAGAAACTAAGAAATGCAGGGCCGCCGAGAGACTGAGCCGGGCCTGGAGCAAGGTCGCTCCCCCCCCCCCCCCAAGGAGCGCTCCCTACTCCCCAATCGCTACTGCTGTCACCACACTCTCCTGCTCCCAGGTCGATGGCTCCGCAGTCTCCACCTACCTATCCTCAGCTACCTTCTGTCTGTCATCTGACACCCTGAATTTTAAAACAATCTCTAAAGCAGCAGCACAGCGCCTTCTGTGCGAAAGCGGCAGATCGCTTTGGGTGGGCCTTCCCTCACTGTGTCCCGGCTTCATGGAAATAGGAAGGTACATCAGAGGAGGGTGGGACACAGTGAGGGAAAGCCCAAGGCAATCTGCCGCTTTCACACAGAAGGTGCTGGGCTGCTGCTTTAGAGACTTTTTTTTAAATGCAGGGTGTAGCTGAGGGTAGGTAGGTGGAAACTGGGGACTGCAGCGCCAGCAGCCTGGAAGCAGGAGAGGGAGAGAGACCCCGGCGCTGGGCCCTTCTTGGAGGCCCGGGCCCAGGGAATTTCTCTCCCCCCCGCCCCCCTCTCGGTGGCCCTGAAGAGATGAACTTATACATCAACTGTACTAAAGGAAGAAAATGATAAGATCACAAAAAGAAGAAATCATAAGGAATATGCAGCAACTAAATCCCTACCTTATCAACCAACTCAAGAGGGACCTGCAATAAATCCAAAAACAAAACAAAACAATACAATATGTTGCTATCCGTATTCCATAAGAAAGAAAAAAGTTGACTTCTCTCCTGCAGAATCACAGAGAGAACAGTTCATTTCAGATCACCAGTGACACAACACCTGGAGTAGACCCAAACAACTAGGAAACACTTTCCAATCCACCAGAGGTATATGAGAATCAGAGTGCAAACAAACTAAGAGATCATGAAAGTCAGCAGATGCCCTCCAGGAAAACTCTCACTGACCACACTGATGGAAGTACATATCAAATTGGGATAGTAAACCTCTCAAACTACCAATTATCACGGCATAAGACCTGTGTACTGTCAAAAAGACTCTCTTTTGTCTTTCTAGCAAACTAGTTCAAATTCAACTATACTAAGACCTGGAAAAATTCTTTAGAAAACTACACTTGAAAATACATTTCTACAAAAGAGAGACTCCCAAAAGTATAGAATACAACCTTAAACAAAAGAACAAGTATTTCACCCCACACAAAGGAGAAAACAATAAACTAGACAACTACATAGAAAGTTTCAGATACAGAGTGAAACCACAATTTTCCAGCAAACAAAAGAAAATTCTATACAATCTGTCTCCACCAAAAAGATCTGCTATATAAAAAAAACCCTACAAAATAACCAAAACATTGTCATCAAACCTGCAGACAAAGGAGGCTCTGTAGTGATAATGGACACACGAGGATACATTGAAGAAGGACACAGACAGCTCTCAGACAACACATACTATAGGAAACTAACTGAAGAACCCACAGAGGATTAAACAAAACAGCTGAAAAACCTTATCAAAACACTTTCAAAGCAAGTACAGCCACATCTAAAAATACTCATCCCAAACCATTCTTCTCAGGACATGTTATATAAAATCCATAAACCTGGAAACCCTGGCAGGTCAATCATATCTGATACTGGAACAATAACAGTGAATTCTTAAACCCTTTGTGCACAAGACAAATAGCTTCATAGAAGACACCACAGACTTTCTGAACAAACTAAAACACATCAAGCAGCTATTACCAGATACTCTTCTGGTCATAATGGATGTATAAGCAACATTCCCCATGCAGATGGCATAGCTGCATGTGATAAATTCCTAAACACATTCACCCTGGACCACCAGTACTCACCGAAAACTATTACAAAATTAATCAAATTCATTCTAACTCACAACTATTTCAGTTTTAACAATGACATCTAGGTATTTGCAACTCATGGGCACTGCTATGGGCACCACGATGGCACCCAATATGCTAACCATGGCAGAACTAGAAGAGATGTTTCTGAATATATATCAGACAAAACCCTTAAAATACTACTGGTATATTGATGATGTTTTCATGATTTGGACTGAGGAAAAAGAGACTCTCAAACAATTTTGCAGTTCCTTTAATACATACCATTCTACAATCAAATTGAAAATTGACTACTCCCCAGAAAAACTCAACTTTGTAGACACCACAGTTTCCATCAGCAATGGCTATATAGAAACATCAGTATTCATGAAACCTAAGGATAGATGCAGCTATCTTCACAACTGCAACTTCCAACCTTCATATATATATAAAAAAAAAGTTCATTGTACACAACCAAGCCACATAATACTACAGTATCTTCTCTGACCCAAGAGACAGAGATAAACACCTCAAAATTCTGACTGAATCCTTCAAACAAAAAGGCTATAACTCCAAAATAATCTCCAAGAATATTTCTTCTTTCATTAATATACCTAGAAAAAACCTACTGCAGTACAAAGAGAAGAAAGCCACAAAGAGAATCCACCTTGTAGTGACATACAATCCAGAACTATAAAAATTGAAGAGTCATAAAAGATCTACAGCCACTACTCTAGGAGCATGAATTACTGAAAGAGATATCCCCAGCCCCACCAGTGCTGGCATTCTGTCAGCCACTTAATTTGAAACAGAAAGTAGTGAAAAGCAAACTCCCAATACAAGTTCAAAAAAGAGAGAACGGTACACCTCCCTGCAATATACCTAGCTGCAAACTATGCCAACACATCTCACAGGATCCAAAATCACTCACATGGGAAAAACATTCAGCATAAGGGGATCCTTTACATGCGTATCTTCAAATGTGCTATATATCATTCAATGCAAAAAGTGTGAAGAAGGGTGCTATATTGGAGAAACAAGCCAGATGCTAAAGACAAGGTTCAGTTTACATAGACACAATATTAAACATTCCAATGCTAACCAGGATGCCACCTTTATGGGACAGCACTTTACAAAACCAGAACATTGCATCAATGATCTTATGGTAAGAACCTAAAAGGAATTTTTAAGACAATCTAGGATTGTAAGACCTTTGAAGTTAAAGTGCTGAAATATGTTGACACCCACCAGAAGATCTGGGTTTTCTGTCCCACAACAAACCACACAGTTCTACTGCTTTGTCACTCTCTTATCAGTCATCCATCTCTCTCTGTCTCTCACCTAACCTACCACACCCTCTTCCTGCTAGACTGTCAATGGAATGCTTTTGTATTTCACTTATATATTCTGATATATGTCAACATTTGCTTATTTCCAATCTGAAGAAGAACGGTTACCTTTGAAAGCTAATCAGAAATGTATTTAGTTAGTCCATTTCTATTTATTACGGCATCATTTATTGAATCTGGACGTTAATGGGTAGTGCTGCTGAATATTGTTCCCTGGTCCCTATCTGCCATCTTTTCTATGTTTCTATTTATTGGGACAAGAGAACAACTGCAGCAAAGTATAAGGAAAATGAATATGATGATTAGAATGAATGAATGCCAAAGCTACATGAACCATAGAAAAGATGACTGGATATATTTATTAATAGCATAAAGTCAGAATAACTTTGCACACATACACAATATCCATATATTATGCATATTAATACAATAAAACTACTAAATTGCTAGCTCATATTTAAGGTTTAATATAACCACAGAGCCTTTTCTTCAAAACTGCTGTCTGGTCAGTTATTTTCTATTTTACACAGAAACAGAGAAAAATTAAGGCAGATACAGACCATCCACCTTATTTTCGAAAGAGAAAGACGCCCATATTCCGACCCAAATCGGGAGATGGCCGTCTTTCTCCCCTGGGCGCCCAAATCGGTATAATCGAAAGCCGATTTTGGGCATCTTCAACTGCAATCTGTTGCGGAAATGGCCAAAGTTGACAGGGGCATGTCGGAGGCGTGGTGAAGGCGGGACTGGGGCATGTTTATTGGCCGAGGAGAGATGGCCGTCCTTGGCCGATAATTGAAAAAAGAAAGGCATTTTTAGCGCGAATTTGGGTCACTTCTTTTGGACCCTTTTTTTTCACAAACAAGTCCTAAAAAAGTGCCCTAAATGACCAGATGACTACCGGAGGGAATCGGGGATGACCAGCCCTGACTCCCCCAGTGGTCACTAACCCCCTCCCACCCAAAAAAACAACTTTAAAAACTTTTTTTCCAGCCTGTATGCCAGCCTCAAATGTCATACCCAGATCCATCACAGCAGTATGCAGGTCCCTGGAGCAGTTGTTAGTGGGTGCAGTGGACTTCAGGCAGGTGGACCCAGGCCCATCCCCCCCTACCTGTTACACTTGTGGTGGTAAATGGGAGCCCTCCAAACCGCCCCCAAAACCCACTGTACCCACATCTAGGTGCCCCCCTTCAGCCATAAGTGCTAAGGTAATGGTGTAGAGTTGTGGGAGTGGGTTTGGGGGGGGATTTGGGGGGCTCAGCACCCAAGGGAAGGGAGCTATGGACTTCACAGGTAGTTAACTGTTTTTTTTTTTATTGTTACAAGTGCCCCCTAGGGTGCCCAGTTGGTGTCCTGGCATGTGAGGGGGACCAGTGCACTACAAATCCTGGCCCTTCCCTTGACCCAATGCCTTGGATTTGTTCGTTTTTGAGCTGGGCGCCTTCGGTTTCCATTATCGCTGAAAAATGAAACCGCCCAGCTCAAATTCGCACAAATCTGATGCATTTGGCTGGCACAAACCGTATTATCGGAAAAAAGATGGACACCATTTTTTTTTTCCAAAATACGGTTTGTCCCGCCCCTTCACGTACCCGTTCTCAGAGGTAGACACCCATGGAGATGGGCGTTTGCATTCGATTATGCCCCTCCATATGGCCTATCCAGTCTGCCCATCCATGCCATCAACTCTCCCTTTCATTCCCTTAGAGATCCTATGCACTTGTACCAAGCTTTCATGAATTCAGATACAGTTTTTGTCTCTACCACCTCTACCGGAAGACTGTTTCACCAATTCATCACCCTTTTCGTGAAAAAGTATTTCCTCAGGTTACTTCTCAGTCTGCCCAATATCAAGTTCATCCTATGCCCCCCTCATTCCAGAGCTTCCTTTCAATTGAAAGAGACTTCCTTCCTGTGCATTTATGCCATGTAGGTATTTAAACATCTGTATCATATCTCCCCTCTCCCCGCTTTCTTCTAAAGTACACAAATTGAGATCTTTAATACATAGAGATCTTTAAGTATGTCCCTATATGCTTTTCGACGAAGACCACTGACTAGTTTTGTAGCCTGGTTATATATTTCAAAGGTGTGATCTCCAAAATTGTACATAATATTTTAATTGGCCCTTTTACTAAAGGGTTGCAAAAGCCCGGTGGTAGTTCCTTCCCCTAGGGTGCATAAATGTTCCTCCCTGAAATGGCTGCACAATAAGTGGTTCACGTACCGCATGGTCATTTATTTTTGAGGAAAAAAGTCAGTCTTTTACCCTCCGTGGTAAAAGGGGCCTCAGCGCACATCAAAAACACATGTGGATGCTAGCTCAGGCCACTTTTACCATGGCTTAGTAAAAGGGCCCCTAAATGAGGTCTCACAAGTCTTATACAGGGGCACCAAAACATGTTTTCCTACTGGCCATTGCACTCCCTAAGTACCCTTTTTTGTGCACAAATGATCTTCACCACCTAAACCAGTGGATTCCAAATCTGGTCCTGGAAGCACACCAGCTAGTCAGGTTTTCAGGATATCTATAATAAATATTCATGAGAGAAGTATGCATAGTGTCACACAGACATAGACATGCATTGCAGATCTTGGTCACACAGAGACAGACATTCTAGAACTCAGTCACACAGATATACACAAACAAAGATATGCATTACAGAACTCAGTCATACAAACAAGAAACAGACAGATCTCAGTCTAAATTCTAGATCTCAGTCACAAAGATACCCACAAACGTTCTAGAACTCAGCAACACAGACACAGACATTATAGAACTCAGCCACACAGACACCCACAGGCATTTTAGAACTCATACACAGAGACATAGGCACCTGCAGGCATTCTAGACCTTAGACACTCACAGGCATTCTAATACTCAGTCACACAAAAATAGACGGACACAGGCAGTCATTCTAGAACTCAGCCATACAGACACTGCAGGCATTCTGGAACTCATTCAAATTGACTCAGACACAAGCAGGCATTCAAGAACTCGGTCACACAGATAAAGGAACACGCTCACATTCTAGAGCTCAGTCATACAGAAACACAGAGACAAAAATAGGCAGATATTCTACTACTCAGCCACACAGAATTCTTGATCTCAGTCACACAGAAAAAAACAGGCATTATAGAACTAGGCCACAGAGATATACACACGGCATTCTAGAACTCAGTCACACAGACACTATCAGGCATTCTAGATCTTAGACACACAGACACTCACAGGCATTCTAGAACTCAGCCACACAGACAGGCATTCCAGAATTCAGTCACACAGGCACACATATGCATTCTGGAACTCAGGCACACAGACAAAAAAAACAGACACGAATTCTAGAATTGAGCCACACAGACAAAAAAAGACAAGCATTATAGAACTAAGTTGTACAGACATACATAGGCATTCTATAACAAAGTCATGCAGAACACACAGAGACATGCACAGTCTGACATTCTACATGTTAAACAGAAACAAATAGATAAAAACAAAGACACACATTATAGATTTGAGTCACACAAAACTACTAGGACACGGAGAGGACTTCTAGATCTCAGCCACACACACACACACATACATACATACAAACAAACAAACACACAGGCATTCTAGAACTCAGCCACACAGAATCTCAAAAGCATAGAAAGGCATTCTAGAACTCAGACGCACAGACAAAGGCAAACATTCAAGAACTGATTCAACCAGAGACAGACACAGGCAGGCATTTAGGAAATCAGTCAGACAGACACAGAGAGACATTCTAGTAATCAGTCATAGATATAAAGGCAAATTCAGGCTTTCTAGAGCTTAATCATGCTGTAACAGACAGACAGACAGATAGACAGGCATTCTAGAACTCAGTCATGCAGGCAGACACAAGCACGCTTTCTAGAACTCAGTCACACAGATACACACAGGCATTATAGAACTCAGTTACAAAGACACAAAAACATGTAGGAATTCTAGAAACCAGTTATCAATACACAGTCATATATTCTGAATCTCAGTCAAACAGATACAGATAGACATTCTAGAACTCAGTTACACAAATACAGATGCAGACAGATATTCTAGAACTCAGTCACAAAGACTCAGGTAGGCGTTCTAAAACTCAGCAAAACAGGCATTCTAGACCTCAACCAGACAGACAGACATTCTACAACTCAGTCACACAGACAGGAATTCTAGAATTCATTTGCACACATTAATAAACAGACATACATACTAGATCTAAGTCACGTATATACCTAAAAAACATACATTCTAAAACTCAGTCATACAGATACAGACAGGCATTCTAGAACTCAGTCACATAGACACATACAGACATAGGCACAATCAAGTATTGTACACCTCAGACACCCACAGGCATTCTAGAGCTAAGCCAAACAGACAGACATTCTTGAATTCAGTCACACAGGCACACACAAGCATTCTGGATCTCAGTCATACAGACACAGAAAGAGACATGCAGTCTAGAACTCATCCACACAGATACAAGCAGACAGACTTTGTAGAGCTCAGTTGCACAGACACATATAGGAATTCTTTAACAAAGTCACATGAAACTCACACAGGTATATTCTACAATTCTAGATCTCAGTCACACAGAAACTGACAGACACATAGACAGACACACATTCTAGATTTCATTTGTGCATAAACACAGACATAAATTCTGAAACTCAGCCATTCAAACATAGGCAGGCATTCAAGAAATCAGCCACTCAGTCATTCTAGACATCTCTCACACAGAAACAAACAGGGATTCTAGGAATCAGTTACACATATTCATTCTCGGTACTGCCGGTTCCACACGGTGCCAATCCACGGGGTGATTGTTTCCCACAGGCCGCGGCCATCACCTACACTGCTTGTCTCAGGCATCCATCACTACCTTCACAGCTTTGCTGTCTGGTTCGCCTGCCTTAAGGAGTATCAGTGAGTCAAGAACTGATTTTGGACTTTCCCTTTTCCTTTTTCCTTCTTCCTCCTCTTTTTTGCTTTCATTTCCCTGCCCACTTATTTATTTGCTTTAAGATTGTATTTTTATTCCCTTCTCTTCCTCCTTTCTCTTTTCTTTCTACCCTCTTAATTCTCACTGTAATTAATCCATTAGTTCATTGTAAGCCGATTTGAGGCTGCAAAACTGCGGTATAAGGTGGGGTATAAATGACCTAAAGAAATAAATATATAAACAAAGACTGGCATTCTAGAACTCAGTCACACAGACACACATAGACAGAGATGATATCAGGCATTCTAGATCTCAGACACAGAGACACAGCCAAACATTCTGATACCACAGGAATTCTAGAACTCAACTGACTCAGATACAAGCAGGCATTCTAGATTTCAGTCACACAGACAGACATTCTAGAATTCCATCAGACACAAAAAGACACCTATATAGAGAGACATTTTAGATCTCAGACACAAAGACACATGCAAGCATTCTACAGCTCAGTCACACAGACACAGTCAAGTATTCTACAAATCATTCACACAGACACATGCAGACATTCTACAACTCAGTCACAGAATCTCAGTAAATTCAATCCAGGACGCAATCACAGAGACACAGACAGGCATACTAGAACATGCCATGCAAACAGGTATTCTAGAAATCAGACACTCTGACACATACACAGACAGGCATTTTTGACCTTAGTCATAAAAATAGGTATTTTTAACTCAGTCACACAGATATACAAAAACACAGACACAGAATGTATTCAAGAACTCAGTCACACACACTCGAATAAACATTGTAGAATTCTATCATACAGGCAAAATCAAGCATTCTGGAACTCAGTCACAAAGAAACAGGAAGAGAAAGGCATTCTGCCACAAAGACCCAAGCAGTCAGGTATTCTAGAACTCAGTCACTCAGATACAGGCACAGGTAGACATTCTAGAACTGAGTCAGACACAGATGCACATGAATAGGCATTCTAGAACTCAGTCAGACACACACAAACACGGATTCAGACAGGCATTCTAGATCTCAGCCACACAGCTCTTCAATAACGTTTTTTAAATTTGTTTTGAAGTATGGCATTTGACTGCAATTACTTTTTACAGGGTTTTTTTTTCCTTGAAGCAGCACTAAGTGAAACATGATATCATGAAAAGAAAGAGAGATCCCCCAGCAACATGATGAGATAAGTTTGAATTAAATGTTTCACATAAATGTATATATCGAGCAAACACTTGAAAAAAAATTAAGAAAAAGTGAAAAAGGACCAATGATGACAAGGGTTATCAATTCTCGAAGGAACAAGAAATTCACAACTGTTGAGTTTCAGCACCTTATACAAAATATGTTTTCTATTAAATATTAATATACGGTCAGGTGGTATTGTTTAAACAAGTTATTTTTAATTTTATAATATAGGCATTCCTATGCTGTCACAAAGATGTTCATGTCCCTTGTTTTACCCCATTCATAATTTGGACGTTGCAATTTATAAAGTGGATGTTCATGCTGGATGTCATCACCACATGGACATCCATTTCTAATGCACTTTTGAACAGGCTGTATGTTGGCGTATTCTGTTCTAAAATACATGAGAAATCATGTATGTCCATATGTGATGTACTGATTTGAACATCCATATTCTGAGGGGATAGACTCAGAAGCAACCTGAGGAAATACTTCTTCACGGAAAGGGTGGTGAACTTGTGGAACGGCCTCTCAATGGAACTGGTGGAAATGAAAACAGTATCTGAAATCCAAAGAGCTTGGGACAAGTACATAGAATCTCTAAGGGAATGACAGGGAGAGTACATGGCATGGATGGGCAGATTGGATATGCCATATGGTCTTTATCTGCCTACATTTTTCTCTGTTTCTCTGGTTCTACGGATGTCTTTTCTAAAATGCTGTTCTATATGTCAAGGATGCCATAGAATCAAAAAGGATACAATTTTTACAAGAAACAAAATATAATGTAGAATGTATTTATTTTATTCTGGGCAGGGACAATCTGCACTGTCCAAATACTTTTTAAATAAATAGGATGAAATATTTTTTAACTCAACGAATAGTTAAGCTCTGGAACTCTTTGCCGGAGGATGTAGTAACAGCAGATAGTGTATCTGGGTTTAAAAAAGGTTTGGACAAGATCCTGGAGGAAAAGTCCATAGTCTGATATTGAGCAGACATGGAGACGCTTTTGCTTGCCCTGGCATTGGTAGCATAGAATGTTGCTACTATTTGGGTTTCTGCCAGGTACTTGTGACCTGGATTGACCACTTTTGGAAAGAGGGTACTCAGCTAGATGGACCATTGGTCTGACCCAGTATGTATATTCCTATGCTCTATCACCACTTACTTCAGTACTTTCTGAGGGCCCCATTCATCGGTGCCTATGTGCCCCCAATTTTTAAATTCAATCCTGGATTGTTATGAAACATTATGGATTCTATATTACAGTATAGCATTCTCCTATAATAAGCACAGGTAGAAAAATTGTTAGGTTTAAAAAAAAACCACCATAAACATGTGTAATAAAATACTTGTTCAGCAGCAACATCGGCCTTCAAGCCAGCAACCCTGAGCATCAAAAGGATAAAATGTTAATCATATGTCCTCTGTTGCTGTGTTTGTCTTTTAAATTTGAACCAGCATGAAACTAGTCCATTAATAAATGTTTTAAAAATGCTTTTTTTTCCATTTATTTTTCGTTATTTGTATACTGGAGACAAAACAAAGCAGGCCTGTGGATTTAGGAAAGTGGATGGTTTGTAGTCTTGGGATAGTTCAGAATATTAAATACTAATAGGTAGTTTCCTATTTTCAGATAAGCCTTTTACAATGTGCAGCTTTTTGTAGAGCTTTAATAATACTACACTTTAATTAATAGTATGCATACTTACCCCTCTCTATATGATTGAAATGGTTAATCCATTGTAGGTCATAATTCCCACCATTTGTGAAATCAAGCTCTACTGAACTATCTTACTATGAAGGGAGTAAAATTGGACAAATTTCCGTCATCCTCTTTTTCGTACCAAGCTGTTTCTCGTTGGGATTCCCTACCACTGAAGATTAGAAAAACCAGTCATTATCTAGCTTTTAAAAAATTGCTTAAAACTTATCTGTTTAGGAAATAATTTACCATCTCAGGCTTAATGAGGATAGTATTTCTTTTTAATATTAAGATGTGTTACATTTCTTTTCTAATTACAATTGTGTTAGCTCGTGAACAAATGACCCACTAATTTTCTTCTTATAGCAACCTGTGGTGAACCAAAGTCTGGTATAAGCTCTGTATAATGTAATGTAATGTAATTACCCATTCTTGCTGAACTTTTTATTGCTACCAGAACCATTATTCATTAATGTGATATGAACTAGAAGGAAGAAATTCAGCAGTCCAGCAACTGTATAAAGATATATGGATCAATTATCTACTACATCTTTATGAGTATTTTAAATCAAACTATATACATCCAAGTCTGACCACTGAAAATGCAGACCTAACTTTATCTTCAAACAAATGACTTCACCATATAAAGTTAGACCTGCTATTTCTGTATTCAAACTTAGACAGATAATTTATCTGGCTCCAGGTTGCCATGCTCCATAAAACTTATATTTCTAACCATAAAATGCATCTAATCCAACCACATTTTAAAAGGATAATACTACACTGGGGTATAGACTAGAAGCAGTAAAGTACATGCCTATTTGGGGGCATTTTAGTCATTTACACGTGGATATGGCCACATACTCGCACAAATGACCTCTTATAAAAGAGCAACTGGTGGAAAACTATACACCATGATAGGGGCGAAGCAGGCAATACATGTCTAGTTTATACAATACTATAATTTACACATGACAAATATTGGTATGGACATTTACACCAGCTCTAGGGCTGATGTAATTCTCTGTGACATCCCTTACACTAGTGTTTTATAAAGGCAAGCAGCTACTTAGTTATCTTTATAAAACAGGCTCAATATAGCCACCTTAACCCTTTATAAAATTACCTTCCATATACATAACTTTTGGCTACATGGAGATAATCTATTTAGAAAGTCCAAAAAAGGTGCCTATTTTCTGCCTACTGTTCTAAAGGAGACATACGCACCTATGTGCCTTTATAAAATAGGTTCATACCGTACTCCTGAGCAAATTCTGTAGATTAGAATTTGCATAGAATTCCCCAACCCCAAAGAATGCACAGAATCCTATACTTGCTGTGATGGGTGGGCATATTTTACTCTTACTCTTTTGTAATCTGCCTTCAGCTGAATTTGGGTTGAGCAGAATAGAAGTGATCATGTTAGATTAGAATACATATTTTGTAAAATATATGCAAATATATCACAACTCTGCCCTTGTTTTGCCCAAACTACATAGTTGGAAACAACTACACAAGCAAACATCCACCTGCACCTACCGCTTATGCTCTACACTAGCACCCTTCTTCCACCAACTGGGTCACAACCGCCTCTAGGCAAGTCTCCTACTCTCAAATTATCTCCAGTGATTTCTAGGTTACTGAAGCCACACCCCCAGTTCACAGAAAGCACTCACAGACCCAACACACAAACCACCAGGATTCTTTATCAGTCCAGACAAAGATGCAATAAACTCAATTGTTTATTGTCTTAAAAATTGAACAGTGTAACACAAAAAGTGCATCAGCAAACAATAAGGTGCACTAGCATTTTAGCGCCCGCTAAAAGCTAGAGACACCCAAATATTCTTATGGTTGTCTCTATCGTTAGCGTGAGCTAGAAACGCTAGTGTGTCTATAGCGTGGCTTAGTAAACAGGCCCCATAGAGTTTATGTTTATGTGTATTACACTTGATATACTGACTTTACAAAAAACATGGTCAAAGCGGTTTACATAAGAATAAAAAAAAAAAGAAATACAAACGTTGATAGGAAATAAGTCAAGCATAGGAAGAGCTACTAACTGAAGGCAAAGACAGAGCATACACATTTAAATACAATCATATAGATACCACTAATTGCAGCCAGGGACAGGACTAGCACACATAGGGACAAACACACAGGACTAACTAAAGCCACACACCTTTGGACAGTGCATTTTTTTTCTAGCGAAAAAGGTGCTGGTACTCAAATGCCAGACCACCATTCAGGGGTGGGGTGATCACTGAGAGACCCACCCCACAATAGCTAGGCCCCTGCAACTATTCACAGAATCTATGACAAGGCAGAATTGTTGTGTAGAGCCTGAACTCTTTCATTAAAACTTGAGGACCATGAGTCAATTTTAGCAGACAATGGAAAAGGTGCCGGTACTCAGTACTCCCAAGTACTCCTTGAAAAAAAAAAAAACCCTGCCTTTGGAGACAGTGGAAAGAGTTCCTCTCTCCGCAAAGACTATATGGAAAAGCATTTCACTATTGTTGAGCTATAACCGTAATAAACCTTATCCTGCTTGCAAATGCAATAAATAACATGGCTTATAATCCCGACCGTGGAGATTCAGGACCACACTGAACTCAAGCCCCAGAAGCTAAAATCCTAGGTAGGATTTACTCAAGCACAGGTGCAGGAAACCTCTTTCATAAATAATACATTCTCTGATTCTTGAAATTACTTTCTTTTTCATTGGAGTCTAGAATTTGGAATTAAGTCAATTGCCTGTAATAAACAGCTGTAATGCATTCTCATTCAGGCAAGAGGACTTAAAAAAAAATTATTATCATTGTCTTTCAAGTGATGCCCCCAATGTAATTGAGAATTAAATAAGTCCTCAGGTTGCAAATAGGAAATCCCTGCAGTCAGTGACTCCAAGTGACTTCTGGCTCTTGATATCCCTGTTAGCAAAAGCATTAGGTGACTGCTGTCACCATACATGGAGCCATTCCTCTGTCTGTCATGTTACCATGGAGAAATTGCCTCCACATGCTGATAAGATCAGAATGAATCAGAGAGATTAAACAAACCACTGCTGAGTGACTCTTTTGTTTATTCAGGCAGCTTGTCAAACTAGGGTAGACCTTGAAGACAGATGCTGCTGTTAACATACACAGCATGTACTGACATAATTACAGAGACCTAAGTGTATATCAGCTGTTTAGAACAGATGGGGGAGACCAGTCTCTAAATGATTTCAATACACAGGACACCGCCTTAATTTTGTTCTCATTTTTTATAATATCTCCTTATTGGTTGTTGACACTTGTGCATCACTTAACTTGCATTTTTTTCCATCTTTCTTTCAGGTTTCAACTTTATTTATTCATTTGATAAACCACCCATCATCAAAGTTAGCACGGAATAGGGAGGGGATGACCTTACTTCCTAGTTAACATGAACTGGAGTACGTTGCTATTTTGGAGGGTCAACAGAAAGTGACAGAATGCCCCTTGAAAGAAAATCAGATATAGTCTCTACGTCTGCCACGCACACGTACCTACAGCTTTCAACATTATTACTGAAAATGTTCTCATTTCCCAGAAAACTAGAAAGTCCTTTCTGTGTTGCTTTTATGCTTAAAAATTGCATAGTTTTCTTTTAAAAACACTGATATGTTGAACAGTATGTCAGAAGGTGCCCTGATGAAGAGATACAAAGTTTATTCCCTCTGTTGGTTTTGTTTTTAATAAAGTTATGGCTAAATGAATTCCTCTCCATCTGTAAATCCATACCTCTACTTTTCAAATTTGGGGTACACAGAAGGGCATTTTCAATAGAACGTCTAAATCAGAATTTGGACGTTTTACACAAAATGTCCACATTCTGAACAGGAAAGAAGGTCATTTTGAAAAAGATAAACATCTATCTTTGTTTTCGAAAATACTATGGACGTTTTGTTTTTTGGATGTTTTATGATTTAGACTTTTTTTTGGGGAGGGGGCATTTTCGAAAAAAAACCCCAAAAACATCCAAGTGCAAAACGTCCAAAATCAAGCCATTGGGATGTAGGAGGATCCAGCATTTTTACAGACTGGTCCCCCTGACATTCCAGGACAGCAATAGGGCACCCTAGGGGGCACTGTAGTGGGCTTCATAAACTGCTTGCAGGTACACATCTGACCATTGCTCCCTTACCTTGTGTGCTGAGCCCCCCCCCCCAAACCCACTATCCCTAACTGTACACCACTATCATAGCCCTTACAGGTGAAGGGGGCACCTATATGTGGGTACATTGGGTTTCTGGTAAGTTTTGGAGGGCTCACAGTTTCCTCCACAAGTGTAACAGGTAGTGGTAGGTAGGAGCCTGGGTCCACCTGTCTGAAGTGCACTGCACCTACTACTAAACTACTCCAGATACTTGCATGCTGCTGTAATGGACCTGAGTATGACATATTACGCTGGCATAGAGGCTGGCAAGTAATGTTCTTAATCACAATTTTTGGGGTGGGAGGGGGTTAGTGACCACTGAGGGAGTAAGGGGAGGTTATCCCTGATTCCCTCCAGTGGTCATTGTTAGGATTGCTGGATGTCAGGATTGATGAAACCAACTCCTGATAACTCCCCCTCCCTCAGGAATCACTGAGGATGGCAAATGGACCAAATGCTGCCCAGCTGCCTGCTAGCCCTTTGTTTCTCAATTAGCATACTTTTGTCCTCTCTGGGCATCTGGGAGCAGGGCTGTCTGTGAGAACAAAGAAAGCCAGACAGATAGGCTGCAAAACTGGGGCCTTCAAAGAGTAGAACCTGTGAAAATGGTCACCGTCCTTGCATCAGGAAAGTAAATTGGAGTTTGTAAAGGAAAGAGCTGATAAACAAAGGCTGGGAAGAAAGGAAGTTGTTTGATCCCTCTCTGTTCCTGTTAGATATATAGAGCAGAGCACATGGCTCTGGGTGGGCAGCTTTTCTTTCTTTCTTTCTTTCTTTCTTTCTTTCTTTCTTTCTTTCTTTCTTTCTTTCTTTCTTTCTTTCTTTCTTTCTTTCTTTCTTTCTTTCTTTCTTTCTTTCTTTCTTTCTTTCTTTCTTTCTTTCTCTACACACACACACCTTCAGCCACCAGAGCCCCTGGCACTGGCCCTCCCTTTCTCCTTCAGCCCTACTCAGAGCACATGGCTTTGCATTCTTAGGCTCTTCTTCTTTCTCTTTCTCTGCACACACACACACACACACCTTCAGCCCTATCTCAAGGCTTCTCTCTTTCTCTGCACCCCCCCCCCCCCCCATTTTTACCTTTCTCTCATTGATTCCCATCTAAACCCTCACACACAGATACAGCATTGTAATATTTACCGGTACTAAGTGCTGTGAGCCTATATATGTAAATACAATATACATTCTATACATATCCAAACCCATGTGGATTGTGTATTCTTTGGGAACCCACTGCCTCTGTGAACTGGACACCAGACCATACCTAGACAATGATTGCTGACAGTCATCTGGTCATTTGGGGCACCTTTTTGTACCTTATTCGTAATAAAAACAGGTCCAGCTCTAAATGCCTAAGTTTTAGTCTTGGACGTTTTTTGTTTTGTTCCATTATAGCTGAAAAACGTCTAAGCCATAATGTTAGGAATACCCAAATCCCGCCTTGAACACGCCCCTAGCACATCCCCCTGAGATTTAGACATCCTTCTGACGGACTTCAGAGAAAAACGTCTCAAAAGAGGTTTCAAAAATACTGATTTGGACATTTTTGTGAGATAAACATCCAAATGCAGACTTGAGTCACTTTTTGGACATTTTTCTCTTTTGAAAATGAACCCAAGTGTGTTTTAATGATTGGTTATCACACATATTACAGAAAGTCTAGTTCCAAGAAAAGAACCAAGGTCAGGCAAACAAACCAATAAGTCACAGGGCATCCCAGCTGCACTGGAGCAGAGGAATCACTTTGAAATAAAGCAAGAAAACACATGGATGAAGAGAGGATAAAAGGAAAGAGCTAATGTAAGATAAATTTGTCTGTGGTAGTAACAGACCTCGACCTACTATTCATCAATGAAACCTGGATCCATGATCAAAAGGACCCTATAATCCTAGATCTTTGCCCTCCAGGATACAAAATCACTCACTGGACCAAAAAGGAAAAGAGAGGCAGAGGCTTAGCACTAATTTATCGCTCCCACTTCATCACCGAAACCACTGCCGAGTCCATAACACCCCAACTTAAAATTGCCTCAATTAGGATCCACCACAAAACCCTGCTTGACCACCTAAACTGTGTCCTGTTTTATAGACCACCAGGTAACAGGAATGAAATCCAATCAGACTTCATGGACTTCATATCAAACACCTGTGCAACCAACTCCAATATACTCGTATTAGGAGACATTAACCTTCACCTAGAAGACCCAGACTCTATAAATGCACGAGAATGCAAGGATTTCCTCCATGTTTGGGACCTTAAATGGCCACACATGCAATCAACCCATGTCAAAGGGCACACAATGGACCTCATCTCACACAATCTGCCCAAAGACCAGAACATAGGAATAAAAGAAATGGACAGACGCATCATGGTCAGACCACTATAAACTAAACTTATCTCTTCATTGGCGGAAAAAGGGTTCCTACCATATACAAGAACACACAACCTACAGCACAAGAGGCCAAATAGACTCAGAAATATTCTGGCTACAGATATACAACAATGAATGGACAGCACAAACGGACTCCATTCACTACCTCTCAGACTGGGATAAAAGATGCAGAACCATACTAGACGAAATAGCACCCGTACTAACAAGAACCTCACGCAGGCACAACTCGATACCATGGTACAACGAAGAACTGAAAAAACTAAAAACAAATAGTAACATAGGGGGTGACGGCAGAAAAAGGCCTGTACAGTCCATCCAGTCATATGCACTACTTTATATGTATACCTGACCTTGATTCGCATCTACCACTTTCAGGGCACAGACCGTAGAAGTCTGCCCAGTACTAGCCCCGCCTCCCAACCACTAGCCCCGCCTCTCAATCTCCGCTATGCTTCTGAGGATCCATTCCTTCTGAACAGGATTCCTTTTTGTTTCTCCCATGCATTTTTTAGTTCTGTTACCGTTTTCATCTCCACCACCTCCCGCGGGAGGGCATTCCAAGTATCCACCACTCTCTCTGTGAAAAAATACTTCCTGACATTTTTCTTCAGTCTGCCCCACTTCAACCTCATTTCATGTCCTCTAGTTCTACCGCCTTCCCGTCTTCGGAACAGGTTCGTTTGCAGATTAATACCTTTCAAATATTTGAACGTCTGTATCATATAGTAACGTGGAGGGGCATAATCGAACGGGGGCGCCCATCACTAAGGACGGTGCCGTGAAAGGGCGGGGCAACCCGCATTATCGAAACAAGATGGGCGGCCATCTTTCGTTTTGATAATACGGTCGGGGACAGCCAAATCTCAACATTTAGGCCGACCTTAGAGATGGCCGGCCTTGGTTTCACCTATAATGGAAACTGAGGACGGCCATCTCAGAAACAACCAAATCCAAGCCATTTGGTCATGGGAGGAGCCAGAATTAGTAGTGCATTGGTCCCCTCTCACATGCCAGGACACCAACCGGGCACCCTAGGGGGCACTGCAGTGGACTTCACAAATTGATCTCAGGTGCATAGCTCCCTAACCTTGGGTGCTGAGCCCCCCACCCCCCCAAAACCCACTACCCACAGCTGTACAACACTACCATAGCCCTTAAAGGGTGAAAGGGGGCACCTAGATATGGGTACACTGGGTTTCGGGTGGGTTTTGGAGGGCTCCCATTTACCACCACAAGTGTAACAGGTAGGAGTGGATGGGCCTGGGTCCGCCTGCCTGAAGTGCACTGCAGTACCCACTAAAAACTGCTCCAGGGACCTGCATACCGCTGTGATGGAGCTGGGTATGACATTTGAGGCTGGCATAGAGGCTGGAAAAAAATGTTTTTTAATTCGATTTTTTGGGTGGGAGGGGGTTGGTGACCACTGGTGGTGTAAGGGGAGGTCATCCCCAATTCCCTCCGGTGGTCATCTGGTCAGTTCGGGCACATTTTCGAGGCTTGGTCGTGAACAAAAAGGGACCAAGTAAAGTCGGCCAAATGCTTGTCAGGGACGCCCTTCTTTTTTCCATTATCGGCCAAGGACGGCCATCTGTTAACCACACCCCCCGTCCCACCTTTGGTACACTGCCGACACCCCCCCCTTGAACTTTGGCCATCCCTGCGACAGAAAGCAGTTGAGGCCAGCCAAAATCGGCTTTCGATTATGCCGATTTGGCTGGCCCTGAGAGAAGGACGCCCATCTCCCGATTTGTGTCAGAAGATGGGTGCCCTTCTCTTTCGAAAATAAGCTGGATAGTAACATAGTAGATGACGGCAGAGGAAGACCATCCAGTCTGCCCAACAAGATAAACTCATATGTGCTACTTTATGTGGATACCTGACCTTGATTTGTATCTGCCATTTTCAGGGCATAGACTGTAGAAGCCTGCCCAGCACTAGCCCCGCCTCCCAACCACTAGCCCTGCCTCCCATTACCAGCTCTGCCACCCAATCTCCGCTAAGCTTCTGAGGATCCATTCCTTCTGAACAGGATTCCACAATTCAGGAAACTCGAACGAGCATGGAAAAAAATAAAAGATACACACACACTCAGTGCTTGGAAACAACAGCAAAGAAAATACAAATACGCAATAAGACAAACCAAAAGGTCATATTACAAAACCAAAATAGGACCAGACTACAAAGACACGAAAAAATTATACCAACTCGTGAATAAACTGCTAGACACTACCTCGGTCACCACAACCAATACAGGCATCCCATCTGCAGACAAGCTTGCCAAATACTTCAATGAAAAATATTGCAAACCTACGCAACAAGCAACCTCAGAACACCACCAATATGGAAAATTTCATCGATGGTATGGACCCAACCCACGGAGAATACCCAGCGGACCAAATCTGATCAAACTTCGCTCCCTTCAGCGTTGAAACAGTCACCCAGGCAATTAATAGGTTCTCCAATACTCACTGTAAATTGGATACCTGCCCCAGCTACCTAATAAAATCTGCTCCTCACCGCTTCATTGCAGACCTCACATCCCACCTAAATTACATGCTTCAACAAGGTCTCTTCCCTAAGGAAAATTATAACATCCTACTTACCCCAATACCAAAAGACGCCAAGAAAAAAAACCAAACAAAATCACCAACTACAGCCCAGTAGCATCTATCCCACTGGTAGTCAAACTGATGGAAAGCCTGGTAACCAAACAACTTACTGATTATATAAGCTAAAACTCAACACAGAAAAAACACACTGCCTCATCCTGTCATCCCAATACAACACGTACAAACCCACCAATTTAAATATCCTAGATTACACCCTCCCAATCTCAGACAGCTTGAAAATTCTCGGAGTTATAATCGAGCAAAACCTCACGCTAGAGAGCCAAGCAAAATCTACAACAAAGAAAATGTTCCACTCAATGTGGAAACACAAACGCGTGAAACCTTTCTTCCCAAGGGAAACATTTTGTAACCTGATACAAACTATGGTACTAAGCCATGTAGACTACTGCAATGGAATCTATGCGGGATGCAAAGAACAAATCATAAAGAAACTTCAAACTGCCCAAAACACAGCAGCTAGGCTAATATTTGGAAAAATGTGGTTCGAAAGTGCCAAACCCCTTCAAGAACAACTGCACTGGCTCCCAATCAAAGAACAAATTGTGTTCAAAATCTGCACTATGGTTCATAAAATTATCTAAGGCACAGCCCCAGGATACATGACAGACCTCATAGACCTACCACCTGGAAACACAACAGGATCAACACAAACATACCTAAATCTTCACTACCCAAGCTGCAAAGGACTCAAATACAAATCAACTTATGCATCCAGCTTCTACATAAGCACACAACTATGGAACGCATTACCTATGGCCGTGAAAACAACATATGACCACCTAAACTTCTGGAAATTACTAAAAACCAACCTGTTCAAAAAGGCATACCCCACCGACCCAACTTAAATGCTTGAACAACTGCAACACAACGAAACCAAAGCTAGTACTGGACATAAATTAACTCTTCCCCTCTACGATTCCCTAATGTGTATGTCACACATGAACTTTATTCTACTCAGTGTGTGTTTTCTAGCGAAAAAGGTGCTGGTACTCAAATGCCAGGCTACCCTTCAGGGGTGGGGTGATCACTGAGGGACCCACCCCACAATAGCCAGGCCCCCTGCAACCAGTCACAGAATCTACGAAAAGGCAGAATTGGTGTGTAGAGCCTCGGCTCTTTCATTATAACTCAGGGACCATGAGTCAAGTTTAGCAGACAATGAAAAAGGTGCCGGTACTCAGTAAGTACCCCCAAGTACCCCATCAAAAAAAGCCCTGATTCTACCACTAATTCACTTTATATTTGTTCATATCGAAATTGGTGATCGCCTCTACGATACCATGTAAGCCACATTGAGCCTGCAATTAGGTCGGAAAATGTGGGATACAAATGTAATAAATAAATAAACATGTAAAAGTATCAGAGAAAAAATTTTAAAGACATTTACCCTGATTAATAGCGATTTACCTAGTTGAAATGGCTTGAAAGAAAATTCTCCTTTGCCTGGTTGAAAGTACACAAGGGTTTCATAATACACATACCTATAGCCAGGTTTAAAGAGACCTTCCTGTAGATCAGATGAAAAACAATAGACATATATAGAAATTTCATATGTTTGCACTCTATTATGCATCCCACTTGGCTACCCACACAAATAGCAGTTACAAACTATTCAGGCATATTTAGCATGCATATTTTGGACTTGTTAATTTTCAAATGGAAACAATGTTTCCCAGTAAATGTTGGTTGCAATGCACATAAGCTAAGACAGCAGGTGTAGATTACAAAGAGCAGGTTATTCTAAATTGTCTTCTTTCTAGTATCTATGGTGGGAATTCTATAAGTGAGCATCTCCTTTTAGATGCCCCAGTGCAGTACAATGAGCATCAATTCTATAATGGCATGTGGGCAAATAGAATATTGGCATAACCCAGTATTGACATACTGAGTGGAGTGGAACAGATAGACATGAATCGCTTGTTTACTCTTTTCAAAATACTAGGACTAGGGGGCACGCAATGAAATTAAGTAGTAAATTTAAAACAAACTGGAGAAAATATTTCTTCACTCATTAAACTCTGGAATTCATTGCCAGAAAATGTAGTAAAAGCAGTTAGCTTAGCAGGGTTTAAAAAATGTTTGGATACTTTCCTAAAAGAAAAGTCCTTATGCCATTATAAGATGGACTTAGGAAAATCTACTGCTTATTTCTAGGATACTGTCAAATATATACGGCACTTCTCTACTACTACTGTCTATACTTGCAAAATCACAGGAAGTAGAGCTCTCACTTGGAGTAATGATCCACCACCTCTGTGATGGTTGTTATTTTTGATAATCAAGGAGGAGTCTCATATATTCACCACGGCAAATTGCATTTCACCAATATGGTGCACTTATGCTCGTGTGTGTATTTTTAATCATAGACTTCCCCCCCTCCTCTCCTTAAATTTAATTTGCTATAAATTCCACTTTAGTTTCTTGTATTAATACTGTTAATGCTGGCGACTAGACATCACTTATCTGTATCTGCCGATGTGCTCTTATTCCCCGACAGGTGCCTGTTTCGCTGGTCTAGCTTTGTCAAGGGGGAGTCATAGCACCGGACCCGCAATGATACATAAAATATAAGAAACCCTAGTCAAACAATCTTATCACAAATACTCCCAATCCAATATAGCCCCTGGCTCACCGTCTCACTTTCTAGCTTCCTTCTTAACGCCATATGTCTGCAAATCCTATGTGGCGTCGTCGGCGTCTTCTATGTATCCGCTGTACCGGAAACAATGGCCGTAGTGAATATATGAGACTCCTCCCTGATTATAAAAAATAACAACCATCAAAGAGGTGGTGGATCATTACTCCAAGTGAGAGCTCTACTTCCGGTGATATTGCAAGTATTTCTAGGATACGCAGCATAAAATCTGTTTTACTATTTTGGGATCTTGACAGGTACTTGTGACCTGGATTGGCCACTTTTGGAAACAGGATAGACACTGGGCTTGATGGGCCTTCAGTCTGTCCCAGTATGGCAAAGCTTATGTTCTTATGCCTTTCATCTAGGCATATGCAGTTAAATCAGCCATAGATCTGGTGCGTAAATGCAGCAAGAGCCCATGTAATTTACAATATTCTGTTAGTATAGATCACTGCTGCTCCTTGTGATCTTGGGCAAGCCACGTAACCCTCCATTGCCTCAGGTACAAAATTAGATTGTGAGACCTCCAGGGACAGAGAAATACCCAGTGTACCTGACAGTGGCGTAACCAGAAGTCAATTTTTGGGTGGGCCAACAGGTTGGATGGGTGGGCACTAGACAGTGGTGTGCTGGTAAATGTTTAACAACAGGCTCTCTCCCCGGTCCACCTGTGCACCCCCCCCCCCCCCCCCCCCCCCCGTCCACCTGTGCACCTCCCCTCAAAATTGCAGAGCTGGCTATAGCCGGGGAGAGAGCCTGGGGGGGGGGGGGGGCAATGCATTACTCTCTCCAGGAAAAAAAATAAATGATCCCAGGTTCCAATTTAATTCATGTTTAATGTGGGATAAAATGCCATAAATAAGTAAATAAATATAAACTTTTAATGTTGAGCACCTGATTCTCAAAGTGGACATATTCCAAACACTATAATGAAAATAAAATGATTTTTTTTCTACCTTTGTTGTCTGGTGACTGTTTTTCTGATCATGCTGGCCCAGTATCCGATTCTGCTGCTATCTGTCCTCTTAACTCCGTTTCCAGGGCTTCCTTTCCATTTATTTCTTTACTTGCCTCCTTTCTTCTTCATTTCTTGCTCTATATCCATAAGTAAAAGCTGGGTCCTCCGCAGACTTGACTGTCCAGTGGATCCAGCTTTTGCCTATTTTCTTCATCCATGTGCAGTTTTTCTTCCTTTTCCCTCATCTCCTTCCTCACTCTTCCATCCCCTCCATCCATGTCCAGCATTTCTTCTCTCTCCCTTCCCTCTCTTCCATCCATGTCCAGCAACCCTCCTCTCCCCTGTCCTTCCCTCCATCCATGTCCAGCAACCCTCCTCTCCCCTGCCCTCCCCTTCATACACCCATGTCCAGCAACCTTCCTATTTCCTCTTTCCTCCCCTCCATCCACGCATGTCCAGCAACTCTCCTCTCCCCTCCAGCCATCCATACCTAGCAATTCTTTTCTCTCCCCTGCCCCCCTCTATCCATCCATCCCCAGCAATTCTCTTCTCTCTCCCCTTGTCCCCTCCATCCATCCATCCATCCCCAGCAATTCTCTTGCCTCCCCTGCCCCCCTCCATTCATCCATCCCCAGCAATTCTCCTCTCTGCCCTGCCCCTATCCAGCCATACCCAGCAATTCTGTTCTTGCCCCTGCCCCCCTCTATCCATCTATACCAGCAATTCTCTTTTCTCCCCTGTCCCCTCCTTCCAGCCATCAGCGATTCTCCTCTCGCCCCTCCCGCTCCCATCCATGTCCTGTGATGCCATCAGCCCGCCCGGAGCCCTCTTCTCCCCCCAAAAAAATTTACAGTGCAGGCTGAGCTCCGTTCCCGCATCTGCCTCCCTCACTCTCACGGCAGCGCTTCCCAAACGCTGCCCACCGCCGCCACGATCGCGGGATTTATCTCCCTCCATCTCAGCACTCAGCAACAGCGGTAGCGAATCATACACGCTGCCTCTTTCTAACCCGGAAGCGTCTCCTCTGCCGCTTCCGGGTTAGAAGGAGGCAGCGTGTATGATTCACTACCGCTGCTGCTGAGTGCTGAGAGGAGGGAGGTAAATCCCGCGATCGTGGCGGCGGTGGGCAGCGTTTGGGAAGCGCTGCCATGAGAGTGAGGGAGGCAGATGCGGGAACAGAGCTCAGCCTGCTCCCTCAGCTGCCTCCACTGCTGGGTGGGCCTGAACCAAAACTGGGTGGGCCTGGGCCCACCCAGGCCCACCCGTGGCTACGCCCCTGGTACCTGAATGTAACTCACATTGAGCTACTATTGAAAAATGTGTGAGCAAAATCCAAATAAATAATAATAATTAACTGCATAATTTGGAGCCCCACCTCCCCTCCCCATACTTCACCCACATATATGTCCACCTAGAGGTGTAGCCAGGTTGTGAGGCCAGGGGGAGTGGAGAGGTGCATGCATGCACACGCACTGCGTAGGTGCAACAAACCACCTGAAATGTAAACCCCTCCCCCACTCCTGGGTTAAGCTGGAATTACCAACTTGTTTAGGTTGCAAGGGTAGTCTGGACAGGGTGGTATCACCCCAGAAGTGAAGAAGAGGTACAAAAAAAACTATAAAGTTGCGGAATTAACCAAAAGTTTCTTTATTTAACACAATAACTTTCAATCCAACAATTTAAAGAATTAGAACAGATACTCTCCCCTTGATCCCTTGGAATACTATATTCTCAACCCTCTCACATTCATAACTATTAATTTCTTTCCCATATAGCCAGAAATGCTAATAACTCTTATTTCCTTTCTTTTTGTATAGGATCCCTTTAACAGATGCCCACCCTCCTCCTGAATACACCGATCAGATAAGTATTGATTTGTCTTTTCAATTTATAATCAAAACATGCATGTAATAAAACTGTTTATAATTTGCTAACTTTCAAGAATTGATTCTTTGTTTTCTTTTCCCTTTCCCTAGGTACCTCCTCAAATCAACTTTAAGGTATTAGTTCATATGTTATTTTACTCCCTTAAACAAGTCTCTGCTGAATCCAGGATCAATGAGCCCTCTGTGTAGGATTAAAGGATACTCTTTTTCCAGCTTTCTTGTTTTATCTTCTTTCTTCTCCTTTCTTTCGGTGGGTACCATGTGATTATGCGATGTTTCCAAGGATGGAACTGTCCGGGACCAAGAACTCCTCCGGATACCTACTACACTAAGCTTTAACAACTCAAAAATGCAAAACCCTGCACTCTAGCTATATGCACTGATAGAAGGCACCAATTTCAGTTTGCAGAGATAATTGTTTTTTTTTCCCTTGACTAGCTACCCCAGACAAAATAATGGATAATCAGAAGCCCCTATACTTCCCCTCCCTTGATTAATTTAAAATAAAATAAAATGAGTGTGAGTTCCTCTAATAACTGAAAGCATAATATTCCCTACAATTAACTTGACTTCCAGCGGTATTACTTATACACCGTCAATTAAATACAGTGTAATAGGAATTCGCTTTGAAATATTTATTTATTCACCATTCTAATGAGGCTTTCCACCTTTAAAATCTTCTTCTCCATTCAATTAGATTTAATGGAACATTGATATACAATTACAGCCAGCACTAGTGCTGAATGTGCGAATATGACCCTTTATTAAACAATCCTGGTTACCAGCTCACCCAAGCATTAACTTCCTGGTAAGTCTTGTTGTGTCAATTCGTTTTTGTTTCCCCAAAACTCTCTCACAGCTTGGTCACCTCTCTAAAAAGCCCCTAAAATGCGTCAGGCTTTTTTTTTATTAAAGAATTAAACTTAAACACTCACATCACACTTATCACTTACCCTTAAAACAACCCCAAATCTGATTTCTAGACAGATTTTCTCTAAAACATACGTCTGTCCAGCTTTTGCCTTACCTCCCAACTGCCTAACTGTAAGATTTAGAACCCACTCCCCAGCTCATGTCACCAGCATGAGCCCAACACTCTAAATCTCCCCAGCACACTGACACCACATTTTTACATTAATTTGCACACATTCCAAACATAAATACACAACCAGCTTTTTAAATAGATGTTAATTTAGGTACCTGAGTGTCCCTTGAGCCCCCAAAATCTTCTTTTTCATCCTGCACGCGCCTCACACCGCTCCGAACCTCAGCCCCCCTCAGAGGACCCCAGGTAAAACTTATTTAACCCCTTATGGGTTACAGAAATATAGGTGCCAGGGCCATCCAAAGTCCGTTTGGGGAAGCAATCACTCCCCTGGTGCCCCTCTTAACTACACCTCTGTGCCCCCCTGCATTTGTGCACTATAACACTTACATGGGCCCTTATGGAACAGCTCTTATGGCGCTTATCTGCTACTTTCTCTGCACTTACAAGTACAAAGTGGTGCAGACCTTTGATCACTTACAGTAGCTATAGAACTGCCATAGACACCTGAATCTTTAAAAACATTTTACTGTTAACATATTGTTTCTCATACACCTTATGAGTATAAAAAGAGTTTTGAAAAAGCCTAAATGTATGATAACTTTTAAAATATTTCTGAGACCCTGTAGCTCACATTTCACTAAACCTTTGACATCGCTATTATCTTGTTCCTCTTTCATAACTTGCTTAGAAGGAATCACAGGACTTCTAAATTCTCAGCAGTCTGCAGAGGAATCTAGAAAAAACAGAGTAGAGATGTAAGAAACTGCAAGCTCTTTACTTTTCTCTGCTCAGTGTATTCGTTGGGTTCTGGAGTGAAGTAAAATTATAAATTTAAGAGAACTGATTGACCCTTGTAATTTAATGATTAAGGCTGGGAGTTTCCATACTATTATCTTATGATTTTTTAAATATTATGTTTATTAATTTCCAATTAATATTCACAAAGTCTCAATGAAGGAAGTACAGCAAATACGAATACAAATAAATCAAGGGAATAAATATATTCAGGACATAATAGAGGCCAAGATAAAGGAAGAAATGGAAAAACAAAACCAAATTTATAAAGAGACAGATGATGTTGATACAGCAGCCCCATGACAGGCAGGAGCGAGTGGGCATCGCTCTTGCTCATAAGGACCCCCAGTGGGCCACTATGGGCCTATGAGAGTGGAGTGAGGGTGGGGGGTGCCGGACAGGATTTTGTTTCTTGCAAGGGAAGGAAGGGAATCAGGGCCTACAATGAATATGCATGAAAGAGATTCCCATACAATGGAGGCAGTGTATGCAAATCAATTTCATGCATATTCATTGTGGGTATCCTGAAAACCTGACTGGCAAGGGGTACTAAAGGACCAACTTGGGAAACACTGGATTAGAAAGTTGCCCTCCTATTATTTTTTTGGTAAAGCTCTAAAAACATTTGTTTTCACAGTGGGAATTGAACCCAGGCCACCACGCTCACAGCCTGCTGCACTAACCATAAGGCTACTCCTCCACCCAAAAGGTATTTGGTTGTTAACAAATGTATTGCGTGTTAATGTGGAGTTAGCATTGGGTTACTTATCAACTCCTAAATAGGAGGCACTAAGAGTCCTGTTTACTAAGGCGAGCTAGCATTTTTAGCACACACTAAAATTTAGCATGCGCTAAAGCTAGGGTCACCCATGTGTTCCTATGGGTGTCTCTAGCATTAGGGTGCGCTAAAAATGATAACGTGCCTACAACGTGGCTTAGTAAACAGGGCCCTAAGTTTTTCAGCACTAAATGGGAGCAGATACCGAGCGTTAATATGAATGTTAATATATGACCTGCAATAGAAAATACTGGGAATGCCCCCAATAGGCACCGTGTTAAATTTGCCACGGTAACTGCAAATTTTACTGTGGTTTAGTAAAAGGGCCAATTAGTTATTTGTTACATTTTATTTGTTACATTTGTATCCCACATTTTCCCACCTTTTTGCAGGCTCAATGTGGCTTACATAGTACCGTTAATGGCGTTAGCCAGTTCCAGTCTGAAACAAATACAAGGTATGAGTGAATACAAGGTGATATTATGGTAGATAAGGTACATGTATGGTAGATAATTGGGGGAACTTAGAGAGGGAGAAGGGGAAGAAGAGTCAGGTAACGTCCATTACGGTCTTTGGTTATATTGTGTCGCAGGTGTCCAGGTATTTTTTATGTTGGGTCGGTGGGGTATGCTCTTCTGAACAGGACTGTCTTTAGTGGTTTCCGGAAATTTAGGTGGTCTAGCGTATTTTTACTGTTTTTGGCAGTGCGTTCCATAGTTGTGCGCTTAAGTAGGAAAAGCTGGATGCATAGGTGGATTTGTATTTGAGTCCTTTGTTGGTTAGGTAGTGGAAGTTTAGAAATCCTAACAGGATAGGATAATTTACAAGGGCTTTTTCATGCATAAATGTTGGATGCACATAAAAGGACTCTTATAAAATTACACGTAAGTATGAGCTATGACATAAAGATACATGGGGAGGAGTTTGGGCAATGTATGGATGGAGCCATGAAGTTCCATTGGATTCCCCTGGGAATTATGAATCCTACCATTCAAACTTATATGGATTTAATTTTTCAACAATTCAAAATCTAAAGAAAGTTCTTATTTCATTGTAAGGATAATATTGGGGATGAAGGAAGGGAAGCCTTATTTGAATTACAAAATGAAAATAATTTGGTTATTCGTATGGCTGATAAAAGTGGAGGCACAATGGTGACAATTTGTACTTAATATCTTACTGAGATGACGTGTCAGCTTCTGGATGAAGATTATTATACATGGCTTTCAGAAGACCCTACGCCCCAGTTGAGGAATGAAACTGATGAGTTAATAGGAGAAGGACTGTTGTCTCAGAATCTTAAGAAAAAGGAAGGTGATTTTTTGAGAGAAAATTACCCTCGATGCCTTCATATCTATCTTTTATTTAAAGTTCATAAAGGCATGAATAATCCTTCAGGTATATAGATTGTGTCTACAAGTCATTCTCTTTTGGAACTGTCTTCTAAATTTTTGGATTTGTTTTTGAAACCAAAGGCACAGGATATCTTTGAATCTTTTTTTTTTTTTACAAGACACCCCTTTTGATAGCTTAACTTCAAGGTATTACAGATGCTACGTGGTTGATAACTATGGTTACTTTCTCTATATATACATGAAAAGGGAGCTTTGGATAAAATCCAACAGACTTTTAAGAATGGAAATATAAATAAAACGAAATAAAGAAAAGGAAATATGATACCTTTTTTATTGGATTAACAATACATTTTTGATCAGCTTTTGAAGACTCTATCTTCTTCTTCAGATCAGAAATAAGCAAATAATGGCAAATATCAGAATATATGTGAAACATAAAATCATTCCAGTGACAATTTCACAGGGAAAGGGTAGGGGGGGGGGGGGGGGTGAGAAACAGGGAGAGATGGATCGGTGATCAGAGGGTGACAAAGCAGTGCCATTTGATGGTTTATAATGTGATAGAAAGCCCAGATCTTTGTTAAGTCTTTTGTTAAGTCCTGTGGTGGATGTCAAAATATTTCATCATTTTAACTTCAAAGATTTTATGTTCCTGAATTTATTTTAAATACTTCTAATTAGTATTGTCACCATAAGATCATTAATGCAGTGCTCTTGTCTTGCAAAATGCTGTCCTAGAGAAGTGTCACCCTGATTAGCACTGTAGTGTTTAATGTGGGGCCTGTGTAAATTGAGTCTTGTCTTAAGCATCTGGCCTGTCTCTCCAACATAGCATCCTTCTTCAAATTCTTTGCACTGAATAATATCTACTACTTTTTGGAAATGAACATGTGTGGGATCTCCTTATGCTGAATGTTTTTGCTGTGTATCTGTGGGGTCCTGTGATATCTGCTGGCACGGTTTACAGCTTGGTAAATTGCAGAGACATGTACCATTCTCTTTTTCAGTTTCTATTGGGCATTTGCTTTTAATTCCTTTTTGCTTCAGATTAGCGGGTTGTCGAAAAGCCAGCACTGTTGGATCTTGCAATATCCTTTTCAGTAGTTCATCCTGCTAGAGTAGTGGCTGTAGATCTGTTATGACTCTTCTTAGTTTTTCCAGTTCTGGATTATATGTCAGTACAACAGACACCCTCTCTGTGGTTTTCTTTTCTTTTCTTTGTACTGCAATAGGTTTTCCATGGGTGTTTTAAGGGTGGAGGCAATCTAATTGGAGATTATTTTGGGATTGTATCCAGGGGTGTGCTGGTAAATTTTTAACAACAAGCTCTTTCTCCGGACGTAGCCAGCTCTGCAGTTGGAAGGGCCAGGGGTGGCCGGGTGGAGGGGGGGAGCAACACTTGCCTCTCTCTCTACTCCCTCCCTCCGTGTGGGCACGCTAGGCATACCTTTGCTGGCAACCAATAAATGGACTGCCACCACTCCCAACGTCTTGCTCTGAGCAGCATGCGGAAACTTCTCACACATGCTGGAGAAGTCTCAGCCTGCTGCTCAGAGCTGGAAACAAGGAGCTGGGAGCAGCAGCAGTCTATTTACTTGGCTGGCAGGACTCAGCATCCCCACCAGCAAAGTAAAAGATAATTCAGCAGGGGGCCCAAGCCCACATTTTGGGAGCCAGTTGTTAAAGTAGCCATGGAGGGCCCTATTTTAACAACCGGCTCCCAAAATTCTTAAAAACGTAACAACCGGCTCTTGCGAGCCTGTGAGAGCCTGCTCCAGCACACCACTGATTGTATCCTTTCTGTCAGGATTTTGAGGTGCTTATCACCATCTCTTGAGTCAGAGCATATACAATGGTATCGTGTGGCTTTTCTGTGTATAATGGACTTTTTTGTATGTGAAGGGTGAAAGCTAGAAATGCGGAGGTAGCTGCATCTGTCAGTTGATTTCTTCTATATAGATCTTTGTATATAGCCATTGTTGATAGAGACTGTGGGGTTTAGAAAGCTGATTTTTTTTTTCTGTGGAATAGGCAATTTTGAATTTAATTGAATGATAAAATGCATTAAAAGAACTGTAAAATCGTTTGGGAGTCTCTTCTCCCTCAGTCAAAATCATAAAAATATCATCAATATACTGGTAGTATTTTAGGGGTTTAGTTTGATATGTTTATAGTGCTTAATATATCACTACTTCTAGCAGAAGTTTGCAGCGGTTTACAACATCAAAAGATGAAAGGAATTAGAAAGGAGCTCTAAATATGGATAGGAAAGACTCAATCTGACAAGAACACAAATACCATAAAATAATTTAAAAGCAAAATAAAACACATAAAGCTCTGTCACTGGTCATAAGAACATAAGAATAGTCATACTGGGTCAGACTAATTGTCCATCTAGCCCAGTAGCCTGCTTCTAACAGTGACCAATCCAGGTTACAAGTACCTGGCAGAAACCCATTTAGTAGCACCATTGCATGCTACCAATCCCAGGGCAAGCAGTGACTTCCCCCATGTCCATTTCAATAACAGACTATGGACTTTTCCTCCAGGAACTTGTCCAAACCTTTTTTTAAACCCAAGTACGCTAACCACCATTACCACATCCTCTGGGAGCAGTTCCATCCCCTCTATCATTTTGGTTGCTCTTTTTTGAACCTTTTCTAATTCCACTATATCTTTTTTGAGATACGGCAACCAGAATTGAACACAATACTCAAAGAGAGGTCACACCATAAAAAGATACAGAGGCATTATAATATTTTTGGTCTTATTTTTCATCCCTCTCCTAATAATTCCTAGCATCCTGCTTGCTTTTTTGGCTCCGCCGCACACTGCTCAGGTCAGCCAGTGCCACCACTACGTTGCAGGAGGGGAAAAACCAAAAGCCAGGATAAAGAAGTAAGTTTTAAGCAGGTAGTTTCATAATGAGCTTTTTTTTTCAGTGAATGTAAGAACAGGCAGAGAGAGAGAGAGAGAGAGAATGGAGGGCATGTGAAGGTGTGTAAGGAAGACAAATAAGCAGAAGAGAAGAAAGGAGAAGAGACAGAATCAAATCTTTAAACCTTACAAAGAAAATGGTCAGCTGCATTCTTCAATGCCTGAAGTCAGTGCAGTTGGTAAGCAGAAAGACCTGCGTAGACCACATTAGAATAATCAAGATGGGATGTCACAAATGCATGGATCAAGGTGTGAAGACCAGAAAAATCCAGGAATTTAGAAATAGACCGCAAGCAACACAGAGAAAAGAATCTATGCTGAAGAACAGACACCTGAAGACAAAAAAGAGAGAGCAGAATCAAAGACCAACCCTGGTACCTAAAGGATGCAACCATAGGAACTGAGAAATCAAACAGAACAGGGAGCATAGAAGGAATGGGAAAAGAACTGGACAGTATTGGAAGTATTCAATATAAGCTGATTATCGGAAAGCCATAGCGAAACAGCTGCTAGACAAGACTGCAGATGATTAAGATCAGCTTGAAAAGGAGAAGTAGGGAAGACTAGGAGAATATCATCAGTATAGATAAATAATGTTATATTGAAACTCTGAATCAGAGTGGCAAGGGGACTAAGGAAGTTTTAGGGGTGAGACTCATCCCTAAATTTTCCTTAGTCCCCTTGCCACTCTGATTCAGAGTTTCAATATAAAATTCCAGTTCTGCCATGAAGAGACTTGCATATTGTGATGCCATCCTGGTGCCTGTAGCAGTGCCCATGGTTTTCAGATGGATATCATTATTGAAACGAAAATAGTTGTGTTAGAATCCTAATAAAAAAACAGCTAGTTCAAAAAAAAGTGTCATCTTGGTTTTTTTTCTTTTATTTTTATTTTTTACCTTTAAAAGTGGACTAACATGACTACCACACCATTTATCCAAATATTAAGAAGTGTAAGTTTGTACTCCAAGCAGTGGCTTGGGCACAGGCCCACCCAGCAGTGGTACAACAGTAAAGCAACTGGATCCCCATGCCCCCAGCTGAAGTCTTCCCACATCTCTCTCTCCAGGAAATTGGGAGGTGAGGGGTATCACTTAACCCACTCCTTCAAACCCCACCCCCCAACCTGGTGCCTTTAAATCCTTTAGTTCTTCGCTGACAATGAGCAGCAACACATTCCCCTTGCTTATGCCAACCTGAGCCTTCCCTCTGATGCAATTTCCTTTACATGGAACCAGGAAGTTGCATCAGAGGGAAGGCTCTGAGCGAGCAAGAGGAATGAGTTGCTGCTTGCTACCGGCAAGGAACTAAAGCTCCTTGTAAGCTCTTTGAGCAGGGACTGTCTTTCTTCTATGTTTGTGCAGCGCTGCGTATGCCTTGTAGCGCTATAGAAATGCTAAATAGTAGTAGTAGTTGTAGTAGTAGTAGTAGTAGTAAAGACCTCAAGGAGAAACTGCAGGATTTGAACTGGAGTTTCCTGGTTGTTAGCCTGGTGTGCTAACCACTAGGTTATTCATCCAATCTACCTATATACACCCATCTACCTCTCCCAGAAGGCATGGGACCAGGAAGTTACATCAGAGAGAAGGCACAAAGCCAGCACGAGCAAGGGGAATGATTTGCTACTCACTGCCAGTGAAGAACAAAAGGATTTAAAAACAGGTATTAGGGACCTCAGGGGAATGGAGATAAGTGACCCCCCCCCCCCAATTGCCGGGGGGGGGGGGGAGGGGGAGACAGATGCCAGGCAGTGGGGCCAGTGGAAGGCAGGGGAGGCAAAGATTCCAGGTAGAGGGGGCAGAGTTGTTATGCCCACCTACTTTGGTCTCAGGCCTGCCCAACATTTGATGTCTGGATATGCTCCTGACTCCAAGGAAATACATATGTTAGTTTATATTGCATCATTTTCAAAAACAACATCCTTCTGAGCTAGTTTAAGAGAGGGTGCTGTTAGCAGGCTGGGACTCCATACAGCACGTTACTATACCCCTTAACTCCAAATTATCAAATGCCATACATAAGAATTTCTTTGTAGGTAGGTGATCCCCAACCTGCATCATCAATGCCATGTTCAGTTGCAGGCATAGCTTGCCAAAGCACAGAATAGTAGTGTGCATTTCATCAACCTATGTAGTAGTCAAAATGCTACATTTATTCATATTTAGCTCACATCTTTTCAGTAATAGCTCAAGGTGAGTTACGTATGGGTACACTAGGTGTTTCCCCAGAGGGCTTACAATCTAAGGAGCAATTTTACTAAAGCTTAGTATGCACTAATGGACAATAGTAGGTATAAAATACAATGTACAGCATTTAGAGCCCTCTTATATCCATTTCTGTGCACTAAGCTTTAGTAAAAGGGTCCCTAAGTTTGTATTTGAGGCAACAGAGGGTTAAATGACTTGACCAAGCCCACAAGGAGAAGCTGCAAGATTTGAACTGTACTTTCCTGGTTGTCAGCCTGGTATCCTAACTACTAGGCTATTCATCCACTCCACCTACATATACCCACCTACCTCTCCCAGAAGGCACATTGGTGGCAGCTGAATGAGGCGTGGACAGGCTGTAGGTATAGTGGGGTACATTAACAGCAGTGTACACGTAGGCTGTGCAGCCCACCCAGGTGAAGGTAGATAGCCATATTTTAGCAGACATAAGAGCAATGATGAGGGCTGGCACTAGGTTAGAAAGAGACAACTGTATTTCCTGGCTATTTTGTATCAGACAGTAGAAAGTACATAGTAAATGCAGAGAAGGAGGGGGGACTTTTATCTTTCATGCTATCTGATGCTTTGCATATTTGCTGTACTTGGTAACAACAGACTCCCTAGGTCTGAGGAGCAAGGGAAGTGGCAGCCCATCCTGAAGGTACTGAGGATAGGTGCTAAAACAAATCAGGGTACTTCTACCAGAGCATGAAGGGTGGGCGTGAGCTGCATGAGAAGCAAGAATTAATAGGTACATCTGTTCATCAGGTCGTTCAGTATGTTGCGTGTGTCTGTGTGTGTGTGTGTGTGTGTGGGGGGGGGGGGGGTAACTTTTTAACCTAGGCACTAGCATTTACATGTGCATTATACACTTAAATGTTTAACACCCCATTTTTGACAGGTCATAGAAGTAGGAAATGAGACCTGCAGGTCAGTGCATCTCAAGTTTCACCAGTGTTTTAGAACAGAATCTGCCAATGTAGAACCTGTTCTAAGGTACAGGAGAAATGGATGTTTATGCACCAGATGTGTGCTGCATAAACATCCATTTTAGACATACAATATCAATGGGTTCAAAGTCAGCACATAACCAGTTATGTTTGCAACTTAGAAACATCATCATCATCATTACAATAATAATAATAATAATAAAAACAGAATTTACAACCAACCTTTACGAAGATGCTTAAGACACATCTATTTGAGGGACAGGTTTAAAATTTTTTATTAAAGTGTTTTTGTTTATTTGTTTTTCTTTTTCACTATGTAAATTCTTCTCTTCATGTTCAGAGATTTTCTTTTTTCTGAATCGCTGTGAATCCTAAATCTGGAATACAGTCAGTATACAAGAACTAGATAGAACAGAATAGAGTAGAACATAACTGGACGTTATCTCAATGCTGTCATAGTGATCAGTTTCCCCTGCCACTTTGGAATTTTGGAGGGAGAAAAACAACAGGGAGCTTAAGGGGGGAGCTGTTTACCAAATAGGAATGCTTGGTAGCAGGTGTAACTCATGATGTTGATCTTTAAGGACACAGTGGTTTAGTCCATTTGTGAAATGGAGAATAAAAGTCAAACTTGTCACACCTTTGTACCACCCAAACATGCCTAGACCATACCCCTTTTCATTTGCATGCACTTGGCATTCCTAGGGGGGGGAGCAATGGGTGCAGTCTGCCCCGGGTGCACGCCGCTGGGGGGGTGCCACGTGCCTGTCGGCTCCACTCATTCCGTGCTCCCTCTGCCCCGGAACAGGTTACTTCCTGTTACGGGGCAGAGTGAGCATGGAACGAGCAAAGCCGACAGGCGCATGGCACCCCCCCCCCCCCCAGCAGGTAAAAATGCACGCGGGGGGGGTGTCCTTTCACCGGGGGGGCGCTGCACCCGGGGGGGGGGCACTCAGCGATCCGCCCCGGGTGTCAGCCACCCTAGGAACGCCACTGCAATACACTAACTTTCCCTCAATACTAGAACACTCAAAAAGTGAAACTCAGTAATTACTTCTTTCACAAAAGGATCACAGTCTTGCAGCTCACTTAATTCATCATTGGTCCACAATCTAAATTTAACTTTAAAATTAATTACTCTTCCCCTCCGAAGGGACACCACCTTGTAGTGGTGGAGGGGCTTCTGTGTTTCAATGACTCAGAGGGCTATGCTGAAGGGTACTCATATCAGACAGGCCTCTGAGGAGAAACTAGACAAAGAGTGTCCCAAACTGGGAGAGTGATAACATGGTGACTTGAAGTTTGTATGCCCAGCTACCCTCTGATGTTTCGTCTTCTTTACGTAAATTTCCTCTCTGCAATTGCAGTTACCTTAACTGAGAGGAAGGGGACAACCGGCGGTCAGCTGCCGATGGCCAGCGTTTTGTCCCCTGAACAAGTGCGGGACCGCTGCGCGACGAACTGCCCACAGATGAAAGGGTTGGCGAGTCCTTTGATTAGCGCCGGCGAAAGAGCATCGATGCTCTTGGACCTGGAAAAAACAACTCTATCGCTCCCGAATTATTCAACCACCATGTCCAAAGGAGTGGAGGAGTGAGTTAGAGGCATATGCTGAAACAGAGGACGTTTACAGCAGAACCTGAATCAGCGAAACCACTCCTAAACACCTAAGAGAAATCAACTTGGAGTTTTTGGCTCCCCTGGAGGTTACATTGAGTACCATCTGGAAGGCGCTTCGGGACCTAACGGTGGCAGTAAATAATTTTGTTTCAGATATAATTTTATTAGACAGTTACATGGACAATTCAACTGAACTCTTTGAGAGTAAAACATTGGTATAACAAATGATTCTACATGAGCAAGACGTGGTTATGATTTTGAAAATGATAATAGACCAGAAACTTTGAATAATAAAATGAGTATTATTATAGATGATTATTGTTTTTCCCAGAGTTCCGGGTATGACTCCTAAAGTTTTCCTCAGAAATATTTCCTCAAATTATTACTTTAAAAGGAGTGAAGCCTGTGAAAACTGGGAATACTTTAATCAGTGGGATTTGAATTAGAGACTTAAGTATATGTATTGGTAAATAACTTCTGTTTTTTTAAAAGAGAATGTAATCAGATGTGTTATTTCTAACTAATATTAGACAATAAGTATGTTTTCAATGAAATGATTTGACTATACGCCATATTGGCCTTGAAGAAGCCAACCAGATGATCAATGTGGAATAATGAATTAGACGAGTAATATCTGGGGATAATCAGGTTAATACCACGTTTTTTTTTCTGTTTACTTAAAAGGGAACTTTAAAACAATACAGGAACGTAAGACCTTTGAACAACCTTCCTGAGCCCTTACGCCAAGCCCCCTCCCTGCCCATCTTCAAGTCTTTGCTTAAAGCCCACCTCTTCAATGCTGCGTTCGGCACCTAACTCTTACCTTTCAGGAAATCCTGACTGCCCCAACTTGACTGCCCCTATCAGACTAACTGTTCACGTGTCCTTTAGATTGTAAGCTCTTTGAGCAGGGACTGTCCATCTTTGTTAAATTGTACAGCGCTGCGTAACCCTAGTAGCGCTTTAGAAATGTTAAGTAGTAGTAGTAGAAGTCAAAATGATTAAATATTTTGACACCCACCAGACAGGACTTAACAAAGATCTGGGTTTTCTAGCCCATTATAAACCATAAAATTGTACTGCTTTGAAAATCGTACTTCTTTTGTCATCCTCCTGTCTCCATGCATATCTCACCTGTCCCTCTTCCTGTCTCTCACCTACCCACCCCCATCCTGTTAGACTGTCACTGAAATGCTTTCATGTTTCACTTATATATACTGTCATCTACCAACATTTGCTTATTTCCGATCTGACGAAGAAGGGCAACCTTCGAAAGCTAATCAAAGAATGTATTAAGTTATGGCCAATAAAAAAGGTATCATCTTATTTTCTTTTCCAAGATTTTTTTTTTTAAGTAAAGTTTTATGGTAGTATCTGCAGTGATATAATGATGCTATATTTAAGAAAAAGAAGGATAAACAATGAATACTAAGAATAAAATGCATGGGTAGAAGTGAATCGCTTGTTTACTCTTCCAAAAATACTAGGACTAGGGGGCATAAATTTAAAACAAATCAGAGAAAATATTTCTTCACTCAATGTGTAATTATACTCTGGAATTCATTGCCAGAGAATGTAATAAAAGCAGTTAGCTTATTGGGGTTTGAAAAAAGTTTGGATAGCTTCCTAAAAGAAAAGTCCATAAGCCATTATTGGTTAGGGTGGTGGACTTTGGTCCTGAGGAACTGAGTTCGATTCCCACTTCAGGCACAGGCAGCTCCTTGTGACTCTGGGCAAGTCACTTAACCCTCCATTGCCCCATGTAAGCCGCATTGAGCCTGCCATGAGTGGGAAAGCGCGGGGTACAAATGTAACAAAAAATAAAATGGACTTGGGGCAAACACACTGCTTATTTCTAGGATGAGCAGCATAAAATGTATTGTACTGTTTGGGAATCTTGCCAGGTAATTGTAACCTGGATTGGCCACTGTTAGAAACAGGATGCTGAGCTTGATGGACCATTGGTCTGTCCCAATACGGCAATACCTATGTACTTATGAATGTACTTACGGCTGAAATTAAAGGAAGCAGATACAGAAGATTGACAGGGACAGATCATTGTGGGATTATATTTAGAGAGAGAGTTTTTCATGCTTTTGTCTCAAGCAATTGTATTGGAGGAATGTCTCTGGGTGAAATCTGTCAGTGGGCAAAAAGCCCGAGCAGCTACAGGAAGTGCAGCATTTACAACAAAACTTACAGCGAGCAGTAAAGTGAGGTTGGATAATACAAAGACAGTAGCCAGGCCAGATCTGGTCAAGCACAGTCCTAAACAAGTACCTAGATTCCAGGCTGCTTGCTTCCAGTGATAGGTAGGGGCCTTCCACAGCGCAGTTTGTGGTCTTTACTTCCAGGAATTTGTCCAAACATTTTGGACCCAAATATATATACAGTTGTTACCACATCCTACAGCAAGAGGTCAGAGTTTAATTATGCTGTGAGTGTAGAATTGTTTTGAGTGTAAGATTGCATTTCTCCTGTTTGTCATGGATGAACTGTTTAGAGGGTTTATGGCTTCTTCATTAATCCAGATTATCTAGACCTTTCTCATATTCCCCCTTCAGCTTTCTCTTCTCCATCGTAATATTTACAGCAATGGAGAATTGCAAAGTATGGTATGAGATTCTAACAGCGTAAAGTATAAAACAGTCTGAATTTTCACCCTTTCATAGCTTTGGATAGGCAATAGAGTGTTAGACACGGACGCAGGAATTTTACAGGATGCTTCAAGATGCTGTTATCTGGCCTAGAAGGTTTTGGTAGGGTGTTCACACGGTTTCATCAGCTGCAGGCAGCAAGAAAGGTATGTGCACATATCACTACACAATCGGTTGATCTAAGAGGAGTATTGGTACACATCAAATAAACACAGGATGTGGAAAGCCACTTAAAAGCAACCTACACAACCAGATGTGCATGAAGTTTCTGCTTGCCATTTTGCTCTGATGTTCTTTATTGTCTTCCATTCAGTAATGGAGCAATTAACTTGGGCAAGTCACTTACCCTCCATTGCCCTGGGCACCATAGTAATATATTAACATAGTAAATATTGGCAGATGTAGACCTGCATGGTACATCTAGAGGGGCATAATTGAACGAAAACGTCTATCTCCATGGGCGTTTATCTCCGAGAACAGGTCCGTGAAGGGGCAGACCGAACCGTATTTTCGAAAAAAATAGACGTCCATGTTTTATTCGACAATTTGTGAACTGGGCGTTTTTGTTTTTCAGTGATAATGGAAAATGAAAGCGTCCAGCTCAAAAACGAATAAATGCAAGGCATTTGTTCGTGGGAGGGGCCAGGAGTCGTAGTGCACTGTTCCCCTCACATGCCAGGACACCAACCGGGCACCCTAGGGGGCACTTTTACAAAAACAAAAAAAAGGTAAAAGAGCTCCCAGGTGCATAGCACCCTTCCCTTGTGTGTTGAGCCCCCCAAATCCCCCTCAAAACCCACTGCCCACAAGTCTACACCATTACTATAGCCCTAAGGGGTGAAGGGGGCACCTACATGTGGGTACAGTGGGTTTGGGGGGGGGTTGGACGACTAAGCATTAAGCAGCACAATTGTAACAGGTGAGGGGGGATGGGCCTGGGTCCACCTGCCTGAAGTCCACTGCACCCCCTAACAACTGCTCCAGGGACCTGCATACTGCTGCCAGGGAGGTGGGTATGACATTTGAGGGTGAAAATAAAAAGTTGTGAAACATCATTTTTTGTGGTGGGAGGGGGTTAGTGACCACTGGGGGAGTCAGGGGAGGTCATCCCCGATTCCCTCTGGTGGTAATCTGGTCATTTAGGGCACTTTTTGGGGCCTTGTTCATGAAAAAACAGGGTCCAGGAAAAGTGCCCTAAATTCTAGCTACAAACGCATACTTTTTTTCCATTATCGGCGAAAGGCACCCATCTCTGTTCGGGTGATAACCACGCCCCAGTCCCGCCTTCACCACGCCTCCGACACGCCCCGTCAACTTTGAACGCATCCGCGATGGAGTGCAGTTGAAAACGTCCAAGTTCGGCTTTCGATTATACCGCGTTATTCGTTTTTGGGAGATAAACGCCTATCTCCCGATTTAGGTCGCAATATAGGCGTTTTTGTCTTTTGATTATAAGCTGGTTGGTACATCTAATAGGTAAACCAATTTGATTGTAATCAAAACCTATCCCCTCTCCCTAGTGCCTTTGGGCTGGTGGTCAAGGTCTATGCAATCCTGGTTATGTTTGAGTTATTAGCATATGTCAGTATGGGAGCAATTAATGCCTTACGGTGGGTGGACAAGGCTTACAAAATCCCAATCATATTTGCGTGACTAGCATATTTCCTACTATTGAGACATAAAAACAAGAATAGCCATACTGGGTCAGATATATGGTCTATCTTGCCCAGTATCCTGCTTTCCAGCAGTGGCCAATCCAGGTCACAAGTACCTGGCAGAAACCCAAATAGCAGCAACATTCCATGCTACCAAACCCAGGGCAAGCAGTGGCATCCTCCATGTCCATCTCAATAACAGACTATGGAGTTTTCCTCTAGGAACATATTCAAACCTTTTTTAAAAACCCAGATGTGCTAACCAGTGTTACCACATCCACTGGCAATAAGTTCCAGAGCTTAACTATTCTTTGAGTGAAAAAATATTTCCTCTTATTTGTTTTAAAAGTATTTGCATGCATTGAATGTCCCTGGGTCTTTGAACTTTTTCAATGAGTGAAAAATCTATTCACCTCCACCCGCTCCACACCACTCAGGATTTTGTAGACCTCAATCATATCCCCCCTCAGATATCTCTTTTCCATGCTGAAGTCCCCTAACCTCTTTAGTCTTTCCTCATATGGGATTTCATGAGTCCCATCTTATGAAATCCCAATCACATTTGCATGACCAGCATATTTCCTACTATTCAGACTCTTCATGAGTCAAACAGAAGAAGAAATCAGTCCCCCAGCAGAGACCCTCCAACAAGACAGGTAGCTACCTAAGGATACAGCAGGCTTGGAAGTAAAGGGCTTGAGAAACCTAATTGCTGGCAGAAGTGTTCATTACATTCACATCAGGATGGATTTCTCCTTCAGGATATTTCCACAAGCCAGCTTTCAGATCAGTGTGCTCATTGAAGAACAGCACATTGAAATTTAGTTTCTTGCATTTACATCAGGACATCAGGTTTCATTTGCATAAAATGGGTTTTCAGTTCTATATATTCACTGAAGGGAATACACACTGAAGTCTTTACTGCATTTACCCCAGGATATCATGCTAAGAAGCAAAGGGGCTTAAGAAATCTAATTTTGCATAAGTTGTTTATTACAATCACATTGGGATGGATTCCTCCATCAGGGTATTTCCGCAAACCAGTTGTCAATTTTGTATATTCAGTGTAGAACTGCACATGGATGTTGTTTATTGCATTTACATCAGGGCATCAGGTTTCATTTTGCACAAAAGTGCTTTCAGTTGTGCTTATTCATTGAAGATATGCACGTGGAAGTTGGCTATTGCATTTACCTCGGGACATCAGGCTATGAACCAAAAGCACTTGAGGAACCTAATTGTTTGCAGAAGTTGATATATTTATATCAGGACAGTATTTTCCACCATGGTAGTTGCCCAAACTTGTTTTTAGTTCTGTGTGTTCATTGAAGAAATACACGTCGAATTTGTGTACAGCATTTACAACAGCACATCTGGGCACCTACTGGGGGCTGCCTAATGGTTAGTAGTGGACCAGGAGTAATCCCTGATCACTTCTGCCCTATTTTTTCTAGGATTCAAAATGGAACTCAAAGCCCCTACTGGTATTCTTGCAGTACAGCTACTAGGGGTCAAGCTGCCAAATAAGGGAATGCTAATTTGGCATAATGATCTGATTTGCATACATTTGCATGTTTTGTATCTAATTAGTTAAGTTGCACTACAATAAATAACACAGAATTATGTCATATGAAGGGCAATTTTATAACTGCACACCTAAAATTTAGCACACTCAGGGCTCAGGGTAGGAGCATATTCTATAAAGGAAAGCTAGGCATATACTTTCCGTTATAGAATGGTAATATAACTGAGTATATATGTGTGCATGCAGTTAGGCAAGAGCACTTATACCAGCCATGGAGCTGCAGAACACTGCAGTGAAATTAATTTTTGGTAAGAGAAAATCAGGTCATGTTACTGAGGAGCCTTCATTGGCTTCCAGTGGAGGCCCACTGCCCATTTAAATTATGTACTTTAATGCATAAGGTTTTTTATGGCTTTGTCCCGGAATACCTGGTGAGTTTGCTCGTTGTCAGGAAGATAGATCGCTCACTTAGGTCAAGAAATCAGTGTTTATTACAGCTCCCTACATTAAAGGATGTCAAGTACAAATCAATTCATGCAATGGGTTTTGTGTACTGTTCTGCACAATGCTGGCATTCCCTCCTTCTTGAACTGAGAGTGACTTCAAATCATTTAAAGTTCCGCAATTTATTAAAAAGATATTTATTTCTGACCTATTTGTAATGAATATTCACGTTACCCAATTTTGGTAATTTGGAAGTTTGTTTGGGTTGATGTTATTTCCTAGGATTGGCCTAGTCTCTTTTATATATTGTAATCCATACTGATTCAGAAATGATTTGTAGTGGAATATAAAAGTATTGTATTGGTTAATGAGCCAATTAACAGCAAAAATTGGGTGACAACAATAAATTATTGATGTTAACTGGGACCAATTAAGTTTTGCACATTCACCTGGCTATGTGCTATTCTATAAGGCAGTTCATCAAACTCCTACAGTGTGTATCTTGAAAGGGGGCGTGGCCATCAGAGAAGCATGGGCATGTCAGGGACATTCCAAAAATTTGCATGCATGGTTCAATGTACCTAACTTGGGCAACAGCATTTATGACAAGTTTCATCAGGTACAATTCTGACGTCCATAGTTAGGAATGAGATCCATTCTTAAGCACTATTCTATTAAGAGCATGCACCCTTTACATAATAGCACTTAGTGCTGACTTTTTCTGACACCTAATCTGGAGTGCCATTTATAAAATCTGGCCCATTATCCCTCTGATTTTATAAAAGTCACCACAGGAGCCAATTAGTGCTAATAATTGGCGTTTTAAACAATTATTGGCACTAATTTGCTTTAATTGGGGCTTGTCTGTGTAAATTAAGGTGTGGGATCCACTCCTAAAATTTACATGTGGCCTGAAAAAGGGGGGGGGGCATGAAAATGGGAGGGTCATGGATGTTTTGGGGTGGATCATGGGTGTGGTTTTGAATTATGCACATCATTACTGAATATGGGTGTTCCACACATAAATTTAGGCAAGGGCATTTGCACCATGTTTTCATTGGTTCAAATGGTGGCGCGTAAATCTACACACAATCTCTCCACTTAATCGTTATTCTATAAACCATGCTGAACTGTAGGCGAGGCTTATAGAAAATCACTTAAGCAGGTTTTCCAGTGCCAATATTTTAGGTGCCATTCATAGAATTCACCCCTATGTGCTCATATATGTAAAAATGCTATTAATATAAACATTTGTGTATATAGTCAGCATGTAAATGTTGCCTATATTAAAGAAATTGCTCATACATTTTCCCCTTAACATGCACTAGTAACTTTCCCTATAAGTCCTTATGCAAAAGATAGGCTATTTTAAAACTTTTCAACCGAACTGAATTGCAGGATTATTCCATTTTCACTGAATTTTAAGTTTGTCGTAGAGTCAAGACATGCATGGATGTTTATAATAAAGTAAATGCTTTACTTAATATGTTCTTCTCATCTTCTTCCATTATTCCAGTTTTCAACCTCACTCCACTTGCAATGGATATTGAGCAGAATGCAGTTAATGATGTGAATTAAAGTACAAGTCTGGTTGCCAAATTGAATGGCAAACATTACTATATGCTAAGAGCATTTAGCAATGTCTTTTTTCTATTGCTTTTTCACTTTCTATTTTGTAACTTATCCTTGTATTCCTGGAAAACCAACTCCATTATCTATATTTGGGAGAGTATTAAAAGAGACACACACATGTTTGGTAGCTGCCAATGGACATTTAAGCCCCCTATTCATGAATTTTCAGTGGTACTATGGAGGCAATTTTATGAAGGTATTTTTGATTGTTATGTAACTGCATATATACATACAATGGGCATACAAAATTACATGTAAAATATGTGCTGTTTCAATATTTGAAGTTCCACAAACATCAAAAAATGAAATAAAAAATGATTTGGGGTTGATATTCAAAGTGATTTAACCAGGCAGGAGAGGCTCCTAGACAGTTAAATTGCTTGTATAGAGCTATCCATTGACATTCAGTGGCACTAAACTAGTGTCATTCCACAGGACTTTCCCACATGCTAAACCCAGATTTACCGTGGCACATTTTAAAGGATTTTTTTTTTATTTTATGAATTTTTGCAGGTCCTGTACAAACTTTTCCATTAGTGTGTGGAATTTTCAAAAAAATAATGGGGGGAGAACTTATTTTTTCAGGTTTTCGGTTCCTTTGATATATGATATTATTTTATTACAGATAAATTTAATTTGCTATGGGGTCCTTTTACTAAGTTGTGTAAGCGTCTACGCGCTCCCAACGCACGCCAAAATGGAGTTACCATGCGGCTACCATGTGGCTCTTGCAGTAATTTCATTTTTGGCACGCGGCTGATACATGTGGCCAAAAAATAATTTTTATTTTCTGCCGCGCGTATCGGATGTGCACCAAGTGGCATTTGGCATGCTTAGGCCATTACTTCCCGGTTACCATGTCAGACTTTACCGCTAGGTCAATGGCTGGCGGTATTTTTCATTTTGCCACACGTCCATTTTCGGCAAAAATTTTAAAGAGGCCTTTTTTACAGGTGCGCTGAAAAATGATTCTGTGCATGCCCAAAGACCACGCCTACACTACCGCAGGCTATTTTTCAGCACACCTTAGTAAAAGGACCCCTGTATGCAGTGGTGTGCTGGAGCCGGCTCGCACCGGCAAATATTTTACCAATTTGCGAGCCAGTTGTTCCTGAGGGCGAGCTGGCTCTCCTTCCTCCCTCTGTCCCTCCCTCCTACAGGGTCCGGTCCCTCCCCTCCCCTCCCTCATCCAGCAAATTCTTTGGGGCAGGCAGTCTTGCCTGCCCGCTGCCGGCGGTGACCCTCCCCTGCTGCCGGATCACTCTTTAAAAATGGCCACCGAGACTTCCAGCGGCGGCCTCACGAGACTTCTGATGAAGTCTTGGAGGCTGCCCTTGTAAGTCTCGGTGGCTGCTGGACAACCTCGGTGGCTGGAGGGGGGTCAGGGGAGAGAAGGGAGTCGCTGAGCATGAGTGGCTGGAGGAGGGGGGCAGGGGGGAGAAGGGAGTCGCTGGGCATGGGTGGCTGGAGGGGAGCAGGGGAGAGAAGGGAGTCGCTGGACATGGGTGGCTGGAGGAGGGGGCAGGGGAGAGAAGGGAGTCGCTGGGCATGGGTGGCTGGAGGAGGGGGCAGGGGAGAGAAGGGAGTTGCTGGCCATGGGTGGCTGGAGGGGGAGGGGAGAGAAGGGAGTCGCTGGACATGGGTGGCTGGAGGGGGGCGGGGGAGAGAAAGGAGTCGCTGGACATAGGTGGCTGAAGGAGGGGGCAGGGGACAGAAGGGAGTCGCTGGGCATGGGTGGCTAGAGGAGTGGGGCAGGGGAGAGAAGGGAGTCTCTGGACATGGGTGGCTGGAGGGGGGGCAGGGGAGAGAAGGGAGTCGCTGGGAATGGGTGGCTGGAGGGGGGCAGGGGAGAGAGGAGGGTTGCTGGACATTGGTGGGTGGATGGAGGGAAGGGCAGGGGAGAGGAGAGGAGGGTCACTGGACATGGGTGGATGGAGGGGAGGGCAGGGGGAGAGAAGGGTCGCTGGGTATGGGTGGAAGGAGGGCAGGGCAGGGGGAGAGAATGGTCGCTGGGTATGGGTGGATGGAGGACAGGGGAGAGGAGGGTCGCTGGACATGGGTGGATGGAGGGGAGGGCAGGGAAGAGGAGGGTCACTGGATATGGGTGGATGGAGGGGAGGGCAGGGGAGAGAGAAGAAATGCTGGACATGGATGGAGGGGAGGGAAGAGTGATGAAGGAGATGAGATGAGGGAAAAAGGAAAAGAGGAGAAAAACTGCACATGGATGAACAAAATAGGCAGAAGCTGGATCCACTGGACAGTCAAGTCTGCGGAGCACCAGAAATGAAGAAGAAAGGAGGAAAGGAAAGAAATAAATGGAAAGGAAACCCTGAAAACGGAGTTAAGAGGACAGATAGCAGCACAATCGGATACTGGGCCAGCATAATCAGAAAAACAAATTCACCAGACAACAAAGGTAGAAAAAAATCATTTTATTTTCATTATAGTGTTTGGAATATGTTCACTTTGAGAATCAGGTGCTCAACATTAAAAGTGCCTCCGGGTTAAGTTTGTGTTATCCAGTTCGTGCACATGCTAGCTGATAACACTTCCATGCCCATTCCCCACCCATGACACACTCCGTCCCAAAAAATATTTTAAAATAAAAGCTCTCGATTAGCATGCGCTAAAAGGCATACCACCACAAAATGCTTGAACACATCTGACAGTGCACCTTTTTTCCCACACTAAGGGGTGTTTTTACAAAGGCATGCTAGCATTTTTAGTGTATGCTAGAAATACGCACATGCTAAACATTAGAGATGCAGGTATATATTTCTATGGGTATCTCTAGCGTTTAGCATACACTAATCATTAGAGTGCTTAACACTGTTTAGTAAAAGGGCCCCCAAGTTAACCAGACAAATCGGACTGCATAAACGCAGTCCTATTGTTATCCAGTTTTGCTTAAGTGGTTAAGTGCTGAATATCGCACTTAACCAGATAAGAGATACTCAGCCGCAGAAACACAGATATTCAATGTTGGTGTCTGAACGTGGCCTGGCTTTGCATATCCAGGCATAATGCTGGTGGAGGCCAAAAATATTTACCTCTTTGTGGAAAAACTCAATTTCCAACACATAATACAATAACTTCAAAAACTAAAACTAATTATGTCATATTGACCAGTTTAAGTATGAAAGAATAAACGGCTCAAAATATATTGTGACTAGTCATCCATCCAATGACAAATTTTATAAGTTGCTCATTGACAACTCATTATTGCCCAATGTTATTTCCTCTCTTCCCTTCCCATTTAAATGATCAAACCAATCACAGAAGACTAATGAGAACTTATCCATGAACATCCATTTTACAAACTGAAGCATCCAAATTTTATACAGAGAAAACAAGGGCCATGGAAATCCGTATAGCATTCTTAAAATGGCCACGCAGATGTCCATGTGGACCAGGGGGGCAGCCTAGTGGTTAGTGCAGTGGACTGTAAACCAAGGGACCCAGGTTTTTATTTATTTATTTGCTGCACTTGTATCCCACATTTTCCCACCTATTTGCAGGCTCAAGGTTCTGGTCTCACTTTAACTTTTTTTTTTTTTTTTGTAAATTGTGAGCCCTTCAGGAAAAGAAAAATACCCATGGTACCTGAATGTACACCACTTCAATAGCTTTCAAGGTTGCAGGTGTCTTATATATTTAAGTACAGTAGGTATTTTTCTGTTCATGGAGGGCTTACAATAATAATAATTTTTTTTTTAAAGAGCTGAAATGGGATTATTTTGGTTTACCTCCACTGCACAAACTACTAGGCTACTTGTCAAACCTGCATCTTACTCTGTTAAGAACGTCCATAATACCTGAAGCTGTCATACAGCTTGGTATCCACTTCTAGTTTCACTTTCAGGGGAGAGGGAGGGGAACAGCAACCATGAGGGAAGCACCTTTCTGTAACCTGGGCATTCCTGAAACAGGTCTAAATAAGGACGTTCTTCTTTTTAGACATGGACGTTTCTTCCCCTTCCATAACCGTTGCTGGACATCCAGATTTCACCCAAGACCAGTGGCATAGCCAAGGGTGGGCTTGGATGGGCCCAGGCCCACCCACGTTGGGTTCAGGCCCACCCAGTAGCAGCATACCTATGATGTGGCTGGCAGGGATCCCCAAGCCCCACCAGCCGAAAACTCCCAACAAGTGTCTCTCCTTCATACCTTGTAAGAAGCAGATCTTCGCCTGCAGTGAGCAGTGACATACATACTGCTTGCACCGGCCCCACAGCCTTCCCTCTGATGTATTTCTGCCTAGGCGGAAACTGGAAGCTGCATCAGAGGGAAGGGTGTGGGGCCAACATGAGCAGTGTGTATTAGTTGCTGCTCGCTGCTGGTGAAAATTTGCTATTTAAAAGGTGTACGGGAGAGGGGGGATGTTTGAGAGACCATATGGCATGTAGGCGAAAGAAGGAGAGACCAAATCACCTGTGGGACGGGGCAAGGTTCTTCTGCCCACCCATCTTGGGCCCATGCCCACCCAAAATTGGGTGTCTGGCTACGCCCCTGCCCAAGACACCCAGAACCAGGGCTTTTTTTGAGAGGGGTACTTGGGGGTACTGAGTACCTGCACCTTTTCCATTGTCTGCTAAAATTGACCCATGGTCCCCAAGTTTTAATGAACGAGCTCAGACTCTACACACCAAGTCTGTCTTGTCATAAATTCTGTGACTGGTTGCAGGGGGCTTGGCTATTGTGGGGAGGATCCCCAGTGATCACCCCATCCCTGAAAGGTGGTCTGTCATTTGAGTACTGGCACCTTTTTCACTAGAAAAAATGCACTGCCCAGAACACTCGCTATTTGGATTACTGCAGTGTTTGATGTCCTTATTCTGCCTTTGCAAAATTAGGATTTGGATGTTCCAAGTATAAGGATGTCCATTTTGGCCTTTTGAGATGTCCATGTAGTTTGAAAATGAGTGCCAAAATATGTAAAGGCCCATCCCACAAGACCCTGTCAAATGCCATGTTTGTGCTGAAAGATTGTAATATATGTGTTCTATGTTCTAGATGGTCTCAGATGCTAGAAATAATTTGCAAGACAGAAACTGCAGTAGTTGAGTTGCAAGTCCCTCACAAATAATTTGCAAGACAAAAACTGGAGTAGTTGAGTTACAAATCCCTCACAAATAATTTGCAAGACAGAAACTGCAGTAGTTGAGTTACAACTCCCTCACAGAAGGGACTCACACCTTGAAGGGAAGCAAGATTTTTTTTTCTTCCCTTTGGATGCCCATGTCCAGATTTTCTACCTCTGACCATTGGTCTTCTAAGATGGCTACTCCTGTGTGATGTGGCTGGAAAGGATACCATAGATGAGATACCATAGAAGTATGTCCAGAGTGTGGGTACATAATGGTGTTGTCCTTTTCCTGAACTTGTCGTTATGGCTATTACTGTCATTGCTGTAGTTAGTCTGTCCCAAGACAACATTCAGAGACATCACCATGAACAGCTGTCAACTTACCATATGCTTATAGGAGGAGGATGATCAGATGCAGGTGTTCTGATTTAGGGTTGGCAAACTTCCCTCACTGGCGTCAATGGGATGGATTTCCCAAGGCACTTTCTGATGTCCTTGGCACACACTGGAGACATATGCTTTTGATCTGCTTTTCCTCTTTGGGAAGTCTGTTCTCTCCTTTCACCTCTTCGTCTGGGGTCCAAAAGCTCTCCTGCTTCTGGCTCCAGCAATGACAACCAGCTCCATGTGCCAGGCTCACCTTTATGAAGGCCTGTAGCCAGGGTGCTCAGCCACAATGAAAAGAGGCTTGTATGTGATCAGTTTAGAATGCCCATGCTATTATTATCACACCTTCATATTATTTAGCATATACATCGGTGGTACTAGCATGCATGCTAGTTGTGTTCAAGAGCTATTGTGGTTGATTTCTTTTAGCACATGCAAGAAAAACATAGTGGATCTCCTGGTGTGTTAATTTTAGAGTGCATAAAAACATTTTTGTACATTTTAGTGCATAGATCCTGTTATCTTTCAGTGCAATCAGGTGTCATGACATTAGTCTTGAAAGGGGTTTTATTTCCGTTTCACAAGTGTATTGTTTTTAGTATGTGCAGTCTATGACTTCACTTCAAAGATGCTTCCCGAGTTCTTCCTAAAGCATTTGAGAGTTATAATAAGTAAACTATTTGTGGTGATGACAACCATGGTAAGTAGGAGCAGGTGTAAATAACATTATTTAAAGACCCAGCTTGTTGAGGAAGAATAAGACAGATGATGTATAGTTGCCTGCCAGATGCATCTATTTCTTTTCTAAGTAGAATTTTAGAGCTAACAATGTAACTTTCATATGGCTTCAAGCAAATCAAGAAGCATCTCAGGGGCCCTTTTCAAAGGCACATAAGGATCTACACATGTTCAGCACATGTCAAATCGGCATTACCGCACGGCTAGCGCATGTGCCTGGCGGTAATTCCGAGTTTGGCATGTTGTGAAAACCCACAGTACAAAATAATTTTCCATTGTCTATTGCAGGGGCATTCCCAGCGGTAATCAGCAGTTGGTGCGCACTGGACGGTTACCGTGCAGGTAACACGTGATCCCTTACCACTAAGTCAATGGGTGGCATTAAGGGCTCAGACCATAAATAGACACGCGCTGGTTTTAATTTTGCTGAATGCCTACTTCTCGGGCCCCCCCCCCCCCCCCAAAAAAAAAAAAACTTTTTCCAGATGCGGTGGAGAAATGGTCCAGGGTGCGTCCGAAACACTCACCCACACTACTGTAGGCCACTTTTTGGCATGCCTTTGTAAAAGGACCCCTCAGTGAATATTTTCAGGGGTCAATATTTGATGCTGCTGCCACTGCCTGAAAATAAGTTGATGACTTATCCATTTATGTTTGTGCCTGATAATCAGTGATCCTACTTAAATGAATAGGGTCATTGAACATGCAATCATAATCAAATAGTATTTATAGTTAGACTGCAGTTTATGCAGTTACAGTAAATAAATTGACCAAATAACAGTTGGGTATCACTGTTACCTGGATAAAATTTTGGCTCCATCCATGGAATGCAAACAGCTTAATTTTGTCTAGACATCGAGTTGTTGGGCCCACATTTAGCCATTAGCTGAGCCCAGTTTTATTTTTAATAGCATGTGGGTAGTTAGCACCTGATGATCACTGCTTAAGACCTTTTGAATACTGACTTGGGAGATATTGTCTGAAGCCAATGCTCATATCTTGGAATGCTACAGTGCAGAATTTTATCAGAAATTCATATTAGACTGTAGAGATCTAGATTATTTATAGACTAATACCTTTTATGAGATCATCATAAGGATCATGTTGGATGAAATACAATACCTTTTGGTTGTTCTCCTTTTGGCCCAATACAATTGTATCACAACCTAAACAAAATCCAGTTTTAGTATGAAATAAACCACAGGATCCTGCTCTTCATCTCATGAATTCTCCACTATCATGTCATACACAGAGTTATAGACCTCCTGTGGTGTCCCTAGTATCTATTGGTTGGGGAAGGGATAGTCAAATGGTGCAATATATTTTATGCGGGAATGCTAAAATTATCCTTTCAAGTCAATGCAAACATCTTTAATATTTGAATACAAAACATACTTGGTTTTATACATAGTTTACAAGTCACATATAAGGATCAGTTAGATGTTGTTATATTCCATGCATTGAATTTTTGATAGTTCAAAATTAGAATAACAAGACTATAATGCAAAGGGGAGAAAAAAACAATTCTCAGAAATGAGGTGTTTGCATGAATTCATTTCTGGAAGTTCATGAACATTTTTGGAAGTAAAACTCTGACTTACTTTTGAAGAGATGAAGTAAGTCTTCTATAAGTCTCCACACAGCACCACATTATTCATGATCCCCCATCAAAGCCTATGTGAAACAGGTCCCAGTTGGGATCTATTCAGATAAGTGCTACTGAATTCTGAATTTTGAATTGCTTGCATGAGATTTGCACAAATATTATTTTCATAAAAATTGTTCGGGGGTTTTTAGACCAGTGATTATATCCAACGTATTATAACAATGATTACAGCCTGACAAAAAAGCTATTCAGGGTGTTATTATACTGCTGGGTGTCTAAGGTCTTTTCCTTACCTTGACCAAGCCTGTTGATGTGCGTATTTGCCTTTTCATTGAATGGTATTGCCATTTATTTTGATATACAGACTGGTTTCCATAGTGATGGTTCCTTTCAATCCACTCTAGTCAAAGTAAATTCACACCATTGACAAGAATTGCATTTAAAATGTCCTAACTCAATGGTGGAATCCTCAGTAATCAAGAGGGGCATTTTTGAAAGAAACCTCTAAGTTGGAATTTGGACATCTTTGTAAAATGTCCAAATTCGGAGGCGGGGAAAAGGTCATTTTCGAAAAAAAGATGGACGTCTATCTTTCATTTAGGAAATACCAAGGGCCTCCTTAGATTTGGATGTCCTTAGATTTGGACATCTTTGATTTTCGACGATTTTCGAAACCAAAGACATCCAAGTCTAAAATGTCCAAATGCAAGCCATCTGGATGTGGGAGGAGCCAGCATTTGTAGTACACTGGTCCCCCTGACATGCCAGGACAGCAATTGGGCACCCTAGGGGGCACTGCAGTGGACTTCATAAAATGCTCCCAGGTACATAGCTCCCTTACCTTGTGTGCTGAGCCCCCCCAACCCCGCCAAACCCACTACCCCCAACTGTACACCACTACCATAGCCCTTACGGGTGAAGGAGGGCACCTATATGTGGGTACAGAGGGTTTCTGGTAGGTTTTGGAGGGCTTGCTGTTTCCTCCACAAATGTTAATAATGAGCTGAAACAAGCTAAACTAACCCAAAAGTTAGAAAGTGTGTGGTAACAAATGTGTAGCGTTACCACACACTTTCTAACTTTTGGGTTAGTTTAGCTTTTTTCAGCTCATTATTAGCATTTTTGGCAATTGTGCTGAATTTTTGTCCAGTATTTTCTGTCCTCCACAAATGTAACAGGTAGGGGGGTATGGGCCTGAGTCCACCTGTCTGAAGTGCACTGCACCCACTAAAACTGCTCCAGGGACCTGCATGCACTGTCATGGATCTGAGTATGACATCTGAGGCTGGCATAGAGGCTAGCAATCAATATTTTTAATGATGTTTTTTGAGGATGGGGGGATTAGTAACCACAGGGGGAGTAAGGTGAGGTCATCCCCAATTCCCTCCAGTGGTCATCTGGTCATTTTGGGCACCTTTTTGTGCCTTATTCGCAATAAAAACAGGTCCAGGTGAAAACGTCCAAGTTTTAGTCTTGGACGTCTCTGCTTTTTTCCATTATGGCTTAAAGACATCCAAGTCTTAGGAACGCCCAACTCCTGCCTTCACCACACCTCTGATATGTCCCCCTCAGATTTGGACGTCCTTGTGATGGACTTTCGCTAGAGACGTTCAAAATCAGATCCATCTGAGAGATGGATGTCCAAGTGCCGATTTATGTCAACTGTTCTCCAGTATTTCTCCCACAATGGTAAGCACAGATAGGATGCTCAGTAAAACAGAAATGAACCTGTAAGACTCACCAATGCATATGCAACAGTTGTGAAATGTTTGAACTTAAAAAATGTGAATGGCAAAACCGCCACTATATTGTTCATCTCAGAATATGCTTGTTACTGCAGCAATAAGTCATGATGAGCATAAAGTGCCCTTAAGTAAGCTTTGCATTTCGTTCTAATAGGGTACCCCTGCAATGCAAACTTAGAATATTGTGCTCTTGCATGTGCTTTAAAATCATCCAAATACGACAAATGCACCAAATTTGAAGAAATTGAGTGATAGCTAAACTGCTCTTCAGGTAGTGAGGGTGGAAACTACAAAGTATAAAAATGTATTGTCATGGACCCAGGTGAAGTGAACTCTTGAGCCGTAGCCGAAACTGGCTAGTGGCAGGCAAGTCACTTGAGCTAGACACAGCATTAGGCAAGGCTTGGCAGACAGGGCTAGAACTGGAGACGAGGCAGGCAGGACTTGACTACTAATAATCATTTCTATAGCACTACTAGACATACACAGTGCTGTACACATTATAAAGGTTATGCTGTTAAATTTATGCTCCTAATCTATTTTAGTGCATACAGTATGCTTATAATTTAGGAACAACCTTTATAGAATAAGGCCCTATATACAGATACTTTCTCTGTCTCTAGAGGGCTTGCAATCTAAGTTTTTTTGGAGAGTTAAGTGACTTGCCAAAGGTCACAAGGAGATGCAGTGGGAATTGAACCCAGATTACCAGGATCAAAGCCCACTGCACTAACCTTTAGGCCACTCCTTTAAGCAGGGGCATAGCCACGGTGGGCCTGGGTGGACCTGAGCCCCCTCAATTTGGGCTCAGGCCCAGCCAGAAGCTCTGCAGCTTTGACAGTGCCAGCATGTGAGGGAGCAAGCTGGGCTCAGGAGGCTCCCACAGTCCTCCATCTCACTCTCTTCACAATGTATCTTATATCAAAGGGTTGCCAGCATCGGTAGTGATTCACAAACGCTATCCGTGGCTAACCCGGAAGTCTCTCCTCTGACACATACAGCTCCCACTCAGCACAACTTCCTGTTTTTGACTGGGAGGTGATGTTGATCCATATACCAAATTCCTGTAATCTTTCTTCTGTGTCGTTTTAAAAAAAAGTCATCCAAGAATCTCTTCCAAAAAATAAAAACTGAAAACCATTCTGACAAATAAATGAAATTTTCTTCAGCCATTTACAGTGGCAATAGAGGACACCAAAAATGCCCCCATTTCCACTCCTTGCTTCTGCTCAAAAAAATAACCTTGAAACCACAAATAATTATGTTCAATGACCAGTTTTGTTAAGTCAACCAAACACCTAGTAGAAATATGTTAAGGATTCACCCAAGCTACTACTACTACTACTTAACATTTCTAGAGCGCTACTAGGGTTACGCAGCACTGTACAATTTAACAAAGAGAGACAGTCCCTGCTCAAAGAGCTTACAATCTAATAGACAAGTGAACGGTCGGTCCGATAGGGGCAGTCAAATTGGGGCAGTCTGGATTCAGTGAACGGCAAGGGTTAGGTGCCGAACGCAGCATTGAAGAGGTGGGCTTTAAGCAAAGACTTGAAGACGGGCAGGGAGGGGGCTTGGCGTAAGGGTTCAGGAAGGTTGTTCCAAGCATAGGGTGAGGCGAGGCAGAATGAGCGGAGCCTGGAGTTGGCGGTGGTGGAGAAGGGTACTGAGAGGAGGGATTTATCCTGTGAACGGAGGTTATGGGCGGGAACGTAAGGGGAGATGAGGGTAGAAAGATAGTGAAGGGCAGCAGACTGAGTGCATTTGTAGGTAAGAAGGATAAGCTTGAATTGAATGCGGTATCTGATCGGAAGCCAGTGAAGTGACCTGAGGAGAGAGGTGATATGAGTATATCGGTTCTGGCGGAATATGAGACGTGCAGCAGAGTTCTGAACAGACTGAAGGGGGGATAGATGGCTAAGTGGGAGGCCGGTGAGGAGTAAGTTGCAGTAGTCCAGGCGAGAGGTAATGAGAGCGTGGACGAGAGTTCGGGTGGTGTGTTCAGAGAGGAAAGGGCGAATTTTGCTGATGTTAAAGAGGAAGAAGCGACAGGTCTTGGCTATCTGCTGGATATGCGCAGAGAAGGAGAGAGAGGAGTCAAAGATGACTCCGAGGTTGTGGGCAGATGAGACGGGGAGGATGAGGGTGTTATCAACTGAGATAGAAAGTGGAGGAAGAGGAGAAGTGGGTTTTGGTGGAAAGACAATAAGCTCGGTCTTGGACATGTTCAGTTTCAGGTGGCGGTTGGACATCCAGGCAGCAATGTCGGATAAGCAGGCCGATACCTTTGCCTGGGTCTCCGCGGTGATGTCTGGTGTGGAGAGATACAGTTGGGTGTCATCAGCATAGAGATGATACTGGAAACCATGAGATGAGATCAGGGAGCCCAGGGAAGAGGTGTAGATTGAGAAGAGAAGGGGTCCAAGGACCGATCCCTGGGGAACACCAACAGATAAGGGGATGGGGGTGGAGGAAGATCCATGAGAGTGAACTTTGAAGGTGTGGTGGGAGAGATAGGAGGAGAACCAAGAGAGGACAGAGCCCTGGAACCCAAATGAGGACAGTGTGGCAAGAAGTAAGTCATGATTTACAGTGTCAAAAGCGGCGGATAGATCCAGGAGGATGAGGATGGAGTAGTGGCCTCTGGATTTGGCAAGGAACAGGTCATTACAGACTTTAGAGAGTGCTGTTTCTGTCGAATGAAGAGGGCGAAAACCGGATTGAAGCGGATCCAAGCTGATAAAGTAGTCCGTATAACTTCAAAATTTTGGAATGCAGAATACAAGTGTATAATGTGAAATCACAAAATAGTAGATAAAGTTATTTAAGAGATTCCTGAATTCTCAAAAGATGTGTCATATCTTGTAAAAAAAAAAAAAATAACATACTGACCTAGCTACAGGTTTCAAAAAAAATCAACAAATTGGAACAATGGCTCTAATACTGACAATCTCATGGACCGTGATCACAGTCTTAATCAACAAGGGAGCACAGAGACTGACTCACCCTTGAGCTAAATTTTGTTTAAATACTCTATTAGCCAATTTAAAGTCTGTACATAAGAGGTTTTTGGGCCGATGATGAGGAAGTCCAACCCCAGTTTGACTTTTCTAGCTGTCAAGGGGTTTCTCGAGGCCTTTTCCTCTTTAAGATAAAGAGTACTTGCTTGAAGTAATAGATTTTTTGAGTACCTAAATAATTCCTGACTCTCAACCGACTGATCTAGGTAACTCACCCCATTATATAGATTGGCTTTTCAATGGGACATGTATTGCTATTGTGTATATTCACTGCTGCCTTTTTAAAGGTGCAGCTATTGGTATTTGAGTGTTCAGAATTGGTGGTGTTAAAGTTTGCAACATAGATTCCGAATATGTATGTGGTTTATGTGGATGTAGGACAGCTGTTGGCCAGACTATATATTAAAAATCCATCATCAAGTGAACTATAAGGTATTATTTAGGAGTAGCTCAAGAAACACTACTCACACCTTTATATACATGGTGCCCACCCATATTAACTCTGGGCCCACCCAAAATGTCAGGTCTGGCTACGCCACTGCACCAGAAATATTGAAACGTTGATATTTGTTGCCCAAATTACACTCTACTAAACCTAAATCCTGCAACATCAAATTCTAAAAAGTCAAAATAGCAGGGTCAGTGGGACCTTAAGGGCACCAACTAGATTTTGGTTGTTTAATAGAAAGATCAGCTACTGGAGGATGTATAGAAAAATAATGAACCAACTGTAATTTGCAAAAAAATTGATATAATGCTATACAAGATTTGAATGCATCATAGCTGATAATAGATACATAATTCAACCTCAATTCTAACACTGGAATTTCTAACTCAAGTCAGTGCAACCCCTTGGCCTCAATTTAGAAACTGAATGGTTGTATTTGATCTGATAAAATCTGGCCCAGGTTTTCCAAATAGCCATCTGTCAGCAATGTAGGGAATCACATGGTATGAGTGTATATGGGGGTGGAGAAGACACCACTGCCATGTTTGAGTAGGAGGATGTTTCTTGTAGCTAGTAGTATGTGCTAATTTCAATAGCTTTATATATTTTTTTACAGACATTGATGTAGATACGAGGCATTATGCTGATAATATTTTTTGTTTCACGCAGCAGACCAACTCCCCGAGGAAGAATTCAAACCATAGGCCATGTTGGTGGCTGATCCAAGCACTATTGAATGAGTTGCTGATTAAGCAAAGCTAAGTACTTAAAAATTTTAAGAGAAAATTATGACATTTATTAAAAAATATTTAAGATTGAAAAAAAATGTGGTCCAGTTGATACTTGGTGTGTGTTGTTGTAACCAAGGCAGGCCTAAAATAAGAGGATGGGTGGCCCAGGGAAGAACCAGAAGCTGAATCTCTTCCTTATGTAAAATTCCTACTTGCATCTGCAACGGCCGAGTGACATGGGTAATGGAGTAGGGTTGAGTCAGTCCCTGAATGGAGGTCACTTGTAACATAGGTTTACAGGCCATTGAGTGAGTTCCAAGCTGGACTAGGAGACTGGCATCAATAAAATTCCCTCCGGCCCCTGAATTGATCAAAGCCATGGTGCTAATACAAAGTTCCTTCCAGCACAGGAAAATAGGGATAGAGACAAGATTATCCGGAAGAGGTGAGAATCGACCCAGGGCCACCCCCTTTAGAGGCCCTGGGTCAATGCACTTCCCGGTTTATTCGGGCAATATCTCAGGAAATGGTCAGCCTGCCCACAATAGAGGCAGAGTTGATTGCCCCGACAGTGAGCCCTTTCCTTCTCAGAGAGGCGATGCCGCCCGATAACCATCAGCTCTTCAGAGATTCCAGAAGCGGTGCCAGTAGCTCCTTTAGGAGAAGGACGCGACACCCAAGGAGATGGTCTCTGTGATTGACGCTGAGCAGAACGTTCCTGTGTCCTCTCTTGAAACCGAACATCAATACTGATGCAGAGAGTAATCAGGGCATCCAATGTGGTCAGAAGTTCCCAGCCTGCCAACTTGTCTTTGATTCGGCCCATTAACCCCTGCCAGAAGATAGCCGTGAGGGCCTCCTGGTTCCATCTCACCTCGGAGGCTAGGGTTTGAAAGCGTATGGCATATGCCCCTACAGAGCAATTGCCTTGTTGAATCCATAGAAGTTCTCCGGCTACCGAGGAGGGACGTCCAGGCACGTTGAAAACTAACCTAAAGTGGCAAATAAATTCCCCAAGATCAGTGAGTAGAGGATCCCGCTGCACCCAGAGAGGAGAGGCCCAAGCCAGGGCTGGTCTGGAGAGCAGGAAGATTATATAAGTGATCTTGAGCTTATCGGGGGAAAAGACTCTGGGTTGCATTTCAAAAAACATAAGACATTGGTTGAGGAACCCTCGATAAGAGGAAGGGGTACCATCAAACCGGGGAGGCTCAGGGAGCCTTAACCCAGGAGTGGGTAAAACCGGTCCGGACGGTGCAGCAGGAACTTGCCATTGGGATTGAAAAGTAGACAACTGGGAACAAACGTCCTGCAGGACTCCGGACAGACGATTCATCTGGGCCTGTTGTTGCTGAAGAACCTGGGCCAAATTCGCCAAGTCGGGTTTGTCTGGCAAACTCATGGCTTCAGCTTACTGTCAGACCTGTGAGTTATTGTACCAAGTAGAGCGCTGCTGAACCCGGTACTCGGACCAGGTTCTGCTTGGCGGCCGGACAACCCTGGGTTTCACCTGCGCTGACCACCGTTCCCCAGAGGTTGAGCCCCTAGGTGCGGGCGGCCTGCAGGGCTTACGAGATGGAGCAGGAAGAGGGGTGATGAATGTGATGGCCAGTCAGGCAGCAGGCAAGAGAGTGATCCAGGTACAGGCAGAGTCAGTAGGCAGGCAGCAGGTACGGGAGTAATCCAGGTACAGGCAGAGTCAGTAGTCAGGCAGCAGACACAAGAGTAATCCAGGTACAGGTAAGGTCAGTAGGCAGGCAGCAGACACAAGAGTAATCCAGGTGCAGGCAGAGTCAGCATCGAAGAACAAAGTAGAGGAGAAGCACACTACTGAGCAAGTAACACCTACCAAAGTAGAAGCCGACGCAAGGAATCTAGGGAGAGCTCAGCTGATAAAATGCTGGCGTCTGACATCAGCAGGGAGAAGGGGCACAGCCATAGGAAAAGAGCAGGGGAAGGAGGAACCGGAAGACCAATAGGAGAGAAGCAAGGGAAGCCAGGCAGATGAAGCGCAGACCCAGGTGGGTGGAAGCAAAGCAATCAAGGAGCCTGCAGCCAGAGAAGAACTACACACTCATGGCTCAGGGCTGTGCCAGTCAAGTGTGCATGTCGACGGGACTCTGCACAGCCCGAGGATGCCGCTTGCATTGAGGTAGGGGACATAACACAAGGGGTGAACTGAAATTGGTTTAATATCAAGTTTAGTATAAAAAGCACTGATGGCACTCAAATGCACTCTGACTGAGTTAGTTTTGAGTCCAGAATTGGAAAGATGGAGGAGGTACTCAGTAAGGGTAGGTAGAGAGCATATAGTAGGGTCAAGTGACCTAGCTGAACATCAGAGAGAAAATCTTTTCCACTTTAAACAGTAACATTTTCCGGTGGAAGGTTTCCTGGAAGCAAGAAGCATCAGAGAGAATATGTGGGGAAGGTTCAATGAACAGAACTCTATGTTGGCAGGTACCAAGCTGTCAGGGCCAAAGAGCGAGGATCTGGATGTAGGGAACCCTTGTTCTAAGTTATTAGGATTGGGAAAGGATCCAACCTGAATGGTTTCCTGGACGATAACTCTAGGAGTAGAGGGAAACAGATTTGATGAGACCAGTAGGGAGCAATTAGAATCATGGTTCCTTGGTCTCTACATAGTTTGAGAAGAGTTTTCCTTATGAAAGGCAGTGGGGGAAAAGCATATGTTAGATCCTTCCCCCAGTGGAGAAGGAAGGCATCTGGGGCTATATGGTTGGGAGCATAGTCTGGAACAGAATCAGGGAAGTTTGTTGTTCTGAGAAGTGAACAGGTCTATTGCTGGGATTCCCCACTGCTGGAATATCTGATGAACAACAGAGGTGTTGAGAGACCACATGTGAGGATAGAGGACTCTGCTTGGCTTGTCAGCTATGACATTTTGCTTACCGGCAAAATAAACAGCTGTTATAAAGATGTTTCAAGAAGCTGCCAATGTCCATATTTGGATTGCTTGGCAACAGAGGAGGTAAGATCCAATTCTGCCCTGTTTGTTCATTACTTGATTGTGCGAACTAGTATAACCTGATTGAGAATACAATTCTGGAAGGTTCTGAGAGTGTTAAAAACAGCTTACAATTCCAGGAGATTGATATGATGTCATTGCTTTCATCATGACCACAAACCCTATATATAGAGACCACTGAGGTGAGCTCACCAACCCATCATAGAAGCATCCGTGGTGAGAATCTTGGATGTGGATGTGGAAGGGATTGGAACCTTGGTTAAGATTGTGGGACACCATCCACCACTGTAGAGAGTTGAAGAACTGTGGAGTAATTTGGATCTAAGCACATAGCAATCCGGTGGCTTGATAGCATTGAGAGGAGAGTGTTCACTAAGGAATTTGAAAGTGAAGACAGGCCAATGGTGTTACATGGACTGTTGAAGCCATGTGACCAAGGAGGCAGAGCATTTGATGAGCAGATATGAATTGACTGGGATACCTGAGTAGCGAGATACAATATATTGTTCATCCTTAGTTGAGGAAGGAATACTCAACCTTGAGTTGTGTTGAGAAAAGCCCCTATGAACTCTAAAGTCTGTACCAGTGATTTCAGGTAGTTGAAGACAAATCCAAAATAGAAGTGCTGCTGGACTCCTGAGAGGCTGCTTTGATTAACCAGTCATCTAAGTATGGGAAGACGTGAGTGCCCCACCTGTGAAGTGTTGCAGCTACTACTACTAGATACTTTGTGAAGATTCAAGGAGCCAAGACCAAGCCTTATACTGATAGTGTAAAGCTCCACAGCAGAAGTGAAGGAATTTTCTGTGTGCAGGTAAAATAGTTATGTGGGTATATGCCTCCTTGAGGCCTTGAGAGCAAAGCCAATCATTGAGTTGTAGCTTGGGAAATAGTGACCCCAAGGATACCACGTGAAAATTTTCTTTGAGAAGAAACTTGTTCAGGTCTCATAGATCAAGAATTGGATGCACTCTTCCTGTCCAACAGAGATCTACTGCATTCTGTCAAAGGAGGGCTGAGAGCTCCCCTTGAAGTAATCTCAGTTGGAGGGAGTTGAAATGAGAATCTCTTAGTGGATGATAGGGGGGGTCTTTTTGCCAACGCAGAGCATAGCCATATTGAATGGTATGTAGAACCCATTGGTCGGAGATTATGAGAGGCCATCTTTGATGGAAGAGAATAAGTCTCTCCTCTGACAGGTAAGTCTTTTGGCACAGACAACTGTTCAGTGGCAATGCTCTCTAGGAAGGAGTCAAAAAATAGGTTGTTTAGAGTGAGTGAGTGTCTGGGATTTTTGTCCCTGCTGCTGTCTTGCATGCAAACATTGGGGTGTAGTATGCTGTGGTGGAGTAGGCATAGGGGTGTAAGAACACTGAAAAATATAATAATTGGAGTATTGGTAGCGCCCTTGAATCTTCTAGTGGAGGAATAAACAGTAATAGGTTGAGATCTAGATAAAGTCTTTATTGTATCTGTATGCTTTTTAATTAGGTCGAACACACAAAAAAACCCACCAAGGTGGAGAAACAAGATCCACCACGAACAAGAAAAAGTCCAAAAAAGGAGGAGTAGTGTGATCAACAGGACTCTTCCAAAGAACCAAGGAGATGTAATGGTGAATTCAAAGTATTTAATAAAAAAGGAGTCAACACTGCACCATGCATCAGGAGTCTGTGAATGATGAAAAAGCAAAAAAAAAAAAAAAGGGGGGGGGGTAACACAATTGTAGCTTGTAACAGCAGCAGCAGAGGTGTAAACTCTGTGAAAGCCTGTAAAGTCCCAGGATGGTAAGAAAAATCCAAAATGGCAAATATTTATTTATTTATTTATTTATTTATTTATTTTGGGTCAATGCATAATTATACTCTGAAATTTGATGTGGTAAAAGCAATTAGCATAACTAGCTTTTAGAAAGATGTGGACAAATCCCTGGAGGAAAAGTCCATAAATCATTATTATGGTAGAATTGGACAAAGCTATAGATTATCCTTAGGGGTAAACAGCATGGAATCTTGCTGCTTTTAGGGATCCTGCCAGGTGCTTGTGACCTGGACTGGCCACTGATGGAAAAAGGATACTGGACTTGCTGAATCTTTAGTCTGACTCAGTACGGCATTTCTCAGCTTCTGCTTTCACCCCTCTGGTTTGGGTACCCACAATATGTAGCACTTCTGCTGAGTTCAGGTCACTTCAGGCTCTCTCTACTCCATTGCTCCAGGTACAAAGTAAGTACCTGTGTATAATATGTAAACCGCTTTGATTGTAACCACATCCTTTCCCTTTTTACTTTATGATATAATGCCTTCCAGCTTCTTCTAGGTCTTTCTTTTTCTTTTCACTGGGCTCTCACAACTATTCTTGCTTCCAATCTTCTTCTGCAGGCACGGTGATTCCTCATGCTCCTAAATCATTCTATCTTTTTTTTAACTTTATTTTTATATTACATTTTGACAACAAAATAGACAACATCAACAGATTAAATGTATTTTAACACATTTCAACAAGCCAGCTGTGCCACATACCATCTTAAATTAATTTACATAGGATACCATACTTCACATTGCTGACATCTTGCTGGTCAATAAAACATTATTGTATTGCAACATTAAAGACATTTTACTTCCATGTACCCAAAAGTAAAAGAGTAAGATATTATTAGACCTTCAGTACAGTACTAGGATTAAAGTCATGTCATAATAAACTGTGTCACCATCTTCCCAACTCACACAGAGGGGCATAATCGAACGAAAACGTCTGTCTCCATGGGCGTTTATCTCCGAGAACGGGTCCGTGAAGGGGCGGACCAAACCGTATTTTCGAAAAAAAATAGACGTCCATGTTTTATTCGACAATTTGTGAGCTGGGCGTTTTTGTTTTTCAGCGATAATGGGAAATGAAAGCGCCCAGCTCAAAAACGAATAAATCCAAGGCATTTGTTCGTGGGAGGGGCCAGGAGTCGTAGTGCACTGGTCCCCCTCACATGCCAGGACACTAACCGGGCACCATAGGGGGCACTTTTACAAAAACAAAAAAAAAGGTAAAAGAGCTCCCAGGTGCATAGCACCCTTCCCTTGTGTGTTGAGCCCCCCAAATCCCCCTCAAAACCCACTGCCCACAAGTCTACACCATTACTATAGCCCTAAAGGGTGAAGGGGGGCACCTACATGTGGGTACAGTGGGTTTGGGGGGGTTGGACGACTAAGCATTAAGCAGCACAATTGTAACAGGTAGGGGGGGATGGGCCTGGGTCCACCTGCCTGAAGTCCACTGCACCCCCTAACAACTGCTCCAGGGACCTGCATACTGCTGCCAGGGAGGTGGGTATGACATTTGAGGGTGAAAATAAAAAGTTGTGGGGGTTAGTGATCACTGGGGGAGTCAGGGGAGGTCATCCCCGATTCCCTCGGGTGGTAATCTGGTCATTTAGGGCACTTTTTGGGGCCTTATTCGTGAAAAAACAGGGTCCAGGAAAAGTGCCCTAAATTCTAGCTACAAACGCATACTTTTTTTTCCATTATCGGTGAAAGGCGCCCATCTCTCCTCGGCCGATAACCACGCCCCAGTTCCACCTTCGCCACGCCTCCAACACGCCCCCATCAACTTTGTACGCTTCCGCGATAGAGTGCAGTTGAAAACATCCAAAATCGCCTTTCCATTATACCGATTTATTCGTTTTTGTGAGATAAACGTCTATCTCCCGATTTAGGTTGTAATATAGGCGTTTTTGTCTTTCGATTATAAGCAGGACAGTCACTTTTTCCATTGCATTCATTCTCCAAACCCTCATACCAATAATTCAACATGGGGGAGGGGGGACTAGTATACTTTCTTCTAATTACATACAATAGAGAACTGAACAGCCCAAGAACAAATAGCTTATTAAACACCCCCTCCTCTCCAAGTGCTAAAACCCCATAACAGCAGCATATAATCCACCGACAGCACTATCCTGTAATATCTTTTATCTATAGAGAGCACCAATTTTACTGCAGCTCCTTGTGGCCCTAGGCAAACCACTTAACCCTCCCTTGCTTAGATACAAAAATTAGGGGCCCTTTTACAAAGCGACAGTAGGCACTAGCCCGAGGTATCCCATGGTAGTTCGCAGATAGGGGTGCGCCAATCCTGCACTAAAAAATAGGTTTTATTTTTTAGCGTGGGGGCATGTTTATGGGTAGAGAGTAGGTGTCCCCTGCACTTATCAGTTAGCGTGGGAGCATTGTCGCATACCAAACAGTTAGCGCAGAATTAGCATGGACGCCCCTAGTGCCTACAAAATAGGTGACAGCAAGCGCTCCCATGCTAATGTCCACACGCTAATTGAGAAATCAGTGCGTGGCCATTAAGGACAAAGAGAGAAAAATGTGGCCATTTTTTTGACCACACTAAAAGTAGCCTTGGGCACATGGGAAAGCCACACGTTAAAACTACCAAACGCCACTTTTCAGCACTGCTTAGTAAAAAGGCACCTTAGATTGTGAACCCAGTAGGGACAGAGAAAATATCTGTATATAATATGTAAACCACTTTGGTTGTACCACTGCAAGGTGGTATATTGAGAATCTAATTTAAAACAAACCACATTAAAATTGCAACCTCACTACCTCTGTGTGTAGGTTTGTAAAATTGGGTGGCTGCATGTGGAAGTTGCAAAATCACCTCTTCTGGACGTAGCGCAGACACTTCCACATACAGTTGCCTAGTTAATGATGTTCACTTTTCAACTTATATCTTTCTAAAATGGCTGCTCTCACTGGTGCACTCATGCAGGTACTTTAGAAACATCTCTGTGTCAGAAGAGCGTTTTCTAAAATACTACCAGAACTGAGCACATTCCAACCTGGACATCTCAGTTCGAGTCTTTCTATTCTGTGTAAAATGGGACACTTAGGGCCACATTGAAATACAACTTAAAATACTAGGAATTATTCTCGACAAACACCTAACACTGGACAATCAAATATCAGCGATAACATCAAAATGCTTCAGAACACTATGAAAATTGAGAAGAATAAAAGACTATTTCCTAGACAATCTTTCCAAACTAGACTGCTGCAATGCAGCATACATGGAGGGACATAATCGAATGTGGACGCCCATCTCCATGGGCGACTATCTCCGAGGACGGGTCCGCGAAGGGGTGGGACAGACTGTATTTTCGAAAAAGATGGGCATCCATCTTTTGTTTCGATAATACGGTTGGTGCCGGGCAAATGCTTCGGGTTTGGGCGGATTTGAGATGGGCGGTATCGGTTTTCAGCGATAATGGAAACCGAAGCCACCTAGCTCAAAAACGAACTCCAAGGCATTTGGTCATGGGAGGGGCCAGGATTCGTAGTGCACTGGTCCCCCTCACATGCCAGGACACCAACCAGGCAACCTAGGGGGCACTTGCAAAAAGTAAAAAAAAAAAAATTAAAATACCTCCCAATTCCATAGCTCCCTTACCTTGTGTGCTGAGCCCCCCAAAACCCACTGCCCACAACTCTACACCATTACCATAGCCCTAAGGGATGAAGGGGGGCACCTAGATGTGGGTACAGTGGGTTTTGGGGGCGGTTTGGAGGGCTCCCATTTACTAGCACAAGTGTAACAGGTGGGGGGGGGGGGTGGATGGGCCTGGGTCCACCTGCCTGAAGTCCACTGCACCCACTAACAACTGCTCCAGGGACCTGCATACTGCTGTCAGGGAGCTGGGTATGACATTTGAGGCTGGCATACAGGCTGGCAAAAAAAAGTTTTTAAAGTTCTTTTTTTTTGGTGGGAGAGGGTTAGTGACCACTGGGGGAGTCAGAGGAAGTCATCCCCGATTCCCTCCGGTGGTCATCTGGGCAGTTGGGGCACTTTTTGTGGACTTGTTTGTGAAAAAAAGTGTCCAAAAAAAAGCAGCCCAAATTCTCGCTACTGCTGCCCTTCTTTTTTCCATTATCGGCCAAGGGCACCCAGCTCTCCTCGGCCAATAAACACGCCCCAATCCCGCCTTCACCATGCCTCCGAAACGCCCCCATCAACTTTGTTCGTTCCCGCGACAGACTGCAGTTGGAGGTGCCCAAAATCGGCTTTCGATTATACCGATTTGGGCACCCATGAGAAAAAGGCGCCCATCTCCCGATTTGGGTCGAAATATGGGTGTCTTTCTCTTTCGAAAATAAGCTGGATAGGGTGCAAGGAAAACACACGAAAGTCACTGCAAACAGTCCAAAACATGGCAGTAAGACTGATTTTCAAGAAATCGAAATATGGAAGAGCAGCCCCATTGCTTGAAACACTAAATTGGCTATCAGTCAAGGCAAGAATATTTTTCAAAGCGAGCACCCTCATTTTCAAGATACTATTTGGAATGGCACCCGAATATATGCTTAACATGATTGAACTATCCTCAAGAAATGCCAGCCCAGAAACTGCCTACTCCCACATCTACCCAACAAGAAAAACACCATCTACAAAACTATCTACACAGCAAGATTTAGTTACCCGGGTTCCAAATGGTGGAACTCAATACCAAAAACCATAAGAAGCATCACAAATTTCCAATTCAGAAAAGAAATGAAAACCTATCTCTTCAAAAAATTCTACAGCTAATCACAAAGATATCATCACCTCCTTTCAAATCTACCCAGGGCCGCCGAGAGGGAGGGACAGGGGGGACAGGGGGGACAAAAGTCCCGGGGCCCCCAGGGGGGCCCGGCGCCGGCTGGCCCGCCCTCTGTCGCCGCCTGGCCCGCCCTCCGTCACTCCCAGAACTAACCTTAAGCCTCCTTTCACTTCGCAGCAAGCAGCAGCAGGTCAGGCCACTCCTTCCTTCCATGTCCCACCCTCACCTGACGTAACGTCCGCGAGGGCGTGGCACGGAAGGAAGGAGGAGAGGTCTGCCCTGCCGCTGCTTGCTGTGAAGTGAAAGGAGGCTTAAGGTTAGTTCCGAGGGCCCGGCCCGATAGCGGGTGGAGAGGGGCCCGGCGACCTCGGTTGGGTGGGCGGCGGGGGGGCCCGGCAATCTTGGGTGGGCGGCGACCTCGGGTGGGCGGGGCCCGGCAATCTCAGGTGGGCGGCGACCTTGGGTGGAGGGGGGCCCGGGGGCGGCCTTGTCCCGGGCCCGGCTCTGGCTTCGGCTCTCGGCGGCCCTGAATCTACCTCTTCAGAAACTATATGAACAAATATTACCAAAACTGTACAACTGAACACAAAAGCTACCACTACCTTTTCCGGTTCAAATGTATCTCTTCAAAAACTCTATAAATAACCACACAAACTATAGATGTACTCTCAACATTGCACAAAACTATTGCAACTCTACCAAAATGTAAATTGTAAGCCACTTTGAACCGAAACTTATTTTTGGATAATAGTGGGATACAAGAATGCATAAATAAATAGAAATAAATAAATATTCAACGCTATTTAACCAGCCAGGAACAGCTCCTGGCCAATTAAAAAATTACTTTAGCCAGCTAAGTGCTAATATTCAGTGCCAGATAGTGGGTTATCTCTAATGAATAGTGGAGAAGTTCTATGATCGAGAAGCTTGTCCACCCCTAGAGGCATAAATCACTTCGGTGTAGTCTCGCTTGGATGAGTTTATACTCTGAGATCTCTCCACCATTATACAAAATATTTTAATAAAAGTTGGCTTGATAATCTGGATCATTCTTTCTCTCATTTTTCCCTCCCTGTTAGACTCTGGTTCTTTATTGTTTTTGGAATATTGGCACTTAGCACATAGCAACTAACCGGCTATATTGTGCAATATAGCTGGCTATCTGTGAATGTTCAAGCGCTGGCTGGCTAAGTTTAGTGGCCATATCAGACCACCTATATAATAGTTCCATCTTTGACTGCTACTAACTTAACTATCCAGTGCTGAATATTCACATAGTTGATTAAGTTAAAGCCGGCCAAAAAAAACCCCCGGAAGTTCACTGCCATTCACCGGAAACGGCCCAGCATTGAATACCAAGGGTCAGCGCCATTGGCAGCAGCTAACCTCGCTGTCTGCTGCTGGCTGAATATCAGGTAAACATAAGTTAGTGTTGCCATACTCGTACACACCAAAGGTCTATCAAGCCCAGTATCCTGTTTCCAATAGTGGCTAATCTAGGTCACAAGTACCTGGTAAGATCCCAGAACAGTAAAACAGATTTTATCCTAGGAATTAGTAGATTTTCCCAAGTCCATCCTAATAATGGCTTATGGAATTTTCTTTTTTAAATCTCTGCTAAGCTAACTGCTTTTATCACATTCTCTGGCAATGAATTCCAGAGTTTAATTACTCGTTCAGTGAAGAAATATTTTCTCCAATTTGTTTTGAATTTACTACTTAGTAGCTTCATTGTGTGCCCCCTAGTCCTAGTATTATTAGAAAGAGTAAACAAGCTATTCACACCTACCCATTTCACTCCACTCAGCATTTTATAGATCTTTATCATATCTCCCCATATCATATTAGCTATCTCTCCTCCAAGCTGAAGAGCCCTAGCCGATTTAGTCTTTCCTCATAGGGAAGTCGTCCCATCCCCTTTATCATTTTTGTCACCCTTCTCTGTATCATTTCTAATTCTGCTATATCTTTTTTACGATGAAGTGACCAGAAATGCACACAGTATTTGAGGTGCAGTCGCACTACAGAGTGATACAGAGGCATTATAACATTCTCATTTTTGTTTTCTATTCCTTTCCTAATAATTCCTAACATTCCGTTTGCTTTCTTAGCCGCCTCTGCACACCGAGCAGAGGGTTTCAAAGTATCATCAACGATGACACCTAGATCCTTTTCCTGGTTGGTGACTCCTAATGTGGAACCTTGCATCACATAGCTGCACATGCATCACTTTGCACTTGCTCCTGTTAAACAACATCTGACATTTGGATGCCCAGTCTCCCAGTCCTGTAAAGCCCTCTTGTAATCTTCTTGTGATTTAACAACTTTGAATAACTTTGTGTCATCAGCAAATTTAATTACCTCACTAGATATTCCAATCACTAGATCATTTATAAATATGTTAAAAAGCAGTTGTCCCAGCACAGACCCCTGGGGAACCCCACTGTCTACCCTTCTCCATTGAGAATACTGACTGTTTAACCCTACTCTATGTTTTCTATCTTTTAAACAGTTTTTAAACCACAAAAGGATATTACCTCCTATCCCATAATTTTCTAATTTCCTCAGGAGTCTTTCATGAGATACTTTGGCAAATGCCTTTTGAAAATGCAGATACACAATATCAACTGGCTCACCTTTATCCACATGTCTATTCACCCCTTCAAAGAAATGTAGTAGATTGGTGAGATAAGATTTTCCTTGACTAAATCCATGTTGGCTTTCAGGCTTATTTTCGAAAGAGGACGCCCATCTTTCGACACAAATCGGGAGATGGTCATCCTTCTCCCAGGGTCGCCCAAATCGGCATAATTGAAAGCCGATTTTGGGCGTCCTCAACTGCTTTCCGTCGCAGGGACGACCAAAGTTCCCGGGGGCATGTCGGAGGTGTAGCAAAGGCGGGTATTGGGCATGCCTAAAACATGGGCGTCCTCGACCCATAATCGAAAAAAAGGGCGTCCCTGATGAGCACTTGAACGACATTACTTGGTCTTTTTTTTCTTACGACCAAGCCACGAAAAGCTGCCCGAAATGACCAGATGACCACCGGAGGGAATTGGGGATGACCTCCCTTTACTTCCCCAGTGGTCACTAACCCCCTCCCACCCTCGAAACAATGTTTTTAATTTTTTGCCAGCCTCAAATATCATACCCAGCTCCATGACAGCAGTATGCAGGTCCCTAGAGCAGTTTTAGTGGGTGCAGTGCACTTCAGGCAGGCGCACCCAGGCCCATACCCCCCTACCTGTTACACTTGTGGTGGTAAATGTGAGCCCTTCAAACCCTACCACAAACCCACTGTACCCACATCTAGGTGCCCCCTTTCACCCATAAGGGCTATGGTAGTGGTGTACAGTGGTAGGTAGTGGGTTTTGGGGGCTGAGCACACAAGGTAAGGGGGATATGCACCAGGGAGCAATTTATGAACTCCACTGCAGTGCCCCCTAGGGTGCTCAGTTGTTGTCCTGGCATGTCAGGGGGACCAGTGCACTATGAATGCTGGCTCCTCCCATGACCAAAGTGCTTGGATTTGGTCGTTTCTGAGATGGGTGTCCTTAGTTTCCATTATCGCCGAAAATCAGAAACGACCAAGTCTAAGGACAATCATCTCTAGGGACAACCTAAATGTCAAGATTTGAGTGTCCCCCAACCGTATTATTGAAACGAAGATGGACGCCCATCTTGTTTTGATAATACGGGTTTCCTTGCCCCTTCACGGGGACGTCCTGCACCCCTTTAGATTATGCCCCTCTTGGTCTCATTGCTTAGAGTGGAGGAGTAGCCTAGTGGTTGCTGCAGTGGACTTTGATCCTGGGGAACTGAGTTTGATTCCCACTGCAGCTCCTTGTGACTCTGGGCAAATCACTTAACCCTCCATTGCCCCTGGTACAAAATAAGTACCTGAATATATGTAAATCACTTTGAATGTAGTTGCAAAAACCTCAGAAAGGTGGTATATCAAGTCCCATTTCCCTTTCCCTTATATATATGCTCTGTAATTTTGTTCTTTATAATAGCCCAGCACCAACATAAGGCTCACCGGTCTATAATTTCCCAGATCACCTCTGGAACCCTTTTTAAAAACTGGCATTACATTGGCTACCCTCCAATCTTCCAGTACCAGGCTTGATTTTAAAGATAAATTACATATTACTAACAATAGCTCTGCAAGTTCATTTTTCAATTCTATAAATATTCTGGGATCTATACCATCTGGTCCAGGCAATTTGCTACTCTTCAGTTTACATTACATCTTCCAGGTTTACAGAGATTTGTTTCAGTTTCCCTGACTCATCAGCATTGAACGCCATTGCTGGCACTGGTATGTCACCCACATCTTCCTCATTGAAGACTAAAGCAAAGAATTCATTTAGGGCCCTGTTTACTAAGCCACACTGTAGGCATGTAAGAGTTTTTAGGCACCCATATACACCTTGTCTTCCCAGAGTGTCCCTTTTACCCCTCGGTCATCTAACGGTCCGACTAATTCTCTTGCTGGCTTCTTGCTTCTAATATACGTAAAAAAGTTTTTACTATATGTTTTTGCCTCCAACATAATTTACTTTTCAAATTCTCTCTTCCTTATCAGTGCTTTGTGGGTGGTTAATGTTCAAATTTAAACATCATGGCCAGCATTTAAATTAATATAATGATCAGTGTGACTGAATATTACCCTCAATATTACTATGGATAAGCAGATAGATTGGATGATGCAGAGGATCAGTGAAATGTGAAGATAAGGATAGAGTAGTAAGAATGACAGGAGGGAAGAGTTTGGAATAGAGAATGAAGAGCGACGGACAAAGAGAGGGCAGGAGAAATGAGATGAAGAGGAAAAGAGTGATGAGTAGGATATGAAAAGTGAAAGACTGGAAGGGAAAGAGTAAAGCAAGCCGTATCTAAACAGACAAGGGGCAGGTCAGTAATTAGGATAACTTTATCTGGATGATTGTCGGATAGCTTTTCCTGACCAGACTTACCCACCTAACTTTATGTGGCAGCAGTGAATATCAGTGCTCTCCAGATAAAGTACAGTACACTGGGAACAACTGCTGGGTAAATTTTGTAGAGCTAATGATTTGTCCAGAAAAAATGTACCTACTCAGGTTTATCTGCCTCCAGCTCTGCAATCAGATCTGTAAAGGTCTATGAATAATCAAAATTATGTTTACTACAATTAAAGATACTCCAGTAGAATGCCTTAAAATGAAATTCTATAGTCAGAAGGGCGGCTTTCAAGTGGGCCTTAAAATTAAGAAAACTAGAATGAAGTAAATCCATGACACCTCTTCACACCAAATTAAAGAGAGTGCAAACAATGGGGGGGGGGGGGGGGGGGGGGGAATGACAGGATATATATTTAAATGAATATTTTAAGGATAGAAAAAATGTTGTTTCTTTATTTCCAGAAATACCCTGGTGAAATTTGTAGTGTGATATCTGCAAAATTAGTACATGACCCACCCAAGGCATTACATCACATTACACCTAACATATTCCACAATGCACACCCTGTCATGTCTTACTGATTAATTGTGGAAAGTAAGGCTACATGCCAGCTGAGATGCCATATGCCACAGTAAACCAGGAGATAAAATACACTTTAATAGAATGTTATGTTTTAACAACTGATATCTTGTTGACAAATGCTTCTTTCAGGGCTCTATGGAGAGAGAGAGAGAGAGAGAGAGAGAGAGAGAGAGTGTTGAGGGAGAGGGTGTTCCAGGAGCTCCCTTCTTGGACTTCCTCAATGCAAATAACAATCCTATAATGCACTACTCTGAAGCAGCTATACAAGCAGAAAATTAAGGGCACCTTTTACCAAGTTGCGGCAAAAGGGGGCCAGTGCTGGCTTCGGTGCGTGTTTTACATGGATGTCAAGGCCCCCTTTTACCATAGCTGGTAAAAAGGGAAGTCTTGCCTTCCTGCAGGAAATGGCCACGGGGCAAGTAAATCCCTTGCTCCGTGGCCATTTCTGGGGGGAGCCCTTACTGCTACCCATTGAGGTGGTGGTAAGGGCTCTCATGTTAACCCAGTGGTAACCAGGCAGCATGCGACACTTCCTCATTACCGCTGGGTACACTCCAGTAGTACAAAAATGAATAAATTTTAGTAGCACCAGAAATGACGGCATGCTAGGGCTGGGAAGTACTACTAAGCTGCTGCGGTAGCCCAGTGGTACTTCCTGTATAGCGAGCGGTAAGCCCACGTTGGGCTTACCACTGCTTAGTAAATTGAGCCCTAATATTTAAATTTATAACTGAAGAATTCTTATAACGGTCTCCTGGTATATTGGTTTAATGCTTAGAACTGTGGGATGAGAACCAGGAATCAAAACCCACTGATGCTCCTTGTCATGTTGGGCATGAAACTTAACCCTTCATTGGTCCAGATATGAACCCAGGAGTCCTTTTACTAAGCTGTGGCAAAAGTGGCCTTAGCACATCCTTACATGGATCTTTCTGCTCACTGTGGCTACTTTTTGCCATGGCTGGAAAATGTCCAGTTTTCCATTTGCTGATTTAATGGCTATGTTCTAATGTTGGCACAAAAAACCTCCTTATAAGCATACACATCAACTGCAAAGACTGCAAAGCTGTATTCCAAAAAATTGTATGAGTACTTTGCTGAAACAGGTCTTCCTTGCACTCCTCTTCTTAAAAATAAAGGAAGACAGCAAGCAGATAAAATGGCGACCCTTTAAAGGGCTGACGTCAGACGCACTGAAAAGCAGCAGCCAATCACCTAATAGTAATAAAGAAACACAGTGTGGTGAAAACTCATCATAGTGAAAAAACTCATAGCCAGGCTATATTAATAAAAAGTAGATGGTGTTTTAGAAAAAATGACACCATTCAACCTTTGCATTCCAACCGTCCGGGATCAAAGAATTTAATCTGAAGATCCACTGTTGCTCCTTCTGAAGAAGAAAACACTTTCTGTCACCACCCCCTCTTCTGCCAGGGTGGGGGGGTTCAGTAATCTGTTGTAGTATACAGCATTTCAGAGATGTAAAAGAATGCTGCAATGCGATACAGTGACTTGTTAATGGTGAAGTAGATTTGAGAGTTTTTATAGCACTTTTATGTTCAACTAGTCGTCTAAACAATTATCGCAAAGTTTGCTCCACATAAAGCTTGTCACACGGGCACAGAATACAGTATACAACGTACTTTGATTTGCAATTTGTATTCACATATAAACCATACTCCCACGCTGTAGAAAGATGTACAAACGTCTGTTTTGATCATCAAAGGGCACATTCCACAGTTGTTACATTTTTTGTGCCCACTGAATGTCCGCATTACCTGGTCCTTAGGGAGCAGCAGGGACGGACACAAAAGTTCCTTTAGGTTCTGACCACGACTGAAAGCAAATCTTACTCTGGTGTTAGAGAAAGCGGGAAGAGTTTTCAGAATATTCCAGTGATTCCTCATGATCCTGGAGACCGCATTAGCCTGTGAAGTGTGCCAGTGATGAAGCAGCCCTGCTCTCGTTGCCTATTGCACCTGTGAGCTTCTTGAGGCTTTTTCCTCCTGAGACTATTACTGGTTTTTGAAAGGTCAGACTACAAGAGAACGCTTACTATTTATTTGTGTATATTGAATTGATATTTAGGGTTCCTTCCCTTACTTTTTGGTTATGTTCTAATGTTGCCATTAGCATTCAGCCATTAACAAAAATTAGCACATGAGCCCTTACCACCATCTATTTTGTGGGTAAGGGCTCACATGCTAATCCTGCACTAACCAGAGCGTGGTAATGTAGCTAGTGCAGACATGCCCATTCTTCACCCCAGACACACCCCCTCAGTGAAAAATCAGAATTTTATTTTTTAGCACACCAGTAGCATGCGCACATGTTACAATTGCTGTGGGACACCTGCGGTATGCCATTTTAAGCAGGATGCCATTTTGCACCTCTTCTGAGTTAAGTGTAAATTTTCAGAGAGTGCTTGTTTCGTGCATGGATTAAAAAAAAATTGAAAGACCTGTTAATTGTCCTTAATCCCCCATGTTTAAAAAATAAAACTCATTCTGTGGCTTTTCTGCTTAATTGATTCCAATTATAGGTCTAATATTTAAACTTGGGATCATTATGGAGGCAGTTCTGTAGCATGATGTGATGAATTTGCAGAGTTATTGATTTTGCTGGAATCAGATACAAATGTAAATATATAAAATATACAGCTGCAAAGACTTTATCAGATAAACTGGTCTGGCTTTCACCTTCCTCCTGGAGACTACTGATAACAAAAGCTAGCCGGGTGGATACTTACAGTCAATCACCACGTCTCCAAAGAACAAAATCTGCATATTCCAGTGCATTTTGCCTAGCAAAAAAGGTGCCGGTACTCAAATGCCAGGCCACCCTTCAGGGGTGAAGTGATCATTGAGGGACCCACCCTACAATAGACAGGACCCCTGCAACCAGTCATACAATCTATGACAAGGCAGAATTTGTATGTAGAACCTGAGCTCTTTCATTAAAATACGAGAACCATGGGTCAAGTTTACCAGACAGTGGAAAAGGTGCCGGTACTCAGTACCCCCAAGTACCCCCTCAAAAAAAGCCCACAGCAATCACAGAGACTGGAGTTAACAAAAGATAGCAAAACTCCACCTAATCTGACAAAAATAAGCCCACCTACTCTCAGACAATGACTCTTTTAATCATGTGACCAGTTACCATGATCCATCTCAAAACTAGATTGAACTAGTTTTCAGCTATCCTTGAGTTTTCATTGAATCAAATACACCCCATCTGACTTCAGCCTATGGTCCAACAAGAAAATATAAAAACCTTGGAAAATTCTCAGATCACTCTCTTCTCTCTGGCCTCTTACATCTCTGCTGCTTCATGATCTGCACCTCCATGGACCTTGCTGGACTTCACACACGTCCAAGATAAGACTTTCTCCAGGCTCCAGCAACAACTCTGCAACAAAAATACTTCTTTTCCAGCAAGGATCTCCTTCATCACTCCAACCAGGGGCGTATCTGCGTGGGGCCACAGGGACCTGGGCCCCCGCAGATTTCGCCCTGGACCCCCCTACTGCCGTTAACTTTCCCCCGCCTACCGCCAACCCTTTCCCCACCTACCGCGGTCACCTACCCCCGAGGTCTGCTCCTGCCGGTTTTTTAAAATATTACTTCAGCTGGCGGGGGACCCCAACCCCCGCCAGCCCAGCCGAGGTCTTTAACGTCTTCATCCTCATGCTGTTCCTGCAATGCATCCTTCCAGTTGGACGGAGTTTGACGTCACAGCACGTTGTACGTGCAGGACGTCAACGTGCTGCGACGTCAAACTCCGTCCAACTGGAAGGATGCATTGCAGGAACAGCACGAGGAAGGATGAAGAAGTTAAAGACCTTGGCTGGGCTGGCGGGGGTTGGGGTCCCCCGCCAGCTGAAGTAATATTTTAAAAAACTGGCAGGAGCGGACCTCGGGGGGGTAGGTGACCGCGGTAGGCGGGGAAAGGGTTGGCGGTAGGCGGGGGAGGGTTAACGGCGGTGGGGGAGGGTTAACGGCGGTGGGGGGGGGGGCGTTATAATGTGCCCCCTCACTCTAGCACCTGCCCCCCCTACCGCCGAACCTCAGATACGCCCCTGAATCCAACCAGCAGCCTCCATCATCAAAGTGAGTTACTATTAATCCAGCCTAATTTATAATTCAGACTTTCTATCTTGTAAAGCACATTTCCCTTGTGAAAGATCCCTAAAAACGACCTCTTCTTAACATGTATTGTATTATCTGTTTTGTAAATAAACATTTTAAATTTAAATATATGGTCTTTATGTTCTGAGCACATGTCCTTATACCTTACAGTGCAGGTTAGTGTAATTCCCCAAATCACATATATCCTTTCATTCCCCTTTCTTACATATTATTTTTTTTTTTTACTAGTTCTACAACTGGCTGTTCTGAGGTCATTTAAAGCCAAATTCTATAAATGGTGCGGAACATTTGGTAACAAAACAATTCACTTTGGGATGAGCATTCTGTATATAATAGCAATGAGCACTGAATTCAGCGCTCAACTTTGGAAACGAGGATTTATGCCTGCTGAAATCTGGTGGAAATTCTGGCGTGTAAACTGGATGCGGATCTCCATTATTCTGTAACACTGCCATACCTTTTGTGACCACCACTGACTCGCCCATACATCTCCCATGACTATGCTCCTTTTTGAGTTGCTTACAGTCCAATTTAGGTGCGTAGCCAGATTGGCACCCAGATCATAATTAATGCCAATTAAGTGCTTGTTTGCTCCAATAATTAAAATATTGAAGCTCATTAACTAATTATTTTGGGTGCCAATCTGAGATCCGTGCCCTATTTTGGGTGCCCATATTTTGGTGATCTTTATAGAATCCAGGGGATAAGCCTACGAGGACATATGCAAGGAGCCTATTGTATTACAGAACCTAGATGACCTGGTTCCTTTATAGAATACTAATGTAACTCAGTATGCCTAATATTTAGGCATCATAGTAATACCAGTCATAGATCTGGCATAAATATCACATCTATATACAGCAGGGTAACATTTATGAACACATTACGGGACAGATTCAGTAAGCGGTGCCCCAAAGTAGGTGCTATTAAAATCCAAGCTAAGCACCAATTCTATAAAGGTTTTCAGGATAGTACATTGTTAGATCAAAAGAGACAGTTAAGAAAGGTGTTGGAGAAGGACATGGAGGCAGGGTGTATTGTGATGTATAATGTCAGCAAGCACCCCTCCGTGCTGTCCGCTCTTGTTTCGACACCTCTCCGTGCTGTCCGCTCTCCGCTCAACACCCCTCCGTGTGGTCTGCGCACAACTTAGCACCTCTCCGAGCTGTCCTTCTTCGCCCACACAATTGGGGCTAATCCATCTCCTAAGCGGAACTGTTCCTGCTCACTTGCAAAAAGTAATTCACAGTACTATTTATTCAGTAGAGTGCTTTATTCAGAGTACAACCAGCGAGAAAACCGCAGGTCCACTGACTGCAGCTGCTGGTCTCTGTGCCCCTGGCCTCCCTTCTTCCCCCACCCAACAATCCCCAAAAGTTCAGAACAGTTCAGTCTTGAAACTTCACAACAACTTGAAATACCTTTGAATCAGTCAATTCCTCTACTCCCTTTCTCCTACTGCCAAGGAGATAGAGGCATTTTCTCCACCCTCGCTTGTCAGACACCAACACTCTGACAACCTCCCACAAAATGTCCAGACTGACCTTCTTCAGGTAATTACCCTTTTTCCTGAGCAGAAGAACTCCATTTGCTCTTGTTCAGCCTCTTTCATGGTATTTTCACTGTTCTCCTCCAGATCAATCTCCTCCCACTCCATGGAGTCTTCCCCCACCCTCTCTCCCAGGTGCTGCTCCTCCACTTGATTATCCTCCATCTCCCAATCACCTCCTGACTTCTCTGCCTGCTGGGAATTGGAGTGCTGTCTCTCATGTTCCCTCCTCCCTTGCAAGTGCTGCTGGGTTCTGTAGTTCTCTTCCTTTCTTACCAACCTCCTACCCCCTTTTCCCGGCAGAGAGTGCTCTTCATTTCTTGGCTGACTGCCCCTGTCAGCTCTTCTCTGCTTTCCATCTACCTCCTCCTTACATACCCCCCCCGCTTAAGAACCTTTTACCCTCCCGGGGTTTAACTACTTCAACCTCCTGACCAGCCATTCGGGACAAAATATCAACATTCCCCAATAGTTTCCCTGCCCGATGCTCCACCCGGAACTGAAAGGGTTGTAAGGACAGATACCACCTCATAAGTCTGGCATTAGCGCTCTTCATATGCATTAACCATTTCAAGGGGGCATGATCTGTAATGAGCCTAAAGGGCCGTCCCTCTAAATAGTATTGACACATTTGGGTGGCCCACTTAATAGCCAGACACTCCTTCTCAATTGTGGCATAGCCTTTTTCATGAGGAAGGAGTTTACGGCTCAAATATAACACCGGATGCTCCTCCCCATCATGAATCTGAGAAAGAACTGCCCCCAAGCCCACCCCCGAGGCATCCGTTTGCAGCACAAAGGGTTTGTCCCATTCAACTGCCTTCAGCACCGGATCCTCACATAGCGCTAAACGCAAACATTGAAAGGCTTCCTTCTCCTCCTCCCCCCATCTCAACTGGTTCGGTCGATTCCCTTTTAACATATTTGTTAAGGGTTCCGCCTGTGAGGCAAAATGGGGAATGAACCTGCGGTAGTACCCGACTAGCCCAAGGAAACTCCGCAGCCTTTTTTTTGTCGCTGGATAAGCAAACTCCCTAATACTTTGTACTTTATCCAACAAGGGTTTTACCTGCCCACCCCCCACCTTATAGCCCAGATATTTAACCTCCTGCCGGGCGAAGTGACATTTTTGGGGATTAAGAGTGAGACCTGCCTCCCGGAAAGCTGTTAACACCTTCCTGACCTGCCTCATGTGTGTAACCCAGTCCTCACTATGGATAATGACGTCATCCAGATAAGCCGCAGCATAACTCTGATGAGGCCGTAAGACCCTATCCAGCAGGCGCTGACAGGACGCCGCTGCGGAGTTCAAGCCAAACGGCATCCTCTTAAATTGAAAGAGCCCCAAGGGAGTAGAAAAGGCCGTCTTGGGCTTAGCCTCAGCAGATAAAGGAATCTGCCAATATCCCTTGGTCAAGTCCAGCGTAGAAAGATACTGGGCCGACCCCAACCTATCTAATAAATCCTCAATACGAGGCATAGGATAGGCATCGGGAGAGGAGAGGGCATTAACCTGGCGGAAATCAATACAAAACCGCCAGGTATCATCTTTCTTAGGCACCAGCACCACTGGACTAGACCAAGGGCTATATGATTCCTCAATAATACCATACTCCAGCATTTCCTTCACCTGTCTAATCACCTCCTGTTGTTTCACTGGGGACAGCCTATAAGGTCTTTGCCTAACCACCCGGCCCTGATCTGTAACAATCTCATGCATGCTCAAATGTGTCTCCCCCGGACATGGAGTAAGTACATCCTGGAACTCTTCTAGTAGGGCCCCAAGTTCCTGCTGCTGACCTTTATTCAACTCCCCTGCAATGTGGGGCTTCAGGGACTTAAAGATGTCCGCGATCTGAGGCCCCAGATCCTCCTCCTCCATCGCCTTAGTCCCGCCCCACAGCACCTTCCTTTCCCTCCACAACTTTAACGCATTCACATGATATGTTTGCTTTCTCCCCCTCTTATTCCTCACCTCATACGTAACTGGCCCCAATTTCTTAGTAATCACCACCGGTCCCCTCCACCGACTTTCAAATTTGTGCGGGCCATCTGCTATCATAATTATGACTTTCTCCCCTTCTGCAAACTCTCGCTCTTTCACTCCCCGATCATAATATGATTTCTGATATTGTTGACTTTTACCCAATCTATCCCGAGCATAGCCCCCCAACCGTCGTAACCTACCCTTCAGGTCAAACAGATAAGAGACCACTGTACAGTCTCCTCTATCCGGTGGCACCCATTGTTCCCTCAGGATATCTAAAATTCCCCGCGGACCCCTCCCATACATTAATTCAAACGGAGACACTCCTAATGAAGCCTGCACACTCTCCCTACAGGTGTATAAGACAAACGGCAAGAGGCGATCCCACTCATCCATACAGCTGCCCAACCCTCTACGCAAGAGAGTCTTAAGAGTCTTATTAAATCTCTCTACCAGACCATTGGTCTGAGGATGGTAAGCTGCGGTAAGGATGTGTGCAATACCAAAGGCCTCCCATACTTGAGCCAATGTACGGGAGAGAAAATTAGTGCCTCTATCCGTAAGTACTTCCTGGGGAAACCCCACCGTACAGAAAATGTGAATCAGCTCAGCGGCAATAACCTTAGCTGACACCGTACGCAGGGGCACCGCCCACGGGAAACGGGTGGCCATATCTATCACCACCAAAATATACACAAAACCCCTCCGCGACTTGGGAAGCGGTCCTACAATATCCATAGCCAGGCGGCCTAGAGGAACCCCAATACGTGGCAAAGGACATAAAGGCGCCCGCTCTGGCCCCCTATCAGCTACCTTCTGGCAGAGCCCACAGGAATTGCAATACCCTTCCACTTCTTTATAAACCCCTGGCCAATAAAACCTCTGCAAAACTTGGTCCAGGGTACCCTGTGTCGCCTTATGTCCCCCCAGCGGGTGATCATGCGCTAATCTCATGATCAGGCTTCGAAATCCCTTTGGTATCACCAACTGTTTCTGCCACCCTTTCCCTATTACCGAGTTCAGTCTGAATAGCAGCCCCTTCTCCACTCTAAAATGCGGGGAAGAGCCCCCCTCCCCTTCTCGGGCCCTACTCCAGGCGTACTGCAAGGTACCGTCCGCTTCCTGCTCCCTCTGAAAAGAGGGAAACTGCTCTATGAGCTGCCCCAGGTCCCTTGGGAAATCTCCTTCCCCCTCGACCTCTATCATGGCCTGACTTCTTTTCCATTGAGCTCCTTTATTTTGCCGGCCCCCTTTCCTACTTTTCCCCGGAGTACCAAAAATCTCAGGATGAAAGGGAAAAACCTGTTCCAAAGGAAGAACCTCCCCACCCTCCTGTTGTGACTGACCCTGAGCCCGGGTAGTTACAAAGGCTTTTCCCCCCTTCACATATTGGGAAAACGGAGCCCAATCCCTCCCCAGTATCAGGTCCTGAGGCAGCCGAGACAACACCGCTACTAATATCCGGTGTGCCCCCATAGGCCCTTTTACGGTCACCCAATGTAAAGGATATCTGGTACTAGCCCCATGAATGCATTGAATAGCTACCTCACCATGACTAGACCCTCCCTGATGATTCTTTCCCTTACTTATACGGGACCATAAACTCCTCGAAAGCATAGATTGGTCAGCTCCCGAGTCTAATAGGGCCTCCACTTTCACCCCCCCCCCCCCCACCTCCACGACCTGGGTAAAGGGATGGGACACCTGCTTATAAGAGTGAGAAGTAAAGCCCTCCTTGGCCCTACAATCTTTCCTTAAGTGCCCTTTATGCCCACACCTATAGCAAATACGATCCCCAGCATACCCCGAGACCCCCACTCCCCTTTCTCCCTTCCCAGCCGGTTCACTCCTTGCCTGAAGAGGCTTAGACCCTGTCATATATATTCCCTTCCCCGCCCGCACCCCTCCCCCACCCACATGCTGGGACTCTAGAAAGCATTCCATACTTTTAACAGCTTCATCCAAGGACCCACAGCCCCGCCTAATCAAATCCCTTTTTAATTCTTCCGGTAAGGCCTCCAGAAACTGCTCCAACACCAGCTCTAACATTACTTGTGTCACTGAGTTTTTTTCTGGTTCTAACCACTTGGTGGCTAAATCCAGTAATTTCTGGGCCAAAGCCCTGGGCGTCTCCCCTTCTGCCCACCTCCATTCCCTAAATTTCCTTCGGTAGGACTGCTTACTTAGCCCATACCTGTCCAGAATAGCCCGTTTAAGTTTAGCATAGTCTGCAATCTCCACAGCAGGGAGACTGCGAAAAGCTGCCAGTGCCTCCCCGGATAACGCCGGGGCCAGTCTCATAGTCCATTGCTCCCCTGGCCAGGCTGCAGCAACCGCTACCCGTTCAAATGCCCCCAGGTAATCCTCAATGTCGTCCTTATCGGACAGCTTACCCCAGGGTAACCAGTTCATCCCCATCAGGCCTCCGGGCAACGGTCCTCCTCCAGTTGCAGTTCCCTCTGGCACTGTCGACCCAGGCTGTACCCGTGCTCCTCCTTTCAACAACTCCTGACACAGTTCCAGAAGTGGCTGTTGCTGGGCCCTCGACGCGGCCAAGGAGTCCTCCATCAGTTTGTGCGCCAGTTCCTGTTGTTTTTGGAACTGATGGGCCATGAAGGAAAACATCTCCTTTGGATCCATTACGCCCGGTCTTCTTCTCTCCTAGACGACACAAAAGAAAACAACCTCCAAGTGCAGCTGCTTTTATAGGCTTGCCACCCTGCGGCCCCACACATGCATCCACAAAAATCCCCTTCCGGCCCTGCTATATGCTCACCGGATAGCCCAGGATTTTGCGCCTTGCTCCTCTCTCTCTTGGAGAACCAGGTAGTTCGGTCAAATCCCACCACTGCCACCAAATGTCAGCAAGCACCCCTCCGTGCTGTCCGCTCTTGTTTCGACACCTCTCCGTGCTGTCCGCTCTCCGCTCAACACCCCTCCGTGTGGTCTGCGCACAACTTAGCACCTCTCCGAGCTGTCCTTCTTCACCCACACAATTGGGGCTAATCCATCTCCTAAGCGGAACTGTTCCTGCTCACTTGCAAAAAGTAATTCACAGTACTATTTATTCAGTAGAGTGCTTTATTCAGAGTACAACCAGCGAGAAAACCGCAGGTCCACTGACTGCAGCTGCTGGTCTCTGTGCCCCTGGCCTCCCTTCTTCCCCCACCCAACAATCCCCAAAAGTTCAGAACAGTTCAGTCTTGAAACTTCACAACAACTTGAAATACCTTTGAATCAGTCAATTCCTCTACTCCCTTTCTCCTACTGCCAAGGAGATAGAGGCATTTTCTCCACCCTCGCTTGTCAGACACCAACACTCTGACAACCTCCCACAAAATGTCCAGACTGACCTTCTTCAGGTAATTACCCTTTGTCCTGAGCAGAAGAACTCCATTTGCTCTTGTTCAGCCTCTTTCATGGTATTTTCACTGTTCTCCTCCAGATCAATCTCCTCCCACTCCATGGAGTCTTCCCCCACCCTCTCTCCCAGGTGCTGCTCCTCCACTTGATTATCCTCCATCTCCCAATCACCTCCTGACTTCTCTGCCTGCTGGGAATTGGAGTGCTGTCTCTCATGTTCCCTCCTCCCTTGCAAGTGCTGCTGGGTTCTGTAGTTCTCTTCCTTTCTTACCAACCTCCTACCCCCTTTTCCCGGCAGAGAGTGCTCTTCATTTCTTGGCTGACTGCCCCTGTCAGCTCTTCTCTGCTTTCCATCTACCTCCTCCTTACAATATATAATATGAGTATTATTTATATTCAGTTGCATGTTTGTGTAATAGATTGCACTATATATTAGAACTGTTTTTCCTATAGTTTGCAGTTCCTGTGATTGACTCTTCATGAGTTTTCCTATTGGCTGTGAGCTCTGAGCTAGGGCCAGCCCTCCCTCTCTGCCCCTGAGGGCTGTGTGAAAGAGCCCAGTCTTCCTAGCATGCCTTGGTGATCAGCAGGTGTTCTAAGGGCTGATCCCTCCTTAATCTACTGTAATTCCATCAAGATTTTTCAGCATTTCTCCAAGTCATTCCCCATTTATTTTCTCTGAGTTCTCCCTCTTATTTTCCTCGAGTGTTACAGCTTTTCCTCTCAGCTGGGCTTAGGTTCTGGCCATCTCCTTGCCTCTGGGGTGGCTAGATACAGACTCTATGTACAGGAGGCCACAATTCTTTTACAATCACCTGAACTGTAAATTGGATTTTCTTTGTTTATTCTGAGTACTACAATAAAGAAGATTTGCTTAAGAATTGAGAGTGCACTGGCAAAGCTTCTACTTGGGGATGGTTTATACTGTCTGTTTAAGCTATACTATACTTTGTCTAGAACACTATACTTGCATAGAACAGGGATAGAGAAATTTTACAACAAGATTTTATTCAGTAGAGTTAAGGAAGGCTAAGATTAATTATTTTAAGATTGGATTTTTTTCCTCCTAATAGATTGGAATTGGCTCCCATGAATGATTGTTTATTGATGATTAATGAATGGATTCGGCAGCATCAGCTAGCTTTGAATGTTAAGAAGTTTAAGATATGTTGGTTATCAGGCTATTTGCCTCTAGTTCCAAAAATCTTGGAAAGGAAGATCTTTTTATTGAATTTTATTGTAAACCATCTTGATTATTTAGAAAGGTGGTATATCACATTTTATAAACTATTAAAGTATTAAAGGTTCTTTAGGGCTAAGCAACCTTTATAGAGCAGCACTGAGCATAGATTCCCATGCTCAACTTTGGACACAAGGACTTACATCGGTCAAAAAACTGGTGTAAATCCTTGTGCCCAGCTAATGGCAGTGGATGTGCAAATGCAAATATTTTATAACATCGCACCTAATTTGTGGGAACACCTCTGGCCTGTCCATATTCCTCCCATGGTTATGCCCCCTTTTAAGTTTCATGTGAGACAATTTAGGCGCCCAGTGTTAGACTAGTGCATAGGCAGATCCACTTGTAAGTCCTGCCAATGGTCAATAATTGATTGCTAACAGCTCATTAACTAAATAGTTTGCGTGCGGATCTTGGATCCATTCCCAAATTTGGGTGACCTTTACAGAATCTGGGGGCACATGCACGAATATTTAGAACACTAGCATGTGCGCATATGCAAAATTTCCATCTGAGTGCTATTCTGTAAATACAAGCGTATGTCACATAGCATGTATTTGCAAGGGGGACAAAGACAAAGGCGGAAGCTGAGTGAGCTCACACTTAAGCATGTACCTTATAGAATATTATAATGTACCTGCATATCATCAGCATTTAGACACCTGCAGTTACACCAGCTCTATGGCTGTATCACTGATACTCAGGTGCATACTTATGGAAAGGGGGATATGCCACCTTTCTGTGGTTACATTTAAAAGAATTGATGAATTACATACAAGTATTTATTTTTATTTGAGGTAATTGAGGGTTAAGGGGGTCTTTTACTAAAGGTTAGCTTGAGTTATCTGCAGCAGGTCCCATTTTATACCAATGGGCCCTGCTGCAGATAACTCGAGCTAATCTTTGTTCAAGTCACTTAGGGGTCTTTTACTAGAGTCACAAGGCACTGCAGCGGGAATCAAACACAGTTCCACAGGTTCTCAGGCCAGGGGCATAGCCAGACAACAGATTTTGGGTGGGCCTAGGCAAGAAGTGGGTGGGCACCAAGTGTTCCCCCTCCCCCCCCCCAACAACCATAAAAATATCTCAGCCGGCGGGACAACGCTTCTTTCCACTTTGGCAGTCTGTAGCAGGCATGCCCTGAAAACTGAGCATGCACAGGTGCCGGTATCATGGAGAGTAGCGTTTTCGTTACCATCAGGGGGAAGTCTTCAGCTGGTGGAGCTTGGGATCCCCACCAGATATCACTAAACGTGTGCTACTGTTGGGTGGGCCTGAACCCTAAATGGATGGGCTCTGGCCCACCCAAGCCCACCCGTGGCTACGCCACTGTCTCAGGCTACTGCACTAACCATTAGGCCACTCCTTCACTGTCCTATGGCTGATATAAGTGCTCACAGCTAAAGGATATACACAGATATTTACCCTGTCACACTGGTTTTCTATAAAGGAAAGGAGGTGCCTACTTTCATTTTTAAAATAGGCTCTTACCAAGTATCCTACACGCATCTATTTGTAGGTGTCGTGTTATACAATTAACCTTTTATAGGGCAATTCTATAACAGGGTACCTAGTAGGATCATCTTCTGTAAAGAAATGTGGGTGCCTACTTTCCTTTATAGAATTCTTACTGAATAAGGTAAATACGTGCATACTTGATTAGGTATAAGCATTTACACCAAAGGTTTTCAACCCAGTCCTTGCGGCACACCCAGCCAGTCAGAGTTTTCAGGATATCCCCATTAATTCCTTGGGGCATACCCAACCAGTCAGGGTTTTCAGGATATCCTCATTAAGTCCTCGGGGCACACCCAGCCAGTAAGGATTTTCAGGATATCCCCATTAATTCCTCAGTGCACACCCAGCCAGTTGGGGTTTTCAGGATTTCCCCATTAATTCCTCAGGGCACACCCAGTCAGCAGGGGTTTTCAGGATATTCCCACCAATTCCTCGAGGCACACCCAGCCAGTCAGGTTTTTCAGGAAACCTCCATTAAGTTCTTGGGGCACACCTAGCCAGTTGTGTTTTTCAGGATATACCCATTAATTCCTCATGGCACGCCCAGCCAGTCAAGGTTTTCAGGATATCTCAATTAAGTCCTCAGGACACACTCAGCCAGTCAGGGTTTTCAGGATATCCCCATTAAGTACTGGGGCACACCCAGCCTGTCGTGGTTTTCAGGATATCCCCAATAAGTCCTCAGGGCACACCCAGCCAGTCAGGGTTTTCAGGATATCTCCATTAAGTTCTTAGATATAACCATACACATGACTAATTCATGTATCTTACAATATATAAACTCTTATTCACTATTTAAATACTACTATTTAAAACCATAAACTTTATTACACAATATAGTCACAAATAAAGTAAACATTTAAAACTATACCCACTCCCCAAAGCAGTTATACCCATACAGAATGTCCATATGTTATGGAAGTTCTTCTTCAAAATATTCTCCTCCACAACAAGACATTTTTTATAAAATCGTTCCAAGTTTCAAGTTCTCAAAGTTCAACAAGCTGTCTGTGTAGAACATCCATCGCATTCAAAAAGTACTCAATTTTGAAATCTCAGTCTGATATGCAACGTAGAAGAGATTCCCACTACTTAAAGGTCATCAAGTGCCACAGATAATTTTCATTTACACCATATTTTACACAAAAAACATTTAGGTCTCATTAAGTTCTCGGGGCACACTCAGCTAGTCTGGGTTTTCAGGATATCCCCATTAAGTCCCTGGGGCACACTCAGCCAGTCAGGGTTTTTAGGATGCCCCCATTAAGTCCTTGGGGCACACCCAGCCAGTCAGGGTTTTCAGGATATCCCCATTGAATTCAATGAGAATATCCTGAAAACCCTGACTAACTGGATGTGCCCCGAGGACTGGGCTGAAAACCTCTGACTTACACCATAGAGGAGTGAAAGTGTGTGCACCTTAGGGCAAGTGATATGCACAGAGCTTGCAGTTATGTGCGTGTGGGTCCCGCTCCGAATGCCTCTGCATATACCTACCTGAGAAACACGCGCTATGTAACATACGTGCATATGTACAGAAATAGTGCTTAGGCAAAATATCAGCATCTATGCAGGTATGTGCACACGTTCTTGTGTATATGCTAGTATACTAAATTTTTACCCACACAATTGGAGCCCAAATGTTAGCTTCTACATTATAGAATATCCCCTTAAGCCATTTATGAGCATTAGATAGAGGTTAACACAGAGAAATGGCTTGTTTTAAAATTGATCAATCTGCTTAGAGCAATAGAGGTAAGAAACTATAAAACAGCTTGCTTTGATAGGTTATAAATTATCCGTGCAATATTTCAAGAAACTAAATAAATTCATTTAGACAAAGGGCCTCATTAGCCAAGGGTACCAACTCAGTGGACACACCTATAGAGGCTACAATCATGGGCCAGCCACCGCCTCCGAAAAACCTACAGAGTGGAATAACTGAACCACTGTGTAGTAAAAAACAGAGTAGGGCTAAGTATCAATAATTCAATGAAATACAGACACAGGTAATATCCAGTATACCTAATAATTATGGTATCTTATATCGGAAGAATGAAAAAATATATATAATTCAACAGGGAAAAAACAAAAACATAAAATACCATATGGCAAAAAGATTACTTAGCTTAAAACCCGGGAAGGAAAAAAATCCACATCCGAGAAGCACCTTCATCTATGAGATGGCATAATGGTGATACGTATGTAAAATCTCTTCAAATCCCTGAGAATTTTTCTTTCAATTTCTCTCGACAGTTGTAGAAGTCTCACTGTTTCGTTACTTCTTCAGGAGAGGATATGCATGAGTAACGAACATCTTCCGCAATGCATACATTTATACAACAAAAATGGCCACTGTTTTAAAGGCAGTCAAAGGGAAGTAAATCCCATATGGTATGACGTCATTTCCTGAAGACGTCATTGTCAGAACGTGTTTGATTACTAATTGTTAAAAGCTAACCAGAACTATGGGAAGCTAACATCATGATTGTTAATAAAAATTGAATTATATATATTTTTTCATTCTTCCGATATAAGATACCATAATTATTAGGTATACTGGATATTACCTGTGTCTGTATTTCATTGAATTATTGATACTTAGCCCTACTCTGTTTTTTACTACACAGTGGTTCAGTTATTCCACTCTGTAGGTTTTTCGGAGGCGGTGGCTGGCCCATGATTGTAGCCTCTATTGATGTGTCCACTGAGTTGGTACCCTTGGCTAATGAGGCCCTTTGTCTAAATGAATTTATTTAGTTTCTTGAAATACTGCACAGATAATTTATAGCCTATTAAAGCTGTTTTATTGTTTTAAAATTGCCTAGATAATTAGGGTCTGATTTTGTAACAGGACACTATCAGGCTTATTTTTGAAAGAGAAGGGTGCCCATAATTCGACACAAATCGGGAGATGGGCGTCCTTCTCCCAGGGTCGCCCAAATCGGCATAATCGAAAGCTGATTTTGGGTGTCCTCAACTGCTTTTCGTCGTGGGGATGACCAAAGTTCACGGGGGCGTGTCGGAAGCATAGCAAAGGCGGGACTGGGGCGTGCTTAACATGTGGGCATCCTCGGCCGATAATGGAAAAAAGAAGGGCGTCCCTGAAGAACACTTGGCCGACTTTACTTGGTCCTTTTTTTTATGACCAAGCCACACACATGTGCCCTAAATGACCAGATGACCACCGATGGAATCGGGGATGACCTCCTCTTACTGCCCCAGTAGTCACCAACCCTCTCCCACCCTAAAACAATTTTTAAAATATTTTTTCCAGCCTCTATGCCAGCCTCAAATATCATACCCAGCTGCATGACAGCAGTATGCAGGTCCCTGGAGCAGTTTTAGTGGGTATTGCAGTGCACTTCAGACAGGCGGACCCAGGCCCATCCCCCCTACCTGTTATACTTGTGGTGGTAAATGTGAGCCCTCCAAAACCCACCAGAAACCCACTGTACCCACATCTAGGTGCCCCCCTTCATCCCTAATGGCTATGGTAGTGGTATACAGTTGTGGGGATTGGGTTTTGGGGGGGGTGTTGGGGGGCTCAGCACACAAGGTAAGGGAGCTATGCACCTGGGAGCTTTTTCTGAAGTCCACTGCAGTGCCCACTAGGGTGCCCGGTTGGTTTCCTGGCATGTCAGGGGGACCAGTAAACTATGAATGCTGGCTCCTCCCACGACCAAAGGGCTTGGATTTGGTCATTTCTGAGATGGGTGTCCTCGGTTTTCATTATCGCCGAAAATCGGGGACGACCATCTCTAAGGACGGCCATCTCTAAGGTCGGCCTCAATGTTTAGATTTGGGCGTCCCCGACTGTATTATCGAAACGAAAGATGGCCACCCATCTTCTTTTGATAATACAGGTTTCCCCGCCCCTTCGCGAGGACATCCTCAGGAAAATGTGGGCGTCCCGTTCGATTATGCCCCTCCATGTGAAAACATAAATCCATTTACGTATCCAGCTTTTCCTACTTAAACACACAACTATGGAAAGCGCTGCCAAAAGTAGTAAAAACTACGCTCAACCACCTAAATTTCCGAAAAGCACGAAAAACAGACATGTTCAGAAAAGCATACCCCACCGACCCAACATTAAAAACCTAGATACCTGCGACATAACGAAACCAAAGACTGAAATGGACATATCCAAACTCTTCCTCTCCCTCTCTAAGCTCCCCCAATGTATTTACCATACATGAACCTTATTCTACTACTATATCGCTGTCACATTCGTGACCGTTTCCTTGACTGTGCTCACCTCGCCCCCTGGTGGCCAGAACCGGTGGCTGCAATGAACTGTCTCCCGTTCCAGACGTCAGCCCAGTCTGGTCCGGATCTTCCGGGTTGCCAGACTTGCTTCTCTTGTTTGTGCCTGAACAGCACCCGTAGCTGCCTTATGATTCCTGCAGCTGAACTTCAGCAGCTGATGGCCTATATTAATCACCTGGAAACTTCTGTGTTTGCCTTTGCATTGCCTAAGGTCCCTGGTATGCCGGTATGCTCTGTGCACTTCTGCCTAGTCCAGTTTATTGTCTGAGAGTCTTGCTGTTTCTAGTCTAGTCTTTGTGTAGTTTATCTTGTACTGTATTGCTTGTTTCTTGTTTGTATTTCTTTGTCTAGTTCTTGGTGGTCTGTGTTTCTTGTTTAGTGGCTGTCTGGCAGCTTTCAGTTCTGTCTTTTACCTGTCTGTGTTTCCTTTCTTAGTGGCTGCTTTGCAGCTTTTAGTCCTTGCTCTCAAGCCTATCCATTTCCTGCCTAGTGTTGCATTGTCTGTCTGTGAGTCTTAGCCCAGTAGTCTGTCTTGCTTCCCATGTATTTTCCTTTCCACTCTGATCCTCACTCCCTTTTCAGTCTAGTTGGTATCCAGTTCCTGCCCGGTCCTGCAAGTCCTGCCGGCCACCTGCACCCAGGGGCTCAACTCCTGGAGAAGGGCGGTCAAGTGCAGGTGAAGTCTAGCTGTTTCTGTCAGAGTTCTGCCTTGTCTTTGGTTTGGGGTGGTTTTTCCTGCCACTGCCGCTCCTCAGTAGTGGCCCAAGGGCTCACGAACCTAGTTTCTGCCTTGAAAACCTGACAATCGCCTTGTATTTGTTCATACCTGTATTTGTTCATACCGGAACCGGCTAACGCCGTCTATGGTACTATGTAAGCCACATTGAGCCTGCAAAAAAGGTGGGAAAATGTGGGATACAAATGAAACAAACAAAAGTTCAAAATGGCCTGCCTTTGGCACTCGGATAACTAGTAGCTATTTTCTGGTTCCGCTGCATCTGGAACACTCTTCAATACTCTGGTTCTATTTTTTCTTTCCTATCATTTTTTGTAGATCCATTTTCTTTTCATTTTATATCTATTGATTGTAAACCATCTTGATGGCTCACTCAGTAAGGCAATGTATGAAGTTAATAAACATAAACATGGACTGCAGCTATTGCAGTATATATTTTTGAAAAGGTAGCCCCCTTTCCACCATCTGTTGGACTACCTTACAATTCCTGGTGGGATAGTGGTGTAGTCAGAGCAGGATTGATGCCCAAACTGTGGCAGTCATTTTAAGAGCAGAACCCGAATGGGCAAGAGTCACTGGGAAATACTCCTGCCCTAACTACACCCCTAGACCGCCAAGGATTGCATGATAGGCCCATGGTGGCCTATGTGAGTTGGGAGAGAGGCATTCGATCAAGGGGGAGGGAGTATGTGAGGAGCAGCAACTCCTGTTCGGGGGGGGGGGGGGGGGGGAGGGAGACAAACAGGAAAAAGTACAAATTTTTGGTTTCCACTGAAAACACATGGTCATTTTGGGCCAAAACCAAAATCATGGCCAAAAATTGAAATTTTGGCCAAAACAAGGCAGAAAAAGGATTTTGAGTTGGCTTTGGTGCCAAATACAATACAAAATAACAGTGATTTATAACTTCTATTCCATAAGAGAAACTATATGATAATAGACAGTTCTTATATATGTATTGATAACGTACAACAATAAGACGTGTAACTGGTTAAAAATTGAATAATGTTATAGCACTTTCACATTTTCTTTCCCCTACAAACAACACATATAGGGTTAAAAAAAAAGTAAAACTGTACATGTTGTTGCTTTCACAATCCCTGTGTGTACTTTTACCCATGCACTGGGTTACAATTTTCAAATAGCCTATTTTCCAAAGTAAAGAGCCTTTTACCCCAGTAAATGGATTTTAGAAATGTCCCTATCAAAATGAACATTTGTTATACTTACATAAATGTCAGCATGCAAAGGACATTGCCAGGTAAAATTGCTATACGTTACCATACAGCATTGTCAGATTGCTCATCTACTTTTGAGCTTGTAAAGTGAAAAACAAACAGCATATAAATGTATAAATAGTGTAGCTTTAGTTTATGAACACAGGGGGTAGTTTTTGATATGGAAATGAAAATAATAACATTGAAAGAAACGGCAGTATTTGAGAATGTTTGGCGAGCCTGTTCTTGGGAAGACAACCCGCCTTGAACAAGGAAAGTCTGTGCTGTGCATCAGTCTGGCTTTGCCTCTGACCAATCTGTTGCTATCTTTGGGGATGTTGAGCGCAATCCAATTAGCTTTCACCATTGCAGCTGTGAGCTTATGGATACTGTTGCTGAGTATATGCTTCTGGTCTGGGGTAAGGTTTTTTTGTGGATGTGATCGTATTATACATATATGTTTGTGGTTATCTTTTACTGTAACACTGTCTTTCTCCTCATCTCCCTCTCCCTCTGCTTCTCTCTGCAGTTCAGTCATTGCTGTGCTTAGCTCTCAGCCTGTTCTTCTATCACACAGTCCCCATCCGCAGAACAAACCAACTACTGCATCGCATGCAATGAATGGAGATTACATTGAACTTAATCATTTCTGCTTCCTGAAATCCCAGTAAATCTCGAGTTTAATTTGTTGGTTTCCTTTGAGCCTTACTCTGCTGGACACCAGGACCCACAGGCAGGAATACAGAGCAGAAAAAAATACAATTACAGAAACCACTTTGTGCAGTGCATTCATCATCAGATTACCCTTATTAGCAAACAAAATCACCGAGACCTTCCCCTGACAACAAGGGAATCCCTGATCCTTTTGTGGTGATCCAGTTTGGTGTTTTATGCTGACTGTGAACTCCTTAAAGAAGGTAAGTGGAGGGGCATTTGTCTTACTCTTGCAGGCTTGCTTTAAGAATGATTCATCATTGCTTACCCATATGGCACCAAGTGTTTTAAATAATGCACAAATCATTTTTTAAGATATACCAAGATCAATATTTTTTTTCAACAGACTGCCAGATTCTGAGTAATGCTACTGAATTATTGCATTGTATAGGGAAATGCACATTTACATAGATTTGCCAAAATGTAAGAACTATATTTATTTAGCCAGCTATTTATATTTTTTTCAGTTATTTAATTAAAGATAAGCATGTGAACAGACCCATGCTGAAAGTATGTTTCTATAGCGGAGTCTTCAAAGTCTCCAGATGGCTATTCTCAGCAGTTATACTAGAACTCAAATGATCTCTAATTGCTCACCTCTAAAGGAAGGGTCATTTATTTTTTGATTTATCTAGAAAGCATTTTGATGAACACAACACAGGCATGAGGAGAAGGAGGAATGCTCTCTCTGGTCTTCCTTGGTGGAGAGTGCCCTGAGTGGGGTCTTAAGTCCTCATTAAGAGAACCGAGTAAAGTGACTGCAGCTTTACTTATCACAGTCCGACTCTATGAACCCAGGCTAGAAAAGCTGAGCTACGAGTGCCAAAGGTTTCCAAAAAGAAATATGTTCTGCTATCTGGTTATTTTATGTAGGAAAAGGTTTGGTTGGAGCAAGAAAAAAGATTGAACGTGAGATAGCTCTTTAAAATCTAAGAGGGTGATTTTCAGACTGCGGGAGTTAAACTGGCCCAGATATTCAGTGCTGGGCTGTTTCTGGTGACTGGCGTTGAATATCTGGTTTATTTTTTGCTGGTTTCAAGATAACCGGCTAAGTCGGTTACCTTGAAACCAGCCAAAGATATTCTACGGTTTCATACGGCCAAATATGGCCACTAAACTTGCTTTTAAAAAAATCATCGGATAGACAGTTATATTGTGCAATATAACCGGCTATCTGCTAACTGGGGATATTCAGTGGTGGAAAGCCGCATATCCCCTGCTGAATATTGGCAGAGAGCCGGTTAAGCGCTTTTTAACCAATCAGCAGCCGTTCTGGCTGGTTAAATAGTGCTGAATATCGGGGGTGGGGGGTAAACATCTAAATGCTGAGGATACAGTACTAAAGAGCTTAGCCATGGATTTGGGTGCCAGGTAGAGACCACAAAGAAGAAAGGTTTTTCTGCCTTGTTATGTAGCTTCCCAATATAATGAAATGAGATTTGATGAGTAGACAGTCAGTGGTTTGACATTAGTCATGTTGGCTTCAGAGTTCCAGTGGGAGGAGGTTAGATGTTCAGAAATCCCTAAATATGACTGTTAAACTGAGTTCCCATGCAGAAAGAAGTGCAGGATTCAGGATGGTACTTTTTTGGGTACCATAAATACAACACTTGGTAATTTCTTCTTTCAACCTCTCAGATACCATGTGAAAGCTTTGTAAGTCTTTGAAAATGAGCCCCTGTACCATTCTGTAATTCATTCCAGCCATTTGATCAAGTGCAAAAAACATACTTCTAAGAAAGAACTGGGCAACATTTGAAAATGTTTGGTGACACTGTTCTTGCTAACATTTACATGTGCATTTCATACATACGTGTTTTGAATACTAGCATATATGCATATATGTGCCAATACTCCACCTAAGCGCTGTTATGTAAATGTATAGGGCTTAATTTGTGCCAGAATGGGGTAGAACAGTGTTCTGGCACTTTTTGCACTCTGGAAGTGATGTCATCTTCCTCCTCCAGTGTTCTCTCCACTTCCCCCCCTCCCCCACACACACAGGCTAACTTCCCTCATAGTGCAGCTTCTATCCCAAGCTAGTGATTGGCATCACCCTCTCTCGATGCCCCCCCCCCCCCCCATGTACCTTTAAAACTTTTCTTCTGTTGTGGAGGGCACTTGCAGTGATTCATACACACTGCTCACGGCTGACCCCAGAGCCTTCCCTCTGCCATACTTCCTGTTTCTGCATTGGCAGGAAGCATCAGAGGAAATGTTTTGGGGTCAGCTGTGAGCAGCACGTATGAATCACTGCTCATTGCCAGTGACCTCAACAACTGAAGAAAAGTTTTAAAATTACATGGAAGGTGGTCGTGTGGGGGCAGTGAAAGGGGGAGATACCAATCGTAGGCTGAGGAGGGAACAGGGGGGAGATATGTTGGACCATTGAGGGGGGCTAACAGCAGGGAAGAGAGTGAATAAGATACTATACCACGAGATGGGGAAAAAGGAGAAATGCTGCACAGGGAGAAGAGGGGGAAAAGGAAGACAAAGGAGGACAGACTGCGGGATTCTGGATGTAAAGTAGAAAAGAGTGGGTAAATGCTGACTATAAGGGGGAAGGAGAAAGTGAGGTGGAAGATGCTGACTGTGGGGAAAGGATAAGAAAGGGATAAAAATGGGGAATGCAGACTATGAGGAAGAAGAAGGAGAGAGAGAGAAGGGGAGAAGCTGTATTTTTGGAGGGAAAGAGGAGACGCTACACTGTTGGAGGTAAGGGAAGGAAGAGGGGACAGGAAGATGCTAGGCTACAAATGTGGGGGGGAGAGAGGGGAGATGTTGGGTTACAAGAGTAAGGATGGGGAGAGAGGGAAGATGTTGGGCTACAAGGGTGGAGTGGAAGAAGGAGAGAGAGATGAGATGCTGATCTACAGCCATGGTGGAAGGAAGAGAAAGGGGAGATGCTAAACATGATGGAACCATGTGGAAGAGGCCAATGGGGGAGGGGGGGTCTCAAGGAGAGAAGTGAAAGGAGGATGGTCAGGACAAACAGTAAAAATGTGGTAATGGGGACTGGAAATAGAAGGGAATAGGAGACTAGGGAACAGAGTGGAAATTGGAGAGCTAGGGACTGAGAAAAGGAGGCAAAAAGTTAACAGGTAAATGGAAGCTGGAGAGTGAGAGAGAATGAAATCTGAGTGGACAGAAAAGCAGGAAAAATAAGAAAGGGAGGAAAGAGTTAAAAGGAAAAGATCAATATGTCAGAGATGAATGTGAGGGAATGGTAGGAGGAGAGAGGAGATAGGACAAATGGACAGCAGCCACTGGAAAGAGTCAGTAGAAAATAGGAAAGTAGAAGAAATTCACTGGTCTATGATTGGAAAAGAAAAATGCCCAGAGAACAAAGGAAGAAAAAAAGGTGTTTTTATTTTGATTTTATTAACTGGAATATGTTAGTTTTGGATAATGTGCATTGTGGATGTCTTTGTATTGTATTACATTTGGTGAAGGCCTATTGGTGCATAGGTGACAACATTTCAAAATGCTTGGGGATGCCAGACACAATAAAAATTACCCCTTCCTGGACACCATGAAGGAGCTTGATCAATATTGGGGATATTTAGCACCCACTGGATCCATAGAGCTGGTTCATACGTGGCTGTGTTTTGCTTGTGATGGAGATGTAGTATTTTACCTGGGTGTAGTTTCTGTAGAGTTCTATTTCAGTCCCACTTGTTCTGTTTTACCAAGAGTAGGTTATTTTAAAATCATAGTGCTCCCTGTTCATAGGTAGGGTTCTTGCTGCTGTGAATCACAAGAATTAGTGCTGCTGTTATAAGACAGTTTTTCTACATATATGTTGAGTTGGGATTTTTTTTTCAGGTTTTGTATTCCACAGTGTGCCTGGTAATAGAGAGATTTATGCTGCAGATGACATGAGAATTGGAATATTTTTTACATGTTGACTTCCAAGGAGAAAGGTCCTACCTGCCAGTGGGGGAAGGTTGGATTTTTGTGGATGCAGAGCATGCTTACATTTAAATCATAAGAAATGTTATACTGTGTCAGAACAAACATCTTTGAAATAAATATGAATATTTTGTATTATTTTCATTTTTCAAGTATTTGTGTGTGTGTGAGTTATATATGAGATTGACCAATACGTTAAGTTTTGTTTTCAATATTATTTGTGTAAAAAAAAGTTTATTACACACAGATTATACTTTTGTTGCACAAATTATCATTAAGGGCCTCTCTTATCAAGCCACATTAGTGGATCCCGGTGCAGTAAAGCTAACAAAGCCCATTCATTTTGAATGGGCTCCGTCAGAATTGTTGCATGCAGAACTGCTAGTGTGGCTTGATAAAATAGGCCCTAAATCAATTAATGTTAAATTATGCAACCTGATACAATCAATGGTATTAAGTCATGTAGATTACTGTAATGGAATTTATGCGGGATGCAAAGAACAAATCATAAAGAAACTTCAGACCACTCAAAACACAGCAACCAGGCTTATATTCGGAAAAACACGATTTGAAAGCGCAAAACCCCTCCCTGAAAAACTACACTGGCTCCCAATCAAAGAACGTATTGCCTTCAAAATCTGCACCATGGTCCATAAAATTATCTACGGCGAAGCCCCAGGATACATGTCTGACCTCCTTTGCAGCTTGGGTGGTGGAGATTTAGGTATGTTTGTGTGTCTCTGGATATGTTTCTAATTGGTAGGTATAAACCAATTAGAAACGTATCCAGAGACATACAAACATACCTAAATCTCTACCACCCAAGCTGCAAAGGACTCAAATACAAATCTACTTATGCATCCAGTTTCTCCTACATAAGCACACAACTGTGGAACGCATTACCTAAAACCGTGAGAACAACGTATGACTACCTCAACTTCCGGAAATCACTAAAAACTAATCTATTCAAAAAGGCATACCACACCGATCCAACCTAAATGCCAGGACTCCGCAACACAACAAAACCACAGCACGTAAAGGACACAACAAACTCCTCCGCTCTATGATTCCCCAATATGACTATTCACACGAACCTTATCCTATCACAACCTAATTTTGTATTTGTTCACACCGGAGTCGGCGAACGCCTCTCCAATACTATGTAAGCCACATTGAGCCTGCAAATAGGTGGGAAATATGGGATACAAATGTAACATAAATAAAATAAAATAATGTTTGCCCAGGATTATCCATTTACTATAAATGTCTACATGTTTGCAAGGACAGAGGGACTTCCATTTATAAATAACAGAAAATGTTATAATGTTGCACAGTACTCTTTTGCCCCCACCTGGCTTCTTCTTGCCACCTATGTGGTATCATCAAATATATAAATGTTGAGAAAAACAATCTTGATTAGTTCAAGATTTTGTTCATAATGTTGCAAATTTGTGCTATTATGAATGATGGTTTTTTTTAATTGTTTTATGAAATCTATGAACTTTTCAAATATGTACATACCAACTTCCTTTTTCCCCACAAATGAAGTATTGTATATGTAAGAGTATGTTTCCTTCTAGCCTGGCCTCACCTCCACAGGTCACTTCTGGCCCTGGCCCCATTTCCAGTTCCACTCCCTTTTTGGAGGGAGGAGTGGCCTAATGGTTAGTGCAGCAGGCTTTGATCCTGGCAACCTGGGTTCAATTCCCACTGACCTTGAGCAAGTCACTTAACCCTCCATTGCTCCAGGTACAAAAACTTAGATTGTGAGCCCTCTAGGGACAGAGAAAGTACCTGCATATAATGTGTACAGTGCTGCGTATGTCTAGTAGTGCTGTAGAAATGATTAGCTGTAGTAGTTGTTTACAAATTAAGCACTGAATAAATGTGTAGCTTGCATAGCATGTATTTGCAAGGGAGTATATACAGGGGCAGAACATGGGGAGGACTCATGCTTAGAGGCATAACTTACAGAATACTTTAATTTATATACCCATATTTGGCATTTAGACATGAGCATTACACCAGCTCTGTGTTTGGTGTAAGTGGTCAGGCATAAATACTACATATGTATATACCTAGTAAAGCTAGTATCTATGGGGTGAGGCAAAAAAAAAAAAAAAAAAAAAAGTACCCCCCCTAGAGTTGTTTGCTGTTTTCTTAGCAACTGATTTGAATTTCAAATGAGAAATTTCACATATTTATTTAGTCTTTATACTTACATATTACTATTAAACAGCATTTAATTATCTTAAATTATTTAGATGTTACTAACATTTTAGATTTACTACCTAGCAATTTTTGCATGTTAAAAGTATTTGAGCTAAAAGACAGTAAAGTAACGTCATTCAAATCATACAATTAACAATGCGTCAAAATTTCACAATCACTGTAAATGCTCAAAGTGTCCACCCCCAGCATTAACACAGGCCTGCAGTCACTTTGGGAAGTTCATAACAGTCTTGTTGATCGGTCCCTGTGGCAGGCTGTCCCAGATCATCTGCAGGACTTCCTTGAGTTCAGCGATTGTTTGAGATATTGGGTGAAGCTTGTGATAGGCCTCCAACATTTCCCCCCAGACAAAACTCTACATCACTGTGATGTCATTAACAGTAAGCTGGTACCCTGAGGTTTTTTTTTTTTTCAAATAATGGCAGTTTTACAGCGCAAACATTTTAACGCGCAAAAATCTTTGGTTGGTCACGCTAAAAACACTGTAACTTCAGCATGTTTAAAGATAATTTCATTTCATTCAGCACATAATTGTAGATAGTAACAACAAATAAAGCTGTAAAAATTCACATTAAAATTCTAAGCAGTTGCTAAGAAAACAGTAAAAAACTCTAGGGGGGGGGGGTACTTTTTTTTTTTTTACCTCACCCTGTATATAGAATAGATTCCTAGGAAGCTCCCTGTTATGGAATTGCCCTGCACATGGTAATCTTAGTTGATACCAACAATCATTCAATCAGTTTTCACCTCTTGAGGTCTAAGTCATCCTGTGATTACTGCTACCCAGTCTACCCTCATTAGTTTTTGGTGAATATTACACATGACTTAAAGTTAAACAGCTCAAATCTTTTCAAATAAAAATCCAATCACATCTGTGTTCTATTCAGAAAGTCTGATCAATTGAACAGTAAAAAAAAAAAAAACTAGTGGTAATAATCAAAATCATATCAAACTAAGGAGCCATTTTACTAAGCAGCACTAAAAGGTGGCCTGCGCTATTCCCAGTGTGGGTCTTTCCCTTATGCTAAGACCACTTTTAGCGCTGCTGAGAAATAGTCAATTTTTCAATTTTGGCAATAATGGCCACACGCTTATTTTTCCATTAGCACATGGCCATTAGCGTGTGAGCACTTACCGACACCTCCGCCCTGCACTAAAAATAAAAACTGTGCACACACATGGGAAAACTACCAAGGGATGCCTGAACGTGCTCTGCAGTAATGCATTTTAACCTGCGGTATGCATGTGTTAGTGCTTACCATAGCTTCCTAAAAGCTCCATTGCCTCAGGTACAAACCTTAATTGTGAGCCCTCCTACGACAGAGAAATATCCAGAGTACCTGAATGTAACTCACCTTGAGCTACTACTGAAAAAGGTGTGAGCAAAATCTAAATAAATAAATAAATAAATAAAAGGACCCTAAGTCTATCATGATTTATATCAAATCATTACATTGCATTGTTTATATTAATTTTAAAGGTTTAACACTGATTTTTCAGACTTTTATTACAGAATTCATTTGAGTACCGTTAATTGCTCAATCAACTGAGGCTCAAGTTCTCTCAGGGTTTTTTTCAGTGCATATTTAAATGCTAAAAAATGCAGGGTCATGCATTTGGGCTACAGACACTTGATGGAGTGTTACAGTACATTGGGTGAAGTACTTTTGTGCATGAAAGAGGAGTGAGGCTGATCACATATGATCACCCCACATATGAGGGGTGATCACATAGGATGATCTTAAGGTAGCCCAACAGATAGAACAAGCAACAGCAAAAGCCAGAAGTATGCTTGGGTGCATAGAAAGAGGAATGGCCAGCAGTAAAAAGGAGGTGATAGTAACTCTGTGTAAGTCTCTGGTGAGACCTCATTTAGGGGACTGTGTGCAATTCTGGAGACCGCACCTTCAAAAAGAGATAAACGGAATGGAGGGTGGCTAGTAAAATGGTCAGTGGTCTTTCTCATAAAGCATATGAGGACTGACTAAGGGCCCCTTTTGCAAAGTGGCAGTACCTGTACTGTCACTTTGCCACGCTCATTTTGATACTATTGCCAGGCTACTGCAGGATAGTGCCTGCCCCCAGTGCGCACCATTTCAGGCACTTACAAAATATTGTTTATTTTTTAGCACCTGGGAGTTACCGCTGGGTTACATAAGTACATAGTACATAAGTATTGCCATACTGGGAAAGACCAAAGGTCCATCAAGCCCAGCATCCTGTTTCCAACAGTAGCCAATTCAGGTCACAAATACCAGACAAGATCCCCCAAAAGTACAAAACATTTTATACTGCTTATCCCAGAAATAGTGGATTTTCCCCAAGTTCATTTAATAATGGTCTATAGACTTTTCCTTTAGGAAGCCGTCCAAACCTTTTTTAAACTCTGCTAAGCTAACTGCCTTTACCACATTCTCTGGCAACGAATTCCAGAGTTTAATTACACGTTGAGTGAAGAAATATTTTCTCTGATTTCTTTTAAATTTACTACATTGTAGCTTCATCGCATGCCCTCTAGTCCTAGTATTTTTGGAAAGCGTAAACAGACGCTTCACATCTACCCGTTCAACTGCACTCATTATTTTATAGACCTCTATCATATCTCCCCTCAGCCGTCTTTTCTCCAAGCTGAAGAGCCCTAGCCGCTTTAGCCTTCCCTCATAGGGAAGTCGTCCCATCCCCTTTATCATTTTCGTTGACCTTCTGTGCACCTTTTCTAATTCCACTAAATCTTTTTTGAGATGCGGCGACCAGAATTGAACACAATATTTGAGGTACAGTCGCACCATGGAGCGATACAAAGGCATTATAGCATCCTCATTTTTGTTTTCCATTCCTTTCCTAATAATACCTAACATTCTATTTGCTTTCTTAGCCGCAGCAGCACACTGAGCAGAAGGATTCAACGTATCATCAGTGACGACACCTAGATCCCTTTCTTGGCCCGTGACTCCTAACATGGAACCTTGCATGACGTAGCTATAATTCGGGTTCCTCTTTCCCACACGCATCACTTTGCACATTAAACGTCATCTGCCATTTAGACGCCCAGTCTCCCAATCTCGTAAGGTCCTCTTGTAATGTTTCAGAATCCTCCCGTGATTTAACGACTTTGAATAACTTTGTCTCATCAGCAAATTTAATTACCTCACTGGTTACTCCCATCTCTAGGTCATTTATAAATATGTTAAAAAACAGCGGTCCCAGCACAGAGCCCTGGGGAACCCCACTAACAACCCTTCTCCATTGAGAATACTGACCATTTAACCCTACTCTCTGATAGGTCTATCTTTTAACCAGTTTTTAATCCACAATAGAACACTACCTCCTATCCCATGACTCTCGAATTTCCTCTGGAGTTTTTCATGAGATACTTTGTCAAACGCTTTCTGAAAATCCAGATACACAATATCAACCAGCTTACCTTTATCCACATGTTTGTTCACCCCTTCAAAGAAATGTAGTAGATTGGTGAGGCAAGATTTCCCTTCACTAAATCCATGTTGACTTTCCTGCTTACTTTCAAAGGACAAGGGCGCCCATCTTCTGACACAAATCGGGAGATGGGCACCCTTCTCCTAATGGCGGCCAAATCGGTATAATCGAAAGCCAATTTTGGCCGCCCTCAACTGCAGTCCGTCACAGGAGCGGCAAAAGTTTAAGGGGCGTGTCAGAGGCATAGCGAAGGCGGGACAGGGTGTGGTTAACACATGGGTGCCCACGGCCAATAATGGAAAAAAAAAGGAGGCCCTGATGAGCATTTGGCTGACTTTACTTGGTCCATTTATTTTCAGGACCAAGCCTCAAAAAGGTGTCCGAACTGACCAGATGACCACCATAGGGAATCAGGGATGACCTCCCCGTACTCCCCCAGTGGTCACCAACCCCCTCCCATCGTAAAAAAAAAAAAAAAATTAAAAATTTTTTTTGCCAGCCTCTATGCCAGCCTGAAATGTCATGCCCAGCTCCATGACAGTAGTATGCAGTCCCTGGAGCAGTTTTAGTGGGTGCAGTGCACTTCAGGTAGGTGGACCCAGGCCCATCCCCCCCTACCTCTTACACTTGTGATAGTAAATGTGAGCTCTCCAAAACCCACCCGAAACCCATTGTACCCACATGTAGGTGCCTCCCTTTACCCATAAGGGCTATGGTAGTGGTGTATAGTTGTGGGGAGTGGGTTTGGGGGAATTTGGGGGGCTCAGCACCCAAGGGAAGGGAGCTATGTACCTGGGAGCAATTAATGAAGTGCACTGCAGTGCCCCCTAGGGTGCTTGGTTGGTGTCCTGGCATGTGAGGGGGACCAGTGCACTACAAATGCTGGTCTGACCCAGTATGCCATTCTTATGTTCTTAATAATTGGATGCTAAAAACCAGTTATTGATGTTAATTAGCACCATTTGGATTTGTGCACGCATCTGGCTGCATGCTATTCTATAATGCTGAGTGCCCAAATCCCATATGGTTCTCCAACCATATACCCCCAGATTCTATATAGTGTGCTTAGATTTAGGCACCAAAATTGGTGCAGGTTCTATAATACCGTGCATAACTTAATTGGCTTAACAAGCTAATGAGCGCTAAAAACAGCATTTAACAAGCGATAATGAGCACTAATTGGCACTGGTTAGAATTTAGGTGCACAACTCGCTAAGCGTATTCTGTAACGATGAACTTCTAACATCGGAGGCAAAAAGGGGCATGGTTATGGGCGGGGGAATGGGCATTTCATGGGCATTCCAAAATGTAGGCGCCTAACTCTATGAGCTGGGATTTACACCAGGTTTTCATTGACGTAAATAGATGCACGCAGATATTGGCACTGAAATATCAACTAAGCATATTCTATAATTGGTGCCTAAATGTAGATGCTGATTTCACCGATTGTTTTAGGCGCCATATATAGACTCTCCTCCATAATGACCCTATCACAAGTAGAACAAGAACAAAAATGGACATAGGTCATTTAAGCCCTGACCTTGAATCCAGGTAAACCTTCTGACTCAGGCACTGCTGACCCTTAGGAATCCAGCATCATATCTATGGATTGTTATGACACCCACTTGTGACTCCATTGACTTCAGTAGAATCACATCACTGCTTTTCAGTAAACTGAGGGGATGTCGCAGGTTGACAGTACTTTTCCAGGACTAGCACTATAGCTCTATAGATATAAATTATATATTTTCTCTGTGGCAAATGAAATCTGATTTTCTGTATGCCAATTCATTTTGAATCAAATACAGCTGCTCCTTTCAAATAAAAACAGAAGCAACTAAAATTGATTTGGTCTGCAGTTCAGATCACTAATCTGATTTGATTGTGCCTCATCTGTCTGTACTGAACGCATGTGTTTATTTGTGACTCTCTCTCTCTCTCTCTCTCTCTCTCTCTCTCTCTCTCTCTCTCTCTCTCTCTCACTCTCTCTCTCTCTCTCTCTCTCTCTCTTTCTCTCTGCAGTTCAGTTCACCCCATGCTATGCCTTTAGCTTGCTTCTCAGTTACTAGTCTGCATCCGCAGAACACAGCAGCCATTATATCACATACAGTGGATGGAGATTACCTTGCACTTTGAATCATCTTTTTTTTTTCCTGCAGTCATAGCTAGACACAGATCTGATTTATTAGATTTCTTTCACTTTACTGCACCGCTCTCTGTTGAGTTTTACCAGTTACCATAGGCAGGGATAGAGAATAGCAACAAAAAAAGAAGAAGACAAAACCAGACGCCTCCTTGTGCAGCAGATTGATCAACAGATTATTTGCAAACAAAATTGCTGAGCCCTGCCCCTGAAGGCAAGGGAATCCCTGAGAATTCCGGGTTATCCCGCTTCCTGTTTCTTCTGAAAGTAGACTATTTGAACAAGGTAAGTGGAGGGACATTTGTCTTATACTTCCTGCAAGAATGAATCATAGCCGCTTTCCCTGTTATTAGTTGCAAAGCAGGTTGGAACTGGCATATGGCACCAAGTAGATTTAAGCAGTACACAGATCAAACTTAAGATATTATAATATAGTGCCAGTTCCATACATGTTTCCTAACCACAGCCAGAGCACATTTGTGCTCTAGTAATAAATGTTTTGTATCTTTGTATGCAGCTCTAGTTCTATACCATGCATTCATGTGTTTAAACAATTTCCACATATTAATAAATATTATGTAAAATTTAAAAAAAATTACATTGTTTTATAATGATGATTGCATAATCCTAGCAAATTATGTTTCACATATGTATTTGCATTTCATTTCACAACTGGATTTGATGGTAGAATTGTTCACCCTAACTTTTAGTGCAGCAAAAGGGGGGGGGGGGGGGGGAAAGCCATGTACTGATGGAGCTGCCAGATTTGATCCTAAAAAGGCATGCTATATTTAAAAAAAAATCTGTTCCAAACCAGTGATTAAGTTAGAACATTTCTTTTTCATTTTTACATAATACATCTGTTTTATACGATAGATAGATACATACATATAATAGTCCGGTAAATATGGATAAAAATATGGATATGGAATTTAGAACGGGAAACATAAATCAAAAGCAACCCTCTTTAAAAAAAATGCTGGGTATCTAATCATTTTATTTATTAAAATCACTATAGCTGAATTCAAATAATATATACTAGTTGAATTCAGCAATAATGAATTTAATATATAAAACAGCCATCCCTTTTTAAGAAATGGACTGCTATTGATTTACACTTTCCATTCTATATTCTATGTGCATTTCTGTATCCAAATTGGCCAGTCTACTATATAAAAAATGAATGCATCTTTTTAAAAAAAAGCATTTTAATGCTAATAGATAAAAGGTATTTAGCCAAATGAGCAGTAACTGAAGATCCTGAACTAACAAGACAGCTTTGGCCAATTAATGACCTTCCTCAGCTACTGAACAGTTGCCATGTTCCGCTTGGAACATAAATAAATGTCAAAACATCACTGCAAAATGCACAAGTCTGGGAAACTTTTTCCACTCATTTCTCCGAGGTCAGATAATTGTTTTGGAAAATGAATAGAAAAGTCCTTATCTGAAAGGGAAGAGAGACAAAAATGTAGGCTGGAGACAGTGAACACAGACAAAAAGGCTATGTGTTAAGGTGGAGGTGGGGGGATCCTGCATGTGAATTTTGGCTAGACTTACACTAGCATACAGTGGAATAAATTTCTGCTGTACCGAACACCATCTAAGTTGTTTACAACATTGAGAGGCTCTCAGTTGCTTCATTTCCCATCGTTCACAGCACAGCCAGGAAGAACAAGGAAATAATTTGAAAAAATGCAGCTATGCTTTCTGTCAGTGCAAGAAAGTCTACTGTGGTTATTAGCTTCTTCCCTCACTTAAAGAAATAGGATGTTTTCCTACACATAGATTATGTCATTGATAACTCTTATATATAGGGTTTTTTCCCCCTCTTTGAGTCTGCTCCATGATTCTATATACTGTATGTAAGTAATGCAATGTCCTAGTAGCCATTTTGGTTTTGGACATAACTGAATTCTATACATTTAGTGAAAATTATTTTAGTGGACAAATGTAAGATGTATAGAAACAGAAAATGACAAAGATAAAGTCCACATGCTCATCTATACCAGCTACTAAGCTCTACAATCTCTTCATTTTCCTTAGAATCCTCTGTGTTTGTCCCAAGCTTTTTAAAATTCAGATACAGTCCTTATCTCTACCACCTCCACTGGGAGGCAATTCCACATATCCACCACCCTTCCATTAAATAACTACTTTCTTTTGTTACATTTGTACCCTGTGCTTTCCCACTCATGGCAGGCTCAATGTGGCTTACATGGGGCAATGGAGGATTAAGTGACTTCCAGAGTCACAAGGAGCTGCCTGTGCCGGGAATTGAACTCAGTTCCTCAGGACCAAAGTCCACCACCCTAACCACTAGGCCACTCCTCCACTTCCTTTGATTACTTCTGAGTCTTTCCCTTTTCACTTTCAATGTATGACCCATTATTCCATAGTAATATAGTAAATAGCAGCAGAGAAAAACCAATATGGCCCATCGAGTCCGCCCAGAATAGTTATTGGGGTCGTACCTGCCACACAGTGCAGGCTATTTCACTCGCGATTCATAGTGGTGTAAATAGTCATTTCGTAACTGACATTTACATCCTCTTGTTTGGTTCACATATCTTCTTGCCGTTTCGGAATCCCCTGTATATATCTCACTCCCTTTTGAATTCCTGCACCATTTTGGCTTCCACCACCTTTTTCTGGAGGGCATGCGTTACCCTTTCTGTGGAAAATGTTTTCTGATAGTGCTTTTGACTAGAGTCCTGTAGCTTCTTCTTGGACTAAATTCTACAAATGGCACCGAAAAAATCTGCACAGAAAAAAATAGCGCTGAGCTCTATTCTATATACGGCGCTGAAAGTTAGGCACCATTTATAGAATAGCACTTAGCGCTGGGAACCACAACTATATTTAGGAGCGACCATTTACACCAACGAAGCCTTGGTGTAAATCCCTGTGTCTAAATTAGGCTCGGATCCCCTTTACAGTATAACAGCGCGTGTAAATTAAAGGAATGCCCCATATCCGCCCATGATCCTTGCATGCCCCGCACCTAAATTTATGCACGTAAATTTTAATTAAATCCATTGAGCACCAATAATTGCTTGTTAAGATCTCAATTATCAATGCTAATTGGCTTATTTGATTAAATTGCATGCACAAATTGTGCACGCTGCAAAATTTACAGGCACAGTTTTTTAGCGGCTTTTATAGAATTTGGGGGATTATCGTCATCTAGAGCTTCCTCTCATTTGGAATTTGTTCAGTACTTTCTCTCACTTCTTCTATCTTCTCTGTCCCTCCTCTCCTCAAAGATATACATTTTTAGGACCTTTAGTCTCTTCTCATATGTCTTCTGATGAAAAGGTCTTGCCATCTTGGTTACTTTCATCTGTACTGACTCCAATCTCTTTTGGGATAATTCTCTACGGAGTTGCATAAATTTGTTTATTTGCTAATTTATGTGCAGTTTTATACTACTGAGCCATACTGCTCCCTGCAGCATATACAAAAAAAATACTGCAAAAAATAAGTAGAATACACAACAAAAAATTCCTCCTACCCTCACAGCAACTCTTAAAAAACAAATTAGAACAGAAAATCATTCCAGATTACAAGTGCATACATAAATGATAATCCAGCTATGCGTGGATTGTTGTAACTGTACTTTGTAGGTGGGTGTTCACGTGGACACAGTTTGGGTGGAGTGTGGGCTCTGTACCTACTTCTGTGTTAGGTCCTTTTACAAGGCATCTCTAATGTTTAGTGCCTGCTAATCGTTTGCGCATGCTAAAAACACCGCCACACCTACGTCAAAGACCCGCCTGTGTAAATTATACAATACTGTATCTTACGTGTGTATATCCCCAACCTTGAGGTCCTTTTACTAAGCAGCAGTAAAACGTGGACTTGGTGCCCTGATGTAGGTCTTTCCCGCACACTGTCATTTTTACCGCAGCCAGAAAATGACCAATTTCCCATGTTTTCAGTTAATGACCATGCGCTAATGTTGCCATTAGCGTGCAGCTGTTAACAAAAATTATTTATTTATTTATTTAGATTTTGCTCACACCTTTTTCAGTAGTAGCTCAAGGTGAGTTACATTCAGGTACACTGGATATTTCTCTGTCTCAGGAGGGCTCACTTTCTACGTTTGTAGCATGTCTAATGCCCATTTTGTAGGTGGTAAGGCTCACACGCTAATCCTGTACTAATCACTTAGTACACAGTAATGAGGCTGTTCTAACTGATTGTTATGCCCACTCTCCAGCCCAAGTCATGCCCCTCCTAGAAAAATGTAGGATTGTTTTAGCGCGTGGTTTGCGCATGTACGTTGGGATTTTACCATAGGATGCTTCAGCATGTCCCGCTGTAATACCCCTTAAGGCGCGGTAAGCATACACGAGCGCTTACCACAGCTTAAGAAAAGGGCCCCCTAGTCAGGAGTATTTACACCAGGTCTGTGGCTAGAGTAAATACTTGCAAGTAAAAACACATGCAAATATTTACATGGCCATGCTACAGTATTCTACAAATGAAGGAGCCCTTTTCCAAAGGCGCGGTAGGCTTTACATGGACGCAGTGCATGTCAAAATGAGACTACCGCCAGGCCAGTATGCCCCCTGGCAGTAATTTTGGATTCAGTTCATGCCCATAACGCTGGGACAAATGATTTTATATTTCCTATCGCATGTGGCATTTCCAGCATTAATCAGCAGTTGGCGTGTGCCAACTGATCACCGCGTGTGTAGCACATGAGCCCTTACCGCTGGATCAATGGGTGTCAGTAAGGTTTCAGGCCAAAAATGAACGCACACTGGTTTCAATTTTAGCACACATCCATTTTTCAACCCCCCCAAAAAAACCCTTTTTCCTAGAAGAGGAAAAAATGGCCCAGCGAGTGACCAAAAGACGTGCTTGCACTACCACAGGCCACCTTTTACCGTGGCTTAGTAAAAGGACCCCTAAAGCAGGCATCTACTTTCCTTAATAGGTCAGGCTCTAAAAAGATGCATTCAAGTTGCTGAAAAATAAGGACCCTCTTATTAATTAGGAGCTTTAGATTCAATGGATTGAAAACCCTAATTCCAAATCTAATTCCTTATATTGAAAAATAGATTATCTGCTGGATTCTATATAGCGCACTTGGCATTCCGTGCTAAAATCTAAGCATATGCCATAACAACATGCATAACTTAATTGGCTTAACAAGCTAATCAACGTTGATAACAGCACTTAACAAGTAATAATAAAATCATTTGCGGCGAAGCCCCGGGATACATGACAGACCTCATAGACCTGCCAACCAGAAATACAAAAGGATCAGCACGAACTTACCTAAATCTCCACTACCCAAGCTGCAAAGGACTTAAATACAAATTAACTTATGCATCCAGCTTTTCCTATTTAAGCGCACAACTATGGAACGCACTGCCAAAAGTCGTAAAAACAACGTATGACCACCTAAATTTCAGGAAATCACTAAAAACAAACCTGTTCAAAATGGCATACCCCACTGACCCGACATAAAAACCTGAATACCTGCAAAACAACGAAACCAAAGCTCGTAATGGACATAACTTAACTCTTTCTCTCTAAGAACCCCTAATGTGCCTGTCACACATGAACCTTATTCTACCAAAATATCACCTTGTATTTGTTCATACCGGAATTGGCAAAGATACAGTACTATGTAAGCCTCATTGAGCCTGCAAATAAGTGGGAAAATGTGGGCTACAAATGTAACAAATAAATAAAATAAATAATGAACATTAATTAGCAATCATTTACGTGCACAAATCCCTAAGCATATTTAGTAACATATTGTGCCTAAATTCTAATGCGCGCAGTTCAAAAGGGGTGCTGCTATGGGCGGGGAAATGGGCATTTTGTGGGAGTTCTGAAATTTATGCGCATAGTTATAGAATATGGCCCAGTGTGCGTAAATCTATACGCAGGGATTTACGTCACATTTTCCTTGATGTAAATGGACACGTGTATTTTTAGGTGCTAGGATATCAACTAAGCATATTCTATATACTGCACCTAAATCTAGGCACCGTTTATAGTATACGCTTAAGCGGAAATGTTTACTGCATGGATTTTTTAGGCGCCTTATGTAGAATCTGGCCTTATATGCCTGATTTTGTATGGGGTGTTGAGGAGGGAAATTAGACATCCTAGTTTGAATGTTCATGCTTACCAATGTATTTTACAAGAGACTTCTGAATGCAGAGTTTTTTTTTCATATTACATTTTATTAAGCTTATATTCCGCAAATACCTTTCAAGTGTTACACAGATTACAGCAAGAGTAGAAGGCTGGACAATCCTCAGCTACTTATACAATCCAAAAACACACAGCATATTAAGAAGCAATAAAATTATATAAGTAAGAATATTTTAAAGAGCTACAGTGCGTTCTTGCTACCTGCGTGTTCGGTATTCACGGATTCATAGTAACATAGTAAATGATGGCAGATAAAGACCTGTACAGTCCATCCAGTCTGCCCAACAAGATAAACTCATTTTACATGGTATGTGATACTTTATATGTATACCTGAGTTTGATATGTCCTTTCCATTCTCAGGGCACAGACCGTAGAAATCTGCCCAGCACTCTTCTTGTATTAAGTTCTGAAGCTAACTACTAAGCTCTGATTCGCTTATTCACAGAAAAGAAAGCGTAACTCATTTTCACTATTCACGTGCATTTGTGCTTATTTGCAGCCGTGTACAGTGTAGTGCAAGTGCAAATGAAAATGTGTTCCCATGAAGAAGAAGATATTCATAGAGCTGTGTATGAGTATTGTTACACCAAAAAACCTGAATATACTATTCTTCTACCAAAGAAACCCCACAATGTATAAAATATACTTAAAAAATGCACAATATAATTAGTTAGCTGTCCTTTACAAGAAGGCTACGTGAAATGATGAGTTTATGGTGTTCAATGTACACTTTTGCTATCTAACAGGGTTGCACAGGAACCGAACTCCCTTTTTTCCCATAGGATCAGTGGTTCTGTATTCGCATTTTCAGTATTCACGGGGTTTTCTAGGAACCTAACCCCAGCAAATAGCATGAATTGGCTGCATATTTTTAATAATCATCTAAATAGAGAAAAACTTCATATCAATCTTATGTTAAGAGGAAGAGAGCTGTAGATCAAGCTACATAATATGAAGCAAAATTGGTTTTATGTCTTAATCCTCTAGGATATGGAAAGCATAACAACACTGCCACTCGGGGGTTTTGCCTATGTAGGTGTCAACATTTACCCTTGTGGCAATTTCAACCTGGTTAACTGCATGATTTTACAACACTGGATGTCCAGGCCAGCCAGTGAAAGAATCGAGTGAAAAACTCTTTTAAAGAGATTTTTGAAAGGGTTTAAATATCAAAGAAAGTACAATTGCCCCCTTAATTGCTGGTGCAAATCCCAGATCCAAATGAGCAGTTAGCTCGCGCCTGCTTGAAGCAGGTATAAATTCTGACATGCATATTTTTTTAAGTATATGTAACATTGGAAATACAGGCATACTTTTGAGGCCTGCCCAAAACATGTTCTCAACATGCCCTCTTCCACACTAGCTTTTACAAAAGTGAATAGTGGTTTTCAAAAATTGTTATTTACATGTGGAGTCAGCTGGTTCAGAGGAGAAGTAAAGTGTGTGTGTGTGTGGGGGGGGGGGGGGGGGGGGGAGGGAGGGGTTTCTCCAGTAAACCTGATGGAGTTGGTGTGGGTGTCTACTAGGAACATCTGAGGGAGGTTGAATTGAGGGACCTGACCAAAGGATTGAAGTGATTAGAGGTAAGTTGTTTTGGTGGGTAGGGGAGCTCTGGTCAGTGCCTTCCACCATATTGCTAAATGCTGGTGTGCTGAGCCTGCACACTAGCATTTAATGACAACACATCCAGAAATGTTGTATGGTATGGCAAGATATTGAGCTATGTTTTGCTCCTGGTATGTTACTAAAGGAAATCATTGCTATAAAATAATTTCATGCTTTGCATAGTCCCTTGGTATTCACTACCAGCCCTCTACATACAATAGAGGCGGTAGGCATGCAAATCTCTCACGTGCCTACTCATTTATTTAGTTAGTTAGTTGCCTCGCCCGAGTTTCTGCATTGTTGCTGAAGCTACTTTTAATTGTTTACTGGTATCATTAGTCTTTTTAAAGACTCAATCCTGTTCATTTTTCATTTACATATTTTCATGGTCTTCCCTCTAGTCAACACAATATACAGACTCCCGATGCAGGCACTGTGCTGAAACAAGGTGCCGTGTCAAGTCCCATTTTAGCATTGAATAAGGACCCTATTTCTTCATTACATCTCCTTGGATTATTGGAAGAGTCCTATTGATCACGCTACTGGGAGGTGCTGGTAAGCCTGTGGTGCCCTCCAGAGGTCGGAGCCCTCTATCATGCTAACCGTGCTTTCTGGGTTACACTGGCCCTGTACAAAACTTATAACCGATCAAATTGCTATGGGTCAAAGGCGGAGTACAATCAAACATTTGCAATAAACAAAAACATAATAATGCATAAAGTCAGAAGAAACAGATGAAAAATAACAAATGGCCAACAAAAAAATAAAATGAAAATCACTGTCATCTGTAGTACATAATGTGCCTTATAGCATGTTCCACATGTTTTTCGATCACGAGATGGCTTTAAATAAAGAAAAAACAGTAGCCTGTTGGGTTACTGGAGGAAGCCCTGCAGCTCTAAATTTATTTGAGACTCCCATTATTCCAGTTTCTTCCTTTTACTATTTAGGTGCCATTTTGGATTCTCATTTGACTTTTTCTATTATCTAATGTATCTAAAACTGGCTTTTTTTAAATCCTCAGACAGCTATGCTTAGTTAGGAAGTACTTTGATCACAATGCATTTCATTCACTCATCTTGTCATTACTAGTTTCTAGATTGGACTATTGCAACATTATTTATTTAGGTTCCCCTCACTATGTACTTAAGCGATTCTGGACATTACAAAACACTGCTATCAGGCTACTTTGTCATGCTAAAGAAATCTGTTCATGTCTCCATATTACTCCAGAAACATCATTGGCTTCCTATTGGTCAAATAATTATTCACAAATTGTTAACCATTACCTTTAAAGCTTTCCAGATAGGTTTTCTGCAATACTTGTCTAATCTCACTATTCCCTACTCACCAATGCGTTTACTTCGATTCTTAAATGACTTTCATTTAGTCCTTCCCATTCCTAAACAAGCCATTTTTGAATCAACAAGGCATTCTACATTTTATTTTGCTGCTCCATCCCTCCCTCATGATATCAGAGCCGAATCCTCCTTTAAAAATTTTAAATCAGCAATAAAGACTTGGCTTGTCCAACAGGCCTATAATACTTCATAAGATGTTTACTGCTGAAGGTTCGGTTCTCCCTCCCTTTACCCACTATTACCTGCCCCCCTCCCCCAAGTTTTAAATTGTTCCTTTTCCATTTTCCTTCACCACCCTTCTAACCCTCTTTTGTATAATCCTTGCCTTGTGGAATGAATGTGCATTCTTTCCTGTCAACAAATTGTAGTTCTTTTCTTTGGTTCTTTACTGTTTTTATTGTACACCTCCTAGCTCTGCCTTCTAGATTAAGGCGGTATATCAAGTTTTCCTAAATAAATAAATAACAAGAAAAGGCTCATGCATGAATTTTAGAGTATGTCTACCATCAATCGATGGAGCCAAAATGCACATAAACTGGGAACACATTTGTGACAGCCGACTAGTTACGGATAGCTGAAGAAGCAAACAAAAACAATCAAGACACAAATACCGTGATGATTTAAGCAAGAACATATGCACTTTATATTGTATACATTGCTTAACGGACAACCAGTGGAATCATATCAGAGCCAGTGTGATATGATCTGAGTGAACCACGCTGCATATAAGCCATGCAGCCACTTGCAAAACCAACTGCAAAGACTGAAGAGTAGAAACAGGCAATCCATTCAACACTACATTCCTATAACCAATATCTTGAAAACCTGTCACACTGGTCTTCCTTGAGGGCTGCCACTGAATACCAAGGGCATAGGTATTAGAAAAGGCACTTTGTTTACATGGTGAAGCAATGAAACAATATTAAATCCATTTAATTCATATGCTAAGCATTGTGTTCACTTAATATGAAAAAGGAGATACAGAAAAAAATACATATTGATACATTCCATCTTGTCCCCTTTCTACTGCTCTTATATTCAACCACCCCCCCTTCCCCAATTACACCATTTCAGGCTACTTTTAAAATGGTCTCTAGATCAAGGCCTTCTTAACTTTAATCATTTTCTATATGAAACAAAATTCCTGATATCTCTTACCTGTCTTGCCCGTGTATCGTGACTAGATGAGAAGTTCTAATGAAAAGGGGCTCTCTAATGTATGCCTGTACAACACTGCCTACGTCTTATAGTGCTACATAAATGTTTAATAGCAGCAGTACATAAGCTAATTCCACTTCTTGGCATTTTTGTTAATTTGAGATGTACTGCTAATCTATCTCTTGCAAATTAGTCATACTTATTTCATTACACTTGATGTAAGGTATTGTATATTCCCTTTGTAGGATTCATGTAAATATATGTACACAGAGAGAGGCAAAATCAAACGGGGTGCCCAAGTTTTCCTGAGGACATCCTCACAGGACGTCCCCATAAAGGGGCAGGGAAACCCGTATTATCGAAACAAGATGGGCGGCCATCTTTTTGTTTCGATAATACGGTCGGGGACGCCCAAATCTCAACATTTAGGTCGACCTTAGAGATGGTCATCCCTGATTTTCGGTGATAATGGAAACTGAGGATGCCCATCTCAGAAACGACCAAATCCAAGCCATTTAGTCATGGGAAGAACCAGCATTTGTAATGCACTGGTCCCCCTGACATGCCAGGACACCAACCAGGCACCCTAGTGGGCACTGCAGTGGACTTCAGAAAAAGCTCCCAGGTGCATAGATTCCTTACCTTGTGTGCTGAGCCCCCCCCCCAACCCCCCCTAAAATCCACTCCCCACAACTGTACACCACTACCATAGCCCTTAGAGATGAAGGGGGCACCTAGATGTGGGTACAGTGGGCTTCTGGTGGGTTTTAGAGAGCTCACATTTACCACCACAAGTATAACAGGTAGGGGGGATGGGCCTGGGTCCGCCTGCCTGACGTGCACTGCAGTACCCACTAAAACTGCTCTAGGGACCTGCATACTGCTGTCATGGAGCTGGGTATGATATTTGAGGCTGGCATAGAAGCTGGAAAAAAATATTTTAAATTTCTTTTTGAGAGTGGGAGGGGGTTAGTGACCACTGGGGGAGTAAGGGGAAGTCATCCCTGATTCCCTCCGGTGGTCATCTGGTCATTTAGGGCACATTTTTGTGGCTTGGTCATTAAAAAAAAAGGACCAAGTAAAGTCGTCCAAGTGTTTGTCAGGGACGCCCTTCTTTTTTCCATTATCGGCCGAGGATGCCCATGTGTTAAGCACGCCCCAGTCCCGCTTTTGCTGTGCTTCCAACACACCCCTGTGAACTTTGGTCATCCCCACGATGGAAAGCAGTTGAGGACACCCAAAATCAGCTTTCGATTATGCCGATTTGGGTGACCCTGAGAGAAGGACGCCAATCTCCCGATTTGTGTCGAAAGATGGACGCACTTCTCTTTCGAAAATAAGCCTGATAAAATACATCGTCTATTTCATTTGGAGAATATATTTCCTACTACAGAGCCAAAAGGCCTTTTTTAAATAACGCTTTCCCCGATGGAGAAAAACATTTATTGAAAAAGACCCATAGGAATTGTAGCAGTCTTTTCTGCATGTGTGAGGTTAGATTTATTGAAACCATGAAACTAGTAGATAATTTGAACTTTGATTTAAAATAGCAGCCTCACATCTTTAAAAAAAGAATGACTTCTTTTCATCAAAGTGGTGTCGGTTGTATGCTGCACACAGGCAATGTTGAAGGATGAAGGGCCGGTGAAGTTATGTGTCCCTTGCTCAGGGAACATAGCTGGAGGTTTTTCATAATGACTGTCATAAACCTTCTGCAGTTCTGAGGAACTTGTTTTGTTGTACTGTTGTGGAAAGATGAAAAGTAAAATGTTTTAAAGACCAAAGCCTGTTTCTATTGTAAGTTTCTATACATCATCACTGCACATATTTAAATGCAAGGAATAATTCAGAAAGTCCATTACACATGTCTTAAAAGGCATTTCCATTGTGATTCATAATGCATCTTTCATTACACACTTATTTTTTACATCTATGGTGTAGTTAACATCAACATTACTTTACTAAAACACATTCTTAGAATAACATATAAGCCAATACAGGATGCAATAAATACTAAAGTGCCAGCGTAATGTGCTAAATAGGTTTGTATGAGTTACAGAATGATTACTGCAAGCATACATTATAGGTCAACAATGAAGGCAAGAAGGGAAATGGGACTTGATATACTGCCTTTCTGAGGTTTTTTTGCAACTGCATTCAAAGTGGTTTACATATATTCAGGTACTTATTTTGTACCAGGGGCAATGGAGGGTTAAGTGACTTGCCCAGAGTCACAAGGAGCTGCTTAAAGCCCACCTCTTCAATGCTGCGTTCGGCACCTAACTCTTACCTTTCAGGAATTCCAGACTGCCCAATTTGACTGCCCCTATCGGTCTGACTGTTCACGCGTCCTTTAGATTGTAAGCTCTTTGAGCAGGGATTGTCCTTCTATGTTAAATTGTACAGCGCTGCGTAACCCTAGTAGCGCTTTAGAAATGTTAAGTAGTAGTAGTAGTAGCAGTGGGAATTGAACTCAGTTCCTCAGGATCAAAGTCCACTGCACTAACCACTAGGCTACTCCTCCACAGAAAATGAAAAGGACACAGTGGAGATGACCAAAACAAAGATAGCCACCCATCATGTACAGCAGTCTTTATTACTTTCTGGAGCAACTTGACACAGGCCATGTTGGGCTATGTGGCCTGCATCAGGACCCTGACATAATCAGGAATAATACCATATAAAGCAACTGCTATATACTGCTGTATCCAATGCACAATAACCACCTTATAAGCTCATTATATAATCAATGGATGGATAAATAAATTCTATAACACAGGATATACTACACTCTGTTCTGTTGGGGTATGCTGCAACAGCATACCACGATAGAACAGAGTGTAGTGATACCACGATTCCCTGGCATAAGTGCATATTCTATAAACTGCGTCCCCACGACGCAGAATAGCACTTTTTTCTGCGCCGATTATTTTGGTGCAATTTATAGAATCTAGCCCATAGCACTTAACTGCAGGGGAGTGTATACCGGGGTGGGACATGGACAGGTCATGGGAGTGTCTTCAAGTGACATGCATAACTTATAGAATACTATCAGTGACGCTTATCACTTGGCTTATGTTGGACTGTGGCCTAGTGGTTAGAGCACTGGTCTTACAATCTAGAGGTAGCCAGGTCAAATCCTACTGCTGCTACTTGTGATCCAAATAAATAATTAAATAAAGAGAGTGTTGGAGGCATAGCAAAGGCATGGATATCCTTCTCATAGAAACATCCACATTTTGGACATTCTCAACTGCTGTCATAGGGAAGGACGTCCTCAACTGCCATTGCAGGTGCCATCGCCTCCCCTCCTTAGGAAGGAAATCATGTGCAAATGAGCTAACAGCGAGCAGCTCATTTGCATGCAATTTCCTTCATGCATGCCCATTCCTTTCCGGATCGGTAAGGGAAGGGCTTTTTCCATTCAGTTAGTGGGACCAGTGCACTACAAATGCTGGCTCCTCCCACGACCAAATGGCTTGGATTTGGTCGTTTCTAAGATGGGCGTCCTCACATTCCATTATCGGCAAAAACCGGGGACGATCATCTCTAAGGTCGACCTAAATTTCATGATTTGGGCGTTCCTGACCGTATTATTGAAACAAAAGATGGGCGTCCATCTTGTTTCAATAATACGGGTTGCCCCGCCCCTTTACGGGGCCGTCCTTAGAGATGGGTGCTCCCGTTCGATTATCCCCCTCTATGTAAGCTACATTGAGCCTGCAAATTGGTGTGAAAATGTGGGATACAAATGTAACAAATAATAAATAAATATTGCACCAATGTAAATACATTTGCATTCCTTCTTTCCAGATTGACCCACTGTGCCTCTTCCTTACTATGTAAGTCCTGCAATTGTGAAGCTTTAATATTATTTTTAGCATATAATGCCTCTCCCCCTCCCTTTCTTCCTACCCTATCTTTCCTGAACAGATTATAGCCCAGTATAACTATATCCCAATCATGGTTCTCTGTGAACCATGATCAACTATGATCACAAGAAGTTGCCATCAAAGGCAATGATAGTGGTAGGAAGGCACAGGGCCGGGGGGTCCATTTACTAGAATTTGCTTCCAGTTTGTGTCTATTGGAAAAATGCTTTGTAATGCTGAGTTTGTTCAGAAAGATGTAGAGTGGAAGTATTGAGTGAATTGTATTAGGATATGGGTGAAAACAATTCGTTTGAGGGGAAGGTGAAAATATCTAAGGCAGTGAGTGCAATAAAGGAAGTGGTAGGGGAGGGAAATCAGTGAATGCATCAAAGAAGATGTGGGAGAAGAGTAGGAATACATTGAGGAGGCGGTGAGAGGGGAGGAAGGTAGTGAGTGACAAAGCAGTGTGTTGAGGAGATGAAGAGAAGGCAGTGAATTCATTAAGGATGTGGGAGAAGAGAGGTAGGTATAGGTATATATATTGCAGAAGGATTTTTTACTTATTTATATTCAGGCAGATTTTGGAAGGATAATATGTGTACAATTCAGATAGTATTTTAGAATAAGCTGTAGCCAACACAGATCCATGTTGAAGGCAGGGGCAATTTGATGGGGGGCACACCTACACCTGTAGGAGGCAGCACATATAATGTAAAGCACCCTATTTTCAGCAGCTACATGTGTATGTCCTTGCAGCACTTTGAGGGGTAGAGAAAATGGTGCAGAAAAAGGTTTAACTGCAACTTACTAGATACTCCCCTTATCTTCCTCCCCACTGATCAATATCAGATGCTTCTCCTCCCCTGATTGCAAACCCACTTGATCAGCATTAGCTTCCCTGATCACAAAATCATGAGCAATATTGGCCCCTCCCCTGATCATAAATTCTCTGATCAACATCAGCCCTCCTCTAATCCTCTCTCTAGACCTGAGTCCCAAAAGTCCCCTCCACGCCCCTTCCACACAAGAAAGCCCCTTCCCTTTGTAGCATTATCCACCCCCTCCTACTCTGGACCCTCACTGAGGCCCAAGCCACTCCAGGACGTCCCTGGGCCACTCCCTGGTGGTCTAGTGGCCATGGGGTAGGAAGAGTAAGAACATAAGAATAGCCATACTGACCCCAGTAATATGGTCCATCTAGCCCAGTATCCTGCTTCCAGCAGTGGCCAATCCAGGTCACAGTACCTGGCAGAAACCCAATTAGTAGCAACAGTGCCCCTTTACTCTCACTCTGTTAGGCTCTGGGTCTCAAAAATGGCATTGCTGACCCCAGTAATAATGCTAGGGGTCAGCAATGCCATTTTAAGAACTAGACTCTGGCAGGAGTGACGGAGCACTGTTCCTGCCCAGCGGCCACTGGACCACCAGAGAATGGTCAGAGTAGGTCCTGGAGGTGTCTCAGGTCTCAGTGGAGTCCAGGGATAGGAGAGATTAGATGATGCTGCAAGAGGGAGGGGCTTGCTTGCATGGGAGGGGCTTGGAGGGGCATTTGGGGCTCAGGTCTGGGGAGGATTGAGGGCTGATGTTGATCAGGGAGTTTATTGATCATCAGGTTTGTACTGAGGAATAGGACTGATGCTGACTAGGGGGAAGATCAGGGATGTATGTTATCAGAAGCCTACACTGTGGCAGGTGTTTGCCATTAAGGTGCAGTATCAAGTCAGATGTATTGGCACTTCATTCATGGCCAGGAGCAGGTTTAACCCTGATGTTTTTCAGTCAGAACATACATGTGTGTTTCCTATATGAAATAGAGAATACATATATAAATAGTATTTCCTACCCTACTGCCACCCATGGAACGCCTACATCATGCCCCCAGGCTAAAAACCAATATATAGTATATAGGCAGGTATAAACTGGCTTTTCTAAAATAGGCATTTGCCTCTATATGGGAATGGAACTTGATATACTACCTTTCTGTGGTTTTTGCTGCTACATTCAAAGTGGTTTACATACTATACACAGGTACTTATTATTATTTTGTACCTGGGGCAATGGAAGGTTAAGTGACATACCCAGAGTCACAAGGAGCTGCAGTGGGAATTGAGCCCAAGTCTCCAGGACCCAAGTCTGCTGCACTAAGCACTATGCTTCTCCTACTGCAAGAGCCAGTTTTACACATGTATATCAAGTATAGGGCTTCTAAAGTAAGGGCCTTAATATTTAGCTCATACATTTCCAGTGCTAGTTGAAGGCAAGTTACATAGGCATTTCCCTGTCCCCAGAAGGCTTATAATGTAAATTTGTACCAGAGACAATAGAGGATCAAGGGGTCCTTTTCCTAAGGTGCGCTGAAAAATGGCCTGTGGTAGTGTAGATGTGTGTTTTGGGCACGTGCAGAATCATTTTTCAGCACACCTGCAAAAAATGCCTTTTTAAAATTTTTGCCGAAAATGGATGTGCGGCAAAATGAAAATTGCCACATGTCCATTTTGGGTCTGAGACCTTACCGCCAGCCATTGACCTAGCGGTAAAGTCTCACGTAGTAACTGGGTGGTAATGACCTACTCACGTCAAATGCCACTTGGCATGCATGCGCCCAATGCGAGTGTCTGAAAATAAAAATGATTTTTTTTTAATGCGCGCCAAAAATGAAATTACCTCAAGAACCATGCGGTAGACGGGTTGTAACTCCATTTTGTCACACGTTGGGCACACATAGACACTTACGCAGCTTAGTAAAAGGGCCCCTAAGTGACTTGTTCAAGGCCACAAAGAGTGTCAGTAGATTCAAACCCTGTTCTGTCTGGTTCACAGCTTGCTGCTCTAAACACTAAGCTCACACTTCACAATTTATTCACATTTCCAAATCCAAGCTCAAGGTGAGTTACAGTTTATATAGAGTAAATTTGCACTTGATAGTAAGTATGTTAAGGGTTTGGTTCTGCAACTTGGCTGTATAGATATAGATAGCATAACACAGTAAAAATGGCCTAACCAGAGTTCCACGCTAGTTTTGCCATCTGCGTGCGCTATATTATTTTTCAGAGGGGGTGTGTCAGGGGTGGAGAATGATCATGGTTGTGCTATTCAGCTAGCATGCTGACATCACCGGCACGCTAACTGGTAGCGTATCCAAAACACAGGAGCCCTTAGCGTCTCCTAAATAGGAGACAGTAAATGCTCCCATGTTAATTTTTTTAAATGGCCACGTGCTAATGTTAACATTAGCGCATGGCCAGAAACTCAACAAATAGGCATTTTTAAAATTTACGAGAGGATCCAAGATGGCGACGGTATGAGAAGTGTTACCAGACGCGTCTCACTCTTCTTTGCAAACGCCAGCAAGTTGCTCCTTACCTGAACCCCGGAATGGGGAAAAGGAGAGGCAAAGTCAGAGAGATTCCCTCTCTCCCTGACGGGACAAGTAAACTTCGGCAGGCTAAGATGGAAGATTTTGCAGTCGCACTGGGTCCCGGGCAGATTTCTTCTCCTGTAGCTGAGGCTGGGGCTTCTGCGTCGGCCGACAGTGTAGAAGGGGCTTCTCTCAGCCCCATCGAACGTGCAGCTCCTCCACAACCAGGAAGTCAGCATCTCCGGAGGAGCCCTGCAGGTCTAACCCCTAGCGGAGAGCAGAGTCTGCAGGGAGGGAGCCCTTTGGAGACAAGGGGAGATCAGAGGGACGACAGTTTGGGAGCTCCAGAAGCGACATCAGCTCCTGTATTGTTTTCAGAGACAGTGAGTATTCTGGAAAATGCTGCCAAAGCACCTCTTCCTGAATTAACATTGGAGAAAATGGAAAAACCAGCTGTAGTGACATTAGAGTCACTATGGGACTTAACCTTTACTGCACACTCCTCCCTACAATCTGTGGTAACAAAAAATGCTACAATTATTAAGACTTTATCAGAAACTGCATTAATTCAATTGCAAAAGACTGAAAAACAAGCTATAGAAGTAAAATCTCTTACTGAAAGAACTCAAAAAATGGAACTTGTGGGTCAAACATTGATTAAAGATAAGAACTTTACTTCCCGAAGGCTGGAATATCTGGAAAATCAGTCTAAGAGACTTAATCTGAGACTAATAAATTTTCCTAGTTCACCTCTTATTACCCCTGTACAAATGGTAAAAAAATATCTAGTGGAAATATTGGGTATGCCAGAAAATTCACTACCACCAATAACTAGAGCGTTTTATTTGCCAACTGGTTCTAGAATGGAATCAGAAAAATTTCCTCAAGGTGGTGCAGTGATGAATCTGACTACCTTTTTGGAGTCATCATTAGATGTTATAACGAAAAGAGCAACATTATTAGTCTCATTTGCCTTGGAGATGGATCGGGATGCAGTACTGAGACTTTCTTTAAGACATTTGGATTCAGTTTTTTTGGGGTCAAAAATAAGAATATACCCAGACTTATCAAGAGAGACTCAGAAGAGGCGTAAAGCCTTTTTGGCTTTACGCACAAGAACTGTGGCAATAGGAGCTACTTTCCTATTGAAATTTCCTTGTGTATGCAGAATAGTGTTTCAATCTAAACAGTTTCAATTTTTTGACCCCAAACAGCTAGAGGAATTTCTAATCAGTAGGGAAGAGGTTAATGTAGTGGTTTAATCCCATATGTACACTGTTTAACAGCCTTGGAGTGAATCACTCGGGACGTGACGCTTCATTATTATAATTTACAATGTATGTTTATTTCCTTTAGATTATATTATTAATCTTACATCTTGGATTGATTTCTTATTCTTGTGGTCGATAACTATTTGAAACTTAAAAAAAAATATTTGCTTGTCTATATAATTTATTTCTAAGTTGTGTATTATCATTCATAAATGTGAAATTATGTTTGTTAAAAAACTTAATAAAGATAAAGTAAATAAAAAAAAAAAAAAAAAATTTACATCCTTGCTAAAAATTGCAGAACACCCGCGGTAGGATGCGCTAAGCTCATTTACTAGTGCAGCTTAGAAAAAAGGGCCTCATGTGTGTGTAGTATGATTAGTTTATACTGGAGAGGGATGCATATGTGTGTAAGATATTACTAGGTAAGGCAAGGATAGAATAAGAATGTACAGTGTAACTGAGTCATACGTTAACTAGCTAATATGAACTGTTATTTTCAACTCTACCTTAACATATCACGAAAACATACTGCTATATTCTGCAAGTTATTCTGATATAGCCATAGTTATTAACCTATGGTTTTACTCTGCCCCTTCTTGGAATTGTGAACTTTTTATTCAAGCCTTTTATTATTCAATGACTTATACCACTGTGATTTTGCATAAATCTAGCATTATTTATAGCAAACTTTGTTAAAGGCATTTTATAAATTGTTATTAACAGTGCATAATGGTAATAATTATTATTATTATAGTAATGCAAATAGAACATTTACTGGAAAAATGTTTAGAGAAGAACATTGTTTCCTTATATCTGATTTTCCCTACTTTCTTTGTTCCTTCATCATTTGGTATAAATAGCTATAGCAACCATACAAGTGTCTGAAGTTACTTTACAATCAAAGACTGGAAAAATATTACTATTTATAGCCTGAATTTTATTCAAATATCTATAATTAATAGTACATTCTTGGTAGAAGTAGTCACCTCAAGGATATAAATATATAAAAAATAAATTGTCATAAAGCACAGTGCTTTGGATTATATTGGGGCTTTTCATGTCTGTCTTGGAGATTCTACCATAAGTCAGATATCAGAATATCCACAATGACAATGCAGGAGATACATTTGCATATATTGCTAATCTAGTATATACAAAATTGCCTCATGCATATTTATTATGGGTATTTTGAAACTCAGACTGATTTTGGAGCCCAGGAAGATTTGGGAATTCCTGATCTTCATAATTACAACAAAACTCACTGAAGTGTGTTGTTATAGTTGTACTCTGGGGCTTTTTTTTTCGAAAGAGAAAAACATCTCAGAAAAGGCAAAAAAATGGCATTTGGATGTTTTCCTCTGAAAAACATCCAAATCATGATTTTCAAAAATTTGATTTGAGACATTTTTCTATGCAGTGTGTCCAGAATCACAAGGGGGCATGTTGGGGGTGGGATTTGACGTTTTTCTGCCATAATGGAACAAAGCAAAAATGTACAGGGCTAAAAGTTAGGCATTTTAGTCTTCACCTGTGCCAATCACATCTAAGTCACAAAAAGGTGCCCAAAATGACAAGATGACCACTAGAGGGGTTAAGGCATGTCTCCCCCTTTACTCCCCCAGTGGTCACTGATCCCCTCCTACCCATCCCCCAAGATGTGAAAAAAAAACCAGTACATATCATCCTCTATGACAACTTCAGATGTTATGGCCAATCCTATTACAGCAGCAAGCAGGTCCCTGGAGTAGCCTAGTGGTCAGTGCCATGGACTGTAGAGAAGGGGTCCCAGGCCCATATCCCATTCTAACTGGTACACTTGTGGTGGAAAGTGTGAGCCCTCCAAAACCCACCAAAAATCTACTGTACCTACGTATAGATGACATCTGCAGCCATAAGGGCAATTGTAGTGGTGTACAGTTCAGTAGAGTAAGTTTTTGGTGGATTTTGGAGGGCTCACCATACAATATAAGGGGTTAATGGTGAGATGTGCACCTGAGACCTTTTATGTGAAGTCCACTGCTGTGCATCCTAGGGCGCCCCACTGCTCTGCTGGGATGTCTGTGTGGCCAGTCTACTAAGGATTCTGCCCCCCTCCCCCCATACATTTAATGGCTTGTTTTTGTGTGCTTTTTCCCCATGGACATTTTTGTTCCAAAAATAGTCCTAAAAGATAAATGCACTGAGCACAAAAATGTCTAGTAAAAGGCCATTTTTGAAACAAAAAGTTGGATGTTTTTCTAGTTTGAAAGTGGCCATGTTCGCTACGTTTTGCATAAAGCATCCAAAATCAAATTAAGACATCATATCAAAAATGCCCCTCCACATCTAGAAAAAGAGCATCCCTCCCCTCTTATAACAAACTTTCTGCCCAGACAAATGTCTTTAGGAATAAACTTGTTGAAACTCATCCAAATATTTTACTTTTACAGCCTCAAGCATGGGGAAGTATATCTAAAGGAGATCCACCTTGAACACTTTTGCTACCTTAATATTTTCCCAAATACCCTGGAGATATTCAACATGGCTGAAAAAGGTCCTTCAGGGCTGAATAGGAAGATCTCTAGATCTACCCTTTCTCTTCCACCAGAACCAGTGGAGATCATCAGAAGCAAGTCTTGTTCAAGGAGAGTCAAAATAAATGTAGGTGGACTCAACCATGAAGTCTTATGGAGGACCTTGGATAGACTACCTAGGACAAGATTAGGGAAACTACGAGACTGCAACACTCATGAAACACTTCTGGAAGTATGCGATGACTATATGCTAAATGAGAATGAATATTTCTTTGATAGACATCCGGGGGCATTCACTTCCATTTTGAATTTCTATAGGACAGGAAAGCTACATATGATGGAAGAAATGTGTGCTCTATCTTTTGGCCAAGAGCTTGATTATTGGGGAATTGATGAGATATATTTGGAGTCCTGCTGTCAGGCACGATACCATCAGAAAAAAGAACAGATGAACGAGGAACTGAGGCGGGAAGCAGAGACAATGAGAGAAAGAGAAGGTGAAGAATTTGATAACACCTGCTGTCCAGAGAAAAGGAAAAAGCTCTGGGACTTGTTGGAGAAACCCAACTCATCAGTTGCAGCAAAGGTAAGATGAAGGACGTGTTTATTCAAACCTATTAAGACAGCAAATTGCAGTATCAGTGCATAGTCTCATAGTTTATAAGGTGCTTCACAAAATGGATTTCTTATTTGAAAACCTATCACTGAAGGTAAGCACAACATATATTTTTGAATGCAATTGCAAATACTTGCATTTCAGTGCAGTGTTTGAAGTTACTTTCACAATTTTTTAAAATTTTCCATCTGCCCTATATTCACCTTGTCCAAAAATGAACAAAAAAATGCATTTCAGTTCCTGAGATTAGTTTTAAAATCATTTTTCTATTGGATACCTAGAGTTTGCTTGAGTAAGGCCTTTCTCCCACTCTGTGTTTATCGGGGAAAGATTGATGAATCAGATCTCTAATATATTAGTTGTGTGTTCCACATACATGTTATAACAGTTCTTTCCCATATAACAAATAATAAGAAATTAATTTCATATTTCTCTAGGAAACCCTTGTCAGGCAGATATTGGACTGGTTCAAAATCCAAAAGCCATGTTCCAGTATATCACGCCAACTAGATCTAAATAAACATGTTTGTCTTTGTATTCCAGCCTGGTGAACTTGATTTGACATGCAAACTAAATACTTATAGAACCTTATCTATGGGATGTTCTGTTGTTTATGTAGGGTAGTAATACTATAAGCCATCTATGGGTTGGTTTAGCAGTCTCTCTAGTTCAAAAGAGCAGCAGCCTTTCAAAAGGCAAACTAATATTACATGGAGAATTTTTTGTTAATGATGTTGGAAAAAATATTGCCCGGTTCATTAATATAATAAAAAATATTACAAATAAAGGATTATCAAAATATTTAATATTAAACATCACATTCCTGTATTACTTTGTAGACGCGTATATACAAGAAATCATCCCGTTTTTAATGTTTGCCATGTGCAAATTACCATTAAAGATTATAAAAGGTAATGGACTGCAAGTTAGGTATAATGGGCAAAAGATATTTGATCTATAACATTTTATCTCTGCTGCAAAAAGCTATGTAGGCCAATCTGGGGCACATCGGACTCTCTCCCAAGGCAATGTACTTCAATATGTAATTTATTGCTCACTTTCAAATTATGCAGAATAGAGGCCAAAGTAAACAGTGCAACAGGCAAATAGGAATAAACCACATGCAATATTTAGGAAAGGTTTATGGCTAAAGTCATTCTTGTTCGACTGCACAAGCCAGCATTATCTCTGTATAATAGAAATATAGAATATTCCTTACATGATAAAGACTGGAAAAACATAGCCATGTTGCTGGTTCTGCTGATAGACCATTCAAAAATGTTGCCATCTTGTAAAGGTAGACAGTGATAGTTTATCTAATCATTCTAAATTTATGATTTTTTTCATATTATATACTTGTGGAATGTATTTGAATATCTACTGTTGCAAATATGTGCCCACGTTTTTACTTTATTCATAATATATTGAAATCAGCATTTCATGGTTGCAGTGTTCACTGCCCTTATGGTTTCTTTTCAGTTCTGATTCTTCTTTAGTAGAGAGGTGTGGTAGCCGTGTTAGTCCACTCTTAAAGGTTATCAATAGAAATCAAACAAAATAAAACATGGAAAAGAAAATAAGATGATACCTTTTTTATTGGACATAACTTAATACATTTCTTGATTAGCTTTCGAAGGTTGCCCTTCTTCGTCAGATCGGAAATAAGCAAATGTGGTAGCAGATAGTATATATAAGAGAAACATCAAAGCATTACTTTGAGAGTCTGACAGAGCGGGAGAGTGGGGGTATGCATGGGGACATCAAAGCATTTCATTGATATTCTAACAGAATGGGTGTTGGTAGGTGAGAGGAGGGTAATAAACAGAGAAATAAACAGAGAAATACAGCTTTATGGTTTATAATGGGTTAGAAAACCTAGATCCTTATTAAGTCCTGTTTGTTGTGTGTCAAAATATTCAATCATTCTTATTTCAAAGGTCTTACGTTCCTGTATTGTTTTAAAATTACCTTTCAGTATTCTTACTGTGAAATCACTGGTGCAGTGTTCTGGTCTTGTGAAGTGTTGGCCCACAGGGGTGGGGGCTTGACTGGCACAGGCTATTTTCATGTGATGTCTGTGCAGATTGAATCTTGTCTTAAGCATCTGGCCTGTTTCTCCAATATAGCATCCTTCGTTACATTTTTTACACTGAATGATATATACCACATTGGAAGATGAGCATGTAAAATAGTCCTTTATGTTGAATATTTTTCCTTTGTGAATGACTGTGGGGTCTTGTGAAATGTTTTGGCATAGTTTGCAGCTGGCTGTGTTACACGGAAACGCGCCCTTTTCTTTTTCCATCTGTGTTGGAAGTTTACTTCTGATCAGCTTGTGTTTTAAATTGGGTGGCTGTCGGAAGGCCAGCACTGGTGGAGATGGGAATATCTCTTTCAGTAATTCATCTTCCTGGAGTAGTGGCTGTAGTTCTCTTATGATTTTCCTCAGTTTTTCCAGCTCTGGGTTGTATGTTACTACAAGGGGAATTCTGTCTGTGGCTTTTTGCTTTCAGCAGTTGGGGGTTGCTCCCATTAGTTCTTTAGAGTTGTAGCTTGGCCTTTGTGTTTGGATATTCTGCAATTTGTTGCATCATGCAGAAAAAGAACAATAATTCTAAATGCATTATTCATATTGATTATGAAAACAGAGGGATTATGTATTCAGTGTATGTGCAGCCCTTAGACCACCTTCTGTTTGTTTCCCATGGGCATATGTGCTTGTGCTTGCCACTTTAGAGAATGGTATGGAAGAATACGGGTAGATGCTGAGAATACATCCCCATACAATCCATGGTAATTCAACATTAGTTAACTATAAAGACAAAATAAAGTATTCTTAGGTGAACATTAACATGTGAAATATTGCAATTCACCACTGCTTTGAGTGGCGTTACTAAAGCTGTTGACATACTAAGACGTTTTCATACCCATCCCTTTCATGCACAGCTACGAATGATAATCATGGCGTTCATTGTCTGTACTGGGAGCACAGACTCTTAGGGGCTCAATAACCACAGATATTATTTCTCTGAACTAACATTCTAATTGATGAACATTCAATACAGATCCCAGATCGAGAAGTACCAGTGTCTAGGTATAATTCAGTGAATGCATGGCTAAGACAAAGAAGACATTTTAAAATCATCCACATCATGCATACCTGAGAGCTATTTGTGTAATAGTACCTACTGTCCAGAAAGAAATATTTAGTCAATTTTAAGCTTCTACAGTATGCTCCAACTGAATATTTCAATAGAGCCCGGTTTGGAGATTTGCAGAATGTACCCATGTGTATACTTTCAAAAGAGCATCCATAAATGTCTGATTTTAATCTATTTCCTTCACCTAATTATCTTCAACACTGACTATAGTCACCATTAATAAAAGAAAAGGAAATTATGTCTGTGTCTGACTATTAAAATTTAATTGCCAAAGTAACTTATTGTCCATTCTTAACCTTTTACTGTTTGCCATTAGACATCACACAAAAAACTGCAATGGCTTATCATCAGCTATTTTCACTGTAAAAGCTTGTTTACCTGTCTCCTGCACTGGTCTTTAAAAGATTATTTAGTTTAAATTCTAAATAGGGTTCTCATGAGACACGGACGGTATCATATAACTATTGATACAGCTATTTTGGAAATTGTAAATATGAAAGAACAGCTTTCATGTCAATCTTCCCTGCTCTGGAAGAGACCCCCTCATTGCATGACTGCTTTGCATGATTAACTGATATATTTATCTGTGGTACTTGCAGCCCTTGACAGGCTGAATCTGCCACAGTAAGTGCTAATGCTTTCATGAAATGTTCAGTCATTTAGAAACCACTATGCTTCAATATCTGCTGTTAAGTATTAGCACAGTAGCTGTGAAGAGTTTCTCAAGTGCTGAAATATATTTCGTTGCCATGAAGCACAGGTAAAAACTGAGGAAAGGAGTGCATCTGTACACATAACATTCACCGACATCCTAAACTAACTGGATTCATGCCATGTTTAGATTTCCTCCAGCATTTCGTTTTAGACTAATTAATCTGGTTTCAGTCCTCATTCTGCTCACCAAAGAGAAACTGTGCCAAGAATAAACTGGATTTATGTCCTGTTGCCTGCATGAAGCACCGGCATTCATGCCAAAACTCAATTCACAACATGCGACTTGATATTTTTTTTACTCCTGGGTGGGATTAGTAACCTCAGAAACAATGAGAATTTACAGGGTGACTATTAGTGGCAGTGGGTCAAGTGGATGTGCGCGTTCTCTGCCATAATACAGACATGATTGAAAATAGCATATGTGTAATGAACTGCATGTCCTTTTTAATGGCAGTAGGTTGTGAATTTCTAGGCTAGCAAGGATATTTCAGCAGTTAATATGAGCTGACTTTTGCTTATATGTTTTCTTGTTCTATTCACAATTTAATGTCTTTTTGAAAACACAGCACTGTTCTGTTGTGGGCCTGATATATGAAAGGGCTTTTCCGATTGTATGTCTATGGGGAAAGTACTTGGTACTTCTAGCCTGTACGTGTTGTTTTAAAAAAAATGCCATCCCGCAAAAATTTGGGCTTTCCTCACAGGCAACACTGCAAGGCAAGGATCCAAACAACTGGGACTGGTGGGGCCTGACCACAGCATGGACAGGGAAGTGGCAATTTGGTAACTACCTTTAGCCAATGAGTGATACTGATAGCGTCCCACAGATGAGTTACTCCTCAGACCAGAGAAGATACTCTAAGCTGCTCTGGATTGTGGTTTGATATCACTGTACATTACAGTCATTACTTATACATGTTTTATGCTCAAATGAAATAGATGTTAAAACTCACTTGTTAGATGAGAATTACTCTGCACTACGATTGCCTATTAAATATTGCAGGGAAAAAGCGAATAGGCCGTTAATATACAATCTGCAGCATTTCTTTTGTTGTTGTTTTTTCCTGCAGTAATATTTTTCCAGACAAGGTCATTTGGAGATCAATCTATGAAGCAGCAAAAGGCTTCACAAAGGTGATAGTGCAAGGAAGAACAGCAAATAAAACAAGACTATTGCATTTGTGAAGTTTAGAGCAAGCTCCTTCACCTTTTAGTACATGCTATTCCACAAAAGACTAATGAGCTGAAAAATCACGCAAATCAGTCCATTAGTAATTTCACATGAGCTAATTTATGCAGAAATGGACCACTATCATTTCCTGCAAGGCTGAACTGCACCACAGGGAGATGCAGTTGAGGGTTTTGTTTTGTTTTTTAAATGATCAAGTCCACGATTTTATATGAACTTTATCATAAGGAAAATGTAGCACTCTGGATTTCTGTAATATTTAAATGAGCTGGCACTATCAAAAACAGTTTTCACGGTGCCAGTTCATTTCTGCGAGTTCCCTTGCAGCTTAGTACACGATTCTTCTTATCACGGATCATTGCACCCTCTTCTTCCTTTTCTCCTTTCTACCTTCCTATTTATTTATTTTCATTTTCCTACCCTTCTAATTTGCTTCTATGCAGGTTCTTGGGTAACATTATCTAAACTCTGCTCACCCTGCAACAACCAGACAATTCTCTTGGTTCATTCATGTCAGTATGATTGAAAGGGCAACCCAGCTATCCATTTTCAGCTGCTGTTGTCAGGGGGAATCCCTGCTGGTCTAAATGAGTTGCCCTTTTAAGATGTATTGTGCAAAAAGCAGCAGTGCTGGCTGCTGAAGCTATGCCCATCTGCACTGGGGGGCTGTTTGACTTTTTCCATATTTCTTTGTGCATGTGTGGCTGCACAAGCACTGAGTCAGAAGCAGGAGGGTAGCAGCCAGGAGCGTTCAGGTGACAGGGGGCCCAGGAATCACCATCTGAAGAGGAGGAAGACTGCATGCAGCAGCTAAAGATAAAGGGATGGTAGAAAGCCAGGTACCATCATCTGAAGAACAATAAGACTAACAACCCCCCAACCCCCCCCCCCCCAAAAAAAAAAAAACCTTTCACACTCTTCCCTGATCCACAGAAATATTCTTATAAAATAATGGCCATTCCAGTGCCCATTGGCTGTAGAAGTATCATCATCTTGGAATTGTGAAGTTGCACATGGCTTTAGGAATGCATTCCTATCCCAGGGACATTCTCCCATATGAATGCCAGGAAGAGGTGAGGTCTGGGAGAGGAATGTGTATGAAGGCTCTGCAAACCTTAACAACCCCATGCTGCTACCAGTACTTCCACCATTGGGCCTAGGATCCACTACTTTTGTAAGAATATGTCCTCAGGGCAGGAGAGAGTAGAGGATAAAAGGCTGGCCCAGCCTAAGGTGACAGAATTTAGAGGGGTGGTGGTGCAGTTCTGATATGCTCCAGAGACTTCCCCTGATTCTCTTCTCACTACTGCCCTCTACCTTCTCCTGAGCTGGCCAAAAGATTGAAGAAGCATTGTTGAACTAAGGGAAGTAGCACAGCTGAAGGTTCACTTAAGTCATTTGATACTTTTGGGTTGGTCCTGAGAGGAAGAATGATTCTGAGGGCTGAAGGGCTTTCTTTTCCCCAGATAAAGGGATGTACACATTGACTCCTTGCCACCACTGCAGCTTAAGTCCTCACTTCCTTATACGGATGGATGATTGATTCTTGCTAATCTGGAGAGACCAGTGGTCAGTATACATTTCCAGTTACATTAGCTAGATTTTTGGCACAATGTGCCACCAGCTTCCCTTGAAAAAAACCAAGGCATGAGAGGAGAAAGGAGAGGGAAGAGAAGAATAGGGAAGATGGAATGGAGAGTGCATGGGACAAAGATTATATCCTATCCACCCTGTACCCCAGCACACTCACCCCCTCCCTGCAAGTACATATATCCACCCCACAAGCCCACATATACACTTCCACTTCCACTCACTGACCTCATAGACATATACCTCACACACACACACATATTCACCACATGCAATCCCCCTACTAGACAACCCCTGCCACCCTAGTGAGCTACACTACACCATACCTCTTCCCCAGATGATATATCCAAAATATGGAGAATGGAAGATAGGGAAACACACCATTGTATCACACTGTGAATATATATTTTCCAACTTGTTCTCACATATATCAGTTCTGAAACCACAGCAGTTTACTGTGGCTAAGAAAGCCAATCCATCCTCACTCTAAAGCTATCTGTTTCCTGAATCTTTCTCCCTCCCAGGGGCTGAAGGGGATGACTTCCCACCCTTCCCAAACAACCAGTGGCTATCCCACAGAGCAGCAGCTGGATGGCAGAGCATTGCCCTACACCACTGGGTCAGTCCCTGCTCTCTCTTTATTCTCGATGTCAATCAGTTTTTCAAGGAGCCTGAAGCAGCCACAATTGCTACGTAATGCCTAAAATAGCCTAGGGATAATATGTGCCAGCTCACCACAAAGGGCAGCCAAGTAATAGTAAGACAGTTCCGGATGCCATCAGTTGCTAGCAGGATATCCCACTGAAGGGGAGGGATGGTGACAATCCTTACATTTTACCATGCCCATTTCAGCTCTATATTTAGATCTGTGACTACTAATCTTTGCCAGGGTTATATTTGTACTGAATTGCACAGAAGCATCAATAACACCAAAGCATCACTAGCTGTGGCTTTTCTTTTAGTGTGTTAGTCATGAAAAACAGTGTTACCACAGTTGAAAAATGAAATATCAGGGAAAGGGAAGAATGGGAGAGTGCCGTACCTGGACGGTTAAGTACTTTTAAATATCAGGTGGTTTAACCTTAAAAATTACCATATATTGAATAACCAAAGCAAATTACTGTGTTGCATTTGTCATCGGGTTTTAGTTTCATTCAAAACACTGAAGAAACATTTGAGGTATTCTGAACTGCATCAAACCCTGCAGTTACAAAAAATGCTTTGTATATCAAGAGAATACATGACAGGGACAATAAGAGAGGCATATAAAATCCTGAGTTAAGTGAATCTGGTATATGCAAATCAGCTGTTTACTCTTTCAAAAAGCATAAAGACTGAAGGGCATGCTATGGAGTTACTAAGTAGTACATTCAAAACAAACCATGGAAAATATTTTTCCAATCAGTGCACAATTAAGCTCTGGAATTTGTTGCTGGAGGATATGATAATGGTACTTTGCAAAGCTGAGTTTACAAAAGGTTTTGATAAGTTTCTGAATGAAAGCTCAAACCTTCATTCTTTCTAAGTATACATACTGAGATCTTTAAATCTGTCCCCATATACTTTATGAAAAAGACCATTGACCATTTTAATACCTGCCCTTTGGATGGACTCCATCCTTTTATATCTTTTTGAAGATGTGGTCTCTAGGCGCCCTGATTATTTATTTATTTATTTATTTATCACCTTTTTGAAGGAATTCACTCAAGGCGGTGTATGTAAGAATAAATCAAACATGAGCAATAGACAATTACAATTACAGCAGTAAAAATATTCAAATAGCAATACAAAGTATGAACATTTGCATGGGTGTGCACGCTCACAATAAATAGGATAGCTTAAAAATAAGAGTTTAGGTAAAAGAGCAATAGACTGAGCCAGCAATGCCAGAGTTCAAATTCTGCTGATGCTCCTTATGACCTTGCCAAGTCTCTGCACCCTCCATTGCCTCAGGTATTTGGATTTGGAATTAGCTCTCCCTTTTCATTGGTAAAATTGTCATTTTTCTGTCCTCAGAGGGCTTACAATCTGTTATGATTCAGGGTAGTGAGCCCTTGGTTCATAGTGGAAGTCTACAATAAACTGAATCCTAACAAATTGAGTACGTGACAGGCCCAACCTAAGATCACGGTCTGGAACAGGACAAGGCCAGAAGCTGGTGGCTTCTCAGGAACCCACTCATACACAGAAACCGTCTGCTTCTCAGGAACCCACTCACATAGTCAGATGCTGGAAGCTGAACTGGAACCCACTCACACAGACAGAAACAGGAAGCAGAGACACCAAGGGTGGCCCATCTCAGTGCTGGAAATTTACCACCGCAGTGCTGGAGATTGAAGGCCAAATGAGTGAGATTTTTCTCATGAGCCGCAGCCATGTATAAAACTAGTTCTGGCAGATGCACATACCAAAAACTGATGTATTACAATCAATAAATAGAAAATAAAATTAGCTTTTCTACATTTGTTGTCGGAGATGCCAAGGGTGGCCCATCCAGAAGAGTGACAGTTACCATCCCAGTAAGTGAAATTAAAGGTCAATGAGTGAGGTTTTCCTCTCAGTGCATTCAATCTATAAATTTGAAATGGTGGTGAAGGGACTGAAGTCCAAGGAAGGGCTGCTGGCTATTCTTATTGAAAAATAATGCCTTCATGTGTCTTCATGGATGATGTTACATATTTTAAACACAATTATGTAAAACACAACACGAAACCACATACAAAACTATGGAAACAATTCTACTGTATTTAAAGATCCCTCATCTGGCAGTATCTCATGATTTAAACTTGATCACACACATATCTGCTATAAAGACAACTATCTCAACACACAACAGATTCTGCATAAAATCCCGTCTGATGTTATGACAAACTAAAATTAGATTAAAGTTTTGGTGTCAGCTCAGTAAGGCCAACACACGATCCCTCCACTACAAAACACTATGCAGAAGCTTGTGTAAAAACACATTCAGAACCTTACCATGCCTTAACAGCACTAGCTCCCAAGATACAAAAAGCAACAACCTTACATATGAAAAGGCACTGTAAATATTATACCATGCCCTAAAACATTAATACCCTACCTATTGAAAAAACACAAAACAAACATGACTGCAACAAGATCTCTACACAGGCACTACATGCTAGCAGAGTATCATACCTTATTCCAGTGATTCCCAAACTGGGTTCTTCAGAACCCTAGGGATCCTCAAACTCTCTTCCTTAAGAAATTAGATTGTAGACTCTGTTTCTATGAACATTTACATGTTTACATAAATTGATTGTTCCTCGGTGTATGAAAAAATATTTTAGGGGCTCTGCTATAGTAAAATGTTTGGGAATCACTGCCTCAGTTGGAGACAAAAAAAAACAGATAGGCCATCAACAAATATGAAACAAGGGACCACACATCAGTAATAGAGGGATGAAGGCATGAAACTGAACTGGAAATCTCAGGAAGTCAGACTCTGCACACAACAATAATAGAGAGAAACTGAAATGCAAAAAAACAGAGATGGGCATTTTCAAAAGCTAACATAATTTTTTTCTCCCCTTGTTGTTTGAGCATTTTATTTTTCTATTCATGTGAGTCCTGGTGTCTCTTCTGCTTTTGTCCTGTCTGTGCAGGGTCTCCTGTCCATTTGACTTTTCCTCTCTCTCTCTATGTCCACCATTCATCTTCCCTCTGTGTCCCTATCTGTCGTGTCCATCATTTTCCCTCTGTATCTGTCTCTATTCCTGCCTCCTTCCATGTACAGTGTCCCTCTCCTCCTCTAAATTCAGCAACTTTCCTCTGCTTCCCTATGTTGACCTGTCCTACAGTCTATCCTTTCCTCTGTGATCAACATTCCCCCCCCCCCACCAATGTCCAATATTGTCCCTATGTGTCTCTATTTCCTCTCTGTCCTGCTTTGCTCTTGTGTCCCTGTCCCTGTGCTCCCTCAATGTCCAGTATCTCTTCCATGTCTTCCTGTCCCTCCTCTCTCTTTTCCCTTCCTCCTATACCTCACACCCCCTACCGCCTTCTCTCTATCATAGGACCGATATCTCTCTCCTTCACCATCTCTCTTCCTCCCCCTTCCAACCCATTATATCTCCCTCTTGGGTCCAGTGTCTTTCCCCCCTACCTTCCTCTCCTCCAGTCTGACTCTCTTCCTCCCTTCTACTCCCACCCCCCAAGCTGGTCCAGCATCTATCCCTCTCCCTCTCTCTACAGCTCCTTGGTCATCACTTCTTATCTGTCCTTTCCTACCCCCCCCCCCCCCCCCCGGGGTAAAGCAGCACCTCCTTCATCTTTCTATCCCTGGATCCGGCACCTTCTTCATCTTTCTATGCCTAGGTCCAGCACCTCTCTTTCCTTCTCCATCTTGATGGTCCAGCATCTGTCCCCTTTCCTCCCCCCTCCCAGTTCCAGCATCTGTCCTAGTTCTTTTTCTTCCCTTCCCTTCCTCCCCCCCTTCCCAATTCCAGTATCTGTCCACTTTCTCCTTCCACCCTATCCCAGTCCAGCGTTTGTCCCCTTTCCTCCCCCCTGCCAGTTCCATCATCTGTCCCATTTCCTTTCCTTCCTTTCCTTCCCTTCCTCCCCCTCTTCCTGGTTCCAGCATCCCTCCCATTTTATTGTCCTCCCCTTCCCGGTTCCAGTGTCCCTCCCCCTTTCTCATCCCTCCTTCCCAGTTACAGCATCTGTCCCCTTTCTCCTTCCACCCTCTCCCTCCCCGCAGTCCCTGTCACTTTTTCCGCCTTTGCTGCTAGTAGCGGCACTGCTTCCATTGAATCAACCTGCCTTAGTGCTTCGGGCCTTCCCTGTAATGCAGTCCACCCTCGCGGAAGCAGAAATTTGCATCCGTGAGGGTGGGATGTTGTCATAGGGGAGACCCAAAGCCCCGAGGCAGGCTGATTTAATTGAAGCAGTGCCACTACCGAATCTGGCGGCAAGGAAAAAAACTGACAGGACCGGTGGAAAGGACCGAAGCTGGAACCAAAAAGGGGAGCGGAGGAAAGGGGAGAGATACTTACTGGGCACCTCAGCCTGCCCATGCCAGACACCAAAGTCACCTCTTCTAAGTGCATGCAAGGAGGGGGCTTTGGCATGTGAGCTGCAGTTGGGGGCCCAATGCATGTGTCACATGCAAAGTGCATGTGACTTGTATGTCTGTCTCCCTCATTACCCCCACAATACAGCATCTGTCTCCCTTCTTGCCCCCCACCATACAGCATAACTCTCCCTCATCGTCCCTCCCCCGTTATCTAGTACCTCTCCTCTTCTTTTAAAAGTTCTTCTTGCCGCAATCTATGCATTGCTGGCACTCTTAGCAAGAGCAGCCTGCTTTAGCCAATCCCAGGGCCTTCCTTCAGCAAGGGCAGGATGCAGCTGAAAGAAGGCCCTGGGATTGGCTGCAGCAGCTATTGCTGAGTAGCAGGCAGCTTCAGCCAATCCTAGGGCCATCCTTAAGCAAGGGTGGGATGCAGCTGAAGGAAGGCTCCCGGGAATGGCAGAAACAGCTACTGCTGAGTAGCAGGCTTCTTTAGCCAATTCTGTGGCCTTCTTTCAGCAAGGGTGAGACACAGCTGCAGGAAGGTCCTGGGGGATTGGCTGAAGCAACCTGCTATTGCTAAGAGTGCCGGCACTGCTCACATTGTGGTAAAAAGAACGTTTAAAAGAAGAGGAGGATCCCCCAGTAGTAAAGGTTATACTGACGGCGATTAAAAATGGACAAATAATACAGTTCTTCAAACTATGGGACAAATATAAAGTGTGGAGGTCTCAGGCGGGGGTCGAGCTAGATGCCCCCCAATTGATGATACCACCAATGTCAATAATACTAGTAGCAAAGGACTCTTACCTATAGAAGTATTAGAATTAGGGACAATATGACCAGGATAACTGTATGACAACAAAGAGAAAAGAGGGGAGGGTATCAGAGGGGGGGAGGGAGAAGGGCGGGGTTGTCAAGTGGAGTCAACATTTGTTAACAGCGTTACATCACTGTATGAATCTTAAAATTTATAAATAAAGTTTAAAAAAAAATAAAAGAAGAGGAGGAGAAGTATCGGATTGCAGGTGGCAGGGGAGGATGTCAATGCATGAGATTGGGTCTCTTAAGTGTGTGAGCTGGAGAAGGGGCCTGATTGCATGTGTCACACACTAAATGCATGTGACTTGGTATGTCTGAGGAAGCTGAACTGGAACCCACTCACACAGACAGCGAGGAGCTGGGCTGGAACCCACTCATAAGCAGCATGATGCTGCACTGGAACCCACTCACATGAGTAGTTGAGTGATGCACTAGAATCCTCTCACATGAGTAGTTGAACATTGTACTGGAACCCTCTCACATAGGCAGCAAGCCATGCAAAGTCAAATAGGAGACAGGAAGTGCTCTGAACCCACAAGGAGCATCGCTACAGGGGCAGCTAATGATGCAAGAGCGTCTAAGAGAAGGCTGGACAGGGTTAAATTACTCTCTCCGCAACAGCATCTGACGTCACTGCAGGGCGTGCTGGGGGTTGGTCAAAGTGGGTCCCATGGAACTTTCTGGATGAGATGCCTCCTTGGCGATGATGGATGAGTCCTTTTGGTGCCTGCGCAGTCATAGACTCCCGAGTCACAGTAGGACTGTGACACAATCTAAATTCATACTTCAGGCAATAGACTGTGAAATAAATAAATAACATGCACAAGGAGCATCAGTGGGTGAAACAGAATGTGAATCCAGTCTTTCCTGGTCCTCAGCCCATTTTTCTAAACATGGAACTATTCCTCCACTCCTAGGTTGTGCTTTCAAATCTAGGCCCCACATTTAGTAAGCTGGTTAAGGCAATAAAGCCCATTATTTTTCAATAATGCAGGTTAAGGCAGGAATTTTTTTAAATCAAAATGCAAATTAAACAATAATCATCTGCAAAGCGTGCAAATTCATACAAAGCAGCTCATTGTTATGCAGCTTGCATTAAACTTTGCAAATAATATCTGAAGAACCAAATTTACTTTGCTTCCCTAGGAGCACTCCCAAAGGGGCTGCTGCTCTCTGGGGCACTTCCTGGGGAGCAACTTAAACAGTGCATAGGAAAAATTAGGCTCCTAACCCCAGCCCATTCTAAGAATAAATTCAACCCCCCCACTGACCCACACCTATCCCTTTGTTAAAAAAATTTCTGCCCCTCCCCCAACAGCCACCTTCAACCTCCCCATCTAACTTTTTGATAACAATAAATTCCTTCCACCCCCTTCCCCTTCCTTACCACATACCTGCAAGGGTGGCCTGAGGGGATTACAAAGGGATGGGGCACCATGTGAAAAGACACACTGTGTGGTTTAATTACACAAAATGCGCTTCACATTCTTCTTCGTACTTTTGTGGTTCCTGCAATGCTTTGCTGTTGGGTGTGACACAGAGGGAGATCAAAATATTGTAGCTACTTCAGAACATTGCAGTGAAATTACTGCATGATGGCCATAAATTTGATCACGTGACACCCTTGTTGAGGTGTGAACACTGGCTTCCAGTGGAATCGCGAATCGCCTACAAAACTTTGCTTTTGGTTTTTAAGATACTGCATTCGGGATCGCCTATTTTTTTGTCTTCTTTATTGGTGCCCCATATACCTTCTAGAGCCTTACGTTCTAGCCAGCAGCAACTCCTGGCAGGAGGCACCATTGAATTCACTTCAAAAAATGATGTTTAACATTACTGGACCCTCCTTGTGGAATGCTCTTCTGTTGTCCCTTCCGGGTTGAGGATACCCTCTCCCACTTTAAGGCCCAGCAGAAGATGCACTTATTTCGGTCAGCTGTTGGCCTATAATTTGTTGGAGCTTAGTGGACTTTTTGCTTTAGGAGTCTGTGGATCGCAACCTCTTGCCCTTTTTCTTTCTTTACCTACCTCTTTACTATCTTATTGATATGGAGTTCTTTTCTATCTTTTATTTTTAATTTTTGTAATCCAGTTTGATGGCTTTGCTTTTGGTGGACAATCAAATAAAGACAACCTTGAACCTTGAGTCAGTCGGAAGTGCTGTGTACATCTAGTAGCGCTATAGAAATGATAAGCAGTAGTAGTAGGAGAAGGAGGAGCAGAAAAGTGGGGCCATGTGCAAAAAACCCAATCACTCAATAGGAGGGCTGGTCCTGAATACCTGGGAAGAATCCCTAGCGGTTAGTTGGGAACAGGAACAATTCCCGGTCGCTGATTCTTTAGAGGTTCTCCGTAAAAATGGCAGCCTCAGACTCCCTAGCAGTAGTCTCATGGTACTACCACTAGAGATAAAAGGGAAAATACTACATACAAAAAGCAACAAAAATAATCTTCATAAATGAAATGCATGGATCTTAGTTTCAGTGCAGCAGCAGCAGCAGCAGCAGTAGCAATGAGATCATTCAAATAAGTATTTTCAGTAACAGATGGCAGAAACAATGCTTCTCCTGGGTCTGAATGGAAAGCTATTTCTGTGTTTATTTTAGCCTGCCCTTGCCCTACTGACTGAACTGTGTGCTAGCTATACTCAATGACATTAAAAAGCCAGCCTGCAAGCAGCAGTGTTCCAGGCTGAGACAGGAAGACACAGTCACTAATTGAGCCCTGCTTGCATTTTGCAACTACTTTGATATAAATGAATTATGAAGCAAGGGAGCCTCAGATATTTTGATTGTGCAGACACTTGGAAATTATGTGACAAGACACTAATTATGCAATTTCTCCTGTGGCTGCATAATTGCAGGATACTGATGGGGACACTTTTTAGAAGATAACCATACATATGTGTGGGGGGGAGGGGGAGGGGCAGGGGCTAATACATTTTGTACTGTCTATCCTACGCACAATATTTTTTCCAGATATGTGATATAGAGTATATGAGGATTTATACAGAGGCATTGCTTTGGATTCACATATATGTACAGATATGGACATACATACACACGCATATATGCATGTCCCAAAAATAGTAGGATCCAATAGTTCTGTTAGGCAAACTAACAGGTTATTCTTACGTAGAGATTTTGGCAATTATGAAGAGAAACAATGGTACCAAAGAACTTTTGGGGGATTGTTAATATTATTATTAAAGGCTCTAGTACTATGGGGTCCTTTTACCAATCTGCGGTAAAAGGATCCCTGTGGCTGAGTCAGCGCATGGGTTTGCCATGCGCCGATGCCCCCTTTTACTGCATTGGGTAAAAGGAGGGTTTTTTAAAAAGAAGGAAATGGTCGTGCAGTAAGTTAAGCACTTGCAGTACGACTATTTCCGGGGTGAGACCTTACCACCTCCTATTTAGGAAGCGGTAAGGGCTCCTCCACTAACCCGGCGGTAACTGGGTAGCACATGGTGCTGCCTGATTACCACCGGGTAAGCCTCCGGAACTAAAAAAATTAAAATAATTTCCAAGCACTGGAATGGCGCATGGCACACCAGAACCATCACCAGGCTCCTGCGGTAGGGCGGATTTGCCATACCATTGTCACAGTAGCCGTACCATGGCTATGTAAAAAGGCCCTTAAATTTGGTATCTATTGGGTTGCTCTGACTTGTAACTGGCTAGCTCAATGTTGACAAACATTAAGGGCTGAATTCTATATATGGCGCCATAAAACTTGGTGCTGAAAAAAATACACCTAAGTGTATTCTATAAACCGTGCCTAAAGTTAAGCACGGTTTATAGAATATCCTCGTCTGTGTGACTAAATCTAGGATGCCGGTGACAAAGTTAGGTGCGGAGCGGGTGTATTTTATAAATGTCTATGATCTACCTACCCATTCCACGACCATGGCCACACCCCCTTTTTGGCAGCACCCATTAGAATTTACACGCATCATTTTATAGAGTATGCTTAATTTTATTAGACTTTTTGAAAATATTACATCCTAGTCACTATTGGGCTCATTTTCGAAAGAGAAGGACGTCCATCTTTCGACATAAATCGGAATATGGACGTCCTTCTCCCAGGGACGTCCAAATCAGTATAATCAAAACCCGATTTAGGATATCTCCAACTGCACTCTGTCGCAAATATGGCCAAAGTATAGGGAAAGTAGGAAAACAGCGGACAATACTGCAGCACATCTCTCCATTAAGAAGGTAAAGAAAAGTAAAAGTAAAATCTTTAAGAGGACCCGCCAGAACCTCTCTGAGCTCCTTTAATATCCTGGGGTGGATCCCGTCCGGTCCCACGGCTTTGTCCACTTTTAGCTTTTCAAGTTGTTTATACACATTCTCTTCCGTGAACGGTGCTATATCTACTCCATTTTCATTTGCACTTTTGCCAGTCCATCGCGGTCCTTCTCCAGGATTTTCTTCTGTGAAAACAGAACAAAAGTATCTATTTAGCAAATTTGCTTTTTCTTCATCATTATCTACGTAGCGGGGCTGAGCATCCAATTATGAAATTCAAAGCCACCTGAATTAAAATTCAAATTGAATAAAACAATGCAAACTCCCACCAAGGTGCACCACTAGGCTGGTTTTGGTTCTAGTTGTGAGGTGACAGTAGAATATAAAGCAGATACTATTGAAAGGGAAGCATCTAGCAGGAGTTGGAGGAGGATGACATGTTTACAATTATTTAATCGGAATATGGACGTCCTTCTCCCAGGGACGTCCAAATCGGTATAATCGAAACCCGATTTAGGATGTCTCCAACTGCACTCTGTCGCAAATATGGCCAAAGTTCAAGGGGGTGTGTCGGAGGCATAGCGAAGGCGAGACTTGGGCGTGCCTAACACTTGGACGTCCTTGACCCATAATCGAAAAAAACAAGGACGCCCCTGATGAACACTTGGACGTTTTCACTCGGACGTGTTTTTATTACGACTAAGGCACAAAAAGGTGCCCGAAATGACCAGATGACCATCGCAGAGAATCGGGGATGACCTCCCCTTACTCACCCAGTGGTCACTAACCCCCTCCCACACTCAAAAAACATCTTTAAAAATATGTCGTGCCAGCCTCAGATGTAGTGTCTTTCTGTTATCCGCTTTGACCTATATACAGTGGTGGAAATAAGTATTTGATCCCTTGCTGATTTTGTAAGTTTGCCCACTGACAAAGACATGAGCAGCCCATAATTGAAGGGTAGGTTATTGGTAACAGTGAGAGATAGCACATCACAAATTAAATCCGGAAAATCACATTGTGGAAAGTATATGAATTTATTTGCATTCTGCAGAGGGAAATAAGTATTTGATCCCCCACCAACCAGTAAGAGATCTGGCCCCTACAGACCAGGTAGATGCTCCAAATCAACTCGTTACCTGCATGACAGACAGCTGTCGGCAATGGTCACCTGTATGAAAGACACCTGTCCACAGACTCAGTGAATCAGTCAGACTCTAACCTCTACAAAATGGCCAAGAGCAAGGAGCTGTCTAAGGATGTCAGGGACAAGATCATACACCTGCACAAGGCTGGAATGGGCTACAAAACCATCAGTAAGACGCTGGGCGAGAAGGAGACAACTGTTGGTGCCATAGTAAGAAAATGGAAGAAGTACAAAATGACTGTCAATCGACAAAGATCTGGGGCTCCACGCAAAATCTCACCTCGTGGGGTATCCTTGATCATGAGGAAGGTTAGAAATCAGCCTACAACTACAAGGGGGGAACTTGTCAATGATCTCAAGGCAGCTGGGACCACTGTCACCACGAAAACCATTGGTAACACATTACGACATAACGGATTGCAATCCTGCAGTGCCCGCAAGGTCCCCCTGCTCCGGAAGGCACATGTGACGGCCCGTCTGAAGTTTGCCAGTGAACACCTGGATGATGCCGAGAGTGATTGGGAGAAGGTGCTGTGGTCAGATGAGACAAAAATTGAGCTCTTTGGCATGAACTCAACTCGCCGTGTTTGGAGGAAGAGAAATGCTGCCTATGACCCAAAGAACACCGTCCCCACTGTCAAGCATGGAGGTGGAAATGTTATGTTTTGGGGGTGTTTCTCTGCTAAGGGCACAGGACTACTTCACCGCATCAATGGGAGAATGGATGGGGCCATGTACCGTACAATTCTGAGTGACAACCTCCTTCCCTCCGCCAGGGCCTTAAAAATGGGTCGTGGCTGGGTCTTCCAGCACGACAATGACCCAAAACATACAGCCAAGGCAACAAAGGAGTGGCTCAGGAAGAAGCACATTAGGGTCATGGAGTGGCCTAGCCAGTCACCAGACCTTAATCCCATTGAAAACATATGGAGGGAGCTGAAGCTGCGAGTTGCCAAGCGACAGCCCAGAACTCTTAATGATTTAGAGATGATCTGCAAAGAGGAGTGGACCAAAATTCCTCCTGACGTGTGCAAACCTCATCATCAACTACAGAAGACGTCTGACCGCTGTGCTTGCCAACAAGGGTTTTGCCACCAAGTATTAGGCCTTGTTTGCCAGAGGGATTAAATACTTATTTCCCTCTGCAGAATGCAAATAAATTCATATACTTTCCACAATGTGATTTTCCGGATTTAATTTGTGATGTGCCATCTCTCACTGTTACCAATAACCTACCCTTCAATTATGGGCTGCTCATGTCTTTGTCAGTGGGCAAACTTACAAAATCAGCAAGGGATCAAATACTTATTTCCACCACTGTAAATGAAATTAGCGGAATATAAGAAAAATAACTATAATTGTCCAACTCATTTCCATTCCTACATGGGGTTTGTTTTTGTGTCCCTACTCCTGTGAATACCAAACAGAAACATTTGTTAATCAAAATTCTTCCCCTTTACCTCTGAATAAAATGAGGCCACTGTGGTTTTCAAAACAAGTAGCAAGAATGATGAGCCAAAAGGTCAGCATTCATAAACTAAAAGAGATTGGCAACAACATCAGGAAAAGCAAAGCAAAGAGAGCTTGGAAAAGTAGTCAGAAAAGCAAAGAAACCAATAGACGAAAAAAATAGCTGAGATGGTAAAACAAAGGAACAAGACTTTTTTTTACGTGTTAGTGACAGGAAGAAGTGTAGAAATTCACTATCCTTTCCTTCAGCATCGCTTCCATTACTTTTCTAATAATTGAAGTGAGGCTTACTGGCCTGTAGTTTCCAGCGTCTTCCCTATCACCACTTTTGTGAAGAGGGACCATATCCACTGTTCTCCAATCTCACGGAACCTCTCCCGTTTCCAATGATTTATTAAACAAATCTTTAAGAGGACCCGCCAGAACCTCTCTGAGCTCCTTTAATATCCTGGGGTGGATCCCGTCCGGTCCCACGGCTTTGTCCACCTTTAGCTTTTCAAGTTGTTTATACACATTCTCTTCTGTGAACGGTGCTATATCTACTCCATTTTCATTTGCACTTTTGCCAGTCCATCGCGGTCCTTCTCCAGGATTTTCTTCTGTGAAAACAGAACAAAAGTATCTATTTAGCAAATTTGCTTTTTCTTCATCATTATCTACGTAGCGGGGCTGAGCATCCAATTATGAAATTCAAAGCCACCTGAATTAAAATTCAAATTGAATAAAACAATGCAAACTCCCACCAAGGTGCACCACTAGGCTGGTTTTGGTTCTAGTTGTGAGGTGACAGTAGAATATAAAGCAGATACTATTGAAAGGGAAGCATCTAGCAGGAGTTGGAGGAGGATGACATGTTTACAATTATAGGGGGACAGCTGGGAAATGGGGGTGTTGGTAGAAAATGTCATTCTCTGATATGAATAACTATAAGAAGGATGTTGTATTGGATGCACATTTTATTTCAGTTATGGATAACAAAATAAAAAATAGATACAAATAAATCAAATTGAACTACTATTCTTTTTGTAAAAAATTAAAATTTGGTTCTTTAATGAGATAAATCTGTAAAGGTTAGGTAGACAGTTCTTTAGAGCACTGCTCAATCCAGTCCTCAGGGCACACCTAGTCAGTCAGGTTTTCAGGATATCCACAATGAATATGCATGAGACAGATTTGCATGCACTGCTTCCTTGGTATGCAAGTCTATCTCATACATAGTATCCAAGAAAAAGATCTAGGTGTCACTGTAGACAATACACTGAAATCTTCTGCCCAGTGTGCAGCGGCAGCCAAAAAAGCAAACAGAATACTAGGAAGTATGAGGAAAGGGATGGTAAATAAAACCAACAATATTGTAATGCCTCTGTATCGCTCCATGGTGTGACCTCACCTTGAGTATTGTGTTCAATTCTGGTCACCGTATCTAAAAAAAAAAAAAAAAAAAAAGATAAAGTAGAATTAGAAAAGTTTCAAAGATGAACGATCAACATGATAAAAAGGATGCAACTCCTCCCATAAAAGGAAAGGCTAAAGAGGTTATCACTGCTCGGACTTCTGGAACCAGGATGGCCGCTCTGTAAGATGCACCGGCTGGAAGTTGTACCCTCACTGCTTGACCGTGAGCCTGGAGAATCTGATTCCCTGATATTATGGGAAAAAAGAGGAAGGGTTAGAAGTGGAAAACACCCTCTGCTCCCGCTCTTACCCCCATGCTTTGGCAGACGACGATGCACAGTATTGGCGCTACAGTGGCTACCACACCCGTTTCTCTTTCGGCTCCATTCTAGGATTCGTTCAGAGGCAGCAGTGGAGACGGAGTTTCTTTGAGCCCCATTGTGCAAGCAACGTCTATGCAGCCAGTAAATGAGCATACTGTGGGATGACAATCCAGGGTCAGCTGGGAATATGCTGTTCTCTAACTCACTAGAGGAGTCTCCTGTAGCAGTTCTTACATTGCATGATGGAACATCTAAAGAACAGGAGCTGCTGCGGTTACAACAGACTGTGATTTCACAGCCCTTTTCTCAAGAGTTGCTGCTTGCCCAGCCTAAACTAGCAGAGTTGGTGAGACCTAAAGTCGTTACCCTGAAATTTTAATGACTCTGGTACTATTACAGCCCATGAAAAGATATTGGAGCAACATTCCAATCAGGTTGGGGCTTTGGAGGCTAAATTAGCTGAGCATCAGCTTTCTAATGTGGCTTTGATGAAGGATAAATTGTATTCATTTAAGAAAATAGAGTATTTAGAGAACCAAATTAGAAAGAAAAGGCTGAGATTTGTGAACTTTCCCAAATCACCTCTGATTTCACCACTAGATATGGCATAGAAGTATTTTATGGATATTTTAAAAACACCTTTGGAAGCTTTACCACCACTTGTACAAGATCAATATTTGATGTTGAGACCTCACCAAAACCCAGAAAGACGACAGACTGGTCAACTGAATCTGACAGTTTCTTGAATCATCTTTTGAAGTTATTACCCAAAGAACAATCTTATTGTTGACTTTTGCTTTAGAATCAGGTAAAAATAATATCCTTTGTCTGTATTTCCGTTTCATGAGAGAGTTGTTTTTGAGCTTTAAAATATGTGTTTTTCATAATCTTTCTTGAGATATGCACCAGAGACGCCAGGAGTGCTCAGGCCTAGAGACTTGGCTTTAGTCATGAATTTTGTGTTAACATTTCTTTGTCAATGTATATTATCATTTAGGGTAAAACTTATTCTTTTGTGGAACCCAAATCACTCTTGAATTTAATTGTGGAGAAAGAATAATTAAGAGTTCAGGCTTACAACTACCGTTGGGCTGGCTAGGGGAATGTAGTGGAAGAAGTGTTCTTATATGATTTATATTTCTTGAACTTAATATTCTATTCTTTTTCCTTTCTCAGTTCCTTTTTCCTTTATTGTGCGCGATAATGGTTATTTCTTTCTTTTTCCTTTATACAATTATTGCCTGGCTGGATTTTCTGAAATGTGTAATTACAGTGTTGTTCTACTGTGATATGTAATTTTAAAATTTCATAAATAAAATGTTTTTTTAAAAGAAGTTAGGGCGCTTCAACTTGGAAAAGAGATGGCTGAGGGGACATAAAGACGGGGGAAATCCACGGCTTATTTCTAGGATAAGCAGCGTAAAATGTATTGTACTGTTTTGGGATCTTGCCAGATACTTGCGACCTGGATTGGCCACTGTTGCAAACAAGATGCTGGGCTAGATGGAACTTCGGTCTGTCCCAGTGTGATGGTAACTTATGTACTTATGGATTGAGGTCTATAAAATCCTGTATGGTGTAGAACGGGTACAAGTGAATTGATTTTTTACTCTTTTATAAAGTACAAAGAATAGGGGGGACTCTCAATGAAGTTACATGGAAATACTTTTTAAAGCAAATAGAAGGAAATATGTTTTTACTCAGCAAATAGTTGAGCTCTGGAACTCATTGCTAGAGGATGTGGTAAGAGCGTTTAGTGTATCTGGGTTTAAAAAAGGTTTGGACAAGTTCCTGGAGGAAACGTCTGCTATTGAGATAGACATGGGGAAGCCACAGCTTGCCCTGGGGTTGGTAGCATGGAATGTTACTACTATTTAGATTCCTACCAGGTACTAGTGATCTGGATTGGCCACTGTTGGAAACAGGATACTGAGCTAGATGGACCTTTGGTCTGACCCAGTATTCCTGTTCTTATGTTCTTATGATCTTATGCTCTGCCTAAACTCTCCCCATGCACACACTCACTGCAAAGTACACTCCATCAAAACATGGCACATAGTTTTTTACTAGTTAGTATTCTACTAGTGGAACCAAGTCCATTTTGTCAACAATGAAACGGGCCCTAGGAAGGCTCTCGTGTAAGCGTTTTTTTCTCTCTCTCTCCCTGCCCTCCCCTCCTTGTCCAGCAATTCTTCCCTCCCCTTCCATCCCATCCCATGCCTTTCATGTCCAGCGATTCTCCTCTTCCCTGCCCTCCCATCCATGTCCTGCGATTCTCTCCTCTCCTCCCATCCCATCCATGTCCATTGATTCTGCCCTGCCCTCCCCTCCCCTTCATGTCCCATGATTCTCTCCTCCCCTCCATGTCCAGCGATTTGTACCTGAACGTTCTTTGGCTGGCTGGCTTCCGTTCCATTCATAACATCCTGACGTCAGCTTGCCTCCAACGTTCCCTTCCCTCTCACTGTTCCACCCTCTTCTGATGTCATTATGTCCTTACGCGAGGGTGGGACAGTGAGAGGGAAGGGAACGCTGGAGGCTTGCTAACATCAGGAGATGTTACAAACCTAGACAGTCAGCCAGCCAGAGAACGTTGGAGGTACAAATTATTATATAGGATAAGAGGTCATTTACATAGGAAATACACACCTTTCTGTCACCTATACCAAGGCAGTTCTTTATAGAACTACTCCTTTAATTACTTTTTACAAAGTGGCGGTAAGCCCACCGTGGGCTTACTGCTCGCTAAAAAAGAAGTATCGCCCGTCTACCACAGCAGCCTGGTGGTACTTCCCACCGCCAGTGCACCATCATATCCGGCGCTACATAAATATATTTATTTTTGTAGCGCCGGTGTGTACCCGGTAGTAATCGGGCAGTGCCGTGCACTGCCCGGTTACCGCCGGGTTAGTGTGGTGGCAGTAAGGGCTTCCCCCCAAAATGGCCACGTGGCAAATGCTTTATTTGCCGCATGGCCATTTCTTGCAAAAAAGCAAGACCTACCTTTTACCTGCTGCAGTAAAAGGGGGCCTCAGAGTGTGTCAGAAACATGCGCAAACGCCAGCGTAGGCACCATTTTGCTGCAGCTTAGTAAAAGGGGCCCTATATGTCATATTTTGTTTTAATGTTGCAATTTGTAATTGTTTTTATTTAAATATGCTTTCTTGTTGTTTTGTGATATTGATATTTAGAGGAGATATTTGTTTTTTAAAGTGGAATATAAATTCCATTTAAATTAAATCGCTGGTCCATTCAAAGGAAAATGTTTGCAGCCATTCCTTACAGTTTTTACTGTGAATAGGGAAGGCTCTTGATTTTATAAAGATTAATCCTCTAGCTAGCTAGAATCCTGATAGGTTTAATCTGTTCAATTATATCTGTAACTGCTTTGTGTGGGTTGCTGATAAGCAAGATCATGTCATTTGTTAATAAGGTCAACTCATAGGTGTCACTGCATATTCAAATGCCCTCACACTTGGCCATGATCTTAATGAGCTTGCAAGAGGTTCTAATGGGAAAGTGAGTAAGATGGATGACCTAATAGAAGCTATTCAGAACTCTTAATAATAAAAGTTTATAATGGCCGAGAGATCGCATATTAATGGACCTTCACATCCTCAGTGGCTTTGACATCTTCACCTAGTGCCTCTCTCCTATTGAAATTCTTCTAATCTGATTGTTAATAATAATTAATGTTCTAGGGCCTGTACATACTGCTATAATAGATGTTAAATCTACAAGAGCAAATTTCTCCAGTTATTTAAATCATATTTTAGTTAATACTGTACATTATATATCAGAATGTGACCTACTGAGAAATTTATGTCAGCTTAAATAAAATCTAGTTTGTCAGGCATGATAAACTAGCAGAAACTCAATTGTTCTTTTTTAACAAAAGAAAGAGAGAGGCAGTCCCATTACCAAGGGAAAAACCAAAGGAAAAGAGATGAGAAAATCAAAGTAGGATATGTCTCCATAGACTGGCAGCAGCGATGTAGTGGGAGAAGGGAGCTATGGGATGTGTGACAGATGTAATGGGTTTATTTGTGTAAAAGGAAGAGTGTAGGTATGTCTACGGAAATGTGTTGTGTGATAGGGTGGCTGAAAGGATGGGTTGTGAGGTGGTGTGTGTGCATGGGGAAAGGGTTTTTCTTGCCTTTTCCTGCCCCTCCTCCTGCATTGTATCCCCCCATCTTGCATTCTCTTCCTTCTTCCTTCAACTCATGCTTTCAAGGCCCAAGCCAGCTATCTTATGCATATTCTGGTGAGGAATTTGGCCTCCCTTCCACCGGGTGCAGCATTATTCATGGCCCAGGACTACTCTCCTTTCCATATTTGGGTGGTATGCCCAGCCTCCCTCCCACCAGGCTGCTTTTTCAAGTGCCAGGGAACGGGCTCCCTGACACTGTGCTGCTTTTCTTTGCCCTAGGCCAAGTCTCCTCTGTCTTCCAACAGCTTAAACCTCTGGGAGAAAATTGCTGCTGATAGTTACTTTAAACTAAGTAGTCTTAATAAGATATATTTTGTACATTATGAAATTGAAGATATTAACGTAGGAAAAAAAAAGAAAAAATATTTAAAAGAAAACAAAAAGTATGATATAGGAAAAGATCACAGGTTGATCAATGAGGATGTGAGCAGCACCATTATCAGTTTGGGGCTTAGTTCCCGGATGGTGGAAGCGGTGGAAAATCTGAAGATCCCCGTTATATAAAATCATTGTTTATATTTTGACTGTGCATGATGGTCACGCTGTGATATATAGTTCTCTGATGAATGGACTAAATTAATTAGTGTTTGGGATATTCTTGGAGTCTTATGTTGAATTAATCCCCACACATTAAGTAAAAGGTCTATTTAATTAGATGATAGATAGATAGATAGATAGATAGATAGATAGATAGATAGATAGATAGATAGATAGATAGATAGATAGATAGATAGATTGTAATACGTAAGTGCATCTGCCAGAACTAGTTTTACACAAGGCTGGGGCTCATGAGAAAAATCTCACTCATTTGGCCTTCAATCTCCAGCACTGCAGTGGTAAATCTCCAGTATTGGCATCTCTGCTTCCTGTCTCTCTCTGTGTGTGAGTGGGTTCCAGTTCAGCTTCCAGCGTCTGACTATGTGAGTGGGTTCCTGAGAAGCAGACGGTTTCTGTGTATGAGTGGGTTCCTAAGAAGCCGCCAGCTTCTGGCCTTGTCCTGTTCCAGACCGTGACCTTAGGTTGGGCCCGTCATGTATTCAGTTTGTTAGGATTCAGTCTATCGTAGACTTCCACTATGAACCAAGGGCTCATTGTAAGCCCTCTGAGGACAGGAAAAGGGAATGACACAGGCTCTATGTGGCTTACATTGCTCCGTCATGGTATCAACATGACTGAATAAACATATACAATTAGTATTTATATGAAACATGGGAAATATAGTGTATAAATGTAACATATATAGAGAGAACATTAATGGAATAACAGATGAAAACGGTACTGTACTAAAGTTCAGATGATGGCTTATTATGGTATGTTTTGTTAAAGAGGTGGGTCTTCAAGGATTTCCGAAAGTTGATTAGATCGTGCATTTTTTTCATAGCAGTTGGTAGTGCATTCCATAGCTGCGTGCCTATATAAGAAAAACTGGATGCATGTGTCAGTTTGTATTTTAGTCCTTTACAGCTTGGGAAGTGGAGATTTAGGAATGTGCGAGATGATATTTTGGAGTTCCTGAGTGGTAGATCTATGAGGTCTGACATATAGACCGGAGCATCTCCATGAATGATTTTGTGAATCAAGGTACAGATCTTGAACATAATGCGTTCCTTGATTGGGAGCCAGTGCATCCTAATTCACACTGTAAAAATGTCCAGGGGTATAAAATACAACCCGTTCTATATGCCCTATGAAGCACTGTTATGGTTTTTTAATCTGTGGATGAATAAGAAGTCATCAACAATCTCAGAACATGTCTTCTTAGAACATGTGTTGGTAGCAGGATATACAGGACCCCCATGCAAATTTTGCCAGTTGTGGACAGTATGTCTACTTGTTTTTCCAAAAAATCAAAATATCTTTATAGGCATCACTCAAACATAAATAATAGTCCAGTTCATCAACAGTCTTCAAAGTAGAAAATGACATGGGGACAAACAAAGTTTGTCCCTGTCCCTGTGGGATCTGTCCCATCCCCAGCCCGTCCCCATAGGATCTGTCCCCGTCCCCATCCCTGCGGTAACTGTGGTTCCCCGTCCCCGTATCATTCTCTAGTTCAAAGTCCACTGCATTGAGCACTAGGCTATTCCTTACACTTGCTTGCTGCTCTCTTAGGAATAACCATAATACCTGAAGCTGTCATAAAGCCTGGTATCCACTGTCACTTTCACTTCTTAGGGTGGGGGGAGGGGGTCAGTAACTACTGGGAGATGACGGGGGGGGGGGGGGGGGGTCATGCCTTCATCCCTTCAGTGATCAACTACTCAGTCAGGGAACCTGGACATGACTGAAACAGGTCTAGATAAAAAAAATGCCCTTCCTTTTTACCTTGGATGTTTCTTCCTCTTCCATTATTGCTGAAAGACATTCTAATTTTGGGCCCTCCCTAGTCCCACCTAAAACATGCTTCCAGCATGCCCCCTTACTACTACTACTACCACTACTACTATTTAGCATTTCTATAGCGCTACAAGGCGAATGCAGCGCTGCACAAACATAGAAGAAAGACAGTCCCTGCTCAAAGAGCTTACAATCTAATAGACAAAAAATAAAGTAATCAAATCAATTAATGTGTACAGGAAGGAGGACAGGAGGGTAGGTGGAGGTGAGTGGTTACAAGTGGTTACGAGTCAAAAGCAATGTTAAAGAGGTGGGCTTTCAGTCTAGATTTAAAGGTGGCCAAGGATGGGGCAACACGTAGGGGCTCAGGAAGTTTATTCCAGGCATAGGGTGCAGCGAGACAGAAGGCGCGAAGTCTGGAGTTGGCAGTAGTGGAGAAGGGAACAGATAAGAAGGATTTATCCATGGAGCGGAGTGCACGGGAAGGGGTGTAGGGAAGGACGAGTGTGGAGAGATACTGGGGAGCAGCAGAGTGAGTACATTTATAGGTTAGTAGAAGAAGTTTGAACAGGATGCGAAAACGGATAGGGAGCCGGTGAAGCGACTTGAGGAGAGGGGTAGTATGAGTAAAGTGACCCTGGCGGAAGACGAGAAGGGCAGCAGAATTTTGAACCGATTGGAGAGGGGAGAGGTGACTAAGTGGGAGGCCAGCAAGAAGCAGATTGCAGTAGTCTAAACGAGAGGTGACAAGGGTGTGGATAAGGGTTTTGGTAGAGTGCTCGGAAAGAAAGGGGCGGATTTTACGGATGTTGTAAAGAAAGAAACGACAGGTCTTGGCGATCTGCTGGATATGAGCAGAGAAGGAGAGAGAAGAGTCAAAGATGACCCCAAGGTTTCGAGCTGAGGAGACAGGGAGAATGAGAGAGCCATCAACAGAAATAGAAAATGGGGGGAGTGGGGAGGTGGGTTTGGGGGGGAAAAATGAGAAGCTCGGTTTTGGTCATGTTTAATTTCAGGTGGCATTGAGACATCTAGACAGCAATGTCAGACAAGGACGCTGAAACTTTGGTTTGGATGCAAGGTGAGATATCAGGGGTAGAAAGGTAGATTTGGGAGTCATCAGCATAGAGATGGTAGGAAAAGCCATGGGATGAGATTAATGAACCAAGGGAAGAAGTGTAGATAGAAAAGAGGAGGGGACCAAGAACAGAACCCTGAGGTACGCCGACAGGTAGAGGGAAAGAAGTAGAAGAGGATCCACCAGAGTGAACACTGAAGGTGCGGAGGGAGAGGTAGGACGAGAACCAGGAAAGGACAGAGCCCTGGAATCCAAGTGAGGACAGGGTATCGAGGAGTATGCTGTGATCGACAGTATCAAAAGCAGTGGAAAGATCAAGAAGAATGAGGATGGAATAGAGACCTCTGGATTTAGCCAGTAATAGGTCGTCGGAGACTTTAGTAAGCGCAGTTTTGGTTGAGTGGAGAGGACGAAAACCAGATTGTAGTGGGTCAAGAATAGCATGTGAGAAGAGAAAATCAAGGCAGCGGTGGTGAACAGCACACTCAAGTGATTTGGAGAGAAAAGGGAGGAGGGAGATGGGTCGGTAATTAGAGGGACAAGTAGGGTCAAGTGAAGGCTTCTTAAGGAGAGGTGTGACCACAGCATGTTTAAAGGCAGTAGGGACAGTTGCAGTGGAAAGTGAGAGGTTGAGAATGTGACAGATAAAAGGAATAAGAGCAGGTGAGATGGCATTAAGAAGGTGGGTGGGAATGGGATCAGAGGAACAGGTGGTACATTTTGAGGACGAAAGGAGAAGTGTAGTTTCCTCTATAGTAACTTCAGGAAAGGAGGAAAAGGAATGAGGGGAAGGAGAGAGAGGGGAACAGACTAGTGGAGGGAGAGGTGGCGAGGTAGAGAATTCAAGGTTTATCTTTTGAACCTTGTCATGAAAGAATTCAGCAAGGGTCTGAGGAGATAATGAAGGGGGAGTTGGGGGAGGGGGCACCCTGAGGAGAGTGTTCAATGTGGTGAAGAGAAGTCGAGGGTTAGAGCCAAGAGAGTTGGTCAGTTGGATATAATAATCCTGTTTGGCTCATAAAAGAGCAGATTGGAAGGTCAGCATGGGCCCGAGATTTCTGCCAGAGGCGTTTGGCGGAGCGGGCACAGGAAAGTGGGTAGCGGATATTAGAAGTCAGCCAAGGTTGGGGTTTTGTACGCCTTATAGGGCGGGTCATCAAAGGTGCAAGAGTGTCTAAGGCAGAGGATACAATATTGTTGTAAGAAGAAACAGCCTCGTTGACAGACGTGGATGGTGCCACAGTAGAGAGGAGGTTTGAAACATGGGAGGATAGAGATGAAGGGTCAATATCGTGAAGATTCCTAGATAAATTAGATAAGATAGGACAGGACTGGGAGGGAGGAGATTTAAGTGTGAAAGTTATAAGATGGTGAACAGAGAGGGGAAGATCAGAGGCAAGGTAACTAGAGGGTGAACAGTTGGAGGAGAAGATGAGATCAAGACAGTAACCATTTTGATGAGTGGGGGAGGTGGAGCATAGTTGGAGATTAAAGGAGGATGTTAAAGTGAGTAACTTGGAAATATAAGAGTTGGAAAGATCATTAGCAGGAATATTAAAGTCACCAAGGATGAGAGAGGGGGAGGAAGGATCATGGAAGAAGGCAAGCCAGGCATCAAAGTCACTGAGAAAGGATGAAAGGGACTTATCAGGGGGACGATAAATGACCGTTATTCGAAGAGGCAGAGGAGAGAAAAGGCGGAAAGAGTGGACTTCAAAGGAGGAAAAACAGTGAGATTGAGGTGGAAGAAGGGGTTGAAATCTGGAGGAGGGAGAGAGAAGTAGTCCAACACCGCCCCCGCGACCAGCAGGGGCGAGGAGTATGTGAAAAAAGATAACCACCATGGCAGAGGGCTACGACTGAAGCAGAGTCATCAGGGCAGAGCCAGGTTTCTGTTATGGCGAGCAGATGGAGGTGATGCGAGATAAAGAGGTCCTGGATATAGGGGAGTTTGTTACAGATAGAGCGGGCATTCCATAGGGTGCAAGAGAAGGGCAGAGAAGAGGAGGGGAGTAGAGGAATAGAGATGAGGTTAGAGAGGTCGCGGTGAGATCTGTAGAGTTGGGATAATAGTTGGTGAGGAGGGCCAGGATTGGGATTGATGTCACTGGCTGAGAGTAAGAGAAGGAGTAAAAGAGAGCGGAGGAGAGTAGGAGAGGTGTGGCCACAAAGGCGTCGAAGGAGAGAGGTATTTAGGTGGAATGGGGAAGGCAAAATGGAGGGAAGAAAGAGACGGAGATTAAAAGCCAAGAGGGAAGAAGAGGGTAGGAGAGAAGGTGAGGTGATGAAGTCGATGGATGGGCAGTGAGTTCCTGTAGCGGAGAGAGGTAGGGGGTGAGGGAAAAGATTAGGAAGGGACAGGACTAGGAAGAGAATGTGAATAGGGGCCCCCTTGCTATTTGGACAAACTGCAGTTTAAAACATTCAAATTTTGCCTTTTGAAAATCATAATTTGGATGTTTTTGGCAGATGGACAGTTTTTTGGCCACTTTGAGATATCCATCTGCTTTGAAAATGAGCACCAAAATGCCTCATGTCTGTGTTGGTGTCTTAAGAGAAATGTAGGAAGATGTGTTATGTTTCAATGGCTTGAAGGCAATATTTTATGTCATATTTTGCATGTGATCATCTTTTCTCTGTCATAATACTTGTTGGCATTTGAGGGCCTTAAAATAATATCATGGTAAAGTGTTGACACCTAGTTCAAGTCAGCTATTCAGTTTTCAGCATTAGTGAGCATATAAAAATAAATGTGTAGAGGAAGGCATTCTACCCTATGTCCTGTGCAAACATTAGAGCCTAATTTGCATGTATAGGTTCTTCATTTACATGTACAGAGATGCCAATTTTAGCTTGTCACTGATGCCGTTTCAAACCACTTTAACATACATGATAAGGCCTTATTGAATAGCAAACTATTTTTAGTGTGTGCTAAAAAGCCTTAATCTGCATGCTAAGCTTTATTGATTAAGACCCCACTGGTCATTAAGCAATTCCAATCTCTCTATTTTCTCTTCCTATTACAGTACTGGAGACTCTCCTTAACCTAAGTTTTACCCTGAATTTCCTATAACTAACAATATTCTATAGTTATCTCAATTTTTCTTAAATTGTACATGTCTTGCTTCTTGATTCCTTAGGGGCTGGTCTTTGTATCCACTGCATTTTCCATGGAGAAATACTTGTGTGTCCTACTGCAGCTTGATATCATGACCTGATGTTCAAAAACATTCTTTCCACCAGTCTTGCCTTTTGTATACTATATAAAGTCTGGAAATATTTGAATGTCTCTGTTAGTTTTGCTTCCTCTACTTCATTTTGTTTTGATTCATAAATCATACTTTGAGTCTTTCTGCACTATTTTGGTAGACTTCCTCTGAATTGACTATTCCATCTATATCTTTCCAGAAATAATGACTCTAGAAAATAAAGAAACAATACAGATCAATCACGATATGATTTATTGTTCATATGTATTGTAATCTACAATGTCTACATGGCCCACATATTAAATAGAGCATCTTTGGGGCATGTTGGGTCATAGTAAATCACTGGGAGATGACCTTTTTCACATTAACTAGACAGGATAGACATGGCAGCTGCAATGTTTTTGATATCTAAATCTTTGTTGCCTGTATAAAATGACTGGGAAGAGGTACTATGGCATCATTTCATTCCATGTGGTATAGCAATAGCATTATTTTTAGGGATGCGTCATAACAGAGTCCCTGTCCATAAGACTATGAAATTCCAACTATGAATTCTCTGAACATATCATATTGTGAACCACATGCATGTCACATCACAACTGTTTGTCTTACTTTTTATAACTGAATCAAGGAAGTTACTTTCCTTTCAAACTAGATTAATTAAAGCCAGCCATCAAATCCTCACTAAATTACATGTCCACCACAAAGTTAAACTGAAATGACTAGCTCTAGGAAACATTTTTGGTACACATGCATATATATGAGGGATGGGCTGTGATTTGCAATGATTGCCAACAACGCATCCCATTTTGTTAAATGAAAATGAGGAGAAACAACATTTGGGGGCCAATATTCCGACTGTGGGAGGGAGCCAGGCTAACTCCTGTGGTTGGTGGTAAACCTAGAAATTCAATGCCGGGGCCGTATCTGGTGACCAGCACTGAATTTCCAGATTTTTTGGCCACCAAAAATATAGCCAGTTAAGATGATATTCATTGGTTGACTGGCTAAATTATAGCAGCCAAAGATATTCCTTCTATTTACATGGATCTATCTGGTCGCTAAACTTAGCAGGTCAGCCAATGAATACTGGCACAAACCAGCTATGTCATGCGACATCGAAAGGTGATTAGGTGTGAAGAAACAATTTTTTTAAGCATGTAAAGTGTATTGGATATTTTCCTGCATTATGTTCTGAGAATATTTCTCCTGTTAGGCCAGCAGATGGTGCATGTGTATGCTTAAAGCTGTTACAGAAGAGTGACTTCTCTTTCTTTAATTGGCACACAGATAATAGGAAGTGTCTGTAGTGATGTAACCAGTTTTTATTTGAAACTTGACTATTTGGCCTGGAGTCTTAAAAATTACCCAGTAGGCAAGATTTGGGAGTACTTTTTGATGTACTTGTTGGGTGTATCTTTACACATTTTTTGAGAAATATATTTATATTTAAATTTTTGTATGTTCATTCACTGTGTTCCTTTTTGTGGATGGAAGGGGGTTTTTTTTAAGCTATAGTTTTTCTCCATGTTTTGGGAATTTTTTGTATTGAGTCTTTTTTCGTCTTCTATATTGGTTTATTGACTGATGATAATATCTTACTCCCGCTGATGATAATGGTGTGTTTCAATACCTTTGGTATTTGTCCCCGTCGGGAGATTTGAGGTCTTGTTTGTTTAAAGTATTCTTGATTTGAACAGGTGAAAGTTCTACAAAAAATTTTAAACTATATTTCTTTTGGGTTTGTTATGTAAATACTATACCACAGACAGTGGTGCAGGAGCTTTAAAAATAGCAACAGATCTTTATGTGAGGAAAGTAAGCAAAATTAAAAGAAAAAGGAAACCAAAATGGTTTTCCAAGCAAATGACTAAAGAAAAATAAAGGCAAAAGAGGTGGCATTCATGAAATACAAAAGAACACAAGAAGAGGAACACAGACAAAATATAGGATAAAACTGAAAGAAGCAAAGAGAAATATGGCCGGCCAAGCACAGGCAAAAGAACAAATGGCTAGAGATGTAAACAGTGATGACAAGACTTTTTCCAGGTCTATTAGTGAAGGGAGTAAGGCTAGAAATAGAATTGTAAGACTAAAAGATGTTGTGAATCACCATGTGGAGAATGATGATGAAAAAGTGGACAAGCTAAACAAATACTTCTGCCTTCACAGAAGAAAATCCTGGAGAAGATGCACACTGGCTGCCAATCTCACATAGAATCACCTATAAAATTCTTCTAGTTTTTAAAATTAAGAATTCTGACTCCCTTCCTGGCACATCTCTTGACTGCTTACTCCCCCTCTCATGCTCTTTGCTTATCCCAACAACACCTCTTGGCCATACCCTCATTTTGGTACATCAGGTATGATACCACACGCCACTCCATCTTTTCAGTCATCGGCCCTACCCTATGGAATGCCTTACACCTTCATCTCAGGTCACAGATCTGTTTATCAAAGTTCAAATCAAATCTTAAAACAATCCTCTTTGAGGATGCTTATATGGTCTCTTCAAGCTGTTATTGGGATTGGGCCTGCCAGCCAATTCAGATTTACCTCTCTCTCTCTCTCTCTCTCTCAATCTCTCTCTCTCTCTCTCTCTCTCTCTCAATCTCTCTCTCTCTCTCAATCTCTCAATCTCTCTCTCAATCTCTCTCTCTCTCTCTTTCAATCTCTCAATCTCTCTCTCTCTCTCTCTCTCTCTCTCTCAATCTCTCAATCACTCTCTCTCTCTCTCCCTCTCAATCTCTCTCTCTCTCTCAATCTCTCTCTCTCTCAATCTCTCTCTCTCTCAATCTCTCTCTCTCTCTTTCAATCTCTCAATCTCTCTCTCTCTCTCTCTCTCTCTCAATCTCTCAATCACTCTCTCTCTCTCTCTCTCTCTCCCTCTCAATCTCTCTCTCTCTCTCTCTTATTGCTATCCCTTCTTTCCTATCATTTATTGTAGTTCTGTTTCCCCCTCCCTACACTGTCCTATTGCCTTTATTTCTCTCTTCCCTCTCCTCTTTCACTATTCTTAGAATTGTAAGCTGCACAGATATACTGCTTGATGTGTGGGATAGCAAGTCTTTAATAAATTTGAAAATAACAAAACTCGTTTTACAGTCTGTTTGGAACTTTCAATGTATAATCCTATTTCGATTAGGAGGATTCCAATCCACTCCACAAATTGTGAATTGACATCATATAGTGTTGCCACATATTTGACAACCAACATTTGTAAACTCACTCTCTTTTAGATTCCAATGGTTCTTCCAAATTTTTAGCCCATCGATATGCACTCAATGCTTGTTGTTGACATATTGGATGAATAGACAACAAATGGCAATATTTATTTATTTATTGCACTTGTATCCCACATTTTCCCACCTATTTGCAGGTTCAATGTGGCTTACAAACAGACTGAACTATCCATCATGTAAGAGAAGAAAAAGGTAAAACACAAATTACAATATCTTCAGTGTGGTCAAATGTTTGATTTTTTTGCTGTATCATAATAGATCCCTGCTGATGTATAGAGCTCTTTTATAAGTTTGCGTAACCACTCTGAGCTAACTCATACTTTTGGTCTTTAAAGTCCATTATTGAAGAACAGATCCTTTTTAGGAAGAATTGGGATTCCAGATTTCAATTTATATGGATAACTATCAAATCTTAAATAATTATTATGATCTACTTGTTTCCTATAAAGAATAGTACCCAATTTGTTGTCTTCTCTATAAATTTGAACATCTAAAAAAATTGATGGTGTTCTGGTCATGTACTTCCATAAACTTCAAGTGTGGATCTAATCCCTCCAATATTAAAAGCATTTAACCAGCAAGGATCGGCACCTGGCCGTTAAACGCCCCATAACCGACGGTCCAGTGATATTCAATACCAATTTTCAACCCCACTTTATCGGCTATTTTTGGCCACATGAATATGCAGGATATCTTTGGTGGTTAGAAGATAACTGGCTAAGTCTGAATATCAACATAGCCAGTTCAACCATCCAAAAATAAAAGTTTTTTCTGTAGCCTTCCAAATAAAGAGAACATCATCCAGGAATCCTTTCCACATAAAAACTTTATGAAATTTCTCTGATGTACATATAGATTGTTCTTCAATAGCAGCTACATATAATGTAGCTATGGAAGGGGTGGCTGCTGCCCCCATGGCTATTCCATATTGTTGAATCAAAATTTCAATAGTCCCAAAAACTTTAAATAGTGGGGGTATAAAACAATAAACACAACCAACCCAGCACTAACCTTCAAGTCCTTATTCTTAATATATATAATCTGGCCTGTGATAGAATCACAAGGACAGAAATCTCTGAGGCAACTCTTTTCAGACTAGGAACGGAACACAGCCTAGTACCTCGCTCAAATCATCATCAGCTTCTATATATGTGCAAGTGCCAAAACATATCACTTTTTTCAAGTTATACTTGCACCACTTAAATATCTTTAATATGAAGTTCATCATAAAACAACACTTACCTCAAACAGGAACATTAACCTGCTTATTTTCGAAGGAGATGGCCAGCCATCTTCCAACACAAATTGGGAGATGGCCGGCCATCTCCTAAACCCAGCCAAATCGGTATAATCGAACGCCGATTTTGGCCGGCTCCAACTGCTTTCCGTCGCAGTCCTGGCCAAAGTTAAAGGGGGCGTTTTGACAGGGTACAGAAGGCGGGATGGGGGTGTGGTTATGAGATGGCCGGCTTCGACCAATAATGGAAAAAAGAAGGCCGGCTCTGATGAGCACTTGGCTGGCTTCACTTGGTCCATTTATTTTTAGGGCCAAGCCTCAAAAAAGTGCCCCAAATGACCAGATGACCACCAGAGGGAATCGGGGATCATCTCCCCTTACTCCCCCAGTGGTCACCAACCCCCTCCCACCCAAAAGAAAAAAAATTAAAAATCATTTTTTTGCCAACCTCTATGCCAGCCTTAAATGTCATACCCAGATCCATGACAGCAGTATGCAGGTCCCTGGAGCAGTTTTTAGTGGGTGCAGTGCACTTCAGGCAGGTGGACCCAGGCCCATCCCCCCTACCTGTTACACTTGTGGTGGTAAATGTGAGCCCTCTAACCCCCCCTCCAAAACCCACTGTACCCACATGTAGGTGCTCCCCTTCACCCATAAGGGCTATGGTAGTGGTGTACAGTTGTGGGGAGTGGGTTTTGGGGGAGATTTGGGTGGCTCAACACACAAGGTAAGGGAGGTATGCACCTGGGAGCAATTTTTGAAGTCCACTGCAGTGCCCCCTAGGGTGCCCGGTTGGTGTCCTGGCATGTAAGGGGGACCAGTGCACTACAAATGCTGGCTCCTCCCATGACCAAATGGCTTGGATTTGGCCGGGTTTGAGATGGCCGCCATTAGTTTCCACTATCGCTGAAAACCAATGCCGGCCATCTCTAAAGCCGGCCCAAATGTTGAGATTTGGCCGGCTCCGACCGTATTATCAAAACGAAATATGGCGGCCATCTTGTTTCGATAATACGGTCGGGGCACCGCTTTACGGGGTTGGCCATATAGATGGCCGGCCTTCTTCGATTATGCCCCTCTACATAAACAGGACCCCCAACACGAATCATGTTTTGCAAAGTTATGTCAAGGTAAGGTCCCATACTGGCACACCTACATCATTTTGGTGCCACTAAATCAATAATTTGATTTAAGATTTGATTCACATTAAGAATAAGTAATTTAAGATTAGTGCTGGGTTGGTTTATTCTATGTTGTTGTTCATAATATTGGTCCGCAAAAGAAAAATAATTCTTTGTTAAAGAGATATTTAATAATTGTAATAAAAACTCAATAAGAATTTTATGAGACCAGTTTTAAGCTTTCAAAATGTTCTCAGTCATCTCTAAAGCTTTCTACTGCAGTATAGATATATAGACCCACAATAAAACCAAGCAAACCCCCCAAAAGTCAAGTGATCTGCAATCCAGCAAGGTACAACACAATGAGTAGACCAACACTCTGAAGAATAAAGCAGTTTTATTAGAACTAGACCTGACGTGGCCACGTTTCAGCCAAAGGCGGTGTCAGGGGTAGTGCTACAACATAAACAATAATAACTCAATTAAAATCATAAAATTGAAATATAAAAATATATCAATTAAAATCATAACTAAAACCAAAAAATATAAGAACAGAACAATAAAAACAGCTCAAAAAATGTTGCCATGCAATAAAAACAGTCATAATGAACAGTATAATCAGTAACTGCATACATAAAACCAATGCAGATAGGTACAACATGTGTCTGTTAACAGAAAAATGTCCACAGAGCAGCACAAAGAGGAAGATGGACTTTTTTTTCCCAAAACGTCCAAATCACTAATTTTGAAACCCATTTTTAAGACAGTTTTCTATGCAGTTTGTATGCACTGCATCCAAGGGGGTATGTTGGGGGGTGGGATTTGGGCACTCCCAAAACTTGGAACACTTAAAAAATGTCCTGGGCTAAAAGTTATACGGTTTAGTCTATACATGTTTCGATCAAGACTAAGTCACAAAAAGGTGCCCTAAATGTCCAAATGACCACTGGAGGGATTAAGGTATGAGCCTTCTTACTCCTCCAGTAGTCAATGACCCCCTCCCACTCCCCCACCCAAAGACGTGAAAGAAACAGTACATACCAGCCTCTATGACAGTGTCAGATGTTACGGCCAGGCCTATTAGAGCAGCAAGCAGGTTCCTGGAGTAGCCTAGTAGTCAGTGCAGTACACTGTAGAGAAGGGGACCCAGGCCCATATACCATTCTAACTGTTACACTTGTGATGAAAGTGTGAGCTCTCCAAAACCCTACTGTGCTTGCATATAGGTGACATCTCAGGTTTAAGGGCTATTGTAGTGGTGTACAATTGGGTACAGTAAGTTTTGGTTGGGTTTGGAGGGTTCCCCATATAATATATGTGGGTAGTGGTGAGATATGTTCCTGGGAACAGGGTGTCCCATTGCTCTCCTGGGATATCTGTGTGGCCAGTCTACTAAGAATGCTGGCCTTCCATACTTCCCAATGGCTTGTTTTTGTGTATTTTTCCATTGGACGTATTCTTTTCCTAAAATGGTCTCAAAAAAATAGATGCACTGAGCACAAAACATCTAGCAAATAGCCATGTTCAAAACAAAAAGTTGGACATTTTTCTGGTTTTAAAACGGCCATGCTCGCTACTGGAGTTTTGGACGTTTTCTGCAAACCATCCAAAATTGGATGTAGTCATATCATAAATGCCCCTCCACGTGTGTTGGACTAAAGGTCTTTAAAAAAATGTCCACACATTTTAAGAACGGTTCAAGTAAATATCGTCTCATTGAAATAATAGGATTCCTAACATTTTTATGAACTTAAATAACATATAAATGAATGGAACACTGGGATATTGAACCATCAAGTATTCACCTTCTTTTACTGTAATCCATTGTTGATCCAAGACATTATTAGTAATTTGCTGAATGTCTCTTTTCAAATTGTTACTCGGGTCATTCTCTATTTTCTTATATTTAATCTTAGAAAGTTGCTGATATACTCCTGATAATATTGATGTTTATCTTCAATAATTGCTCCTCCTTTATCAACATGTAAGATTTTAATTTGGGGATTATTAGCCAAATCCTTCAAAGCTTGTCTTTCTACTAAACTCATATTAGCAACTAAAAACTGTAAATCATGTAAGACCAAGTCTCAAAAAGTGCAATTTCTGCATCAATCATACAAGATGGGCACCATTTTGATTTGGGTTGAACAATGGAATTATCTTCCAATCCAAATCTTGTATGTGTGAAAAACAAATGGTGTTGTAACTTCCAAATAAATTGATAAAAAATAAACTCTAAATTGAAATGGTTCATGTTTCAGAGTAGGTATCTGTTGTTGTAAAGTGGGGTTCATGATCTTATTATCAGATCTTTCTGCTCTTGCACTTGATAACTGTAATGAAACCCTCCTCTCCTGGGATTCCTTCTGTTTTGTCTGCCCCATTGAAACCTCTGAGGATCTTCTGAAAAATATTTATCACTTTGTCTCACTCTACTGTGTGACTTCATACTATAGGGCTCATTTTCGAAAGTGAAAAACGTCTAAAAAGTGGCATAACGCACCAAATCGGTAATTTCAAAACCCATTTTCCAGAGGTTCATCTGTAGTGTACCCAAATCTCAAGGGGGCATTTCAGGGGTGTGTTTAGGATGGGATTTAGGCACTCCTAAGACTTGGATGTTTTTCATTCGTAATGGAACAAAACAAAAGCATCCAGAACTAAAGCACAAAAAAGTGTAATTTAAATGACCACTGAAATAAAGGAATGATGTCCCCTTACTCCCCCAGTGGTCACTGATCCCTTTCCACCCCCACCCCCAAAGATGTGAAATAAACATTACATAACATCTTCTATGACAGCCTCTGATATAGCCAGTTCTATTAGAGCAGGTCCCTGGAGTTAAATAGTGGTTGGTGCAGTGCACTGTGGAGAAGGGGACCCAGGCCAATAATCCATTCTTACATTTGTGATGGAAAGTGCAAGTCCTCCAAAACCTACCAAAAGCCTACTGTACCCACATATAGGTGATACCTGCAGCCATAAGGGCTATTGTAGTGGTGTACAGTTGGATACACTAGATTTTTCATGGGTTTTGGAGGACTCTTTATACAATACAAGGGAGCAATGGTGAAATGTGCACCTGGAAGCTTTTAGGTGAAGGCCACTGCAATGCCTCCTAGAGTTGCCCACTGCTCTGCTGGGATGTCTGTATGGCCTGTCTATTAAGAATGATGGCTCCAACTACATCCCAATGTCTTGGTGTAACTTCAACTTTTTTTTTTTTAAATGGACCAAATATAAATACATAGAGCACAAAAATATCTAGCAAGTGGCCATATTCAAAAGAAAAAATATACATTATGCAGTTTTGAAAATTGTTATATTCACTAATTGGATTCTGGATGTTTTGGGCCAAATGTCCAAAGTTGGACTTAGACGTCATATAGAAAATGCCCCTCTATCTGTATTTCCATCGTAGGCACTAGAGGATTTATCAAAGGCTACTCTCTTCTTCTGACCATTAGATTGGTCCTCATTTAGTCATAAATATACTCTATTAGTCAAATAGACATTTTCAACTAATTTATATTTCTTGATTTTAGTCTGTTGAATTGAATCCTTAAATGATTCCATTTAATGCAATAATTTTGTAGACCATCTGTCAAACTCATCTAATGCTAATTGAGTCTTTAGTTAATCCTCCATAATGGTAATTGATGATCTGATAGACGCTTCTTCCTCACTTGTAGTTTCAATAATTAACGATATTAAATCAAAACTATCTGAAGTCAGTACTGGGCAAAATGGTAGACAATTATAAAGCTCAAAATTACTAAACATATAGACAAACATTATTTACTGGGACAGAGTCAATATGGATTTATTGTACCAAGGAAAGTCTTGCCTCACCAATCTGCTACATGTTTTGAAAGTATGAACAAACATGTGGATAAAACTGATCTGGCATCTAGACTTTCAGAAAGCTTTTGACAAAGTCCCTCACGAGCAACTCCCAAGTCATGAGATAGGAGAAAATGTCTCAATGATTAGTGGAGTGCCACAGGGATTTGTACTTTTTAGCGTATTTATAAATGATATGGAAATGAGAACAACAAGCAAAGTGATTAAATTTGCGATGATACAAAATTATAAAAAAATTATTAAATCACATGTACACTGTGAGAAATTGCAAGAGGACCTTAGGAAAATGGAAGACTGGACATCCAAATGACAAATAAAATTTAATGTGAACAGGGGTAAAGTAAAGTACATTGGGAAGAATAACCAAAATTATAGTGACACAATGCTAGTTTTCTCATTAGGAAAGGATTTAGGTGTCATCGTGGACAAAACATTGAAATCTTCTGCTTAGTGTGTGGCGGCAGACAAAAAAAAAGAAATCAGAATATTAGGAATTCTTAAGAAAAGAATAGAGAATAAAACACTGAGCAGAGGGTTTCAACATATCATCAACAATGACGCCTAGATCCTTTTCCCAGTCGGTGACTCCTAATGTGGAAACTTGCATTACATAACTATAATTTGGGTTCCTCTTTCTCGCATCACTTTGCACTTGCTCACATTAAACATTATCTGCCATTTAGATGCTCAGTCTCCCAGTCTCATAAGGTCCTCCTGTAATTTTTCACAATCCTCTTGTGATTTAACAACTTTGAATAGCTATCAGGCTTATTTTCAAAAGTGATCGCCGGGCATCTTCCGACATAAATCGGGAGATGGCCGGTGATCTCTCAAAAGCGGCAAAATCCATATAATCGAAAGCTGCTTTTTTGACAGCATCGCTGCTTTCCCGTCGCCGCGCTGGTGAAAGTTTGAGGGGGCGTGTCGGCGGCATAGTGAAGGCAGGACATGGGTGGGCATGGGCGTGGCTACCAGATGGCCAGCTTTTGCGGACAATGGGAAAAAAAGGCGGCGTTAATCATTATTTCGCCAGGTTTTCTTGGTCCTTTTATTTTCACGACCAAGCCTCAAAAAGGTGCCCCAACTCACCAGATGACCACCGAAGGGAATGGGGGATGACCTCCCTGTAGTCCCCCAGTAGTCACCAACCCCCTCCCACACTAAAAAAATAAAAATAAACACCTTTTTTAACCAGCCTGTATGCCAGCCTCAAATGTCATACCCAGCTTCCTGACAGCAGTATGCAAGTCCCTGGAGCAGTTTTTAATAGGTGCAGTGCACTTCAGGCAGGCAGACCCAGGTCCATCCCCCCCCCCCCCCCACCTGTTACACTTGTAGTGGTAAGTGTTGAGCCCTCCAAACCCCCCCAAAACCCACTGTACCCACATGTAGGTGCCCCCCTTCACCCATAAGGATTATGGTAGTGGTGTAGAGTTGTGGGGAGTGGGATTTGGGGGGCTCAGCACCCAAGGTAAGGGAGCTATGTATCTGGGAGGTATTCGTATATATTTTGTAAAATTTTTAGAAGTGCCCCCTAGGGTGCCCGGTTGGTGTCCTGGCATGTCATGGGGACCAGTGCACTACAAATGCTGGCTCCTCCCACGACCAAATGCCTTGGATTTCGCCGGGTTTGAGATCACTGGCATTTGTTTTCCATTATCACTGAAAAACAAAACCGAACTCTGGCATTTGGCCGGGCTAAACCGTATTATCGAAAAAAAAAGATGGCCGGCCATCTTTTTCGATAATACGGTTCCGGCCAGCGGACTACTGCCAAAATAGTTCGCTGGTGTGTGAGAAAACAGCAAGGCAAACATTCCACCAAATCCAACTTGGAGGATAACAACAAAAGGCAGACGTAATAAGAAGATAAACAGTCTTTATTTAAAATCCAAAGGCTCCAAGAGATTTACACATCTGTGCCCAACATGGCCATGTTTCGCCTTGAAACGGCTATGTCAGGGACTAAGTTAATTGCTCCTTCCTCTGGGTGTTTTTGTATAATTGAGAAAAAATGGGCTCAGCACAGATCTTTTCAGCACCTAACTATTGGCGCTATATACAGAATTCCCCTCATATGCTTTGGCCCTTCTGCTAATAATAAGGCTCACAATGATTTCTGGATATGTTCACATGCATTGATGTTTGCAAGACGGCAATAAATACTTGCAGACCTATGGGTACTATTTACCTATGGGCCTGTCATTTTCAAAGGGAAGCTCTCTTTACCCTTTGTACTTTACAGGCGCAAAACACACGATGTAAAGTAGTGTATCTGCAAAATGAAATCATTAGGTGTACCTTAGTGTGCCTGCCCTAATGTCACCTCCAGTGTCACTCATTTCTGTATTCCGGGTCCAATTTTCAGAAGAATTTTTCCAAGATCAAACATTTGCTTATCCCCTGAAAACTTCTGAAATAGCCTCCAAGTAGGCCAGATAGGTAAAACTTTTTCTTCCTTTCTCTGTCTGTGATGGTGGTGGTGGTGGTGGGGGGAACGTAGTACATCTGGTTCTAATGGCTACCTTATTGTACAACCTAGATTGAGTTACACTTCTGCAAGCAGCTGGCATTCTATGGATGAGTATTTATAATTTGGCATTAAACATATCTTAGCAATCATCATTTTACATTCTTATAGTTGTAGCTCACAGATCACTGTGCTTCAGAAGCTGCCGGGATATGGAGCTGTTTTGCCAAGATAAAAGCAGCTGTAATTGAGCTCCAGTTCATTGCAGCCATCTCACCCAAACCCAACGATGAGGAAATCCTACTTTGATTGTCATCACTGCATACCACCCTAGAGGATTATACAGAAAGCTAAACTCCCATTCAGCTTTACATATAAAGACAGGCCAATTTTTAAACTCCAAGGGTCCAATATTCAGCACGAGTTAACCTGCCAATAATGGCCGCCGACTGGTTAATTTGTATCTCATTGGATAACTGGTCACAACTCGGGCATTCGGCACACACTCAGACGTATCAACCCCCGCCCCCTTCAATACCACACTACAAGCCGTATCTTCGATAGAATTGGATTTATTTTGGCCGCAGCCAGGAACATCAAAATTGTTACAACTTAAACAAATTACATTACATCTTCTACTAATCATTATGCCAGCATGCATTTCTACCCGGGTACACAGCTTCTATACGTAGTTGCATATTCTGGGCCACAGGCCAAGCCGTACCAAGCCCCTGTGGCCCCCTGTGCTGTTTTCCAAGCACCCGATGTCACTTGGTGTCTCCCGTTGAAGGAGGCACCTACCACATTTACAAAATGACGTTCTAGGCCTCCCGGCCGCCCAAGCCAGGAGACAAGCTGTATACACGTTGTTTCCCGTTGAAGGAGGCACCTACCACATTTACAAAATGACGTTCTAGGCCTCCCGGCCGCCCAAGCCAGGAGACAAGCTGTATACACGTTGTTTCCTTATAACAAGGCTGCTCACATGCAAGCCTACCATTTGCATCAACTTGATAATTTTCCACACAACTCTTTCTGCAGCAGTAGTTACCCCAAACTTGTAACTGTTATGTGTCAAGCTGCTGTGTACCCATTGCTGGCTGTGCGTAAACATTGTAGTCTAACGCCTCGCTGCGACAAATCTTGCCTCTCAAGTGGGTGGGCGGGTGGGCGTTGCTCTTCTCCTGCTTCCAAATTCAAAAGGACTTCCTGTGCAGTTCAAATTCCTCTCTCCTCCTCCCTTGCTCCTCCCCTTTTTTCCTGCCCCCTCCCCTTGCTACCCCTTGTTTCCCTCCCACTACTACCTCTGCTCTCTAGCTGGGCCCTCCCTGTACCCTCCCCCACACTTCTGTCTTTGCTGGCCTTCAGCCCAGTTGTGGTCGGCCCCCCTTTAATGGGTGTGCCTGGTTCTCAACTCGGGCATTCGGCACACACTCAGACGTATCAACCCCCGCCCCCTTCAATACCACACTACAAGCCGTATCTTCGATAGAATTGGATTTATTTTGGCCGCAGCCAGGAACATCAAAATTGTTACAACTTAAACAAATTACATTACATCTTCTACTAATCATTATGCCAGCATGCATTTCTACCCGGGTACACAGCTTCTACACGTAGTTGCATATTCTGGGCCACAGGCCAAGCCGTACCAAGCCCCTGTGGCCCCCTGTGCTGTTTTCCAAGCACCCGATGTCACTTGGTGTCTCCCGTTGAAGGAGGCACCTACCACATTTACAAAATGACGTTCTAGGCCTCCCGGCCGCCCAAGCCAGGAGACAAGCTGTATACACGTTGTTTCCCGTTGAAGGAGGCACCTACCACATTTACAAAATGACGTTCTAGGCCTCCCGGCCGCCCAAGCCAGGAGACAAGCTGTATACACGTTGTTTCCTTATAACAAGGCTGCTCACATGCAAGCCTACTATTTGCATCAACTTGATAATTTTCCACACAACTCTTTCTGCAGCAGTAGTTACCCCAAACTTGTAACTGTTATGTGTCAAGCTGCTGTGTACCCATTGCTGGCTGTGCGTAAACATTGTAGTCTAACGCCACAGGCCACGGCAACGACACCTCGTTTGCCGTGGTCCCCCACCCCTCCTGGCTGCGGTCATGCCCTAACGCTATGGCTTGTATCTATTCGCAAGTCATGTGGGATCGTATGACTTTTAATGCACACAAGAATGCCTGAAGCCTCCCTCCCTTACCTATACCCTGTTATGGCTACTCTATCGCTCTGACAACCCAGGCTCTCACTGTTCGGTCTCACTGCTGCCCTTCTATGCGCCCACCGCCTTTCCCTGTGCCCAATGTACATACAAGTGATGAGTGACCGCATATCCAAATCCGCTGCAGCTCATTCTGGATATGGATACCTGTAACAGAATATAATCAGAAGCAACATGTTAGCACAGTGCAAGCAACCATTATCACTTTGCTGTGGATGCCTTAATGGGTCCAATGTACCGCTTGTATACACTAGATGGGTCTGATGTAGCGCTTATATACATTAGGTCGCCATCGGCCCAGTCTTTTGATGGCCTCTATGGACACTCCTAGCGCTGCCACTGCCGTAGCTGCCCTAATCCTAAATGAGTGGGTACTGTACATAGTGTATGAATCAGCAGGCTGGTCTTTGGTCTTTGTTTTAAGTCGGCTTAAAGGTTCAGGACAGGGCATGTCCGTTCCGATCCATTTTGATTTGTGAATAAGTAGGTCAGTTGCCGCGGCTGTAATGGCCGCGTCACGTATTAAGAGGGACATGCCATGGTGGGCATGCTTGTACGTAGCCACCAACTCACTGACTCGCAGAGCACCATGCAAAGCTAATGAGAATGCGCATTTGACTCGACGGCCCTCAAACTCAGTGTCACTTATCTCCTCTAATGATGCAAAGAGACGGCCCATTTCCCTGCCGGTACTGGGTTTTCTTTTACCTGGGTAGGGTACTCCCGGCCTGCCCCATCCTTTCATCAGTCTCGTGACAACAAATGACCTAGACGGATTTTGGACAGCCACCGCTTTGGCGAGAAAACTGATGGCTGCGAACATGATTGAGACCTGGTTTCTGCTAATTCCCTTCATACATGCCGGGGGCCGGGAATATATCAGTACCACCCTTCTCTTCTAAGTGTTGACTATATGTGCGGTTGTGTATCTTGTCCGCGAGATATCTGTTAACTATCGCAGCATCGGGTCCCATTTCCGGGTCTGCGCTCTAAAAACGAGAAAGAGCATCCACTATAACCATTCTCCCTGCCTGGTATATGTTTAGCTGTAATCACTGCGGAACTATCTGTCTGCACACATAACTTGTGGGAAGTGCATGGCGGACAACTACTGCCATATTGTCTGAGGGAATTACAATTGACTTGTGAGATATGCCAGGTCCCCCCAGGAAACATGATATCCTACGTGGTCCCTGCTGAAACCCGAGCTTGCTGCGCACCACGCTCCCTGGAAGTAAATCTGCCGCATCTGTAAAGAAAATGCAGGGCTTCCGTGAGAGTGGGTGAATCGTGCCAAAATGAAATCCCATGGGCCAAGAACCTGCTAAATCTCGCTTGATGTCCTGTGTACGTCTGAGATGAAAATGCGCTTTGTTGGTTCCCGATGTTGCTAAAGCTATTGGGAATCACCCTTATTGCGAAGCCTACTGGACCCAGGAGTTCCTGTACCTGCTTCAGCCTTGCTTTTTTACAGTGCCACCTCGTATTCGCCGCTCTGGCAAGCTTATCAATTTTGTCAGCCGGCAGTCTGGAACATCTAGTTCCAATTCAATACCTATAATGTAAGGATTCGCCGTGGGTCTACTGTTTTTTCAACGGCTAATGGGATGTCCAATTTCTGTGCCAAGTGGATAAAGACCTGTAAAACATCCGTCCACTCTTGTGATTCCCGGTCTTTGAACAGGAAGTCCTCCAGATGAGGACCAGAGACCTAGCGGGGGCTAGTTGCTCCACTACCCCGTGCACAAACATGCTAAGCTCTTTGAAGTATGCGCACTAGATGTGGCCACACATGGGGACATATTTATCGCAATAAAACCTCTCCTGGAACCTGACACCTAACAAGGGAAAGGGCTGTGGGTGTAAAGGCAAGGTGCGAAAAGCCGAATCTCCGTCCACCTTAGCCCAATGTGCCTAATTGCCTTGCCGCCGAATTATTTGAATGGCATTGTCTACAGATGCATATTGTACTGTACAGCTGCTATGGTCAATGTAGTCATTTACTGATGTTCCTATGTGGCGGGACAAATTACGACTGGGCCTACCTTTCCCCAGCTCCTTCCTTGGTATTATGTCTAGCGGAGACACTGTTGTTGCCTTGAAGGGCGGGTCCTCAAACAGCCCCGCTATGCAGCCTAGCAATAGTTCTTTGGTAATCTTGCCTGCAGCTATCTGTCGATGCATGTGAATCGAGGATGCATTGTTGGGGTAGTGTTGTCACTGTGGTGTTGTCCTCTAATATGGAATCATGCAACCTGATTGGAAACCTGTGGTGATGCACCCGTTCTGTCAGGGTAACGGGCTAACCTTGAAGCTTGATGGCTTCCAGACCCTGTCCTGAGTTAATAGGTTGCTTTCTCCTGTCTCATAAGCTTGATGGGGGGAGCGCTAGCTCCCTCAGTACCCTGTCCCGTGTTACTAGATTGCTGTTCCCTGTCTCTGGGGAGCCTGCCTTGCCCTGCAGCATGCCTGCCCGCACGGGCGTGTCGGGTGCTAGGTGCAATGTCCGCTGCCTCCGTCCTGCCTTTGTCCTGACGGCATTGCCTGACAGGACTACCACTGTTGCTGACCAGATATGAATGGATTGTCTGCACTGCTTTCTTGTAAATTTAATATCTTAGTTAAGCCATCCCGTCCCCTAAATATCTCATGCGCTTTTAAAATTATATTCCATATCCCACACCAAGTCCGGGCCCCTTTCCGTTTCCTTCACTATAGTGAGTGTCCTGAGTATGTGAACAGCTGAGTGTGCTAAGTATGTGAACAGCCTCCGACCAGCCCATGAAGGACCCAAATATCTTGGGCTTCTTATCTGTTACGCTACCCCTGCCTACGGTACCCTCCTCATGCAACTCCCACACAAGGAGGGAGAAGATATCGATCCACCTGTATTGTGAGAACGGTACCTAATGCATCGCTCCTGTGATTAAGTACTCCCACATCCTGACTGGTCCCCTGTGCACCGACCGGTGCCACAACCGCATTCTGTCCTGCCATATTGGGCTCCGTTACCCGTTCTTATCGTCCCATACTGCATATCTAGTTATGTCATGCGTCTGCGCTGGAAGGAGTGTGGTGCTGTCATTAGACTTACCCCTTGCCGGTACTGGCGGTAGCCCCGCAACTATGGAGGTGGAGTCTGCGGTGCTGCTACCTCCCTTGCAGGCCCCCGCACCGTCTGTGCTTGTGGTGTAGGTCCACTGTGACTTCTAAGGTCTGGGGCCACAGCACTCCGCGTCTTAGCTGGCGGAGTTTTGGTGGGCCGCTTGGCTGGCCTTGCTGGTGCATATGTCTCCTTCGCACACTACAATGACATTACTGCAATGGAGAGACTAAAAGAATAGACAATTTAAAGCAAAATGACCTCATAATAACTGATTGTGGTGACGCCGGCTTCCTCAATCGCTGCATGCATCCTATGGTGCCTGTGTAAACTGTACCCTCCTTGCTCACAGCTACATATCCGACTGCATGCTGTCTGCGCAGTGCGCCCTTCCTTAAATGGCTGGCCTAAAGCCCCACGGGCGATGGCTGTTACATTCAAATTTGGCCTGGTAGTCAAAACGGCTGCCGTATGCAAAATGGGCCGCTAAAATTAAAATGGCCAGGCCCCTGTAAATCCGGCAGATAAATCAGTAAGACTGGTGGTCCTTCTATCAAAATGGCCACCGTTTTCAAATTAGCTGCTTTAGTCCACGTGGCCGCTCTAGTAAAAATGGCCGCTAAGTGCACATGGCCCTCTAGGACTAACACTGTTGTACCAACCCTTCCCCCCGTGGACATGGTCCTAACGGCAGCTGAGAGTAGCATACTGTAACCGATATGTTTGTCTGATGCCCCTAAGTACTGTGTCCCGCTATGCTGGCACCAAACGGTATGATATCAATTGTTCCAGCCTATGCCGTGTGTCAAAGACACAAATGCGTGCGGTATCCAAGGTGGCCGCTGCGGTTAAATTTGTATTTGGAATGTCCATTCTAGTGAATTTTAGCGCCATAAAACTGGCTGCCTTTTCCAAATTTTACTGCTAGTCAGAATGGGCGGTGTATTGAAAGTGGCCACCGTTTTTACAATCGGCACTCATGCAAATTGCCACCCTATCAAAATTGACCGCTGCCGTACGTGCCTCTGTAGGTTAATGGCCGACTATATGGGCGGGCAATTACAACGCGTAGCGAAGCACATGTCCCGCCAATTTGGGACTCCCCCTAAGTGGCCCGCAAGAGAAGACCCTGACTAGCGAGGATCGCAATGTGGACGTTTCTGCAAAAACCCGCATCTCAAATATCGCATGGCAGACCAATCATACAGACATGGCGCCGGTAAGTAACGTTTAGGATGAAGCGTAGTCGACCGAGTAGAAAACACAGCATGGCCATAGTGCTGCGTGACATGGGCAGCTTATACAACATGGGCAACTTATACCGCACTAAATTTTACCGAATTAGATAACACGGCGTGGCAGACCACAATGGGGCTTGTATAGCTCTGCGTGGCCTGGGCGGCTTATACAGCATGAACAATTTATACTGCACTCATTTTTGCCGCATTACATCGAAAATCTGGTGTGGCCGGCCATAACGGGGCTTAAGGTCCGTCGCCGTAATGGCATGGACGGCTTATACCGCATTTATTTTTCAAATTAGATAACACGGCGTGGCCAGCCACAACGGGGCTCGAAGGTCCGTTGCTGTATAGTGCGTAACTGTCGGCCAATTATTAGTGGCCGGCCATCACCGCATCTTAACGTGCGGTGTGCCGTTGAGGCAGGAGAAGAGCAAAAATGACGTACCATTAAAGGTGTTTTCGTCTCCCTGAGATAGTTTGCGCCTCGGTTCAGTACTGTGCACAAGGTCTTCCTAGTCGTGCCTCAGTGCCGTGCTATGCACTGCAGATTGTGAGCACTGCATGGCCGGCCAAAAATGGCAACCGCGCTGTGGCAAACCCATCTGCCATGCGCCATGGGCAGCGAATGTGGGACTCTAGCTCTTCTCCTGCTTCCAAATTCAAAAGGACTTCCTGTGCAGTTCAAATTCCTCTCTCCTCCTCCCTTGCTCCTCCCCTTTTTTCCTGCCCCCTCCCCTTGCTACCCCTTGTTTCCCTCCCACTACTACCTCTGCTCTCTAGCTGGGCCCTCCCTGTACCCTCCCCCACACTTCTGTCTTTGCTGGCCTTCAGCCCAGTTGTGGTCGGCCCCCCTTTAATGGGTGTGCCTGGTTCTTTCTCAGTGGCATTTAACCAATTATCACTGATCAAAATGCCTAGTTAGCGCCAGAAAGAAAGCTGGTGATGTTGAGGGGTATGACTGTTTAAGTCCCAATATTCAGAACTTAAACAGTCATACTTAGTGGCCAAATAAGGTTGCAAAAAAAAAAAAAAAAAAACAGGCCTATCTTTGCCTGCTAAGCCATGGCTGCTTAAGTCCCCCAGATGTATCAAGGGAAACACAGCTACGCCGGAAAAAATTTTTGCAGAAGAAGCAAGAACTGATCAACTTGGGAGCAACTTTTTTCCTAAAATTTCCTTGCAAGTGTTTAGTCACCTACCGAACTGAGAAATTTATCTTTTTTGATCCACCCCAACTAGAGTTGTTTATAACATCTAGAAAGATGGAAGGAGCAGCTGCTCCATCCACCAATAACGTTTGATAAAATAAGGCGTCTTGAAAACGTCTGACCTATTGTTTCATAGTAATATTTGCCTGTTATTTTATTCCAACTAATTTTGTACATTTTGAACTCCCACAATGTGGACTTATATTGGAGTGAAGGGGTGAAAAAGTGTAAATGTTTCTTTCTTTTTGATGAGATTACTTGTTCACCCAATTTTTTCCTGTTACAATATTTATATGCTTGTAAATTATTTGAAAATTTCATAAATAAAATTTTTTTAAAAAGTCTGAATATTGACTTAAACGGTCATGCACTAGCTGTAAGAACATAAACATTGCTATACTGGGACAGACCAAAGGTCCATCAAGCCCAGCATCCTGTTTCCATCAGTGGCCAATCCAGGTCACAAGCCCTGGCAATATCCCAAAACAGAACAATATATTTTATGCTGCTTATCCTGGAAATACTGTAAAAAGGATTAGGCGTTCTACTTATTAAGTTATCAAAACTCAACAACCAAAAACAAAAAGTAGAAAATAGATAAGTGTGTGTCACATAGTATGATATAACTTAAATTTTTGGGGATGTCTCATAGATAATAGTTTGGCTGTATGTTATGACAAAATATTTTTGTCTGGCAGCCGTAGCAGTTTTTAATCATTGACTACCCCCTCCATCCAAAATATGATAAATAGTAATAAAGATGAATATCATGTAAAAAGTACTTAGAGCACACACTTATAATGGTAGGAAGAAAACTATTTGTACAACCACCAATCAATCAACAAAATAACTTATCTTGTGTATTTTGTGAATATGATAAGGAGCAACCAGGAACCTTCGTTATCCCGACAGGACCTGTTTCGCCAAATTGCTTTGTCAAGGGATAATCCTGCAAAGCCATCAATATATAACAAAGAATTAATTAAACAGATTACACCAAGAATGTTAATACATGTGTCATCTCTAAATGAAATCCTCCTAGAAAACTAAGCTCAAGACTTACGGTTCCAGCTTCCTGGTATATCTTATGCTCACTCTATCTTAATGCAAAGATGGCGGCGGCGTTCTTTTCTATATAAAGAGTCAGCACCGGAACTGCTGAGTGCTTCCCGTGCGTCATTAATGCCGTAAACGTCATCTGTGAATCGGCTAAACGTGATACGCTGCAACCTTATAGAAAGCAACCCCAATGCATATATGTATTTAAACCTCCTGGTTCGATCGTATCTAGATTAAAAATCCAATAAGACATTAAGTCATTATATACTATGATACCTCAAGACGAGATGTTAGAAGTGGTTGAAATGATTTTGGACAGTAGACCCAAACCACATGATGTTCCTACGTCTTTTCTCCTCTCCCTCACAAAATTGGCTCTTTGCAAGAATTTCTTCAAATTTCAAGATCAATTTTTTGAACAAATTTCCGGTGTAGCGATGGGGGCGACTTTCGCTCCGACATTAGCTAATCTTTATATGGTAGCATTTGAACACAAATGGTTAACATCGTCTCCTTTTTTGCCTCACATCCGCCTTTGGCGTAGATATATTGATGACATCTTCATGTTATGGCAGGGGAATACCAACTATTTATTGGACTTTTTTGCGTGGCTGAACTGTTGTCATCCTAAAATTCAGTTCACTATGACTTTTTCAGCAGAGACCATACATTTTCTAGATGTGGAAGTGATAAAAATAAAGAGTGGTTTTTTGACTAAAGTATACTCTAAACCCACCGATAGGAACACCATTTTAGAATATGGAAGCTGTCATCCGAGACATTTAAGAGACAGCTTGCCGTTTTCACAGTTCCTTCGTTTTAGAAGAATTTGCACTTCCGATACTGATTTTGTCACTCAATCCACTAAATTTTCCAATGAACTCCTGTCGCGTGGCTATCCTAAATCTGTCCTAAAACGTGCGTTTCGTCGTGCTAAATACAACAACAGAAACCTGTTATTAAAGACCAAAGAACAAGTTCACCCTGACGAATCAACTATGACATGTGTAATGCGTTTTGTCCCTAAAGGTGAAAGAATAACTAAGATTATTAAACAACACTGGGACATCATGCGTACACATCCCCTTTTTAAAGAGCTGGGAGTCAGGACAGCTTTTTCCCGGGCAAGGAATTTAAAGGAGATCTTAAGTCCTGCAATGCTACCAGTGACAAACACAGTAGAGCAGTCTATTAAACTTGGTCATTACAAGTGCAACAAAAAAAGTTGCAAAACTTGTGAGTTAACTATTGAAACAGATAGTTTCTGCCACAAGAATCACATCCATAAATTACTTAATCACACTACCTGTCAGACGACTCACATCGTATATAGCATTCGGTGCCCTTGCGATAAAATCTATATAGGTAAATCCAGCAGGTCGCTTAATGTCCGCATGACTGAACATAGATCTAGAATCATGGCAAGAAATATAGGTGCTCCATTAGTGCAACATTGCATGGACAAAGGTCACACAGTAGACATGCTCAGATGTCAAGTTATAGAACATGTAACTACACATTCGAGGGGAGGCGATCGCAACAGGAAATTGTCACAGCGTGAATCTTATTGGATTTTTAATCTAGATACGATCGAACCAGGAGGTTTAAATACATATATGCATTGGGGTTGCTTTCTATAAGGTTGCAGCGTATCACGTTTAGCCGATTCACAGATGACGTTTACGGCATTAATGACGCACGGGAAGCACTCAGCAGTTCCGGTGCTGACTCTTTATATAGAAAAGAACGCCGCCGCCATCTTTGCATTAAGATAGAGTGAGCATAAGATACCAGGAAGCTGGAACCGTAAGTCTTGAGCTTAGTTTTCTAGGAGGATTTCATTTAGAGATGACACATGTATTAACATTCTTGGTGTAATCTGTTTAATTAATTCTTTGTTATATATTGATGGCTTTGCAGGATTATCCCTTGACAAAGCAATTTGGCGAAACAGGTCCTGTCGGGATAACGAAGGTTCCTGGTTGCTCCTTATCATATTCACAAAATACACAAGATAAGTTATTTTGTTGATTGATTGGTGGTTGTACAAATAGTTTTCTTCCTACCATTATAAGTGTGTGCTCTAAGTACTTTTTACATGATATTCATCTTTATTACTATTTATCATATTTTGGATGGAGGGGGTAGTCAATGATTAAAAACTGCTACGGCTGCCAGACAAAAATATTTTGTCATAACATACAGCCAAACTATTATCTATGAGACATCCCCAAAAATTTAAGTTATATCATACTGTATCCTGGAAATAAGCAGCAGATTTTTCCCAAGTCCATAATGGCTTATGGACTTTTCTTTTAGGTAGTTAGCCAAACCTTTTTTAAACCCCGCTAAGCTCACTGCTTTTACCACATTCTCTGGCATCGAATTCCAGAGTTTAATTACATATTGAGTGAAAAAATATTTTGCCTGATTTGTTTTAAATTTACTACTTTGTAGCTTCATTGCGTGTCCCCTAGTCCTAGTATTTTTGGAAAGGATAACAAGCGATTCATGTCTTCTCATTCCACTTCACTCATTATTTTATACTTTCATATCTCATCTCAGCTGTCTTTTCTGCAAGCTGAAGAGCCCTAGCCGCCTCGGCCTTTCACCATAGGGAAGTCATCCCATCTTCTTTATCATTTTCGTCACCCTTCTCTGTACCTTTTCCAATTCCACTATAGCTTTTTTGAGGTGTGGTGACTAGAATTGCATACAGTATTCGAGGTGCGGTCACACCAAGGAGTGATACAAAGGCATTATAACATCCTCATTTTTGTTTTCTATTCCTTTTCTAATAATACCTAACAGTTAAAGCTCTGCCTGCTGCTAGCTGAATATCGGGGGGGGGGGGGGGGGGGGGGGGGGGGGAGGGGGGGAAGCAAACATCAGAAATGCAAACTGCAAACAGGAGAGGTTATTGGAGGATGAAATAGAAACAAAAGTAACTGAAATCAAGTATGTGAACGGTGCCACAGATAAATTAAATCTTTCTATGAATACCCTACTGAAATGTGAAATGATAATGCTTTCTGTAGGGTCTCTGGGAATCTGTAGTAAAAAGATTGTAGGTTTGACTAAAGACTGCTTATTCTTGTAGTGCTGATAGAACCTCCCAAATGCACCGCTTCCAGCCCTAGACATAATCAAAGTCAATTTTAAATATCTCCTAGCAAATATATGGAAATGCAATATGTGATACAACCACAGAATGGCATGGAGTTGATATTCGAAGTGAGTTAAATGGCCAGACAAACTCCCGACTGTTTAATCGCTTGTCTGGGGCTAATGGGGCATATTCAGTTGCACTTAACTGGATGCCCAGTTAGTGCCTAGGTCAAGACTGGTTACTTTGTGGATGATTGGAGGGCAGTATCGACACTTAGCCAGTTGTGACAATATTCAGCCTTTAACTGGCTAAGATAACTACATAAATGGGACCACATGAAATACAGTCCTATCTTTACATGGTTCAGTGTAACTAGTTAAGTGCTGAATATTGCATTTAACTGGCCATGTTTTAGCCTCCCACGTATGCCCAGTATTGGTGATAACTATAAATTGAAAAAAAGTTGTGCTAACTTTATACGTTACCATATCTAGGAAGCAACAAATTCAAACCTACCAAACGATATTTGATAAATGAAAGGCAAATTCATGCAAATGTTTACATTATCCCCTGGATTCTATATAGCATGACTAGATTACAGCATGGAAATCCAGGTGGATTCTATAATAATGTGTGTAACTTAATTAGCTCAACAAGCTAATCATCATTAACAGCACTTAACAAGCAATAATAAGCACTAATTGGCATTAATTAGAATTTACACACACAGATCTCTAAGTATATTCTATAATGCAGTGCACCTAAATTTTAATGCGTGCAGGCAAAAAGGGACGGGGAAATAGGCATTTCGTGGGTGTTCCAAAATTTATGCGTGTTGTTATAGACTATGACCCAGTGCCTGTAAATCTACTCACAGGGCCATGGGCAGAGCTAACATTTGTACACCTTACAGATTACTATACATTACACAGTAACACAGTAATTAATGGCAGATGAAGTCCATCCAGTCTGCCCAACAAGGTGGCCAAAGGCACGCCCGCCACTCTGTGTGGGCCCCAGTCACCCATGCTTAAACACTGATTGTCAAGTCTCCACCATGCCAACCATAAAGGCAGCCAAATATGATAAGAGTCTTGGTTATTACCATATATCATCCCCAAATACTGCTGACAGTCAAAGTGTCTTCCCTCCTCCTTGAGCTGCACAGCACACAAATGTGGTCTGCTAAGCGAAAAGGTACCAAACATGGGGTATGTGACTTATTTATACCACAAGATAGAGGGATATCAACTGCATAGTCCTGCCAAATTTCAACCTCAGTTATGGACTAATTACATCTTTAAAAAATTAGAAACCTTTATCAATAAAACAGTAATTAACCCCAGAAATCACATCCCCACTTTAGGCACTTGCAGTTTTAGGCTGTAGAGCATGAAAAACATTAAAGTTGTGGAAACAAATTGCACAGTTCCATTCTTCTGATCCTATAGTACAGAAAACTTTCAAAAACGGAAGTTGCCCTGCCAAACTTTCATAGCCTTTATCTGTAACCCCACTTTTGGGGTCGTAAATGTTGAATTTGGGTGCAAACACAGGTGCCATCCCTAGACTTGGTATAAATGTGTGTGCCTCAATTTTAGCATCTTAATACAGGTTTATGCTATTGTTCAGTAAGAAAACTTACATGCATGTTTTTATAGGACAGTCTCACTAACCACAGAAATATTCGGGCTGATATTCTAAGCGATTTAAACAAGCAGGAGGCGCCCGCTTAAGTAGCTTCCTTCCACCTAACTGGGGATATTCAGCAGCACTTAACTGGCCACTGAATATCCCCTGAGACCACCCAAACAAAAAATGGGTAGGTTATGGGTGGCACTGGGGGCAGCACTGGGGAGGAGCCCCACGTTATGCAGGTGCCGGCAATATTCTGTGCCAGCACCTGCATAGCTAAGCGCCTTCATTTAGGACAGCTCAAGACCTGTCCTAAATAAGACCACTTAGTTATGTGGGTGCCGGATCTGAATATTGGGCCGTCCAGCATAACCTTTTTTAAGTCCCTGAGACCCGTCAAGCCCCCCCCCCCCAGAAGACCCCCTCCCCAGACCTACCTGTATCCCTAGTGGTCCAACAAGGTCACTGGAGGCAGGAGCGCAGCCCCCTCACTCCTGCCCCTTGTGGTGCTTCTCTAAAATGGCTTGCAGTACTACACGGAGTACCATGAGCTGAAGTTGAGAGGTCGCAGCAACCATTTTAGGCCAGTGCTGCAAGGGGCAGGAGCGAGAGAGCTGCGCTCCTGCCCTCAATGACCCCACTGAACCACCAGAGATACAGATAGGCCTGGGGGAGGGTCTGCCTGCACAGCTTGGGGGGGGGGGGTCTTGACCCAGGCTGGGAGGGGGAAGGGAAAGAAGAGACATTGGCGGGGGGGGGGGCTATTAAAAAAAAAGTTATGTGGGCCAGCCGGCCTGATATTCAGCTGGGACTGCATAACTTTTATGTAGCCCCTGCTGAATATCGGCCAGGCCCACATAAGTGCCAGGCACCCAGCACACCCAAATTAATCCTCCGATATTCAGTGCCAGCACTCGGATGAATATCAGGGGATACTTTAGCCAGTGATGATCAGCATTTTAAAAAACGCTGACCGCTGACAGGTGAGTATCTGGGTGATGGTGCCTTTGGCACCTTGTTATATAATTGCCTCCCAGTCTAATGTTTTTGCTTATTTCTGTGACCCAGATATGCAAAAGAAACATGAGAATGTGCAAGCCGTGAAGCCTGAAACCCAGGTACCTTCTTTTCTACAAGCTACAGCACTCTGTTGTACTTTTAAAGCAGCACATGCTGTGGTATGACATATAAAGCTATTCAGATTATTTTAAGAGCTCGACTCATCTCCAGCTGTTGCTCTAAATCATGCACTGATAAATCTAGGCAGCACAACCAGGTACCTATGTGCTTGTAGTAAACAATCCCCAAATTCAAGAAAAGCAGAAAATCCCAAAAGTAATTAATTCAGTATTATCTATTAAGTACATGACCATCTGCTTGTCTAACAGGTAATAAATCATTGCTAACCCAGTCGTGATGTGCTACCAATTTGTTATCAAGGGACGTTCAAATCTGCTGTTTAAAAAATCAGTTTAAGAAGTGGATTAGAGAAGCCCCAGAGCCACTTCCAAGATATCTCTGTACTTCAGTTAATACAATCCTGAGTCATTGAGGATTTTTTTTTTTCCATAGATACAGAATGGGAGAAAAGCCTTAATAAATCAAGCATTTTCCCTGTGTTCCACAACTAAACTGTTAATGTATAGACATTCATAGTAAACTACCATGGCTGAAATAACTCATTAGTAACATATTACATACAAAATGGTGGTTACTTTAGAAGCGCTATTCCTGTTTTGGATGTCTGAAAACAGGTATTTAGACGTCCATATTGTATTTTACAAAAGGCAGGATATAGATGTCTAACATTGCAGTACATCCATATGGAAAAAGGGTGTGGTCTAGGTATGTTTTGGGCGGGACTACAGAAGGGCTCAAAATATGGATGTCCAACTTCGATCACAGAAGAGGAAAGGACAGCCAAGTCTAAAAAGAGCTGGTACTTGTTACGTCCAGGTTACAGAAAGGTGTTCTGATTGAGCAGTTATCCACTGAATGGAGATAAAAAGGTCACAGTAGGTATTTTTCTGTCTGTGGAGTACTCACAATTAAAAAGAAAAATAAAAAGAAACAAACATTGCTAAAAGCTGCAGTGGAACTTGAAGTAGCAACCTCATGATCTCTGTTCTGGCTCTCAGCTGGCTGCTTTAACCATAAGGCTAACTTTCCACATGGACAGCTGGGTGGCCATTTTATAATATCAATGTTCCTCTGCTGCCACACAGACGTCCATGTCTCTCGTTTTGTCCTGTTCATAATTTGGATGTTTCAGTTTGTAAAATGGATGTTCATGCTGGATGTTTCCAAGCACGTGAATGTCCACTCACATGTATTTTAGAGCAGGCTGTATGTATCCTGTTCTAAAATATATGTGAAATGGACATCCATTTGTGACATACTGACTGGGATGCCCACATTCTGGGTTGGACATCCTTTCTAAAATGCCTCTCCACATACCATAAAAAGATCCAGACCACAAACATACATCAGAACATGAAAATGAAATCATCCAAGTTCTAATACCACCAGTCAATAAAATATAATCTAAAGCAATTTATGATACCAAAATATGAACTATTAGGGCAATTCTATAAGATCTCATATTTTCGGCCCTTTGCATATGTAAATGTCTCGAATACTAGCACTTACACAAATAAATGTAGAGGTATCCATATAAGTCCCAGCAGAGTGCCTAAGTAGAGGAGTAGCCTAATGGTTAGTGCAGCAGCTTAAGAACCATTACCCCAGATACAAGATAAGCATCTGTATATAATATGTTAACCACTTTGTAACCACAGAAAGGCAGTATATTAAATCCCATCCCCTTTCCTATTCTAAAAACATCCACTTAACTTTCAGAACCATAGAAAAATGAAGGCCTTATGCCATCTACTATCCCTTCCTCTCTCCTAGAGATCTATTTATTTGTGACATTTATATCCCACATTATCCCAAACAAGTTTGAGTTCAATGTGGCTTACAATAAACAGTATAGGATACATAACAAAGAATAATGCATGAGAAAGTAATTCGTTGTAAGAATCCAATTTTACAATACAATATCATAAATATAGCTATGGATGTTTAACATTTAGAAAATCTATTATGAATGAGAAATTGTACATGAAGCAAAGAGAAAAAGTTAATGGTAAATAGAGTAATAACCAATTCAGGTAATAATTAATTGTTTGAGATATGGTTCTTCTTTGTGTGGGTTTGTTTGAATAGGAACGATTTGAGGCTTTTGCGGAATCTAGTATATTCTTGTATATTTCTTATTTTGGGTGGTAAGGAGTTCCACCATTTGGTTCCTAGGTAAGTGAAGTCCTATGTACTTGGCCCAAGCTTTCTTGAATTCAGTTATGGATCCATAGAGGCACAGAGGGCTGGATTCTGTAAATAGAATGGTACCAGGAAAAAATCATGCTTGGTATTATTCTATATAGTATAGTCCTATAAAATAGTACTTAGAGTGGATTCCCGCACCCAACTTTTGGCATGAGGACTTACACCAACTGAAACTTGATGTTAATCCTGGCGCACAACCTGTAAATTCAGTAACACTGCACAAACTTTCTGGAATGCCCATGCCCCTCCCATGGCCATGTCACCTTTTGGGTTTGCGCAAGAAAATTTAGGTGCGGTTCTTCATAAAATTGTATATAGGCAGATGCACAGGCAACTCCAACATTAGTGCCAATTAATGCCAATAATTGATTGTTAGCAGCCAATTATTATGTTAATTGCTCATTAAGGAGTCCTTCTACTAAGCTGCAGAAAGCACTAACAAGTGCTTACCGCATGTTAAAATCCACTAACGTGGGTGCACTCAGGTATCCCATGGTAGTTTTGGGATTGGTGTGTGCAAGCCATGAGCTAAAAAATGGATTTTATTTTTTAGCATTGGGGCATGTCTGGGGCAATGAGTAGGCATGTTCTGCGCTAATCAGCGCAGCTACATCGCCATATGCTAAACGATTAGCATGCGGTTAGCGAGTGGGCCTTTACCGCCTAAGCACTAATGGTCATGCACTAATGGGAAAATTAGCATGTGGCCATTAATAGGAAAAATAGAAAATGGGGCCATTTTACTGCCATGCTAAAAGTAGCCTCAGCGCACAGGAAAGACCTGCGCTGGGGATAGTGCAGGCCACTTTTTAGCGCAGCTTGCTAAAGGGCCCCTAACTAATTATTGCAACTCAGGATCATGCCTAAATTTGGGCAATCTTTATAGAATACGGGGGTAAGTGCTCCCACATTAACTCTGCGTCAACTAGTTAATGCGTGCTAATCAAAACTCGCTACCTAATACATACAGGCATGCCCCTTCCAAAAAATATTTTTAAAAATTCATAAATGTGCGCATAGTGCGTGGAAAATGCAAAATTATTGCAAAACCCTTTAAAACATTTTGTGGGAAGCATTTTTCCATATGCTATGAACTTGTTAGGGCTTAACCCCCTTTAGAAAAAGATCCCCTAAAATAGGTACCTTTTTGGGATTTCTGCCATAGGCATGCACTTATAAAATCTGAATATGGAGGGAGAAAATTACCTTAAAGATTGCTGATTCCTTACTGTTCTCATTAATTATTACTGTCCTCCCAAGGTATTTTCCTTGGGACACATCTATTAAAGGAAACACAGTTGACATATGCACAGTAATACATTTTTTATCCATATTGGTCCACAGTTGTGGAATAGTCTTCCTCAAGATAGGAAGGACAATTGTGATTATTTGAAATTTTGCAAGTCAGTAAAAACAATGCTATCTTGTCAAGCTTTGGGGGAAATGCAGATTTTTTTTCCTGTTTCCTGCTTAAACGTTTATATATTACAGTGTTGCTGCAGCTTATATTGTTTAAAAATTGCTTTTAGGTCATAATTGTTTTTAAATTGTTGTTCCTTGCCTACTAAGGATGTGCATTGTTAGTGCACATTCAGTTCGTTAGGGTGCTTCAAAAAATGTAGTGCATGCAAAATTAATTTGATGCACACTAGCCTATGAATTAATGTGCATATAGTGATTTTGTTCACATTTAATACTTCTAGTATATATGTCAATTCATATTTAATGTCCAAAATGAACCAAAAAAATAAACACCCCAAAATCAGGTAAAATTCCAAAACATTCAAAAACTAAACAAATGTTCTGCCTGTGCACATCTCTATTATCTAGGGCACTGATCTTCATTCCCAGACCTTCAGGGCTGCCAATGGATCCGGTTTTCAGGATATACCTAAAGAATATGGAGGTAAAAAGAAGAGGCAGACTGGACAAAGAAACAGGTCTATTATTTTTTAATCCTCAACATGTTGTAGGCACCTAATACATTCATCAAAACACCAGTTTCTTTGTCCAGTTTGCCTCTTCTTTTAACCTCCATATTAGATTTTGTAGACCACTGGCCTTCCTGTTTTCTGCTATTCCTATTGAATATACATAAGAAAGATTCACATACAGTGGAGGTTCTGGCATGCAAATTTCTTTCAAGCATGCTTATTAGAGATATCCTGAAAACCTGACCTTCTTAAGGCCCTCAGGGACTAGAAATTAAGACCAAGGGCCAAGGATGTCTTTGTAAAGTATGTGAGTTATATGTGTAATAAAACAAATAGATAAAGAAGTAGGGAATCTCCTGGGAACTCACAGAATGGGTGGGAATATAAGAAATGACTGGTTTGGAAGATAGATCCTGCTTCTAATACGGGTAAGGTTAATGGGATTTGATACATAGGAGCCAACTTTTCAAAATGATTGGGGGTGCTGAATTTTTTTTTTACAGGTGGTGCATTCCCCCCTCCCTCTCCCCCATGCCCCCCTCCCCCTCGTCCCCCTCCCTCTCCCCTCCCCTGTCCCCCCTCCCTCATTCCCCCTCCACCTCCCTCCAAGTTCCAGGCTTCCCCCCCCTCCACCTCCCTCCCAGTTCCAGGCCCCCCTCCCTCTTTCCCTCCGAGTTCCAGGGCCCCCCTCCCAGTTCCAGTCCCTCCAAGTTCCAGGGCCCCCCTCCCTCCCTCCCTCCCAGTTCCAGGGTCATTCCTCCCTCCCAGTTCCAGGGTCATTGTCCCTCCCTTTCGCCCTTCGAGTTCCAGGCCCCCTCCCTCCAAATTTTAAAAGTCATCTATCTTACCTTGTCGTGGTTAGGGCGGCAGCAGTGGTAAAAAGCATGCAGGCTCGGTGCTTAGTTCAGTTTTCCCTTCTCTCTCAGCTCTGGCCCCGCCCTTGCAGAAACAGGAAATGAGGGCGAGACCAGAGCTGAGAGAGAGAGAAGGGAAAACTGAACTAAGCACCGAGCCTGCATGCTTTGTACCGCTGCTACCGCCTTAACCCGGATGAGGTAAAATAGATGACCTTTAAAATTCGGAGGGAGGGGGCCTGGAACTCAAAGGGAGGAGTGAGGGAGGGAACAAACTTCCGGTGGGTGAACTATTGAGGGTGCTCAAGCACCCACAGCACCCACGGAGTCGGCACCTATGATTTGATATAACGCCTAACTTTCCTAAATACTCTGTTTGGAATAGGAAGCTGTTCATTAATCTGTACTAGGGTTAGGCAGTCGTTTGCGACAAAATCTACAATATTCTCACAGAAGCTGTGCCCAAATGAGCAGCAGTGTTGTAGACTATCAGACATTCCACACAAAAGGCACTGCAATACTCCAGATGTGATGTTAGTATTTATTTATTTATTGCATTTGTATCCCACATTTTCCCACCAAATGGCAGGTTCAATGTGGCTTACATATTGCTAAAAAAGTGGTTACAACATTTAGATTTGTAGAAGTCTAGTACATAATACAGAAGTACAATAAACGCTTAGGTTGATATATTAGTATATTGTGAGAGAGGTTAATATTATTGTTTTCCATTTCTGAACTTTTCGTGATGTATGGTGGAGTGGGATTAGGCAGATCCAGTGGGGAAAGACTTCTTGAAAATATGTGTTTTCAGTTTTTTTCTGAATTGTAGGTAGTTTTCTGTGAGTTTCAAAGTTGTGTGTCTATAAAGGAGAGGCTGATGGCATGTGAAGATTTGTATTTTATACCTTTGCAATTGAGGTAGTGAAGGGTTAGGTAGTTTCTTGCTGTTCTCGTCGCATTTCTTAATGGTAGATCGATAAGTTCCGTCATGCAATCTGGTGTGAGTCCGTAGATGATTCTGTGGACTATTGTGCATATTTTGAATGTTATGTGAGTGTTAATAGGAAGCCAATGTAAGTTTCTTAGGAGGGGTTTCACGCTTTCGAAGCGTGTTTTTCCGAAGTTGAGTCTGGCAGCCTGAGTATGACATATCAGAGTAGTTAAATCCTTGCTAATAAACCAAGGGTCAAATGCATGTAGTAAAAAGCAATGGTGAGGACATTTGAAATATGAACAAGGAAGGATAAATTATTTTCTAAGTAAACGCCAAGTTTCTGTCCTTTGTTTCACAAGCCAGGGAGGTTCTGTTGATATACAAATTAAGCTTGGTTTCCTAAGCATTGACTTATTGATTAACAAAACTTCAATTTTTTTCAGGGTTCAACTTTTAATTAGAGAATGACACGGGGACCCGGGGTAACCGCGGGGATGGGGAGAGGGACAGAGCCCATAGGGCAGGGATGTGAACAGAGCCTGTGGGGACGGGAACAAACTTTGTCCCCGTGCCATTCACTACTTTGAAGGCTGTTAATTAATTGGACAGTTATTTATATTTGAGTGATGCATGCAATGATGTTTTCATTTTTTTTGAAAAACAAGCAAAAGTGCTGGCCACAACTGGCAAAACTTGCATGGGGGATCTTGTACATTCCTGCTACCAGCACATCTTCAGAGAAGACATTTTATATTGAAGGAAGGACTGTGGAAGACAGGAGAGCTAAACTGAATCCTGAGATAGCTGATGACTTATTATTCATCCACAGATTAAAAAATCATAACAATGCTTCATAGGGCATAGTTCTTCCCCACTAGGGCATACAGAATGGGTTGTATTTTGTAGCCCTGGACAGTGGCGATCCTAGCCGGCATGACACCCGGGGCGGATCGCCGATGCGCCCCCCCCCCCCCGGCGAAATGACACCTCCCCCCATGGCGAAATGACACCCCCCCCGGGTGCACGCCGCTGGGGGGTGCCACGGCGCATGCCTGTCAGCTGAGTTCGCTAACTTTGCTGCAGCTCCCTCTGCCCCGTGGATTAGGGTTCCTTGGGGTAGTAGAAATCAGCTATTGTTGGGGTTGGAAGGTTAGAGGGTGGTGGTGTTATTGTAATTGCTCGCTATTATTTTTTTCTATTTGTGATTTATAAACAACAGTTGTACAGCATATTGTTCTTTTGTAAAAGGCTCCCATCATGCTCAAAATTGTGTGCACAATGTAATTGCTTAATGAGCCAATTAGCACTGATAATTGGGTGCTAACAATTATTGGCACTAATTGGCAATAATTGGAATTTTCACCTATATCTTTATAGTCACTATTCTATAAAGATGTGCATGTAAATTTTTCTGTGCAGATCAAAAAAGGGACTGTGGCCATGGGAGGGGCATCAGTGGGTCAGGGCATTTATAGCATTTGCATGCAGAGTTACAGACTTTGGTAGCTTCATCGCATGCCCCCTAGTCCTAGTATTTTTGGAAAGTGTAAACAGACACTTCACATCTACCCGTTCAACTTCTCTCATTATTTTATAGACCTCTATCATATCTCCCCTCAGCCGCCTTTTCTCCAAGCTGAAGAGCCCTAGCCGCTTTAGCCTTTCCTCATAGGGAAGTCGTCTCATCCTTTTATCATTTTCACCACCCTTCTCTGCACCTTTTCTAATTCCAGTTTCCTAGTACCACCTGCTGCGTGCAATCTGTTAGAATAGAGGTAAATAACTCCAATACTGGCCTACATATTCCTGTCGCTGCCGATCTTGATAATAGCGATTAGTGGTCAATAAGGTCAAAGGCTTCAAAGAAGCCTAAAGTGATAGAGGATAGAATATATCCCACCATCCATGGTTTACAGTTGGGCTTCCAACAGAGTAAACAGTACCACATCATTTCAATTGCCAATGCAAAATCCTAGTTGATAACAGCTTAAAATATTCTTAAAATATCTTCTAAATATCTGGCCCTGCACAATTTATAGTTTTGTTGATACAAAGAGTTTTTGGCATGTGATGATAACAACATCTAGGTGTTATTTAATTACTCCCTGTCATTTGAGTAGTTACCAGTTAAAAGCACTGATCTGGCAATCAGGGAAGCCTTGTTCAAATCCTACTGCTGATTCTTGTGATCTTGGGCAAACATTAGCCCTCCATTGCCCAGGCACAAAATAGATTGTAAACCCCATCAGTTGTATTTGATGGAAAACTGCCCAATCAATCAATCAATCAATCAATCAATCAACGGCCAGGAATAAAGCACTAGAAATTGGTATAAAATTCTCCTTTTCCAGAAAACCTGAAGATGAATTTTGAAATAAAATTCTAATAGCTGCACATTTCCAAGATACAGAAAGAAACCCCTCACACAATGTTGACAAATTTATAAAAATTAGTCCTAACAGCCATTAGGTGTGTCTTTAGCTGCCATAAGAAAAAGACATGTTATTGTCTTGAAAAGATGCTACAGATCTTATATCAAAGAAGATACCTAGCAATCTTTAAATCTGAAATGATCTGAAACAGCTAGAAAATAACTTACCATGAAAAGAATGTTCACCAGGAATGCAATCAGTGGTTCTACAACACATACATTGCTTCCCAACACGGTATGCACACCTCAGTTTCTTGCCTCTTGGATTACCTATTACAACCCAGCTGAGTACACCAATCACTTTGATTGGACTAAGACCTTAAATTACCTTGGGTGATCACAGGTCCCAAGATCAGCAGTCTTCACAAGATCCCGTCTCCCCATTAACTTGGCACATATTTTCAACATCTTTCTGGTGAAAAAAAGCAGAGAATATTTCACAAGATTCACTAGAGTACACAGGGGTGATTATACCATTTGATTTTGTTAAACTATTGACTGTTCTAAGCAGATCCTCAGAAGGGTTTAACAAACTTATGAAGAGAAAAACATCCTTTTTTTCTTAGCTATGAAAATTTCCCCTATTATATTATTACACTGATGATGCTTACAAGCTTATCTGTTGGAGTCTACATGTGATTTAAGCCAAAGATGCTCCAAACATTTGGCCTCTTGTTTAAAAGACACCAAGCTATTACTAAACCATGGCTATCGGTTCACTTTCTACACCTTATGTAACCTACAGAGTAACAGAAAGTCTACTTACCTAGCATAAGTAATTTTATTGCAACATCAAAATTTGTTATTCTAGTTGCCATAAATCTTGGCCAATTTGACTGGAGTCCAAATTGCTCTGTGTGCCACAAAATATAATGATTGAGTTAAAGCTTTTGACAGAAATCCCCATAAGGATTTATCCTAGAAACAAGTTCCATTTGTATACCTCAAATTTATCAACTATATCATTTTCTGAACTCTATTCAGCTCTACTTATATAAGATTTTTCTAAGATAAAATATTAGAAATTAGACACAGCTTTGGCAAAGTCTAGAATGCTGCAACTCAGCGCTAGACATCATTTATCTACTGATTTATCAAAGACAGATTTATTATCATCCGTGCAATTTCTCAAAAGAATCAACTTAAATTTCAGGGCCCTAGCCAAAGAATAGAAGTTTTGGGAGTTCTTGAAGAGATAAGTTTCTCAGCCTTAATTACCTGATTCTTAGGGGCTAGTTTTATAACTACAAACATGATAATGTATGGGGTTTTTTTTATAAACCACTTAGTTGATCAAGTGGTATACAAGTTTTTTTAAATAAATAAATATTTGTCCATATTATGATCTGCTGGGTACTTGTGACCTCGACTGACCACTGCTGCAGACAGGATGCTGGGCTCCATGGACCTTGATTTGACTTGTCATGTTTTTTTTTTTCTTATTTTCTTATGCACATTCCCATCTGTGGGTTCTGGCTAATTTTCAGGACAAAAGTACGTGCATACTTTCACTCTAAAAATTTCCCTCGGAAGTTTATGCACTTACATTTATACCCGTCCTTTGATATACATTAATTTGCTGGGTTATTTTAATTACATATATGCATATTTTCAAACCTATGTGCACAAATGAGAAGCCCTAACCATTCTTGTATCCAGAAACACTTCCTCCCAATCTGGGTGAAGTTAGGCATGTGCAGACTGTATGCACATAGGGGGTAATTCTCTAACTGGACACTTTTATTTAGGTACCTCGAAGGCACACAGTAGGAGTCATTATATAGTGGAACTTAGGTGCCAAAGTTCATTTAACTGGCCAAAAATGGCTTCTGGCTGGTTAAATCGTCCATTCGGGGCTAACCATTCATTTTCAGCTGCACTTAACTGGTAAGTGCCACTGAAAATAACCGGTTAGCACCAAAGTAAAACATCAGCTATTTGGGGGGTGTTCCAGGAGCAGAGTCAGCACTTTGCCAGTTAAGTGCTTATATTCAGACTTTAATAGGCTGGGTTAACTGCATGAATGTCAGTACTTAACTGGCTGTTAGCCAGCTCTGCAAACCTAGAAATTCAATGCCAGAGCCCGGGCATGGCCCGGTATTGAATTTCCAGGTTTAGCGCCAGTGGTGGTCAACAAAACGGTGTCCGTTCTTATGCCATCAATAGAACTGCAGCAGGTACCCATGAAACATGTATTCTGTAAGTCACATATGGAAGTGCCAGTATTTATGTGTGTGTACTGAACAATGCTGCTCTTTTTTAGGAATGAATCTCCTGCTGAACCTCCTGCAACCACGTGTGTTTTCCCCACAGCCTGATAAGATTTTACAAAAAGATCCACATTCAGGGAGCCTTTTGTAAAATACATTGGAAAGTGTGAATGTGCCAGTGGTTAGAGCACTGGGCTATGAACCAATAAAACCAGGTTCAAATCACATTGATGCTCTTTATGATCTTAGGCATTTAGGGGTCTTTTTACAAAGGCCCGTAAGGGTTTATGCGCATGCAGCACATGTCAAATTGGCATTGCCGCACGGCTAGCGTGTGTGCCTGGCAGTAATTTGGAGTTTGGCATGCGCTGAAAACCCACGGTAGAAAATAATTTTCTATTTTCTACCACAGGGGCGTTCCCGGCGTTAATCAGCAGTTGGCGTGCACTGGACGCTTATCGTGCAGGTAACATGTGAGTCCTTACCGTTAAATCAATGGGTGGCATTAAGGGCTTAGGCCGTAGATGCGTGCTGGTTTTAATTTTGCCGCACATCATTTCCTGGTCCCAACATCCCCCCCTTTTTTTCCAGACACGGTGGAGAAATGATCCAGAACGCGTCCAATACACACGCCCACACTGCCACAGGCCACCTTTTGGTACACCTTTATAAAAGGGCCCCTTAGGGCTAGATTCAATAAATGGTACCCAAAGTTAGGTGCCGGGAAGATCTGCGCCAAGCTAGTATTCTTTAAAAGGCTCTCTGTAGGCGCTGCATAAGAGACTTATCCAAGTCCCAGCTGAATATCTTACAGGACCCGCATAAGGGATGCAGATACTCTCTGCTCATTCTATTCTCCCTTCCTCCCCTGTGATGCCAATCCCCCCTTCTCTCCCATCCCGATGTCAAGAAGGACCGATTCGCTCTTGTCTGTTGCAGCTCCCATTACAACAATCTTAGAATATATGTGTTTCTAGACCAACGTTCCCTCTAAGCTGTGCTGGAGTCCTCCAACCACAGTTCTGCAAGTAGCGATTGTATTTTCAATCACTAGGAACAAAGGGGTTCCCTGGAGCCCTACAGAGCTTGCCTGTCCCTCATTATTGAAAATGTGATGCCGAAAAAGCACCCCCTCCCCCCACTGGTAGGAATATAGGGGGAGGACTCCCACACAGCTTGGAGAAAGCATTGTTCTAGACTGCAGACAATGTCATATTTTCAGGTTATAAAAGCTATAATCTCTTTTCATCTGGACTGTGCCCTCAAGCCCCTACTAAGATGCCGTCTAACTTTCTTAGTTATCCTACCTACATCTGTTATATCAAGATTCACTTTCTGCCAGTCCAGGACATGTAAGAGACTGCAGTACCAACAATGGATACAAGGTGTCAATGCCTTATAAGCAGGGCTTTTTTTGAGGGGATACTTGGGGGTACTGAGTACTGGCACCTTTTCCATTGTCTGCTAAAATTGACCCATGGACCCCAAGTTTTAATGAAAGATCTCAGACTCTACACACCAATTATGCCTTGTCATAGATTCTGTGACTGGTTGCACGGAGCCTGGCTATTGTGGAATGGATCACCCCACCCCTGAAGGGTGGCCTGGCATTTGAGTACCAGCACCTTTTTCACTAGAAAAAAAAACCCACACACTGCTTATAAGAATGGGCAGGTTTTGTCTTTCTTGAACATGCATGCACACACTAAATAGCTTTGGGCCACACCAGATTGTGGGATTCTGGCACTGGAGTGAGCTGCACCAGAGACAGAAGCATTAGTAATGTATTTCAGGGAGAGTGAATGATGCCGTGGGAGGGAGGTGGAGGTGGGATACACTGGTGGCAGGATCATCCATAACAGCAGAAGTAATGCACAGTAAAACATGGCGTAAATGGCCGTGACTAAATTTGGTCATGTGGAGAGATGCTCAGCGTATTGTATACACTGTGTGGAAACTTAAGCCTATTTTATAAAAAAAATAGGCGTGCTTTAGAGAATATGCCTAGGCGGAATTTTTCTCCGAGTGGATTTTTCAGGTGCCATATATAGAACCTAGCCCTAAGCCTATTACACTCACCCTTCCAGAGCAGCACTCTGATGCTTTTCTGCCACCTATGTGCACAAGTGTACACTTACCTGCAAAGATGATGGTAATCTGGACATTTTATATGCTCGAGTGGTAATGTAGGTGCCCAGTTATAGAAGTGCCCTTTCTAAGTATGATGGATTTCATGGTTCTGTTCTGTCTTCTCTCTCCCAAGTGAGGTGCTGATCTAGCCAGAAACAAGTCATTGGTGAATTTAACAAGGGATGTTTCTGTAGAATGTAGAAAGCAAAAGCCAGTTTGGAGTGGATCAAGAATAGCTTGAGACGAAAGAAAGTCAAGACGGCAATGGTGAACGTGAGGTTCAAATAGCATGGGTGCAAAAGGGAGCAGGGAGATGGGACCATAATTGGAAGAGCAGGTGGGCTCCAGTGAAGGGTATTTGAGGAGTGGATCTAGGTGGCCCTGGGAGTCCTCCTGGAGTATGGTGAGAGGAATATACAGATAGGATGCAAACCTCCCCCAGGAACGCCGTCTCTTAAATGGATAACTTTTGACCACATTTAAAAAATTGATTTTTGCAATCCATTTTGGTTAACTCCAAAACCACTAAATCTTTTTTGCACATAAGTCTCTTAGAGCCCTGCTGATCCCACTGGCACTTTTTCCATATAGAGATTCTGAAGATGCCTCATTTGTTGCAGCTTTACTCAAAATTTGTTTTTTCCCTAAGTTTTATGATCAATTATTGTTATTGGTTTGTAGTTAGCTGTGGTTGTATTCAGGTTATGTTTTAGTGTTGGGTGTGTATTTAGGGGTGGAGAGTAGATGTGCCCAGTGTTAATCAGTTAGCAGAGATGCATCACCCTGTACTAACCGATTAGCACATGGTTTTTAACACGTCAGCCGTATCGCCTAGTAATTAGGTGGCAGTAAGGGTTCATGCACTAATAGCTACACGCCAATTGGGAAATTAGCACATGGCCATTAATGGGGAAAATAGAAAATGCAGCCATTTTACTTCCGCACTAAATGTGGCCTCAGTGTGCAGGAAACCCACATGCTAGTCATACCACAGACTACATTTAGCGCAGCTTAGTAAAAGGACCCCTGAACCTTTTATTTTTACATTTTGTTATCCTGTTTGACAATGTTTCTGTGCCCTACAGTTACTTGTCCCTTGCTTTGTACATCAAAATGATAAGGAAGTAACAACTATCTTACACAAAGATAAGATAATTGTGCCACTTATAGTCTACCTGGTTTTGTCCTTCTCAAACATGGACTCAATACTTTAACTCAAAGCCTCTTTTTTCTTTTTGGTCTGGGTGCCTTGTCTGTCTTGACTAGATTATAAGCTATTATATGTCTCTGTTTTGGGTTGCTTTGCCTGGTAACTCTGTACAAATGATGATAATAATAATCTCCAGTTACCATGGTTCCCATTGAACCATGAAGGATTCAATTCATATAATTAGAAATGAATAGGGGGTATATCACAGAATCTAAAGCTATGATTCACACATGTGGATTTCTTTGTCTTCCTAGATTGCTGATAAAATATACAGAAAATCAATGTTCTCACAAATAATCGTTAAATTGTAACAGAATTTCAAATCAAAAGGTGGGCCGGTAAAATAACAAAACGGATCTTCAGAATATTAATTTCATGGTTTCCTGATGACAGTGTGCAGATAGAGCTCAGAATTTTGACTTGGCATGTTTCTAATAGATATGCCAGAAAGACAGTGTATGAAAGAGAACAAGTTCTCTCACAGTGCCTTAATTTACTCATATTTCCATTTTGCATGACACACTGTGAAATACATACACAGATAAGCCGATATTTAGAAGATTTATCACCAATTTAAAGAATTAGAAGCCTAGCTCTGTCAAACTGAAAATGTAGGTGCAGAAAACGTGGGCAAGGTCAGTGGGTCTACATCCATTAAACAAGTAAACAGAAATCATAAATTTAGGAAGGTCAGTTTTAGGTGCCCAAAGTTAGTCTCCTATTTTTGGTCAAACTTCAGTGCCTTTATTTTGGAAAAGATATAAATGTAAGTTTGCTGAAAATAGGTGCATAACTCAGGGTCCTGTTTGCTAAGCCGCGCTGTAGGCACACCAACTCTTTAGCGCGCGCTAATGCTAAAGACACCCATATATTCCTATGGGTGTCTCTAGTGTTAGTGTGCCTATAGCATCTTAGTAAACGGGCCCTTAGCTGTCTAAGAGGTCCTTTTATTAAGGTGCGCTAAATGATAAGACTTCCATAATTATAGATAGATAGATAGATAGATAGATAGATAGATAGATAGATAGATAGATAGATAGATAGATAGATAAGATAGATAGACTTTAGATAGACAAGATAGACAGATAGACAAGATAGATAGACAGACAAACAAGATATATAGATAAGATAGATAGATGCATCTTATCATTTAGCACATGGTAATCGTTAGCACATGCTAAATCCATTCGCACACCTTAGTAAAAGGACCCCTAAATTAGAGGCTCATCTAAAAAAAACCCCAAAAAACCATTAGCTTCTATTAATAGGATACATTAAAGTAAGGGGCTTTTTTCCCCCACATAAGGGGAAATTCTATAAATGTAGGCATCCACAGTTGCAAATATGTTATGGATATAAATGTTTAGAATACTAGCACTTAATGTGGATGTGTGTATATATACCTGTACAAGTGCTAGTAAGATGCTAGGTGTTATTCTGCAAATACCTGCTTAATTTACCTAAGGGCCGTTTTACTAAGCCGAGCTAAAAAGTGGCCTGCAGTAGTCTTAGCACGTGGCTTTCCCATGTGCTGAGACCACTTTTAGCGTGGTGGTAAAATGACTGCATTTTTCTTTTTTCCCTTAATGGTTAATGGCCTATTATAATATGACCATTAGCACGTGAGCCCTTACCGCCATCTATTTTGTAGGTGCTAGGGGTTCCCATGCTAATCTAGCACTAATCAGTTGGCACATGACAATGCCCCCACACTAACTGATAAATGCAGGGGATGCCTACTCTCCATCCATAAGCACAGCCCCATGCTAAAAAAAAAAAATAGCGTGGGATTGGCACATGCCGATCGGCGAACTACCACAAGACACGTCAGCGCATCCTGCGGCAGTGCTTTTTGGCATGTGGTAGGCACACACTAGTGCCTACCACCGCATAGTAAGGTCATGGGCGAAACATGGATGGGACTCCTACTCATGTGCATAGTTACAGAATACTGTAAGTTACATGGCTGCTATAACTGCACACTCCTAAATGTTAGATGCCCCAATATCTGGTTACACTAGTATTCTATAACGGAAAGTAGGCACTTAGATTCAGTTATAGAATATGCCCCTACCACATGGCTTTGGGGCTCCTAAATGGAGATGCCCACTTATAGAATTGCTTCCTTTGTGTTCAATGGATGCTGCATTCCGGCAGCTCATAAAATTATTTTGTATAACACTCATTTTGTTTATTTAGAAAATATGGATTTAACACAAAGATCATCATCATGTGAAATTACAGTACAAATATGGACTATGGCATTTTAATAAGGCAATAGTGGATATTGGATGCTTGTTCAGAAATAATACAGATCATCTTTCTATGAAGTGGGGGGAAAAAAACTTCAGGAAACCACATGAAAGCAAGTATCTATTTAGAAGACTCATGCTATCTTAGACTACAGTCCCTCTGAGACAGAGTAATACCTAGTGTAACCTGACTGCAATCTGCCTTGAGCTCAGATTTAGAAAGATGCATAATTAAGTCTGAAATCCAACACTAAATCTTCATCCAAGACAGCTCCTCTTCCTAGAATAGAAAGGAAAAAAAAATACAATACTGAAAATGTCAAAAAGGATAAAGAAAATAAATGTTACAGTTTAATATCTGGCATTCATTGAAAACCAGTTATTTATGTTTTATGTTGATAGATTAACCTGATTTGCTGTAATTTCAAGAGCTGGAGTTGTAAACTTTCACAATTTTCTGAAATTCTGCAGCCTTGACAATTGATTAAAAATGTGCACCTTGCTGAATAATTCACTGTTCCCCATAGAATTGCAGGAAACCAGCAACCCTGCCACTGCTTCCCCCTGTTGTTACCTCCTATCTGCCAACACATCCTACCTTGCAAATTTTCCTCCAGACCCACCACTTCACTCTTTCCTTGTCTACTGCCCCTCTCCTACCTCTTTCCTTCCTGTCAAAGTACCACCTTCCTTCTTCACCTTATCCAACTTTTTTCCTGCTTGGAAGCTGATGCAGTAACCTTACACTAGAGCCATGTTCCAAGGATGTAAAAAGACTCAAAGCTGTTCATATTAAAGCGACCAAAATGGCATAAGGCCTGTCCTGCAAGATGTATAAGGGGAGTCTAGATAAATGAACAGAAAACAAAAATGAGAATGTTATAATACCTTTTGTGTCGCTCCATGGTGTCACCGCACCTCAAATACTGTGTGCAATTCTGGACATCGCATCTCAAAAATATATACAACAGAATTAGAAAAGGTACAGAGAAGGGTGACGAAAATGATAAAGTGGAGGGGACAACTTCCCTATGAGGAAAGGCTAAAGCGACTAGGGCTCTTCAGCTTGTAGAAGAGATGGCAGGAAAAATGATAGAGGTCTATAAAATACTGAGTGGAGCGGAATGGATTGATGTGAATCGCTTGTTTACTTTTTCCAAAAATACTAGGACTAGGGGGCACTCAATGAAGATACTAAGTAGCAAATTTTAAAAAAACTGGAAAAAATATTTCTTCACTCAATCTGTAATTAAACTCTGGAATTGGTTGCCAGAGAATTTAATAAAAGCAGTTTAAAATGCCAGAAAATTTGGTACAAGCAGGGTTTAGAAAAGGTTTGGATGAGTTCCTATAAGAAAAGTCCATAAGCCATTATTAAAATGGACTTGGGAAAATCCACTGTGTTTTCAGTAAATATAATCACTTTACTTATCATTCCTGTTTCTAAATCATTTATAAATATCTTAAAAAGCAGCAGTCCCAGCACAGACTCCTGGGTAACTCCCACTATCTACCTTTCTCCATTGAGAATACTGACCATTTAACCTTACTCTCTGTTTTCTATCTTAACCAGTTAAAAATCCACAATAGGGCATTTCCTCCTATCCCATGACTTTCTAACGCGTCGTTCATGAGCTACTTTGTCAAATGCCGTTTGAAAATCCAAATACACAATATCAACCAGCTCACCTTTATCAACATGTTGGTGAGTCAAAATTATGCTCAGTAATTTTGTTACCATTTTGCCTGGCACTGACCTCAGGATCACTGGTCTATAATTTTCTGGTCACCTCTGGAATCTTTTTTAAAAATTGGCACTACATTAGCCATCCTCCAATCATCTGGAACCATGCTTGATTTTAAAGATAATTTATATAATACTAATAATAGCTCTACATGTTCATTTTTTTTTTATTCTCTCAGTACTCCGGGATGTATAACATCCTGTCCAGGCAATTTGCTACTCTTTAGTTTGTCAAATTGCCCCATTACAACTTCCAGGTTTACAGAAGATATAATGGGGCATTCCAATTTGGACATCCTTATTCTGAGTTGGGTGTCCTTTCCAAAATTCTGTTCATAATAATATACGGTAGAGTGCAATGATGTTTGAAGAACCATGAGCTCAGGCCCTGGCCTTCTAACAGAAGATTATGCTTGAGAAAATATAGCCAGTGTTCAAAAATAGAGGATGGTTGTTAAAATGTGGTTTGACAAAATAAAATAAGAGCTGCAAATCCAAATTTATATATAAGTCTAAAAAAGTTTTGAATATTTTAAAATTCCTCCTCTAGGAACTAATTGGTGTTTCACGTCAGTTGCAATAGTCTACATAACAGTTTTGAGCCCAAGTAAATATACCTGGGTCTGAGATGTATTTATGAATAGAACAGAGGGGCCCTTTTACAGAGCAGCGGTAAACCCAATGTGGGCTTACTGCTCGCTCTTCCGGGACTACCGCTGGCCCAACCCTCGGAAATGGCTTGTGCAGCGATAACCTGGCGGTTACTGCCGGGTTAGAGTGGGATCCCTTATCGCCACCTCAGTGGATGGTAGTAAGGGCTCCCCACCACATGGCCATGCGGTAAGAGTTCTCTCACAGTGTGGCCATTTTGGGGGGAACTTTTACAGGTTGCGGAAAAAAAGGCCCCTGCCGCTACCATGGGGCCCTTTTTCCCGCAGCTTAGTAAAAAGACCCCAGAGTGCACTAATGAACTCCTACAGCATCTTCACCTCCTCCGTCATCCTCCAAATGCTTTTTCTCATGGCACTTTTCCATTTTAAAGTGTTTCTGTATGTCTGGTTTGTGAAAGTAGCAAACAAAGAAAAGAACAAAACTCCACAGACCATACACAGGAAAGCAAAGAGCAGAGGTGATTGAAGGAAGTGGAGACTTAGCCATGTTTTGGCACAATGCCTGCGTCAGGAGCCTATATCAGGTGTGAATTTTGACATAGTCACACTCTGTGGAGCACCACGATACTCTCAATTGCAAGACATCTTTGTTTGTTGATTGGTTACCTACATATTGAAGCAATAATACATGTCCAATAAAGATCCCCGAAAGTCATTGTGCTGAAACATGGCCATGTTGGGTCAGCTAATTAATAAAGACTTTTGATTGGCACCTGTGGCTCAAATCTTCACTTCCTTGGATCACCTCTGCTATTTTTCCTGGTTTGTGAAAGTAACCAGTTAGGGGGATTTCTTCTATTGTCCTCTAGGACCTAAAAAGAACTTGAGTGAATAAAGCCCAAGATAGCTTCTGCTAAATACAAAGATTTCCTGGTCCAATTAATTTGAGCAAAAGACCAAAATGTGAAACCTAACTGCAATCTGTTTTAGTGGATTTAGAACATCAGCATTAAAAAACTAATGTGACAGTATGGAAACAGGTATCACCTCACTGTAGTGAATTACATTCCATTCTAGACAAAGGAAATATTACTCTTTTTGTCTCCCTTGACCTCTCAGCAGCCTTCAATCTTGTCGACCACTCATTACCGATATCCCACCTTAAGATTATTGGACTAAATGATCTTACCCTTGCTTGGTTTACTTCATTCCCGTCGGACCATAGTTTCTCAATTGTTACTCCAAATGGAACGTCCACTAAGATACCCCTTCTTTCTGGAGTATCCCAGGGATCAGTTTTCTCTCCTGTCCTGTTCAACATTTTTATTAGTCCCCTCGTGACATTACTACAAGATCACAACATTCAGTTTCTCATTTATGGAGACAACATCTTATAGATTTATTTTTTATTTTATTTGTTACATTTGTATCCCACATTTTCCCACACATTTGCAGGCTCAATGTGGCTTACATAATACCGTGAAGGCATTCGCCAAGTCCGGTATGGGAATAGTACAAAATGTTATAGTGGGATAGGGAAGATAAGATTCAATCAAGTTGGGTTTGAGGTAAAAGGGTTTATCAATGTTCAATACGATCTTTGATAGTGAAGTGTTGCAGGGTTGAGTCACCTAAGTTGGGTCATTCAGATATGCCTTTCCAAATAGGTGCGTCTTTAATAATTTTCTGAATTTTAGGTGATCATAAGTTGTTTTCACCACTTGTGGCAGTGTGTTCCACAGGCACGTGCTTATGTAAGAGAAGTTGGATGCATGGGTTGTCTTGTATTTTAGTCCTTTGCAATTAGGGTAGTGGAAATTCACATAAGACCATGATGAACTGGTACTATTTCTGATTGGGAGATTGATTAGGTCAATCATGTAACCTGGGCCTGCACCGTAGATAATCTTATGGACTAAGGTGCAGATTTTGAAAGAGATATGTTCCTTGATAGGAAGCCAGTGCAGTTTCTCACGGAGTGGTGTGGCGCTTTGGAATCGTGTCTTACCAAATATCAATCAGATTTACCCTGTATCTCCATTTTCTCTGGATTTAGTGCCACTTCAAATTGCTCTGCAGTTTCTGTCTCACTGGCTGTCATCACACAGACTTGTTCTCAATCCTGCCAAAACTAACGTCTGTTAGATTTCTGGGCCATTATCCAAACCCACAAGTCCATTTTCACTTCTCAATTTTTCTATCACCCCAGTGGATTCATTTCAGTATCTCAGTGTTATCATTGATTCTAGCCTTGCATTTGACAAACAGATTTCTCAGGTTGTGAAAAAAGGTTTCTTCTGGCTCCGTCGATTGCACTCTATTAGACAATTTCTGGATTTCCCCTCATTGCATACCTTAATCCATGCTTTCATTATAGTCCAATTAGATTACTGCAATACTGTTTATGCTGGTCTTCCTCAATCCCAACTTCGTCGTCTCCAAAGATTACAAAATTCAGCCATCCGCCTGTTATTCACAGCTAAGCGCTTTGACTCTGTTACCCTTTTATTAGCAAAACTACACTGCTCCCTTTCTCATATCATGTACAATTTGAAGTTCTTCTCCTTGCCCATAAGATTCTCCACCTTGGCAGCCCTCCTTATCTCACATCACTGATCATTCCATACACTCCCTCCTGTGCACTACGACATTTGGACGCTACCTGGTTGGTGTTGCCCTCCCTCATACAAGCCCACTATCAGTCTATCGGCATTGTGCTTTTTTTTTCCCCTTGCCCCTCACTTTTGGAACAGCTTGCCTGCAGATATTAGATCTGAACTCTCTTTGCCAACATTTAAAACAAAGCTGAAGTCGTCCTTTTTCCAAGCTGCTTTTGAAACTCTCTCTAGCTAGATAGAAACATAAAACATGACGGTAGATAAAGGCCATATGACCCATCCAGTCTGCCCATCCTCTGTAACCCCTATTTCTTCCTGTTCCTAAGGGATCCCACATGCTTATCCCATGCCTTTTTAAATTCTGGAACAGTCCTCGACTCCACCACCTCCACCGGGAGGCCATTCCACGCCTCCACCACCCTTTCTGTGAAATAATACTTCCTTAGGTTACTCCTAAGCCTATTCCCTCTTAACTTTGTCGTATGCCCCCTCATTCCAGAGCTCTCCTTCATTTGAAAAATGCTCTTTTCCTGTACATAAATGCCCTTGAGATGTTGAGTTTTTTTTTATATTTTATTTATCGTTTTTATACATAGCAAACAAGTATAAACTTGTAAAGAAAAATCCACTATTACAATTAAATGTAAAGATATTATTCATAACACAAATTAAATATTATAGCTTCATTTAAAGTCCACAACAGGAGTCCAAGATTCCTAAATAGGAGAAAACAGGTAATAAACTTTATAAATCAAATTTTGAGATACAGACGAGTTTCTATTCAACTTTGCTTAACTAGGAGCTCTCTTAGATGTTAAAAAAGATGACAATTGGTCAGGATCAAAATAAACATATTTCATGGCTTGATAGGAGAGTAAACATTTGCAAGGATATTTAAGGTAAAAAGTTGCGCCAAGTTGAAGTGTCTCCTGTCTCATCTGTAAAAACGTTTGTCATCGCCTTTGCGTTTCCCTCGCTAGATCTGGAAAAACACGAGTTTGCAAACCATGAAAGGTTTTTTCTTTATTTTGAAAAAGCTTCTTTAAAATCCAGATCTTGTCCGAAGGTAGCGCTACTGTGGCCAACATAGCAGTTGGTGTTATCTGTTCTGAATCCGACATTTAAGAAGGGCAGAAACATCCAATGGTTGCGCATTCTGAATATTATTCCTTTGTAAAGGATCCAAACCCTTCACAGGTATATAAAAAACCTGTGAAAAGGGTGGCATATCTTTATCTTCTATCTCTAGAATTTCTCTGAGGTAATTTTTTAGCATCTCCCGAGGGGAGAGATGTTGGTTTTTATGGGTAAACTCAGAGACACAATGCTGTATCCCCTCCCCTCCCCTCCTCTCCCTCACCCTTTCCCTTTTATGTGTGGATGTTTCTTTACTATTTTAATGGAGTTCCTTTCTGTCTATATATTATGTTGTATTATTGTACACTGCTTCGACCTTTTTTTTTTTTTTTTTAGATAAGGTGGTATTTCAAACTCTCAATAAACATAAACATAGCAGTGTTTGAGTTTTGGTATCAACAAAATATCCGATTCTGTTATTGATTAGGCTGAAATATTTGCATCATACACTCAGCTTATGAAACTCAAGGCTGTATACTGCCAAAGAAGCAAAGCTGGATAGGTTTAAATGCACTGTGCAATTACGTTAGCTCAAGATGAGGGCTCATGAAAGCAAAAATGTACTTTGAGTCAATCCTAAGACTTTAACACTTACATGATATCTCTGAAAAGCAACAGCAGGAGCAAATAAGGGTCTTTTGTACTAGTTGAACCTGTAAACAGTTATCATCAATGCCCCCCTCTCCCGCCCTTTCTTCACCCTTCCCTGCCTCTTCCCCATCATTCTCTCACCCGTCACCCTCTTCCCTCCACTTATTTTTCTTCCCTTTATGTTTCTTTCTTATCTCCTTCACCTCTTTTCCTTTTTAAGCACTTCTCTTCTCTCTTATTTCTTATCTTACTTTTCTCACCTCTCACCCTATACTGTACCCATTCCTACTTCTCTTCCTCACTCCCTTACCCCTTCCTCCCTTTCTCCCTCACTGGGATCACAAGCAACATCATTTCCATCTACCATCTCATTCTCAGATTGTCGGGCCCGTGGCATGTTTATGGCCTCCTGCCTTGACAGTCCATAAAACTAACAGGCAGCCAATTTAAAACAAATAAAAAAAAAGTATAGGCCCAATATTTAAAATGATTTAACCAGGAAGAAGAGGCTTCTACCCAGTAAAATCACATTGACTGGGTGATCCCTGGATTTTCAGCAACACATAACCAGATAGTGCCTCTGAAAATCCAGAGAGACCTCTGTGACACTTTCCAGTTAGTGTTAGGGCATTCTAGGGTGGCGTCTGGGAAGAGCTAGGATTTACTCATTTACCCCCTAATTCTATAAAAGTCGCCATAAATTGCGTGCACACATTTGGGAGTGTGCCCAATTTGTGCATGCAATTTAATTGAATGAGCTAATTAGTGCCCATAATTGGCCATTTAACAAGCTATCATTGGTACTAATTAGATTTAATTGGCATTTACACACAGGATCTGAAGGTCATGGGCATAACGGGGGCAGTCCTAAAATTAAAATACATTGTTACAGAATAATGGGGATCAGTTGCACCATGTTTCAGTTGATACAAATGACTGCGCCTAAAATGAGGCGTGATTCCCAGACGTAAGCGCTCTTTTATAAACTGCACCTAGCTTGAAGCATGCCTTACAGAATAGCACTTTTTTCAGCGCCAATCTATCTCACAGCAACAATTTTCAGTCCGCTAACCAGGTAAGTGCCTGGTTAAAATTAGGGCAGCAAAAAAAGCTGTCCTAACTTTATCCGAGCAGTTAATGGGTGCTGGTCGGAATAATAGCCACCACTTAGATAACTTCCGGTGGCCATGCATGACCCAGATATTCAATGTCGATGCCCGGGTTAGGCCTAACATTAAATATTGGGGCTAATTCTGCCTGTGGAGGTCAGCACTGTAAAAATCGCTGAATATCTGGCCCTGTGTTTTCACTCAACATACAATTAAGTTATGGAATTAGTTGCTGGAAGATGTGATCAAGGCTGTAAGCACTGCAGGTTTTTAAAAAAAGTTAAGACAAGTTCCTGGAAGAAAACTCCATGCAGAACACAAAATGAAAATAATTAGGTCAATACTGAGCTGCGATGGTCAGCATTTCTTTTTAACCAGAGAGATAGATTCTGTCAAATAACAATTTTCTATGATTGGGTTACCAGGGAACTAAAGTAAGAAGCCTTGGGATGGACACAATAGTGATTTTCTGCCAGGTCATTGAGCTGGAACCTTTTTGAACTCATTTCCTTTTCCCCATTCCTGCTGGAGTGGAAGGCAGGAAAGTTACCCCCACCACCCGCTGGTCCTGGCCTGTTACTTAGTTTTCTTAGTTTATTGTAAATCTTGTGGGGGTTAATTTATGCTCCTGTTATAAGTCTGGAAACAAGAAGAGGTTGTGAGATATGTTTCATGTATTCACATTTCAATTTTCTAAACTTTGCGCCTACAGATTGTAACATTGACACTATTATGCTTTGTATCCCTAAGTTAAGCTTCTAGTGTAGCTGTTTTGCTCATTGAGGGGTCCTTTTACTAAGCTGCGGTAAAAAGTGGCCTGCGGGAGTGTAGATGCATGTATTGGGCATATGCCGGGCCAGCTTTTACTATGTCTGCAAAAAAAGGCTTTTTTTTTTAATGGGACAGGAAAGGGGCATGTGGTAAAACTGAAACCGGCACGCGGCCAAAACCAGCCTGAGCCTTTAATGCCACTCACTAATCTAGCGGTAAAGACTCACACTCTACACACACGGTGACTGGTCGGAGCACGCCAAGGTGCTCATTTTCAAAGCACATAGACTTACAAAGTTATGTAAGTAACACATGTAACTTTGTAAGTTTCTGCTACTGTCAATAAAGACCTTGTTCAGGAAGACACTCATTGTGAGAGGACTTTTTTGGATCCACTGTGTGTTTTGCCTTTCATTGGTTTTCCTGTGGAGAGTTCACCTTCTGTGGGTGTTTGCTTCGTTGGAAAATGAATAAATAAATCATCCAGGCATTATGGGAGCGCTCCAAATCTGAAATTACCACCAGGAGGGCACAGTAGCCTGGCGGTAGTCTCATTTTGGCACGCACTGCCTGTGCATACCGCCTAATGCGCCTTTGTAAAAGGGCCCCTGAATACTGTATCTGTTATGTTTGTACACCTCATTGTGTTATTCAGTAAAAGACCTCTTGAAAGAAAGAAAGAAAGAAAGAAAGAAAGAAAGAAAGAAAGAAAGAAAGAAAGAAAGAAAGAAAGAAAGAAAGAAAGAAAGAAAGAAAGAAAGAAAGAAAGAAGTGGATGGGCCCCAAAATTCTTCACTGGATTAGAAATTGTTTAAATGAGAGACAACAGTGTGTAGTCATAAATAGAGTTCACTCCAAGGAACAAAGGGTTTTAATTAGGGGTCAGTTCTGGGCCTAGTTTTGTTTAATATTTTTGTAAATGATATTACAGAGGACTTTGTAAGAAAAGGTTGCTTTTTTGTAGATAGTAAGTTCTGTAATATGTGGATCTCTCTCATTTTTGCAATGAAAAGTGCTCAAATCAGCAATTTTTCTGTGTAACTCAGGAGGGTGTTATTAAGTATTTTGGTGACAGTCTGCAATTTTGCTTTGGACTTTGTTATAAAACATCAATGCAAATCTCATTTCCATAATATTTAAATGAGCTGGTACTACAAAAATGAGTTCCTATGGTGTTACCTACATCTTCCAAGAACTTCGCTTCTTAGTATACCAGCTGGCTCCTAATTTGTTATCATAATCTCTGTCTCTGTGGAAGTGACATTTAAAATTTATAAAGGCTACACTGTTGGTGCTTTTCATGTCAACTATTTAAGCAATGCCCAGTGTATGATAAAGGTTGTCTTTTAAGAAAATAAAGCTACAAAGAACGGTCCTATATTCTTTTGAAAACCTTGCCAGTGGACACATTTCACTGTGTAGCCTCCTCCCTGGCTCACATCCATTGAAACTCTATTAAATAATAATGAATTGTTAAAATGCTTGACTTATTACTGCCTTTTAAACTCACTCTGATCATAAGCTCCTTCCTGTAAAAGGGAAGAATACAATGGGATTTAAAGTCATTGAAACCTAAGGTTCAGCAGTCTAGTATCTCAGAGTATAGTATACAGAGAACATTCTAAAGACAGAATGACTGAATGGGACAGTGATTGTCATCATTCATAGAACATAACAACGTATTGCATCATTGGGTGATCTCCCCAGCCCCTACTGAACTTCTTGAATTCTAAAACATAGAAATGCATAAATATACTTCAGACTTGATTTACCAAGGATTTTATATCTTTGTATATCTAAGTGGAAAGCCGTTAGTAAAACAGAACTTTGGCCGAAGAATTTCTCCTGAAGGTCATTACCACCTGAAGACAATTTGGTGACAGGGCCTGTGCAAAAGTGTGAGGCTCACTAGTGTGATCTCTCAGCTTTGCGCCCACACCAATTAACCTTTGGAACTTTAGCACTCCCCCTCTAACAACCCCGCCACACACACACATACACACAATTTATTACTTAAACTGAGCAACTCCACTCCTCCCAGCATGAACTTATAAAAATGCATAATTGGACATCAACTTTTAAATATTAAACTATAGAGTCTTATACTAAGGCACATGTTATCTGCCTATGGGCTCTGCTGCAGATAACGTGCTAATTTCATATATACACACATTGTAAGGGATAAGCTGGCTCAGGTGCTGATATTTTCATGGTTCCCCAACACATGTATGAAGAAGTCACTCTTTCTCAGTGCTCCGCATAAATTTTATTGCAGTGTCCCATAATAAAACACAGTCTTTTCATGAACCGCTAAGTTAGCTCTGCACTATCCTACCCGAGGCTTCCAACAATTTGCCCATGTAGGCCCCTTCCCAAGCTCTACCTTCCACCAACACAGTCCTATAGCTTCTCACCGTCCCAGCAGTGTATACATGTTCCAACAAAACAAAGGCACAGCTTTCTTAAGCAGATTCACCCAGCAGTAATCAGGTCTTAACAGGCTTCCCACACTGCTTCTTAAGGGTTTATACAGCCCAACAGTATCTAGCACAAATATGCCTTAGCACTGTTAAAGTCCCCACACTATCCAATATAAAAAGGGAAGTTTCCTCTTCACTCTGACTCACGGGCCTCTGCAATTTCCATGTGCTTGAGACGTATTCCTTTTCAGAGCTTCCTGGCACTTGGCCCAGGGCAAGAAGGCACCCCAAAGTAAGCTTTGGGGTGCCTTCTTGCCCTGGATTGGGTGGCCCATCTACTCCTGGCTGGCCTTTCTCTCTGTATGAGGGCTTCACTCTCTGTGGCTTTCCTCCATCTCTGGTCTGGGGCTCTTTTCCTTTCCCTGCTTGTTCCCACCCTTCCTCTCTCTGTGGTTGCTGGAGTCCTCCAACCTAGGGTTACCATATTTTGTCCTCTGAAAAAGAGGACACATGCCAAGCCCCTGCACCTCCCCTGTACCGCCCACACCACGTCCCTTTTGCATCCTCGCCCTGCCCTTTTTCACTCTCACCCCGCCCCCTGTCACATATTCCCCTCCCCCGTCACCTCCCCTTCCCCAGGTCACATATTCCCCTCCCCTGCCCCCCCTTCACCGGCCCTCCCCTACTGCCCTGGTGGTCTAGTGACCTCTTTGGGGCAGGAAAGAGCCCCCTCTTTCCTGCCCACAACACTGCCCTTGCCCTGTATCCTGTTGCTGTAATGGTCTCGGGATTCAAAATGGCCACCAAGAGTTGAAGTCTCGCAAGGCCGCTTCAACTCTCGGTGGCCATTTTGAATCCCGAGACCATCACACAGCAACAGGATGCAGAGCAAGGGCAGCACTCCGAGCAGAAAAGAGGGGGCTCTTTCCTACCCCAAAGAGGTCACTAGACCACCAGGGCAGTAGATAGTAAGGGAAGGGGAGGCTAGGATAGGTCCGCCGCCCACCCACCCATTTGTCCAGAAATCCGGACAAACGGGCAGACTGGCAAAACCCACCCGGATGCCCAGACACGTCCTCAAAAAGAGGACATGTCCGGGTAAATCCAGACGTATGGTAACTCTACTCCAACCCCTCCCTGCCAGGCTATACTTTTCTTTGATGGACTGCTGGGGACTGAGGGAGCCTAAAAGCTCTCCCCTCAGATAGGATCCCAGTTTCCTACAGAGCCCATGCTCCACCTCTGCCAAACCTCCCAGCAGGCTGTAGAACTCCCAAGTGTTGCTGCTGGGTAAGGCAACTCCCTTCCACTTAACTGGATTCTATTCCAGGTTTCTCTCCCTACCCAAAACTCCAAACCTTGCTGTAGCTCATTACCAAAACCAAATGGAAGAAAGACCATTTCTGGGGCAGCATGGTCACTTATTCACCACAATTTATACCTAGGGCCCCTTTTACCAAGCTGTGGTAAAAGAGGCACTGCGGTGGCATCAGTGCGTGGATTAGCCGTGTGCCTAGGCCCCCTTTTACCGCAGCCGGTAAAAAGATTTTTTTTAAGGAAATGGAAATTCAATAAGTTAAACATTTGCCATATTGCCATTTCCTGGCAGAGCCTTTACCACCAGCTATTTAGGTGATGGTAAGTGCTCTTGTGCTAACCTGGCGGTAACTGGGCAGCATGCGGCACTGTCCAATTACAGCCAGGTAAGCCTCCAATGCAAAAAGTATAAAACTATTTTTCAAGTACTGGAAATGGCTCACGATGGGGGCAGGAACTACCACCGGGCTCCTGCGGTAGCCCAGCAGTGGTGCCGAATTGGCGCACTGCAAGCCCGCTGTAGGCTTGTCGCACCTTTGAAAAGGGCCTCCTACCGAGGTAAAAGTATATGCTGCTGGTTGTTAGTATGGTGTCAGAATCTATTGTTTTGCTTTAACTGCAGCTGTTCTTTGCTACCCCTTAGAAGCTGCCACCCTAGGTGACTGCCTAGTCTGTATGATGCTTAAGCCAATCCTTTTGCATGGCTTGAGTCTTGTAACATTTGGGAATCTCAGTCTAGTTCAGTGAGCCATATTCACATTTTATTTTAGTTTATTTTGCTAACCCCCCTTTCATTGCCAGAATAGAAAAGTGGCTTGCAAATTCCAAAAGTGTAAAAAAGAAAAAAAGGACTTCACAAAAAGTATAAACAATATTATAAACGCACCAAAAAACCCCACCAATTGTTGATAATCTCAGTGTAGAAATGGAGGAGGAAGAGGAGTACTTTATATAAATAATATTTATCTGAAATGCAGGGGATACAATGCAGAAAATGGGTTAGAGAGGAGAAATAGAATATCGACGTGCATCAGTATGGTACACAGACCTCCAAAATAGGAAAAGGAATTGTATAAGGATTTAATCAAAGACAACATGAGAACTGCAGTGATGGGAGAGGTGCTGCTTGTGAGAGATTGGATATTGAGTGCATGTCCTGTTTTAGGTATAGCAAAAATAGGCCACTGACTGGGGCACTAAATTCTAAGGCACTGTAGTGCTGCCATTGCTGTCATGCCACTAATCAGGCCTGTTGTAAGTGTCTGCAGTGACGTAGGAGACGGGAGGAGCCTGCGAGCCAGCAGCCAATGCCTCAAGGCTGCCTAGACAGTGCCTGCCGGTGCCGCACTTTTTTTTTTTTTAAACATTTTTCGTCCTTAGCGCCGTTATTAGCGCTTCTTCTTTTTGTAGCGAAAAGCAGCAGTGGCCGGCAATGGGACTGGGGCTGGCTGGCGCTGGCATGCAGGGCGGGTCTCGTCGAAAAAAAGAGGGAAAGCATGGAAGAACGGGGAGAAAAAGAGGGAAAACAGATGGAAGGATGGGGAGAAAAAGAGGGAAAACAGATGGAAGGATGGCAGAGAATGAGGGAAAACATGGAAGGATGGGGAGAATGAGGGAAAACATGGAAGGATGGGGAGAAAGAGGGAAAACATGGAAGGATGGGGAGAAAAGAGGGAAAACAGATGGAAGGATGGCAGAGAATGAGGGAAAACATGGAAGGATGGCAGAAAAAGAGGGAAAACATGGAAGGATGGGGAGAAATAGGGAAAATAGATGGAAGGATGGGGAGAAAAGATAGAAAACAGATGGAAGGATGGCAGAGAAAGAGGAAAAACAGATGGAAGGATGGGGAGAGAAAGAGGGAAAACGGATGGATGGGGAGAGAGACTCTGGATGGAAGGATGGGGAGAGAAAGGGGAGAGACTGGAAGGATGCAGAGAGAGAGGGGAGAGACTGGAAGGATGTGGAGAGAGAAGGGACACTGAACAGAAAAGGGTAGTGTGATACAGAGACACTGGTTAGAAAGAGGGAGAGAGAGACATTAGATGGAAGGATCAGGAGAGAGGGTAGATGGATGGAAGGATGAGGAGAGAAAGAGGGAAGACGCTGGATGGAAGGGTAGGGAGAAAGAGGTGACACTGGACGGAAGGATGCAGAAAGAAAGAGGGGAGACTACTGGAAGGATGGGGCGAGAGAAAGGAGACTGGAAGGATAGGGAGAGAAAGAAGAGAGCTGCTGAATGGAAAAGGAGAGTAGTGAAAGACTGGAGAATAAGAGGAAGGGGCATGGGGAGAACAAGGGTGAGAAAAGATGAAAAGCCATAAGTAGATGAAGGAAATTAAAGAATGGATAGTAAGAATGAATTAAATCAGGACAGAGAGAGAGAGAGAGGCAGAAAAATATTGAAGAAAGCAAAGAAAAAGGAGAGAAAAATGAGAAATGGCCAGGAAACCATGGCAGAAGAGTTAAGTGAAAATGAAGGAAAGCAGAATCTATAGACTGGGAGCGACACAATGAGAAAAAGTAAATGGCCATACAAGAAAGGTAAAGAAAATAATTTTATTTTTAATTTAGGATAAAGTAATATGGTACCTGTGTTAATGAAGTTTCAGAGACCAATACTTCCTTCCTTAGGTCAGGCGAGGATATCGTAACAGCATTATACTGACCCGAGGCAGGAGGTTTTGGCCTCTGAAAGCTCACTGAAAAGGGTGTTAGGCTATTAAATAAATTTTCTGAAATCTGATGCACTGAAAAGCAGCACTTTACCCTGTGTGAAAAATGCATCTGATTAGCGTGACTAAATTTTGCTGGGGGAGGGGGGTAGAGAGAAATTTTGTGCCCACCCACTTTGGGTTCAGGCCCATCCAAAATTGGCAGTCTGGCTACGCCACTGCCAGGAGACCTCTACGCTCGAGGTCTTTCTCCTGGAGACCTCTACACTCGGGGCCTTCCTGATCTATTCTGCCTCAGGGCATTTAACCACGTTCCTGCCCCACCCCTCTGACTCAGCAGGTTAGTGCCACCTTCTGTAAAGTAGTTGAACTTCAACACCAATAAGGGAGTGTTAGTAGTGAAACCTGCCGCTATACCACTTACTCCCTTATAATCATATCCATATTGTTCAATAGTGCTAATGCTTGCATATTAGGGGACCTGTTTATTAGGCATGCTAGTGTCTCTAGCGTTATCGCGTGCTAATTTTTAGTGCATGCTAAAAACATTAGTGCACCTACAGTGCGACTTAGTAAACAGGGCCCTTTATTGGTATCTTGCAGAAATCATGTTATATCTCTGTTATTTGAATGTTCTTCCATGCTATCTACTATGCTATTGTTAGTATTGTGCTGACATTTATCATATTTCTATTATCTGATTGTTCGACAATGCTGCTTAATGTGTACATTTCTGATATTGTTTCATGTTAATTTTATTATTAGGTTTCAATTTGCCATTTCCAAATTTACCTCATTTAAGGAACCTTTTAGTAAGCTGCGCTTAAACAGTGGCCTGCGCTATGACTAGCGTGTGGGTTTCCCACACGCTGAGGCCACTTTTAGCTGTAAAATGGCCGCATTTTCCACTTCCTCATTGGTTACATGCTAATGTTCTAGGCAGTAAGAGATTCCTCACTAATTGGTTAGCGTTCATCAATGTAGCTGCACTAGCCAATTATTATTGGGCATGCCTACTCTCTGCCCCCAAACATGGGAAGCGCATGCCAATCAAAAAACTACTGCAGAATGCCTCATAAGTACATAAGTATTGCCACACTGGGACAGATCAAAGGTCCATCAAGCCCAGCATCCTGTTTCCAACAGTGGCCAATCCAGGTCACAAATACCTGACAAGATCCCAAAAAAGTTCAATACATTTTATGCAAAATCTTACTGCACTTTAATAAATAAAACTCTTAGTGTCTACCTATTATGTTGGAGGACCAAAGAAGGAAGATAAAACCAGTGCTTTTTTTGTGTCGGTACACGGCTCAATTTACACAGACACAATATTAAATACTCCAATGCCAACCAGGATGCCACTTCTGTGGGACAGCACTTTACAAACCCAGAATAATGCATCAATGATCTTATGGTAAGAATACTAAAAAAATTTTTAAGACAATCCAGGAATATAAGACCTTTGAAGTCTAAATGATGAAATATGTTGACACCCACCAGACAGGATTTAACAAAGATCTGGGCTTTCTATCCCACTATAAACCATAAAAATCTACTGCTTTGTCACTCTCTTGTCTGCCATACATCTCTGTCTCTCATCCACCCAGCTCTCCCTGTTTCTCGCCTAACCTACCCCTCACCGTTTCCTGTGAGACTGTCACTGGAATGCCTCTGTGTTTCACTTTATATTCTGCTGTTTGTCAACATGTGCATATTTCCGATCTGAAGAAGAAGAGTTACCTTCGAAAGCTAATCAAAAAATGAATTTAGTCCAATAAAAAAGGTATCTTATTTTCTTTTCTCTGTTTTATTTCTATTTATTACCTTTTAAAATGGACTAACGTGGCTACCACACCACTTTACTTAATTTAGGAAAATAGCTGGTGCATGGCAACTTTTCAAACAGTCCAGACTTGAGCTGTGAGTATTTAGATCACAAATTTTGTAGGGTTTCCTAATGAAAATCTGCAAGACACCTTTTGCAGACAGTAGGATAAGTTGAAGGAATCTCCACAGTATCATTTTGGCAAAGATAGAAAGTTAGGTCTGAGCTATGAGCTGAAGATCATCTTTTCTTGGCATTTTGTATGAGATAAGAATAGTACAATATGTGACAGGGATAGGATGGAAGGTAATGGGAGTTAACCCTGTATACATCCAGCTGGGAATACAACTACATTACAATAATGGTGACAAAAGTAAGAAAATTAAACCTCTTGTTAAATAAACGTGTAGACTTTTTTTTGTACACATCTTAATGTGGAATCCATGCTGCCACTTGCTTGCAGGTTGGTGCTGTGAGAATTCCAAAGCTCAGATTCTTTAGGAAAAGGACAACCATGATTTGAAGTGCTTACACAGTAGTTGAAGCAATGAAATGCAACACTGTGTTGTTGCTGGAAGAAATTTTAAAAATGTATTTATTTTATGATATACCATACTGAGCCAGCAACTGGATGGGCAGTTTGAATTCTGAATAATACATTTCCTCCTCTACTTGGCCTCTGCTGGCCCCTTCTAAACCTACTTAGAGAGGATCCTTGCACGTGATTCCTATCAATGGCTCCCTGTATGAGTCAAAGGTCAACCAGGAGTGACAAAACCAAAACAAAGTGTGCAATTTGCAAAGATAAAACATATTTTTGAAGTTATTTTTCTTACAGCAACCCTTACAATCATAACTTGTAAGTAGAAAAGCAGCATTGATCCCACATTAAACTGTACAAAAATAGTGAAGGCACATTAATAGATCACTTTACACTGGTGGAATGTTTAACAAATAAAAGTGAAATGCTGTACATACTATATTAATGAACAAAAAGCCTTATGACTCACCCACGCATGAGCTATTAAATCTGCCCTCACTTGTGGAATAGCTAAATATATCGCCCTTCAACCTTTTCTAATGGCAAGCAAACCCTGTTTGTATAGCGTTACCATAACAGTTGTGATGTTAAAAGATATAGTTCCTTGCTTTAATTCTGAAAATTAAACCACATAGCTTTATAATCCTTCTGATTGGCCACCGCTAAGGTCTCTAATTGCTAGGCATTGGCTGTTGCTATAGATAAAAATGAGCTGCCATGGCAACCTCATTTTTCAACAGAAATCACCTTTTGATTTTGCATATTCTTTCTTTTCTTAAAAGACATGTGCACCAGATGTACTAAAGGTTTTTCACCATTTTATTTTCATAGGGAAAATGCTTAATATATCTGGTCAAAAAGTAGCAATGTCAGTGGTGAGTGAAAGGAGCAGAAGAATGGGGTTCCCTCTGTCTCATCAGGAATGCTGACAGCTGGGAAGAGGAAACAGACTTTACTGCACTTGGGTTTCACATTTCAGCACAGAAAGATGCTCTACATCAGTGTTTCCCAAGTCAGTCCTGAAGTAGCCCCTTGCCAGTCAAGTTTTCAGGATATCCACAATGAATATGCATGAAAGAGATTTGCATATAATGGAGGCAATGTTTGCAAATCAATTTGATGTATGTTCATTGTGGATATCCTGAAAACCTGACATGGGGGTACTCCAAGACCGGACTTGGGGAAACACTGATCTACATCAATACGGACATAGACAAGCATGTGCTATAGAAATCTTTTCAGCACTTGGGGCAGAAGGAAACAAAATAGGTACTGAACATTCTGTGAAATAATTACATAAAGACAGAAACAAAGATGAAAAAAGAATGGTATTGATCAAGGGGAGGAATGATAGATGAGTCCACAAGAATAACAAGATGTATTCTAAGGTAGCACAAATGAGTTTAAGGCATTCATGGTGGCCCAACACGGCCATGTTTCAGTTTAGATTCCCTGTGTCAGGGGTCTACAAACTGTGATATGCTAAACATATACTCTGAACAGTGGAAATTCTTGAGTGTTCTTTGGTTTTTATCTTTATCAAAACTCGCACTGCAAAGGTGGCAGCTCCTAAAGAATGCTACCAAATGCTATTTAATTAGCAGTATAAACACATGTAGGTTTGCAAAATGGCAGGCACACCAAATGTAACTTGCAAGGAAAAAGTTCTAAACCACCAACTGCATGCAAATTACACAGGCAAGTTATGAAAAACACTTACATGTTGTGAGATACTTATTTGCACGTGCAGCGTACATATATAAGTTGCCATGTTCTTCCATTCGGGTTTTCAACATGCATCTTTGTAAAAAGGCTGCTCCCATTGCACATGCAAGCAAATACACATGCACTCTGCATGTATTTTCAAAAAGGCTCCACATCAGCAGATCTTATTTCTAAATTACTACTAGAATTGTGCATGGTCCAAGTGGGATATAGCAATTCCAATTTCTACATACTATTAATCATTCTATAGCACTACTAGATGGAGAAATTAGGCTCTCTTCTTAGAGACATGTTTCTCAGTGAATAACCGTTGGAAAGCGTGCATCACCTTTTATGGACGCCCATGCGTGATGACGTCCTTACATGCACAGCTCCATATATGGATCACCATCCCATATATGGATAGGTTAGTACGTGCACGTCTTGGCATGTAAAATGGCTCCACACATGGCTGTCCATGACGCATGGCCGTCCATGTACTGTCACGCGTGCGGGGCCTACGTGCGGAGTTTTCCTTATATGGGATTTTTCCTTATATGGATCATTATCAAGTGTGCAAACTTCATATATACACAATAAAATATGTATGTTTCTTGTATTTCCCATAGCTGCATGTTCCTCAAGTACAGTGCATGTAGTTGCGGACATCCAGGTAGGGGAAAATATAATGAACATTGAGAAGTATAAAGTACAGTAACACGTATTTTTCGTATACTTTGGCCGCCCCTGATTTGGCCGGTTTCAACCACGATAATGGAATGTCTAATGGCTGCCTTTTTCCTATACTTTGGCTGGCTCCGACCGTATTATCGAAACGAAAGATGGCCAGCCATCTTGTTTCAATACGGTTGGGCCGGCGCCATTCGATTATGCCCCTCCAAGTTACGTTAGTGAGTTGTGTGCCTAAATTTTAATTAGTGCTTGTTAAATGCTGTTATCAGTGCTCATTAAGCCACAGACATTATTATAGAATCCATGCCAATTTCAGTGTGGATCTCTAGGTGTGCTATATTGAATCTGGGGGGTATATGCAGGTACTCTATCTGTCCCTAGAGGTCTCATGATCTAAGTTTTTGTATGGGACCATGGAGGGTTAAGTGATTTTCTCAAGGTCACAAAGAGTTGCAGTGGGAATTGAACCTAGGTTGCCAGGATCAAAGCCTGCTGCACTAACCATTAGGCTACTCTTCCACACTCTATTGAAAATGACCAAACAATATTTATGGCAACCTATACTTTTCAAGTTACTCTTCTTCTTTGGGCTTTTTTTTTTAAGCTACTGAACCCCTCAAAGGAGAATCTTTATCCCAGACTAGGTTTGAGTTGACAGAAAAAGGATGTTTGGTTCCAAATTCCCATCCCACACAATCCAAATATTGCTATGAAATGATTAAATGAAAGCATACCTATATTACACATTTATTTATTTATTTATTTAACACATTTATATCCCACATTTTCCCACTTAGTTGCAGGCTCAATGTGGCTTACACATTACCGAAGAGGCAGGCTCCGGTTCAGTAAAATACAAATACACAATATAGTAGTAAACATGTAAGAAACATAAGTATAAGGCAACAAAGAAATAAAGAGGGGGTGGTGATAGAAGTCCAATACGGTCCATAGTTTTGCTGTGTCGCAGGAAGTAGGAAGTTAACTTTAAAAAACAGATCTAGCCTGGATGACTAGAATGATATAATAGGGTTGCTCCAAGCTTTATTTTCTACTCAGTAGGTAGTTCTAAGTAATGAGCAGAAGGGATCATGCGCATGCTTTCCTTACAAACACAGTTGGCATTGTACATTATCTAGGTAAAGCCAATTTTGTCACCTGTCTACTGGGTGACATCCAGTGTGCTCTTTTATTATGTTATAAAAATGGGATATTTATTCCTTTTTTATTTTCCTTCATTGTTACTGCGATTTTACTTTATTGAAAACATATAATAATACATATCCAGGCTGATATATTTTTTAAAACTTTGTTTCCTAAATTAGGCACCAAAGTGAAATGTGTAAGTTAGGTACCTATTTTCAGATGATCTTAAGACCCTAAGGAAGTCTTTTGCTAAAGATTAGCTCAAGTTATCTGCAACAGGGCCCATACAAATAAAATGGGACCTGCTGCAGTTAACTCGTTAACCTTTAGTAAAAGACCCCCTAAGGTGTGGTAAAAGATTGCCTTTTACCCCCGCTGATTAAAGCTGGATTCAGCAACCTGCAGAATCTCAGTCTTGCTGAACCCCATTATAAAAGAATAACACTGCTTGATACTCCTGAGTCTGCAGCTCAGTGACCCTTGGGCTTATCGCCCACCCAAAGGGCATTCAGGCCCCCCATCCCTCACATAGCACCGTACCCCTAAAGGGTACCTTCTGAAGCTTTGGTGGGCCAGAGGGTATTGCCCAGTCTGGCGCCTTCTGGAAAATGGCACTCTTAGCGTCAGTCTCACGTGACTACTGCTAGGGGTAATGTTTCTGTATATATAAATCTTTTTTTAGTACACTTGGATTGGAAAATGTAACAAACTGTTGGATTTCAACCTTTTAAAGTAAGTCTCTTTAGGCAAACAAGCACAGCCTTTATCCCTTCACTTCAGGGATGTTTTAGCCTCCACAGAACAATGTAATAACGTCCTTGTATTTGTCCTGCTGTGGTTCTCCATTATGGATGATCCTAGGAATGTTGCCAGCTGCCTTTTGTCCAGAGTCCTTGTGCTTCTCCAGCTAAGCACTTTAACAATCAGCATCTTTATGTTTCTGGTAATGCCCAATGTTGACCAGCTTTTCAGAATAGCTATTATTATTATTTCTCTTGCCAGGAACGTTTTCAAGATGGCATCATTCTGAGTTAAGCGATAGGTGGCTATTCTTGAGGAGAGGGTGTGAGTGTGAGTTTGTTGGATAGTCCCTACAAGGCGTGTCATAACTCTTATGGGAGGGGGGTTGGAAGGGGGTAGTCCAAGAGAACCTCAGCTTTCTTGTGGAGATTAGTAGGGAGTGAAAATAGGTGTCATTCTTGTTGGAGAAGTGGTAGGATAAACCTGGAGAAGATCTTTTTGCAATTGTTCTGCACAGAGTAGGGCAAGGAGGAGGGATCCGCAATGGAAAACAAAATAGTACAATCTTTATGGATGTTTGGGAGGAAGGAAATCCCCTCTGCAAATTGGCCCTTTCATTTTAAGTAACTTTGGTAGCATTGAGCTTACCAAAATGTTAACACCTGGTCTGAGGCAGAAATTGACATTGTGGTTTTAACGGACCAAGAGTAAATAGTGGATGGAGGTCAGATGTCTTGTAAATGAGGGAAGAAAATGAGGTTTACATTTGGTATGAGCTCATTTTAGCACATAAACATTAAGGTTTTGGTGGACAGTCTTACGGGGCATATTAAGGTAGTGATTTTATAAATAATTTTTATTACTATATAAGCCAGTTTATGTGCATAAAATACCTCTTATAAAAGTAACCCCACTTAAAATGTTTTCTTATTGTGAAGACATGTCAGGTATTTTGTTCTCATCATTATTGCTTATTTATTACACACTTTACATCAGTTCCCAGTGCATTTTAGAGCACAATTTAAATTGCTGATGCTTATTTTTAAAACTTTGGCACCGCTCCTGTGTATTTTAAGCAAGTACTACAGATCTATGAACTGGTTTGCTTCCTTCAATCTGCGGTGACACAGCAATTAGTGCTGCCCCCATTAGCAAAAGACACTTGCATTGTCCCTCATTGGTCCTTTGCTCTGGAACAAATTACCTTGTCATCTATGCCTGAATTCAAGAAAAGGCTAAAAAAAAGCATTGGGCCACTTTTACCAAGCGTGCGACACTGCCCAGTTACCTCTGGATACAATCTGGTGCTACAAAAATAAATACATTTTTGTTGGGCCAGAAATGATGGCATGGTAGGGATGGGAAGTACCACCGGAATGCTGTGGTAGCCTGGCAGTACTTCTGTTATAGCGAGCGGTAAGCCCGCATTGGGCTTACCGCCGCTTAGTAAAAGGAGCCCATTGTTTCTACAAGCAGATGCCTGAGGAGAAAACCAGTTTAAAGAGTTGAGTTTCAGCATTGAGGACCTTATAGTCAGACTATAGGAGGTAGCCAGGCTGCCTCCCAAGGTTGGCGCTGAGCCGGGATATTCAATGACGGGCTGTTTCCGGGGACCGAAATTGAATCCAGGTGTATTTTGGCTGGTTTAAATTTACCCAGCAAAGCCGATATTCAGCACTAGCTGGTTAAGTTTAAACTGGCCAAAGATATACCTGCTACTCTGGTGGCCAAATTTGACCACCAAACTTCGACAGCAATGCGCTGAATACCGCGATAGAACCAGCTATCCGCTAAGTGCTAACCAGCAATAATCAGCAGGAGATAGCCAACTATGTCTCACTGAATATTGCCGGATAACCAGTTAAGTACCATTTAACTGGTCCATTGGTCTGGCCCAGTATGGCTATTCTTATGTTTTTATATACTGCCTACAAAATAGGTGGTAGTAGGGGCTCATGTGCTAATGGGAAAATTAAATCTGAATCAACATGAATGTACTTAAATCAGCACTACCCAAGCTGCAAAGGACTAAAATACAAATCAACTTACGCGTCCAGTTTTTCCTACATAAGCACACAACTGTGGAATGCATTACCAAAAGCCTTGAAAACTACGAATGACCACCTAAACTTCCGGAAAACACTAAAAACTGACCTGTTTAGCCCCTCCGAAGGGACACCACCTTGTAAGTGGTGGAGGGGCTTCCGTGTTTCAATGACTCAGAGGGCTATGCTGAAGGGTTACCCATATCAGACAGGCCTCTGAGGAGAAACCAGACAAAGAGTGTCCCAAATTAGGGAGAGGGGAAAGATGGTGACCTGAAGCTCGTACACTCAACGGCCCAGCTGTCCTCTGAAGTTCAGTTTTTGTTCACTTGAAATTTCCTCTCTGCATTGCAGTTGCCTTAACAGAGGAAGGGGACAATGGGGGGTCAGCCGCCGATGACCAGCGTTTTGTCCCCTGTGCAGCAAGTGTGGGACCGCTGTATGACGAGCTGCCCATAGATGACTGGGTTGATGAGTCCTTTGATTAGCACCGACGAAGGAGCGTCGATGCTCTTGGACCTGGAAACAACTTCATCGCTCAAAAATCATTTAACCACCATGTCCAAAGGGGTGGAGGAGTGAGTCAGGAGTGTATGCTGAAACGGAAGTCGTTTACAGCTGAACCCGTGTCGGCGGTGCTACTCCTAAACCCTTAAGAGTTATCAGCTTGGAGTTTTTGGCTCCCGTGGAGGTTGCATTGAATGTCATCTGGAGGGTGCTCCAGGACCTGACGGTGGTAGAGAATGACTTTGCTTCAGATATAGTCTTGTTAATGAGCCACATGGATAATCTAATCGAATCATTTGAGAATATACAGCAAATGAAGTTCTACTGAAGTAGAAACGGTTAAGATTTGAAAATGATAATAAGACCAGAAAAAATTTGAACAAAATGAATATTGTTGTAGATGATTAATATCGAGATTGTTGTTTTCCCAGAGTTCCAGGTATGACTCCTAATGTTTTTTTTTTCCTCTGAAATGATTCCTCTTAATATATTAATTCAAAAGGAGTGAAGCCTGTGAAACTGGGATTACTTTAATCAGCGGGAATTGGATTGGAGATTCAAGGGTTTGTATTGTTAAACAATTTCTGGTTTTAAAAGGGAAAAAAAAATGAAATCAGGTGTATTACTTTCACTAATATTGGACAATAAGTATGTTTCCAATGAAATTGATGGACTATGCACCGTTATGGTCTTGAAGAAACCAACCAGATGATCAATGTGGAAAAATGATTTAGATAAATAATAACTGGGGATAATCGGGTTAATACCACGTTTTCTTTGTTTGCTGTTGCTTAAATTGATCTCCTTGTCTTGTTTCACTCTCCCTATTTATTTTGTGGTCTAAGAAAGAGAAAGATTGTACAAAATCCATTTATCTTGTTGAGATTGTTTTCTTCAAATATTGTTTTAATGTACAATCATCTCTGTTTTACTGTTTTGCAAGTGATCCTTGTAAAATGAAAAAATTATAAATAAATGATTTAAAAAAAAAAAAAAAAAAAACTGACCTGTTTAAAAAGGCATACCCTACCGATCCAACATAAATGCCTGATCTCTGCAACACACAACAAAACTAAAGTACGTAATGAACATAACACAACTCTTCCGTTGTACGATTCCCTAGTGTGGCTGTGCCACATGAACTTTATCTTACCACAACATCACTTTGTATTTGTTTACACCTGAGCCTGTAACACCTCTCCGGTACTATGTAAGCCACATTGAGCCTGCAAATAGGTGGGAAAATGTGGGATATAAATGTAACAAATAAAATAAATAAATAAATGCACGACCATTAATTCAAAAAATAGAAAAAGTGGCCATTTTTGACGGAAGTGGCCATTTTACCCATTCGTCAAAAATGGCCTTACCGTACAGGAATGACCCTCGTAAGGATAATAACATAGTAAATGATGGCAGATAAAGACCTGAACAGTCCATCCAGTCTGCCCAACAGTCACACTCATTATCACTACTACTACTATTTAGCATTTCTATAGCGCTACAAGGCATACGCAGCGCTGCACAAACATAGAAGAAAGACAGTCCCTGCTCAAAGAGCTTACAATCTAGTAGACAAAAAAAATAAATAAAGTAAGCAAATCAAATCAATTAATGTGAACGGGAAGGAAGAGAGGAGGGTAGGTGGAGGCGAGTGGTTACAAGTGGTTACGAGTCAAAAGCAATTTTAAAGAGGTGGGCTTTCAGTCTAGATTTAAAGGTGGCCAAGGATGGGGCAAGATGTAGGGGCTCAGGAAGTTTATTCCAGGCGTAGGGTGCAGCGAGACAGAAGGCGCGAAGTCTGGAGTTGGCAGTAGTGGAGAAGGGAACAGATAAGAAGGATTTATCCATGGAGCGGAGTGCACGGGAAGGGGTGTAGGGAAGGACGAGTGTGGAGAGATACTGGGGAGCAGCAGAGTGAGTACATTTATAGGTTAGTAGAAGAAGTTTGAACAGGATGCGATAACGGATAGGGAGCCAGTGAAGGGTCTTGAGGAGAGGGGTAGTATGAGTAAAGCGACCCTGGCGGAAGATGAGATGGGCAGCAGAGTTTTGAACCGACTGGAGAGGGGAGAGGTGACTAAGTGGGAGGCCAGCAAAAAGCAGATTGCAGTAGTCTAAACGAGAGGTGACAAGGGTGTGGATGAGGGTTTTGGTAGAGTGCTCGGAAAGAAAGGGGCGGATTTTATGGATGTTGTAAAGAAAGAAATGACAGGTCTTGGCAATCTGCTGGATATGAGCAGAGAAGGAGAGAGAAGAGTCAAAGATGACCCCAAGGTTTCGAGCTGAGGAGACAGGGAGAATGAGAGAGCCATCAACAGAAATAGAAAACGGGGGGAGCGGGGAGGTGGGTTTGGGGGAGAAAATGAGAAGCTCGGTTTTGGTCATATTTAATTTCAGGTGGCGTTGAGACATCCAGACAGCAATGTCAGACAAGCACGCTGAAACTTTGGTTTGGATGCAAGGTGAGATATCAGGAGTAGAGAGGTAGATTTGGGAGTCATCAGCATAGAGATGGTAGGAAAAGCCATGGGATGAGATTAATGAACCAAGGGAAGAAGTGTAGATAGAAAAGAGGAGGGGACCAAGAACAGAACCCTGAGGTACGCCGACAGGCAGAGGGATAGAAGTAGAAGAGGATCCACCAGAGTGAACACTAAAGGTGCGGAGGGAGAGGTAGGAAGAGAACCAGGAAAGGACAGAGCCCTGGAATCCAAGTGAGGACAGGGTATCGAGAAGTATGCTGTGATCGACAGTGTCAAAAGCAGCGGAAAGATCAAGAAGAATGAGGATGGAATATTGAACTCTGGATTGAGCCAGCAATAGGTCATTGGAGACTTTAGTAAGCGCAGTTTCAGTTGAGTGGAGAGGGCGAAAACCAGATTGTAGTGGGTCAAGAATAGCATGTGAGGAGAGAAAATCAAGGCAGCGGCGGTGAACAGCACGCTCAAGTAATTTGGAGAGAAAAGGAAGGAGGGAGATGGGTCGGTAATTAGAGGGACAAGTAGGGTCAAGTGAAGGCTTCTTAAGGAGAGGTGTGACCACAGCATGTTTAAAGGCAGCAGGGACAGTCGCAGTGGAAAGTGAGAGGTTGAGAATGTGACAGATAAAAGGAATAAGAGTAGGAGAGATGGCATTAAGAAGGTGGGTGGGAATGGGATCAGAGGAACAGGTGGTACATTTTGAGGAAGAAAGGAGAAGTGTAGTTTCCTCAATAGTAACTTCAGGAAAGGAGGAAAGGGAATGAGGGGAAGGAGAGAGAGGGGAACGGACTAGTGGAGGGAGAGGTGGTGAGGTAGTGAAAGCAAGGTTTATCTTTTCAACCTTGTTGTGAAAGAATTCAGCAAGGGTCTGAGGAGATAATGAAGGGGGAGTTGGGGGAGGGGGCACCTTGAGGAGAGAGTTCAATGTGGTGAAGAGAAGTCGAGGATTAGAGCCAAGAGAGTTGGTCAGTTGGATATAATAATCCTGTTTGGCACGTGAAAGAGCAGATTGGAAGGAGGTCAGCATGAACTTAAAGCGTAAGAAATCAGCAAGGGCCCGAGATTTCCGCCAGAGGCGTTCGATGGAGCGGGTACAGGAACGTAGGTAGCGGATATTAGAAGTCAGCCAAGGTTGGGGTTTTGTACGCCTTACAGGGCGGGTCATCAAAGGTGCAAGAGTGTCTAAGGCAGAGGATAGAGTATTGTTGTAAGAAGAAACACCCTCGTTGACAGATGTGGATGGTGCCACAGTAGAGAGGAGGTTTGAAACATGGGAGGATAGAGATGAAGGGTCAATATCGTGAAGATTCCTAGATAAATTAGATAAGATAGGATGGGACTGGGAGGGAGGAGATTTAAGTGTGAAAGTTATAAGATGGTGATCAGAGGAGGGAAGATCAGAGGCAAGGTAACTAGAGGGTGAACAGTTGGAGGAGAAGATGAGATCAAGACAGTGACCATTTTGATGAGTGGGGGAGGTGGAGCATAGTTGGAGATTAAAGGAGGACGTTAAAGCGAGTACCTTGGAAATATAAGAGTTAGAAGGATCATTAGCAGGAATATTGAAGTCACCAAGGATGAGAGAGGGGGAGGAAGGATCATGGAAGAAGGCAAGCCAGGCATCAAAGTCACTGAGAAAGGATGAAAGGGACTTATCAGGGGGACGATAAATGACCGCTATTCGAAGAGGCAGAGGAGAGAAAAGGCGGATAGAGTGGACTTCAAAGGAGGAAAAACAGTGAGATTGAGGTGGAAGAAGGGGTTGAAATCTGGAGGAGGGAGAGAGAAGTAGTCCAACACCGCCCCCACGGCCAGCAGGGCGAGGAGTATGTGAAAATAGATAACCGCCATGGCACAGGGCTGCAACTGATGCAGAGTCATCAGGGCAGAGCCAGGTTTCTGTTATGGCGAGTCATGATTAAACCAACAATGAATGTGATTGATTATTGTCTTTCTTTTGGCATTTCTGGAACATCGACCGTAGAAGTCCGCCTAAAAAGGATGCGCTAAAGACAATTTTAACTGCAATTTGGTGAAAGGGTCTCAAAATCTTCTGTGGTCTTTGTTGATTCTGTAGGTCCAGCGTGACCGTCCAATGAACTAAATTTAACAAAAGTACACATTGAACCATAGCACTCACCTTACAATGAATAAAAATGTCAAAATTTTGATCTAAGAATTAAAAGTTCTCTGCACAATAAGCTGGCTTTAGTATTCAATATGATATTGCTTGCAGGAAGCTGGGCATTTTGATCCTAATCCTGTGCCTTTTCTTAGGCCCCCTTTTACAAAGCTGCATGGCAATGCCACACAGCCCTTTCAAAGTGAACGGGCTGTGTCAACATTACTGCACTAGCAGCCACTAGCACGGCTCTGTAAAGGGGGCCTATAGTTTGGAATAACTTTAAAAATAATTTGCTCCCATGGAAGCTCATTGTTTTAATATACATTTCATTGTGTGTTTAGATATTGTTGTAGACAAAATAGCCAACTTAAATTTACTTTGCACCTTAAGGGGCCCTTTTACTAAGCTGTGGTAAAAAGTGGCCTGCACTATGACTAGTGTGTGGGTTTCACTCATGCTGAGGCCACTTTTAGCATGGCTGTAAAATGGCCATATTTCATATTTCCCCATTAATGGTTATGTGCTAATTTCCCAATTAGTGCATGGCCAATAGCGCAGGAACCCTTATTGACACCTATTTCTAGGCGGTAAGGGCTCCCACACTAACCACATGCTAATCGGTTAGTGCATGGCAATGTAGCTGCACTAACCAATTACTACTACTACTACTATAAATCACTTTTATAGCCCTACCAGTCGTACGCAGCGCTTTAAAATTGAACATGAAGAAGAAAGACTAGTGCTGCCCATGTCTACGCTCCACTCACAAACATGCCACCAGTGCTAAAAAAAATAAAAAGTATTTTTTAGCATGTGGGAAGCACGTGCCCATCCTAAAACTACCACAGGACACCTGAGTACGCTCCGTGATAGTAGTTTTTAACCTGCAGTAAGCACATCGTCATAGTATCTTGGTTCAATGATGATTTCAAAAGGTTAAAACAAGACATTTCTAAGATATACAGTTCTAAATTACAGTACAAAACCTTTAAATTATAAACTAGAAAAAAAATAAGGGTACTTTTACTAAAGTGTGGAAAAATTTGTAGGGCTTTACTGCATAATAGCTGCAATTTTTATGCTGTACCTAGTGGGTGCAGAACAAGCATTTTTCTATTTCATATTAGAATGAGTCACCTACCGGCAGTTAACATGGAAGCATTTAGCACCTCCTGTTTAGGAGGTGGCAAGTGGTCTTGTGTTATACTATACTATACTATACTATACTATACTATACTATATATGGTTTTATATTCCGCTTATGTCAGAAAAAATTCTCAGTGGATCACAATAATGTAAAGGGAACCTCAACATTTGATGGAGCGTACAAAGCGATAACAACTCATTAAAACTAACGGTATAACATTAAGTAAAATTTTTTGAAAATAAAGTTTCAAAGCTTTTTGAAATATAAAATAAGCAGGTAACTCTCTAATCTATAATGGGAGAATATTCCAAATCCCAGTCCCCTAAAAAGAAAAGGAAAGCTCTAGTTGTTTCTTATATCAAACTTTTTCCGTTGTTGGAAAATTGATTCTTTTGTTGACTCAATGAATTGTAGACAAGTTGCTAGGAAAATTCAAGATCTTAATTACACTTTGGGAATTTTGACCTTGAAAGGACTTAAAATCAAACAAGCGGTTTTAAACTTCACTCGTAAATCAACCAGAAGTTAGTGCAATAATGTCAACAAAGGCGACGACGCCCTTTCAAATTTACCTTGACAATAGATAAATCTGGCTGCAGTATTCTGTGGAATTCAATTTTTTTTCTTTGTAATTTCAAAGAAATTGCACAGTGTAGCGAATTACAGTAGTCAAGTTCTGGAAGAAGAATTGATTGTGCCACAATCCTGAAACTTTGCTTACGCAGAGATGACCTAATAGCTCTTAATTGATGTAACAAGAAAAAACTGTTTATCAATTTATTTATCTGAAATTCAAAAGTTAAATTGGAATCCAGAAGGACTAGTAAAACTCTTGCTTCTAATTTCATTTTCAAAATTTCACTCAATTAAGAACAAATTCCCTAGTGGGTAAAGAATCAAAGTCACCAAACCAGATAATTTTAGTTTTTAACATATTCAGCTTTAGATAAAGATTGCTAATGATATATCAAATCTCAATAAACTTGGAAATTTAGATAATTCATTTTGGTCCAAATTTTGACTAAAGTAATACTTTGTTAACTGTATGTTAAACAGCACACGGTAAGTGCAGCATACATGGATGTTTCCATGCCCATTCTCCGCCCTGTCCCTAGCACAAAAAGCACATACCCCCAGATTATATATATTGCAACTTATGTTAGGTGCACAAATACAGGTGTATTCTGTATTTGCAAGTGCAACTTAATTAGTTAACAAGCCAATCAATGCTGATAATTGCCCATTAACAAGCAATTATTGACACTAATTGGCATTAATTGGAATTTGCGTGCAGAACTGTCTAAGCGTATTCTATAGTATGTTGCATGTAAATTCTATGTTGCATAGTTGAAAAGTGGGCAGGGCCAGCACAACACGGTAAGCAGGGTAAGCATGGCAGAGGGCACCGACATTTGGGGGGGTGCCAACAGCTGCAACTGCTTACCTGGTGTGCCGACCCAGCAACACACAATCACTGACTTTAAGCCTCCCCAGCTACCTCGTCCTCTGCCTGCCCTGCGGTTAAGAAGCATTTGCAAAGCCACAGCAGCGTCTCTTCTTGCTGCCGCCACTCTGCCTGTCCTCAAACCGGTCTAGCGCCTGCACCACGCTCTCCTCCGAGTCTGAGATTAACTACTTCCAGAGCTGAGTCAGAGGAGCTGGTTATCTTTAAACTTGCCAAAGATATACCAGAGTTTGATGTGGCCAAATATGACCGTCAAAGCTGATTTAAAAATCGGCAGATAGTTGCTTATATCACATGAAATAACTGGTTATCCTCCAGCCGCTCACTGTGGATTTTCAGCAGAGGATAGCTGGTTATCCCTCGTTGAATATCGATGGCTAGACGGTTAAGCACTATTTAACCAGTCAACATCCATTCTGACTGGTTAAATAGCGCTAAATATCGAGCGGTTGGAAAATAAGATGCAAGCTATACAATTCTGGATTTCTTGTCTTTTATTCTGTACAGGAGGAAATGTCTTTTTGTTCTCTTTTTTCTGTGATCTGGTGCTCACAGTCTGGTCTCTTGGGTTTTCAATTTCATTTTTTGTCTAGATATTTTTTCTAATCTCTCTCTCTCTCTCTCTCTCTCTCTCTCTCTCTCTCTCTCTCTCTCTCTCTCTCTCTCTTTCTCTTTTTTAAACTAGGTGACGGTTTGTGTTTTCCTTGTGGAACCACAGAGGAGGATTCTTGTAACATGTAGATTCTGTGTTTGGTTATTCTCTTTATCCAACTTGAGTTGTACTGGTGGTGGTCTAGAATATTTGCACTGCTAGGTAGGGTTAGTGCAGTTCAAAAGTGTATTTGCAAGGTTTTGCGTTACTTCTCAGTGTCTGGTTGTGAATGGAGTTTCTGTTGCTCTCACTGATGTAACATCAGAGTTTGAATGGAATGTTTTTAGAATTCTACTTCTGTTCTATATCTGTTGCTGGGAGTTTTAACGGTTGACTTGGGAATGTCCCATGTGAATGAATAATTATACTCTATGGGGTCAATTCTATAGTTAAGTGCCACAATTTAGGCATGCCAATACTATGCACTGAGGCAGGGGTGGCACAACCATTAGTCCACCTGAGGGGGGGGGGGGGGGGGGGGGGCTCAGGCAGCTTTCCTCAGGAGTGGCATCTCGGGGGCGGCTTTGCAGCATTTTACCTAATCATGGTGACTTTCCAAACCTAGCAGCGATGACCTTACGCTGCCCTGCCACCACCGGCTCCCATCTCTTCCCTTTACTGCTGCTGCCTGAAGTAACTTCCTGTTTCGTTCAGGCAGCCACAGTAAAGGGAAGAGGCAGGTGCCAGCGGCGGCAGGGCAGCGTATGGGAATTGCTGCAACTTCTGGGTTTGGAAAGTCACCATGACGAGGTAAAACGCCCAAAGTGGGGGACGGCATCTTGGTCTGGGGGAAAACATGTAAGCTCTGCCTCAGGTGGCATATTGCCTTCGGCTGGCCCTGCACTGAGGCACCCATTCTGCAATGGCATCTATGTGCCAGAACACCATTATAGAATACTAGAGTAAGTTAGCATTGATTTATTTTATTTATTTATTTGTTACATTTGTATCCCACATTTTCCCACCTATTTGTAGGCTCAATGTGGCTTACATAGTACTGGAGAGGCGTTTGCTGACTCCGGTGTGAACAAATACAAAGTGATGTTGTGGTAAGATAAAGTTCATGTGGCACAGCCACATTAGGGAATCATACAACGGAAGAGTTATGTTATGTCCATTCCATACTTTAGTTTTGTTGTGTTGTAGAGATTAGGCATTTAAGTTGGATCGGTAGGGTATGGCTTTTAAAGAGGTTAGTTTTTAGTGTTTTCCAGAAGTTTAGGTGGTCGTATGTCATTTTCAAGGCTTTTGGTAATGCATTGCACAGTTGTGTGCTTATGTAGGAAAAACTGGATGCGTAAGTTGATTTGTATTTAAGTCCTTTGCAGCTTGGGTAGTGCAGATTCAGATATGTTCGTGTTGATTCGGATGTGTTTCTAGTTGGTAGGTTGATCAAGTCTGTCATGTATCCCGGGGCTTCACCGTAGATACTTTTGTGAACCAGGGTGCAGATTTCGAATGCACCTAAATGTATGTATGAACACTTATGCCAGGTCTATGGCAGGCATAACCATTCATGCCTAAATGTGGCACTTCAGTGAGTAACTTACAGTACGTTATAGAATAACGCTGTAGCACTTATATGTGTATGTGTGCATTATATACGAATAAGACAAGTACTAGTATTCAATATCATATGTGCACAAATGGTGCCTAACTTTAGGAGCCCTGTTATATATTTAGGGGATATATGATTTATATAAAGTTGAGTAAATGTAAATAGATGTAGGAACTGGAGATGGACCTCAGGTGGAACTTGAGTTCCTCCAAACAGAAAGGTGCTGCTACCCCTTCGGAGGGGAATGAAAAACGAGGGAGGTTGGGAGGAGAGAAGAAAAAGGAAATGCTGGACCGGGGCGGGGGGGCGGGGGGGCGCTGACTGATAGTTTGCAGGGGGGGCGCCAGAAACCCTAGCACTGGCCCTGAAAGTGGGTGTGGCCATGGGCATGGAATAGGTGAGTCACAAGCATTTATAAAATCTATGCTTGTTGTTATAGAAAACACCTGGTCTGCGCCTAATTTAGGCGTCGGGATTTACACCAAATTTTACTTGGTGCAACTGCCCGCTACTAAATATAGTCACGCAGACCAGTACTCAGTGTATTCTATACACTGCGTTGAAATTTAGGCTTAGTCTATAAAGTACATCTAAATTAAGGCATACTTTATAGAATATGCTTAGGCAAATTTCATTTTGGCGCCAATTTATTAGGCATGATATATAGAATCTAGTCCATACCCCCAGATTCTATATAGAGTGACTTATGTTGCACACACAAATACAGGTGTATTCTGTAGTTGCATGTACAACTTAATTAGTTAATATGCAAATCAGAACTGATAATTGCCAAATTAACAAGCAATTACTGACACTAATCACTAGTGATCTACTACTAATCATTTCAATAGCACTACTAGATGTAAACAGTGTAGTACACATTATGTGCAGGTACTTTCTCTGTCCCTAGAGGGCTCACAATTTAAGTTTTTTTGTAACTGGGGCAATGGAGGGTTAAGTGACTTGCCCAGGGTCACAAGGAGCTACCATGGGAATTGAACCCAGGGTGCCAGGATCAAAACCCGCTGCACTAACCATTAGGCCACTCCTCTATTCCACTAATTGGCATTAGTCTAAGCATATTCTATAGCATGCTGCATATAAATTCTAATTTGCATAGTTGAAAAGGGGGTGTGGCCATGGGCGTGGAAAGGGCGGGTCATGTGTGTTTCTAAAATCTATGCACATTATTTTTCTTGCTCAGAGGCATTGGACTGGTAATATATACTCCAGTGCTCCCAGGAACCATCTTAATGAGCCTGGAGATCAACAAATAGAAAAGTGCTCCCTTCTCCCCTTTGCAAAACTCCCCTTGAAGAGCCCTCCTCCTTCCCCGCAGGCCCATCTAGACCTCCCCTGAAGATCCCATACCCCCATAGCTCTTTTCCCAATCAGTCCATGGTGGTTTAGGGAATTCAAGTCTGGACAAATCCCCGGTCATCCTTGCTCCTCCTGGCACTAGGTTCAAAATAGTGCCAGTGACCTCTAGTGATAGTCTCAAAGTACTACTGCTAGGAGCCAAGCCGTTATTCTTCCACAAAAAGCAGAGCTTCTAGTAAAATAACATGATTTTGTCATGGGAGGTAGGGGTAATTCTCAATAGATCACCTAAATAGGATGATAGGATGAAGCATGCTAAGCACGGATTTTATAACAGCAGTTGCATGTGCAGCTGTCATTATAGAATACTAACATAAGTCCTCGTTTACATGTCTAACTTTAGGCACTAGTACTGGCTGATGTAAATACTTGCACCTAACTGTAGGCAGTTGGAGTATTCTATAGCCCACCTGTGTAGCTATCTGACAAGCCCCCAACCCACCTATGCCTCTACCAGGTCTAAATGCCCCTTTGAGTTATGTGCTTTGGAGTTTGAGCGTGCATTTATGCCCATAACTTACAATTAGTGCCAATTAACACCAATCATAGCTACTAATTTGTTAAGATCAATTAACATCGAATCAATTAACTTACATTTGCAACTGATCATATTCTATAAGTTATGCACACAAAGTTGTGCACTAGTCAGAAATTTGGGTGTGCAGCTTTCTAAAATTAGGGGGTTAATGTGTGTTAAGAGGCAAATATCACACTTTACTGCATTAATGCATCTTAGGGACTAACCACCTAAGTGCACATGTGCCAGCATTCTGAAACCGTATGAATGAATGGAGAAATTTGGGTGAATCAACATAGAGAGTAGTATGTCTGTCTGAAAATGGGATTTGGGGGTGAAATTATATTATGCAGATAAAATGATGTTCCTTTGTGACCTTTATAGGATACCTGGATAATTCCCTGCCCATTTAAATCACCTGTCTGGGGCTGACTGGGCATTTTCAATGGCACTTCATCAGTAAGTGCCACTTTAAATGCCTGGTTAGCACCCAAGCCAAAACCAGCTATTTTGTGGGCATTCTGGGGGCAGGGTTGTCACTTAGCCAGTTAATTGCTGATATTCAACACTTAACCAGTTAAGATAACCACGTAAATATGACCGTGTAAAACGCAGTCTTATCTTTATGCAGCTTTTCCTGTATTTTTGACAGCTCCATATACCCAGAAATTCAGTTCCAGAGCTTGGACATGACCCTACATTGAGGGGTCCTTTTACAAAGATTAGCACGTGCTAAACGCTAGAGATGCCCACAGAAATATATGGGTGTCTCTAACATTTAGCGCGCGCTAAATATGCTAGTTCACCTTTGTAAAAGGACCCCTGAATTTCTGAGCATAACACAGACAGCGGTCAGCAAAATGCTGACTGTTGCTAGCTGAATATTGGGCCCAAAGGAAATGGACTATTTTAAGTTGAGCAATGAGGAAACTCGGTCCCCATTTGCCATTTGAGTAAGTTGGTTCTTGCAATGAGCTCAAGTTTTTGTTCCATTATATCCATGCTGTATTTGCATTACATTCCATTAATAAGTGCTGTTTCAGAACAAGAAGAATATGTACCCTTTTGCAACTACAATGTATTATATTGATGGTTAAGTTTCTTGGCATTGCAGATTATTTGGTCAATTTATTTTGCCATCCAGATCTTGGATGCTAGTGTTCAATGAAAGAGCTCAGTGTTCCATATTTTGAAGAAACATTGTTTTCCTCTGACTTTTATTATCAGTTTTCTGAACATGATATCACACTTTATATTGCAGTAATGTATGATATGCAAAATAGCTTGACTCACTAGGTTGTGGAATGAAATTTCCAGCAAACCTCATTAGCGATGGTGAGCTGTCAGAATGCCTCAAGTTTTAGGAAGCGAAAGGTTGTGATGGTTGGCTATGAGATATGTATAGAATATAAACAAAAGAACAGAAGCATGCACTGACTCACTTATATGACAGCTGTTCGCAGAATCAGATGTAAACAAGATCATTTCACTTTTATGTTTCAAGGTATTATACTCTGTCAAAAGCTCACCTTTATCGACATATTTATTCACGCCGTCAAAGACATGAAGCAAATTGGTGAGACAAGACTTCCCTTCCATGCTGACTCTGTCCCATTCAGGGGTGTAGCCAGACACCCAATTTTGGGTGGGCCTGGGCCCAAGATGGGTGGGCAGAAGAACCCCGCGTCATCCCACAGATGATGTGGTCTCTCCTTCTCTCACCTGCATGCCATATGGTCTCTCAAATATCCTCCCTCTCCTGCATACCTTTTAAATAGCAGATTTTCACTGGCAATGGGCAGCAACTAACTGATGTTGGCTCCATACCCTTCCCTCTGATGCAATTTCCTGTTACCGCCTAGGCAAGAATACATCAGAGCGAAGGCTGTGGGGCCGGTGCGAGCAGTATGCATCAGTCACTGCTCACTGCAGGCGAAGATCTGCTGTTTACAAGGTATGCAGGAGGGACAATTGTTGGGAGTTTTCGGCTTGTGGGGCTTGGGGATCCCTGCCAACCACATTATAGCTATGCTGGTACTGGGTGGGCCTGAGCCCAAAGTGGGTGGGCCTGGGCCCACCTAAGCCCACCCTTGGCTATGCCACTGGTCCCATTAAACCATGTTAGAGATGTCCCGAAAACCTAACCAGCTTGTGGCCCTTGAGGACTCTAGATGGACCCCTCTTTGTTAAATGCTCAGTTTTCCCAATGAAGGGAAGTAAATAATGCAGTAGTTTGTGGATCTGCATTTGGACAACTGTTGTTTAACTTACTCATTATCTCTTTTCTCAAATCATTAATATTGGATCATATTGGGGTCCTTTTACTAAGCTGCGGTAAAAGGACCCCTTTGGTGGCCTCGATGCATGGGTTTGCCATGGGCTGAGGCCCCATTTTACTACAGCAGGTAAAAGGATGGTGTTTTTTAATGGAAATGGCTGTGTGGTAAGTTAAGTTTGCCAAGCAGCCATTTCCTGGGGGATCCCTTATCACCTCCTCTGTAGGTTCCTATGCTAACCCAGTGGTAACTGGGCAGAGTGCAGTGCTACCTGATTATTACTGGCTAAGCCCCCAGCACTCAAAAAATAAAATTTGTTTTTTGAGCGCTGGAATGTCACACGGCATACACCAGCACTACCGCCGGGCTCCTGCAGTAGGGCCAATTTGCCACATGCCATTGCCACGGTAGCCCTACTACGGCTTAGTAAAAGGGCCCCATTATTTGTTAAAAGTAAGCAGATCAGATTTGCACTTGACATAAAATTATTCAAAGTTGTTGAAACATGAGCAGACTATATAGAACTGGAGAAAGATTTTGTGAGACTAGAGAAGTTGGCATCAAAGGGGTTACTTTATAAAACATTTGTCATGTTTCAGGCATGTTTTACATGCATAAAAAGGCTGTTACAAAACTGTATGTGTGTGGGTATACACATGTAAAAAGTAGATGCACTACCACAAGATTGCACTTACATTTATATGATCTACATATACAGTAGCTGTTCACAGGACTGGTACCTGGTTAGGTAACCGGATAAAGTTGCTGACCTAACTTTTCCAGGCAGTTACCTGGTTAGCAGTTAGAGTATTGCTACTAACTGGGTATTTCCTTACTCTAGCCAGACTCCACCCCTAGATCACCCCAACACCAATGTTCTCTCTGATTCCACCCAGACTCCACCCCTAGATCACCCCAACACCAATGTTCTCTCTGATTCCACCCAGACCCCGCCCCTAGATCACCCCAGCACCAATGTTCACTATAATTCCACCCATACTCCACCCCTAGATCACCCCAGCACCAGTGTTCTCTCTTATTTTTACTGGATCCACGTGCATATGAAAAACATTTTGGGGCCAATAATGAGATCACGGGAGGGAGCCTGGCTAACTCCTGTGGTTGGCGGTGAGCCTGGAAATTCAATGCTGAGCTGTATCCAGCGACTGGCATTGAATTTCCTTTGGCCGCTAAAAACATAGCTGGTTAAGCCAATATTAAACAGCTGACTGGCTAAGTAGTCAGTCAGCCAATGAACTTAGCCAGTTAGCCAATGAATATTGTCAGTAACCAGCTATGTCATGTGACATAGCCAGTGACCAAGCTAGGCACTAAGGGCTAGATTCTATATATGGCGCCTAAAAAATCTTCGCAGTAAATATTTTGCCTCGGTGTATTCTGTAAGTAGCGCCTAGATTTAAGTGTGGTATATAGAATTTGCTTGTTAATGTTCCAGTGCCTAAAACTATGCGCCTCCACTTACACAAACAAAAATGTGGCGTAAATACCTGCATGTAGATTTACATGCACTAGGCCATATTCTATAACTATGTGTGTAAATTTGGGAATGCTCATTTCCCCACCCATTGCCATGTCCCTTTTGAACTGCGTGCATTAGAATATAGGCGCAGATCATTACAGAATACACTTAGAGATTTAAGCATGTAAATTCTAATTTGCACATTATTGCTTGTTAAGTGCTGTTAAAAATGCTGATTGGGTTGTTAAGCCAATTAAGTTATGTGCATTGTTATAGAATATGCCTGGATTTCAGTGCAGATCTCTAAGCGCGCTATATAGAATCCAGGGGTAAGCAGTAATATTCAGCAGAGATAGTCGGCTATTTCACACTGAATATTAGCACTTAGCTATCTTATTATTATTATTAGCATTTGTATAGCGCTACCAGATGCACGCAGAGCTGAATACCTGACACAAAGAGACAGTCCCTGCTCAAAAGAGCTTACAATATAAATAATATAGGCAGACAAGACAGTTACAGATGAGGGAAGTACTGGGTGAGAAGGAAGGAAGGAACAAGGGAGGACAAATGAGTAGAGGCTAGGCGCCAAAAGCAGCAGTGAAAAGGTGGGTTTTCAGCATGGATTTGAAAACAGGTAGAGATGGAGCTAGACGTATAGGTTCAGGAAGTCGATTCCAGGCATAAGGTGCTGTGAGAGAAAAGGAACGAAGTCTGGAGTTAGCAGTAGGGGAGAAGGGGGACGACAAGAGAGATTTGTCCAGTGAGCGGAGTTCACAGGAAGGAATGTAGGGAGAGATGAGAGCGGAGTGGTAATGGGGGGCTGCAGAATGGATGCATTTAAAGGTCAGTAAGAGAAGTTTAAACTGTATGCGGAAGCGGACAGGGAGCCAGTGAAGTGACTTGAGGAGTGGGCTAGTGTGGGTAAAACGATTTTGGCGGAAAATAAGTTGTGCCGCAGAATTTTGGACAGATTGGAGAGGAGAGAGACGGCTGAGCGGAAGACCAGTGAGAAGTAAATTGCAATAGTCCAAACTTAAGGCTATTTAACCAGCCAGGGGCCATTCCTGGACGGTTAAATAGTTTTAAATATTGGCCAATTTGTTTTCAGCTTCAACTCGATGTGTGTGGTATAGCCTATGTTCACTATAAGGAAAACCAGCAAAAATTCTGGGTGTGCAGTTGTTAGGTGTGTGCTCTCCCTTTCTGATCCGTGTGTGTGTGCGCTTCTTAGAGGAAACCCAGCCCTGCACTGCTCATATAGTACCAAGATGGTCTACTCGGATTTTCAGTTGCACAGTCTAGGTAAGAGCTGCTCAAAATGCACGTATGACCCTGTCAGGGGGACTTACCCACTGCATATTGGCCACAATAACGATATTCAGTTTTTATTTAGTTTTAGCGTGAAGATTTAAGTGAGTGCTGGATAAGTGAAGATGTTCAAAGAGAATAATTTTATAAAGCTTTTTAGCCTATTTTACATCCAGAAAGGGACTTTCCTAAAATGACGTGGTTGCATAACCACACAGAAAGAAAGTGCATGGAGACATTTAATAAGGCCTTGACTAAAGGTAATGAAGCCCTTGAGTACACAGCAGAGAGACTGAAAAACATGTATCGATATAATAATTGGCATTTGGGCTATTTTCCATTTTGAAAATTGACCTCTACTTATGAAATGTTAAAGAAGTAATTTTTTGAAATTTTGCATTTAGATTCTCTTTCTTTTCCAATAACTTCTGGAGCTTATTATGTTAGCTCCATGAGCTGCTTGGTGGAGGGAAATGGTGATATGGTCCCTATTGGTTCATCAGATTATAACCTTCGATGTCACTCATAAAGTTACACAATACACACTACCACTTTAGCTATTATGCCGGATCGAACTGTGTTTCTCATGCCGGACATGAACTTTCTATATTTGATTATCTAACTTACTCTATAACTCATTCAGGAACTTCAATGCAAAACCTCTCTGTTTTCTATTGTACCATTTATCTGCTTTAATGTAATACAACCTGTAATTCTCCATCCGGAAATGGTGATCGCCATTACGGTGTAATGTAAGCCACATTGAGCCTGCAAATTGGTGGGAAAATGTGGGATACAAATGCAACAAATAAATAAATTAAATTTAATTTAAATTCCTGGCTTGTGTCCTCTCTGAAATACTATGACCAGGTCCACAGCATGTAATCAATTTATCACAACTGCAACAGAGAATAAAGATGAGCTACAGTAGGCTCTGGTAGATTAAGACCTGTGAAACGGAGGCATCTACCCTCCCAGCTGTTGCCCCTACAAAATTCTTTTGCAGCTTTGGAATTTTATGATGTTCACGAAATGAAAACTGTGGTGGAGTCAGCCACACAGAAGGTAACTCAATACGAAAGATACCCCCAGAGTATACACAAAACAGCTCAAAACAGAAAGGTCTTGCTGCTAGGGGACTTTATTATCGGAGGTATTAAATTAGGAACATAGTCCATGGGTTTGCAACAAATTTAAATGTTTTCTAGGTTCCTCAGCTAGCAGAAATACAAACCAAATATTGAGTGTGATCAGAGAAGAGAGTAAGGATTTTTAAACTGATATTTTAATCCACCTGAGGACAAATGACCTGGCTCAAAATAGCTCACTTGTAGCACAGAGAGCTTTCAAGAAGCAGGAGGAAGGACTAAAGTCTTTGGTACGGATTGTAACCTTTTCTGAAATATTACCTGAACATGAACATGAAGTCCACACTCACTATTCCAGAAATACACCAATACATTCTTTCCTGAAATCTAATCCCCCGTAATCCCATCACACTTAAACCTTCACTCACAGAAAATGTTATACCGAATGTTCTTTTGCTAAGGTTTTATCACCCTACCGATTTCCAGTTGTCTCTTTCCATTGTTCTTTTCCTTGACCTTTTCCCTAACGACACCTTGACTTTGTCTCGCTTAACTTCTCGCAATGGAATCCATAACTGATTGTAACAAACTGCATTTCCACGATTTACAATGTATTGTAAGCCACACTGAACCCGCAAATAGGTGGGAAAATGTGGGATACAAATGCAATAAATAAATAAATACCTACCTATGGAAAGGGAGAGGAAAGATCTATCATGTATTTCTTTACCATGTAACCCATAACCCTTCTGTAATACCAGATGTCTATTTTCTTCTTATTTCCATTATTCATGATGTATTGTAAACCACATTGAGCCTGCAAAGAGGTGGGGAAATGTGGGATATAAATGCAACAAATAATAATAATAATAATAATAATAATAATCTGTTTCTTGGAGCGGTCAGTATTTTTTCTTGCTCTGTTAATAACTTAGGGACCCTTTTGCAATGGGCTTGCCGCATGCCAAGCCACAACTACCACCGGGCTATTGCAGGAGCCCAACAGTAGTTCTCACTTCCAGCGCTACAAAAATATATTCTATTTTTGTATTGTCGATGCTTACCCAGCGGTAATTGTGGCAGTGCCATGCTCTGTCTGGTCACTGCCAGGTTAGCACAGGAGCCCATACCGCCACCTCAATAGGTGGCAGTATATGGTGCCCCCACCAAATGGCCGTGCGGTATTTGGTTCACTTACCGCATGGCCATTTCTTTAAAAAAAAAAAAAAAAAGACAACCTTTTACCCGCTGCGGTAAAAAGGGGGTCTCAGCGCACATCAAAAACACACGCTGATGCTAGTGCAGGCCCCCTTTTACCACAGCTTAGTAAAAGGACCCCTTAGCTGTTTCTGTCGGTGATGGAAAGTAACTTTTTATAACTCACCTTCTTCATGTATGTAGTTCTTTAGGTGGCAAAAGCACCAGAGAGAGAGAATATGAAACAGAAACTAATAATAGTCCTGCCCTGGTCTTCTACAAAAGATCCAGTTTATAACCACAACAATCATAGTACTTCACTTTCTTCATGACACTGAGTCATGAATAGGGTAAGGTAAAAACTGCTGCAGCTGTATAACGAATTATATTCCTTGCACAATTTGCGTCAAATTACATTTGGACATCCCTATAACTGGAATAGATGCAGGGAAGAATGGCTAAGCATAGGGGAATATTAGCTTTCCAATGTATTCAGGCAAGAACTGGCAGTGAATTATCCAGACCATTTAAAACAGTTTGAAAATTTGACCACATATACAATTCAAAACTAAGTGTTTTTTCATCAATTAAACATATGGTTCATCCCATTCTCCTGGTGTTTTTTTTATTAAGCAATGTTAAAATTAGTATGCTTTTTATAGCTTTTCAAGTTGTTCTTTGCTACTCTGCACCTGAAAATTAAGTACCTACATTTAGGGACCTTTTTAGAAAGCTGCGGTAAGGTTACCGCAGCAACGGTGTGTGGTAAATCAGCCCTACTGCCAGGCTACCACAGGAGCCCAGCAGTAGTTCTGGCATTTGGAAATTATTTTTATTTTTTTTAGCACCGGGGGCTTACCCGGCAGTAATCAGGCAACACAGGCACTGCCCGGTTGCCACCAGGTTAGCGCGGGAGCCCTTACCACCTCCTAAATAGGAGATGGTAAGGGCTCCCCCAGAAAATGACTGCATGGCAAGTGCTTAATTTATCACATAGCCATTTCCATGTTTACTAAGCCATGCTGTAGGTGCGCTAACTTTTTAGCGCACACTAAAAATTAGTGTGCACTAATGCTAGACACCTATATATTCCTATGGGTGTCTCTAGTGATAGCACATGCTAATTTTTAGCGTGTGCTTAAAAGTTATTGCACCTACATTGCAGTTTAATAAACAGGGCCCAAACTCCTTTTACCCGCTGTGGTAAAAGGAGGCCTCGGTGTGCAGCAAATTATATACTAACACCACCACAGGGCCTCTTTTACCACAGCTTGGTAAAAGGACTCCTTAGGTACCTAAGGAACCCTTTTTACTGAAGTGTGCCGAAAAATGGTAACGCGCAGGTCCATTTTCCAGCACGCTTCCAAAAAAGGCCTTTTTTGCTGGAAATGGATGTGTGGCAAAATAAAATCAGCGCGCGTCCATGTTGGGCTTGAGACATGCATCAAAATTAGAATTACTTCCCGGGGCATTTGGTAGCTGGGCGGTAGTTCTAATTTGACGCACATTGTACGCACATAGGTGCCTACACATCTTAGTAAAAGAGCCCCTAAGTTAGGTTCCTAAATGTGTTCACTATTCCCCTCATTCTATAATCTTGTGCACACTTTCTCGCATTTAGCAAGCAAAATTGTGTGTACGTTATAGAATAATGCCAGATATGCACATAAATTAGGGGACCTTTTACTAAGCTGTGTAGGCACATACACGCATCCTACACACATCAATTTTGAACTACCAACTGGCTACCGTGTGGTCCAGCTGGTAATTTCAATTTTTATGCGTGTCCACTAAGCGCGTCAGAAAGTTTCTGGAACGCAGCACTAAACTGGGCGGTAATTGGCATTGTACACGCATAGACCATTACAGCCTGGTTAACAAATGAGACTTTACCGCTAGACCAATGGGTGGAGGTAAGGTCTCAGACCCAAAATGGACGCGCTAATTTTTATTTTGCCACACGTCCATTTTCAGCCAAAAAAGGGCCGTTTTTGCAGGCACACTGAAAATGGACCTGCACTCATCCAATACATGTGTCTACACCAGCACAGGCCATTTTTCGGCGCACCTTAGTAAAAGGACCCCTTAATTGCATAACAGTCCTTCCCTCTCACAGTGATGATTCAGAGGGACTGAAGCAAATAACTGTGAAACTAGAAATGTAGTATAGCAAATTAACAAACTAAAGACTAACAAATCGCTATGACCAGATGGCATTTATCCTTGAGTTACAAAAGAATGCAAATACGAAATTGCTGCCCTCTTATTAGCAATCTATAGCCTATCATTATAATCAGACACTGTGTACAAAGGCCAGAAGGTGGCCAACATAAAGCCTATTTTAAAAAAGGCTCCAGGAGTCATCTGGGAATCTATAGACTAGACAACCTAAAGGTGATAGGCAAAAGAGTAGAAACTATTTTCAAGAATAAAATTGCTTGACATGGGAATGAGCATGACAACATGAGCAAAATGAAGCCATGCCTTACCAATTTATTAGAATTGTTTAAACAAGTAGATAAACATATATTTCATTCATTTGTTTATTGATAATATTTGATTGGTTACTATTTGCTGATAATGCTAAGCATTTTACAAAGGAAAAAAAATGGTTTAAGAGCAAGCCAGTTGATATGGCATGTCTTGATGTTCATAAGACATTTGACAAAGTCCCTCATGAGAGAATCCTAGAAAGATGTGAGGGAAAAACTTTCATTTAATACTGGTATTTTTGTTTTTACCATATTAATGCACAATAACTCACAATAGTGTATGTAACAATGAAACTGAAATGACTAATAGACATGTACATCCCTAGTATCCTCTATGCGTACCTCAGAATACCCGAACTGATATTCACATCTTATTTTTCTATTCTCTTGGAGTAAAGATCCTCAAACTGTTCTCAAGGCTTATTTCACAGGGCAACATTCACAAATGATAGAGGGCTTCTCAAACCTGTCCTCGGGACCTTCCAGCCAGCTGGGATTTCAGAATGCTAACAATGAATATGTGTGAAATAAACTGTTATACACAAGTGTGGAAATGGAAGAAGAGTTTAATTTTTTTGCTTTAAGGAAATATGCAACTTTAAAACTTGCTTTCAAGCAGAATGTATGTCTAGCTAACCACAAGCTTGATTATATGTTTTAACTGGACATTAATGAACTCTTTTACCTTAACCCAACTTGGTTGAATCTTATCTTCCCTATCCCAATACAACATTTTGTACCTATCCTGTACCGGATTTGGCGAATGCCTTCACGGTATTATGTAAGCCACATTGAGCCTGCAAATATGTGGGAAAATGTGGGATACAAATGTAACAAATAATAATAATAATAATGGGAGAAACTCTCTTCTTTCTGTCAAAAATATCTGCTGTTGAAGATAAGAAATGTGATCACCCAAGATAAGGTATTCAGCAATCATGAGACCATGCTTATCTTGTTTTTCCCTTCAATGTCTATATCACTATGACTTGACAGTTTTTGCCCATAAAAATCTGTGCTTTGATGCCTATAAGTTGGAGAACATTCGAATGAAGTGGGCCACTCTGCTGCTCTGTATTATGATCTTCTCCCATTGCTAGCAATTAATATTATACACTGTGGTAATAATCTCTTACTGATATCTTTCTTAGATTGTATTCTTTTTCCATCTAAAAATTCACAGGGTTTCCAGTGTAAGCAAATTTATTTCAAAAACTGTCTTTGTGATATCCTAAAAACTCAACGGGCTGTGAGGTGCCCAAAATAGGTTTGGAAAGCCCTGTGATTAGGAACCAAACAGATTATTTAACCTTAGCCAAAGCTAGTACTTGTGATTTAACAGCTAGCCATACAGGAAGAGAGAGAGAGAGAGAGAGACTAATGCAGATCTGTTGAATCCTCCAACATAAGATTTCTGAGATATTTCTTATTCCATCACCCACATACTCACATCAGACTAAAAGATGTGACTTACAGCAACATAAACAAACTCAAGGTTTTGTCTACATTTTTATCTTTGCTAAAATTGTGCCTTTCCTCATCTCCTTAGAGAACTGTCTCTACTGATAAGACATCTGTTCACAGCATATGCTGATTTCCAGCAGAAAGATTTCAGAACTTATATTTACTCCTGCAAACTTGAAGCAAGCATATTATACTGTATATATAATTTATAATATACATTAGTAATATATACTAAAAGATGTTAAATAATGTTACCTATCATGTGATGTTGTATTATGACTGTGAGGCATGGCACAGGGTGAGATCAATTTCTGTGCTAGTCATGAGCCTCTACTCCACCAGAGGGAGCTGTGTTCCTATTTGCCCTATCTGCTGAATGGCCATCTGCCCCTGTGTCTCCTTTTGCCCATGGCTGAGTGTATCTTGTCTTGATTGGCCCTGCTGAGGCCAGCCCAGCTTGGGGTTTATCTGGTCTGCCTATGGGCTGGTTCTCTGCTGGCTTATTTTGTCCTTTTTGTCCATTCTTGCCCAGAGTCACAAGGAGCTAAAGTGGGACTTGAATCCAGTTCACCAGGATCAAAGCCCACTGCACTAACCACTAGGCTACTCCTCCACTCCTAATACTGACTATGCCCCTGGTGCCTACATTCCTTTATGAAATACTAGAATAGCCCAGAAAATATGCACTTGTAAGTTAGGCACAAGCACTTAACATCAGCCACAGAACTGGCATAAGTGTGTTCACCTAAATGCTGGTGATACATGCCTAATGTATAGTATTCTATATGTTGCATGGATAAGTATGAATCCCACCCATATTTTGCTCACACTCAACCTATGTGTACAGCCTATCTGGAAAATATAGGCTATCTAAGATACACGTGCATTTACAGAATAATGCTTAGGCAGGTATATATGCCATTATTCTAATGGAATATGTGCATAACAGTATGCATATATTTTACAGAATTACCCTCCATGTGTTGTTTAAACTTGCCGATTTTGCTAAGGTTGATTGCTATTAAAACTTAATAGCAGTCAACCTTAGCAAAATCTTACTGTATATACTTGTCTTATCTATGGGTAACACCCATAGACCTAAAAAAATGTAATCATCCCCCACCTCTGTCAGCAGCACCCTCCCCTGCCCTTGCCCCCACCTCTGCCATATATCTTCAAACAGATCTTCTATAGAGCAATGGCAGTGCAGCAATGCGCCTAGGCTGCCTGTGGCCTGCTCTGGAGCACTCTCTCTGATCCATCTGTCCCCTGCAGAAACAGGAAGTTGAGTCAGAGGGGGCAGGACAGATCAGAGAGTGCTCCAGAGCAGGCCTCAGGCAGCCTAGGAGTATCACTGCACTGCCACTGCTCTATAAAAGATCCATTTGAAGGTGCACAGCGATGGGTGGAGACTGAGATATGAATGGACTGGTAGAGGGAGAAAGAGGGATCCTGGAGGTGGAAGGGAGAGAGAGAGAGAAAGGTGCTGGCCCAGGTGAGGGAGTGAGGGCTGGAGGGGAGTCTCAACTTATACATGGTCTAGGTGGAGAGATTGTAAAAATATAAAGCCTGTTGTCCTCAGAGAATACCTTCTACAGGTAAATATCTTCACTTTTTCCTACAACAAGCAGGCTTATAGATTCTCACAAGTGAGGAATCCCTAGCATCTAGTCTCACAAAAAACAACAAACACTGGTCAATTGGGCCTCGCAACGGCGATAACTTAACACATTAGTTTAATTTCTTGATGTATCTCCTTTGAAACAGGAAAATGTAGCACAATAGTTAACAGTGCAATTAAAATATACAAGAAAATACAATAAGTAAGAAGAGAAGGAAGAAGATAGAAGTGGTATGCCATCTAGAGAGTGAGAATAAGCATGAGGGTTAATAGGAAACCAGAAGAAAACTGCTATCACCATCTCATACAGTCCCTGACTACCTCCAAAGATCTAATTCAATGTAGGTTTGGAGGAACAGATAGGTCTGTTATGATTCAGTTCACCCTGCAGCTCTGGGGATAGAGAGTTCCAGTAATGGGGACCAAAATATCCAAGATAAGGAAAGTGGGTCTGTTTAGTACTTTCCAAATAGTGTTTAGAAAAGAGTAAACAGCCAGTAAAACAAAGAGCAAACAGAAGCCAATCCAAAATGCAGTAGACCTTTAATTCATAATTCATCAAATGGCGTCCATGGCTTAGAAAGGGGATTTGACATGGACGTGTTTTGGTAAACATATATCTGTGTCAGGAGTCAAAATGATTCTATGAACAAAAATACATTAGTAAACATGTAAATAAAAAGCATACATACAATTCATTCAAAAATGCATAACATTAAAAGAGACACCTCAGGATATCTAGTATTCTTCATAGACATCCACATACTCCAGTAAAAACACAAGTAAAAGTGTTGGTCAATGAACCTCAGCAGTAACGCACTGTGTTTAATCTACTCATGTACAGTGTCTTACATACTCAAGTCATAACATTAAAAAAGATGCATAACATTAAAATTGTTTATCATTTATTAATTTAATATACCGTTTCTAAATAAGAATATATTGAAGCAGTTTACATTAATAAAAGGGGAAAATGGAAAAGTGCTGTATTATTCAATAGCAAAGAGAAGTCAAACTAAAGGCTCAGCCATTTCACACATAAGCAATCGCACAGAAACAATCACACAACAAACAACATGGTCCTTTGGTATATCAACACTTATAGCCAGTCAGACTGAAACAAAGTCAGTGTTCGGCAGTCTCGCCCGCCATACAGACCAATACCCGAAGCACTAGAGTTCAAAAGCTAGTTGAAAGAAATAGGACTTTAAGGAGGCATAGAATTGATTATATGATTTCTCAAGTCAGAGATACTGAGGAAGGGAGTTCCATAAGCTTCGTGAGAGAAAACAGATACATAGAGGAGCATGTAGACTCCCACCTCGCCTTAGATGGATGAGGAAGAACTAGCTGATAGTTAGTGATCTTAAGGTACAGGTAGACATAGAGGGAGTGACAAGAGAGGCCAAGTACGAGGGAGTAGCAGAGGTAAGAACCTTGTGTATTAATGTGAGCACCTTAAATTTGATCCTATACTCAACAGGGAACCAGTGGAGGCATTTGAGGAGAAGAGTGACATGATCATGGTGGGACACATGACAGATAATATGGGCAGCAGTATTCTGTAGGGTCTGGAGACATTTAAGATTTGCTGTGGCAATACCTGTGTAAGCAGTATTGCAGTAATCATAGCGAATGTTAATGTAAGCATATGCAAGTGAGCAAAGTGACTTAAAATCAATAGTATTACAAACTGATCGTAAACGGCAGAGAAAGAAGAAGCCAGTCTTTATCACCTGAGAGATCTGAGGGGAGAAGGATAAGGCCGAATTGATAACAATTCCCAGATATTTGAACGAAGGAAATTTGTCAATTTGTTTGTCAAATAGAATGGGTGTGATTGTTGGAGGTGATAGTGGCCCTGTGATCCAGCAAGCCACTATCTTTTCTGGGTTCAAGATGAGATAATGTTCCATAAACCAGCGTGCAATGTCCCATAGCCGGTTTTGAAGATACTGGAGGTCTATAGTGATTGGATCAGTGTAGCAGACCAAGAGAAAGTCATCAGCATAAGAAAAGGTGCTGATTCCATATGTTTGCATTAGCAGTAATGGACTAACAAACAGATTTTTAAAAATTTTTAAAGATGCATAACATTAAAAAGATTTTAAAAGATACATACTTGGTTACATGGATAAATAATCTTAAATTGAAAAGACTTTAATGTAAACTTTGTAAAATCAGCATCGCTTATCAAAAGTGAACTAAAAATACAAAACTGTACATGAGGGGAGGTGACTAAACATTTGAAATATTACATCAAAACCCCGGATATACTGAAAGTGTTTACCTCTGTCTCTCAGCCAAAGGGAATTGCATCTCAATTTTATTCTATTTTATTACCACTTAATCATTCAAAAATTACTGCCCTTCAAAATATATGGCTAATGGACACTGATCATTCAATGACTAATGAACTATGGAAATGGTTTTGGACCAAATCCATGCAACCTATTACATCAGCCCCAATACTGCAATCTCACTTTCTGTTGGCCCATAAAGCATTATGGACCCCGGCTAAACAATATAAAGTTGATTCTTCATTATCAAACTTATGCTGGTCCTGTAATAGTGTTATAAGAACCCTAGAACATATGTTTTTTTTTTCCTGTCCTGACCTTCAATTATTTTGGTTGGTTGTTTGGGAGAGAATACGTGCCATCCTTCATATCGAGTTTCCTCTCTCATATCAACTCACTATTTTTCAATCTGCATGTTTAAAAAAGGCAGGCTGTAATTACAAATTATTTGACATATTGTTAGCTATAGCTATTTCCATTATTATTAACAACTGGAAGAACCACAAATTAGTCTCTTTCTGCTTTTGGTGGGCCAATGTATGTACAATTCTCAAATATGAGAAAATTTTAACGGAACGCAACAACTCTATGCACCTTTTTCAAAAAACATGGAACCTGGCTAATTGCTTTATTTTAGCCATTTGTTATCATTTATAAAACACAATAAAAATATTGGAACTAAAAAAAAAAAAAACATGGAACCCGGTGATTACATTTTGTCAACGTTAATAATGTGAGTAGAGATCGTATTCCATGTCATTTTTTTCCTTTTGTATGACTATATGATTGTTTATTTTGTTTTTCTCTTTTTCTGCTTGCACTGTTATAACAGAGATATCGCAGTGTATAGAATTGTCTCTATGCCTATGGCTGTTTAATGTTGATTTACTTGTTCACTTGCTCATTTTATTGAAAATTTCAATAAATATATTTGAACAAAAAAGAAATATTACATCAAAATTAATAATGTAAGCTTAACAATTTGAAGTACATTCAAAAATATAAAAGATGTTATAAAAAAACTAGTATAAAAGGCCCGTTTCGGTAGGCAATGAAACAGGCGCTAGCAAGGTAATCCCCCCCCTGCAGTGTCCTTCCTGTCTCCCCTGCCTCCCCTGCAGCCACCCATCTGGTCTCAGGACCCCCTCCCCACCAACCCTCCTCTGCCCCTGCAGCCACGCATGTGCAGCGGCCCTCCTCTCTCCCCTGCCCCCCCTGCAGCCACCCATGTCCAGCAACCCTCCTCTCCCCCTGCAGCTACCCATGTCCAGCGATCCTCCTCTCCCCTGTCCCCCTGCAGCCACCCATGTCCAATGACTCTCCTTTCCTTTCCTCTTGCCCCCCCTATAGCCACCCATGTCCAGCGACCCACCTCTCTCCCCTGCCCCCCTGCAGCCACCCATGTCCAGTGACCCTCCTCTCCCCCTGCCCCCCCTGCAGCGTCCCTTCTGTCTCCCCTGCCCTCCCCTGCAGCCACCCATCTAGTCTCAGGACCCCCTCCCCACCTCCCTCTTCCTTGCCCCCTCTGCAGCCACCCATGTCCAGCGACCCTCCCCTCCCCCTGCCCCCCTCCAGCCACCCATGTCCAGCGACCCTCCCCTCCCCCCTTGGCACATCACCCAAACCCCTACCCCCCAGTGCATCACCCAAGCCCCTACCCCCCCTCGGGCACATCAACCCCCTCGCCACCCGCAGCCGCCAATACTAACGCTGTCCGGCCGCTGCTGCGTCTCCTGTTGAGCAGCAGTGGCCGGTACAAAAAGAAAAAAGCCAAAAAAAGATTTTAAACCTGAAACATGGCTCTGTAGACAGCCATCTGGCATTGGCTGTCATCTCTGCAGCCGCTCCTCCTCTCCCCTCTGATGTCACTGCGCTCCTCCGGGGTCTTCCTGCAGGGGCAGTGACGTGGAGGGGAGAGGAGGAGCGGCTGCAGTGACAACAGCCAATGCCAGATGGCTGTCTACGGAGCCGCGTTTCAGGTTAAAAATCTTTTTTTGGCTTTTTTCTTTTTGTACCGGCCGCTGCTGCTCCATAGGAGAAGCAGCAGCGGCCGGACAGCGTTAGTATTGGCGGCTGCGGGTGGCGAGGGGGTTGATGTGCCCGAGGGGGGGTAGGGGCTTGGGTGATGTGCCGGGGGGAGGGTCTTGGGTGATGCGTCGACGGGGGGTAGGGGCTTGGGTGCTGTGCTGACGTCAGTGCATTCTAAACTGCCTAGCAGACCACCTCCTCAGGGAGCCACGGTACCAGGCACATTAGAACGTTGGAGGTGAGAATTATTATATAGGATATTTCCATTACTCTGACTAGGTGACAAAGGTGAACATACCTACTGGTATAACTGGAAAACCTATTCACAAAAGAGGCATACCTAACACATGTGACAAACTGGGTTAGACAATGAATAATCATGAACAGCCAACCTGGAGTATTGCACAGAACAGGAACATCAAACTGAGAGAAGAAGACATGAACATACTCCTTATTAAACAACTTTTCACTGATTGCCAGTGAAGGATGATGGCTATTAAGAAAACTCTGAAAACTGAGGGAGTGAGGACAATGGAAAATAGACCAAAAAAGAGGGGGGGGGAGGAAAAATGTGGGGGGGGGGGAAGAAAAGAAAAGGAGGAGGCAGAAGAGGGGGCAGAGAGGGGAGGAGGGGCATTTTTAATGAATTATATGTACATTTTAATTTACATGTGTCCTCATTTATTTTTGTTCATAAATTTGTATGAGTAATTATGCACATATCTTACATAGCACGTATATTGCATGTGGGCACTAGCTTATGGAATGCTCTGTATAGTTTACTCAAGTATGGATGGGCAGACTGGATATATTATCTTCTGTCATTTTCTATGTTTATATGGAAATTGTCCATGTATGTGTGTGTATACTGTATGTCTGTGAGGCATATTTTCAAAGCACTTTGGGAGGCTAAGTTCCATATGTTTCTATGGAACTTTGGGAGGCTAAGTGCTTTGAAAATAAGCGTCTATTGGGCTCATTTTCGAAAGATATGGACATACAAAAGTGACATAAATTGGTATTTGGACGTCCATCTCACAGAAACGTCCAAATCGGTATAATCGAAACCACATTATGGACGTCTTTCTCAGAAGTCCGTCCAAATGTCAAGGGGGCATATCGCAGGCGTGTTCAAGGCGGGACTTGGGTGCTCCTAAGACTTGGACATCTTTGGGCCATAATGGATCAAAGCAAAACATCCAGCACTAAAACTTGGACGTTTTGAGCTAGACCTGTTTTTGTTACAAATAAGGTACAAAAAGGTGCCCCAAATGACCAGATGACCACTGGAGGGAATCAGGGTCATTAACCTTCTCCAACCCCAAAAAAGTGTGTTGAAGAACATTACTTGCCAGCCTCAGATGTCATATTCAGGTCCATGACAGCAGCATGCAGGTCCCTGGAGTAGTTTAATGGACTTCAGACAGGTGGACCCAGGCCCATACCCCCAATACCTGTTACACTTGTGCATGAAACTGTGAGCCCTTCAAAACCCACCAGAAACCACCTATACCCACATATAGGTGCCCCTTCACCCATAAGAGCTTTGGTAGTGGTGTACAGTTGGGGGTAGTGGGTTTTGGGGAGGTCTGCGCACATGGTAAGGGAGCTGTGTACCTAGGAGCATTTTATGAAGTCCACTGCAATGTCCCCTAGGGTGCCCAATTGCTGTCCTGGCATGTCAGGGGACCAGTCTACTAAAAATGCTGGCTCCTCCCAAGTTCAAATGGCTTGAATTTGGACGTTTTTGACATGGATGTTTTTCTTTTGAAAATGGTTGAAAATCAAAGACATCCAAATTGCAAGACATCCAAGTCCAAGGAAGTCCATGGTATTTTCAAATGCAAAAGATGGATATCCATCTTTTTTGAAAATGACCTTCTCCCCGCTTCAGAATTTGGATGTCTGTGTAAAACGTCCAAATTCTGACTCGGACATTTCTTTCGAAAATGCCCCTCCACGTGTTCTTAAATTCCGTTCTATCCTCTAGAGTTCTAAGCGGATTATAAATCAAGAAGCCAGAACATTCCTGGGAGGTTAAAATAAAGTCTAATCTAATAGATGTAATTTAAACAAACAAGCTTTCAATATTTTATGTGAAATCTTTTTTATTGGAAAACATGAAAGCTGGAATCAACACAAACAAAGCACATGATCAACCCAAAGCTGCCAACACAAAGAACGCTTCTACATGCATCAAACAAAATAAACAAGTAATCCCACCCCCTCCCTCCCTCCCCCCACCTAGATGCTGCATGAAAGAGAGAACGATCAAATTAAGTCAAATGAGTAGATGACTCCTAGCTGCGGGCTGCAGGGTAGACCAGAAGTGCTCCCAGCAATGACGAAATCTCCTACCAGGGGGAGCGAAGATCTCAGGTATGCTCTTTCGCTCCATAGACAACAAATTTATCATTGGGGACCTCCAGGACGACAGTGTAGGAGCTAAAGACTCTCTCCATTGTTGTAAGATGGGGTTTTTTGCTATTAGAGCTAGGTGACGTAAAAAATCCAAAAGATCTGGAGGCACACCAGAAGGCAGGTGATAATCATCAAATAAAATTTGTGGCCCCTTGTGCAGTGTACAGACCCATTGGATCTCAGTCTCATGTAACACTTTTGCCCAGAAAGTCCGTACCCCAGGACACAACCAAAACACGTGGCCCAGGATATCAAAGTACCGTGGCACTTTGGGCAGGCCTCTGAACCTACAAGAGTTGCCCGGTATGCCCGATGTGGCGAAACATGTAGTCTTAGAAGAAACTTGTATTGTAATTCCCACAGTTGAGCACTGCAGGTTTTCAGTATTTTATAAAATGTAAGGTATGCGGTTATGGTTTGAATTTGTATTGGCAAAGCATTCCAAGTCAAATTAGCTTGATAGTCAAGTCCGCCAGAAAAAAATATTTTTAACTTTAAACCTTTTTGACTAGGAAACTGCAGAGCGAATGAATTACATAATGCTATAGATCTTAGTCTAGAAAGAGAATCAGTTAGTGTAGTCAGATAAAAAGGAGCAAGTCCATAAAGGATCTTAAGGATCAAAATGCACAACTCAAACTGAACTCTAGCCTCTACTGGCAGCCAGTGCAAGGATATCAGTAGTGGTGTAACTCACTATTGATAGATTTATGAGCAGAATAAATCAATCTTTGCAGAAACATTCTAAACAGTAAAAATTAGGTAAAAAGTTGGGACAACCACTATATATCACATTACAGTAGTCCAACTGAGCATGGATAAGACTTTGAACAACTATTTTAAAAGTTGGTGGTTCTAAGTAGCCTCTTCTCAGTTTTCTAAATATCATAAAAGATTATTTAACCACAGTATTTATATGTTGTTCTGGTGTGAGATATTGTCATACCTAATACTTATATAATTAGTTACTTAGGGGCCCTTTTACTAAAGGTTAGTGTGCACTAATGGATATTAGAGTGTGCTTAATGCTGCCCAGCCCATTTTATACTAATGGGTCACATTGCACTTAGCACACACTAATGTCAAGCTTTAGTAAAAGGTTCCCTTATTTATCTGCTTACCAAGAATTGATAGCACCAGAAAATCTGAAGAGTGTTACAACTCAAATTAAACTTCACCAAAATTCACCCACCTTGCCACCCAGACCCACCATCCCAACCCATCTCACAACCTAGCATTCCAAAAGCCACCCCAATCTCCTCCCATTAATACCTCCCAAATTGTAATACCTAAAATATAAAGTCCAATTATGCTTTTTTTGTAGGATAGTTCAGGGAGAGATAATGTTGGAGTGATAATGATTGTTGGGTTAAAGTATTAAAGTCTTAAGAGGAAGGGGGCCAAGGGTCTGAAAGTTTACTGAGGATAGTTCATGACTGAATGTTTTCTTATAGCCCTAATGATCTGAAGGCGATGAAACAGTGTGACAAGGCGGTGGCCATAGCTAGAAGGTTACTAGGCTGTATAGAGAGAGGTGTGACCAGCAGAAGAAAAGAGGTGTTGATGCCCCTGTACAAGTCATTGGTGAGGCCCCACCTGGAGTATTGTGTTCAGTTTTGGAGGCCGTATCTTGCTAAGGATGTAAAAAGAATTGAAGCGGTGCAAAGAAAAGCTACGAGGATGGTATGGGATTTGCGTTACAAGACGAATGAGGAGAGACTTGCGGACCTGAACATGTATACCCTGGAGGAAAGGAGGAACAGGGGTGATATGATACAGACGTTCAAATATTTGAAAGGTATTAATCCACAAATGAACCTTTTCCGGAGATGGGAAGGCGGTAGAACGAGAGGGCATGAAATGAGATTGAAGGGGGGCAGACTCAAGAAGAATGTCAGGAAGTATTTTTTCACGGAGAGGGTGGTGGATGCTTGGAATGCCCTCCCACGGGAGGTGGTGGAGATGAAAATGGTAACGGAATTCAAACATGCGTGGGATAAACATAAAGGAATCCTGTGCAGAAGAAAGGGATCCTCAGGAGCTTAGCCTAGAATGGGTGGCAGAGCTGGTGGTTGGGAGGCGGGGCTAGTGTGGGCAGACATATACGGTCTGTGCTGGGGCTGGTGGTTGGGAGGCAGGACTAGTGCTGGGCAGACTTATACGGTCTGTGCCAGAGCTGGTGGTGGGTGGCAGGGATAGTGCTGGGCAGACTTATACGGTCTGTGCCAGAGCTGGTGGTTGGGAGGCGGGGTTGGTGGTTGGGAGGCGGGGATAGTGCTGGGCAGACTTATACGGTCTGTGCCAGAGCTGGTGGTTGGGAGGCGGGGTTGGTGGTTGGGAGGCGGGGATAGGGCTGGTCAGACTTATACGGTCTGTGCACTGAAGAGGACAGTACAAATAAAAAAAAAAGTAGCACATATGAATTTATCTTTTTGGGCAGACTGGATGGACCGTGCAGGTCTTTTTCTGCCGTCATCTACTATGTATGTTACTATGTTATAGCCCTAATACTTTTGCACTGGCCCTAGGCAAGAGCCACTTTGATTTGTACTGTATGACAAGCATCACAAATATCAGGAAAGATCTAAATTGTTTGACCCAATAAATGTTGGGCAAAACAATATTTGAATCCTGTGATTGTGACCTCAGATCTGGATTTAAGATTTTAGCACCCATAGGCAAAACCAATCAGTAGATCCCAGATAGCGGTGGGTTCGGTAAATGGGAGCTCTCCTAAACCCACTGTACCCACATCTAGGTGCCCCCCGTTACCCTTTAAGGGCTATGGTAGTGTTGTACAGTTGTGGGTGGTGGGTTTTGTTGGGGGGTTGGGGGGGCTCAGCACCCCAAGGTAAGGGAGCTATGCACCTGGGAGCAATTTCTGAAGTCCACTGCAGTGCCCCCTAGGGTACCTGGTTGGTGTCCTGGCATGTGAGAGGGGACCAGTGCACTACAAATGCTGGCTCCTCCCACGACCAAATGGCTTGGATTTGGCCGTTTTTGAGATAGCCGTCCTCAGTTTCCATTATCAGCGAAAACCGAGGCCAGCCATCTCTAAGGCCGGCGATCTCAACATTTAGGTTGACCATCCCTTAGGTCGACCTAAATGTTCAGATTTGGCCGTCCCCGACTGTATTATCGAAACGAAAGATGGACGCCCATCTTGTTTCAATAATACGGGATGCCTCGCCCCTTCCCCGGGCCTTCCTTAGAGATGGGCACCCTTAAAGATGGGCGCCCAGTTCGATTATACCCCTCCATGTTGCCAATACCTAAATCCATCCTGATTTGCCTCAAAAATATAAAAGTCAAAATGTAACCATGTAAGCCTTTTATTTCAGTCTGATCTATTTCCTGAATCAAGGCCAGTTCCTCTTGTAATCTTTCTTTTGGCAGAACTTGCTCATGTTATAGATGGAGATTTTGGCACTTAAGCCAGGAAATGGTGTCTTTAAATAGAGGAAATGGCCTTTTTGGGCACTTCTCTATTAAGTACCATTTAAATAATTTAGCAAGAGAAACATTATGAACTTTAAGGAGAACTATAAGCCAAAGATTTTTTGCTATCAAACCATTTTCAATTACATTATAGATATTTTAAAGACTAGACATTGCCCAACAAGCCCTAAAGGTTTTTGTATAATGTTCTTCTGAAGTGTGGCCCTAAACAATTTTGGCTTTTATTACCAGAAGTGAACAGTAAACTGAGCTCTTATAGAAGCCATGAAGGGGTCACTAAAACATTGGGGGGGGGGGGGGGGGGGGGTCCTTTTACTAAGGTGTGCTGAAAAATGGCCTGTGCTGTTGTAGACACATGTTTTGGATGCACACAGGTCCATTTTTCAGCACACCTGCAAAAAAGGCCTTGTTGGGAGCCAAAAATGGATGTTTGGCAAAATAAAAATTGGCATGCGCCCATTTTGGGCCTGAGACCTTACCGCCACCAATTGACTTAGCGGTAAGGTCTCATGCGTTAATCAGGCGGTAATCATCAGTGCACGTACACTGCCGATTACCGCCCATTAGCGCCACGTGGTAGAAAAAAATACTTTCTGCCGTGCATATTGGACGTGCATAAAAAATGGAATTACCACCCAGGGTTCGCGGTGGCTGGACAGTAGTTCCAAATTGACATGTGCTGGACGCATGTAGGTGCCTACACACCTTAGTGAAAGGTTCCCTGGATTACTCATCTGATCCTGAACCCAATCACAACAGAGAAGTACCACCAGCAAGTCCATCTGCATTTCTGTGGACCACTGACTGTCTCTGATACTGTTAGATTTCCATCACCACCAGCAGCCTGACCTGCACTAGATTTTGCAAGGACTACTAAGGCCCTAAGCCGTCAAGTTGTCATGGTGTTTCTAACCTCACCTACTTTCATTGGTAGCTCCATTCCCATCACTGAGAAGACAGGCAGCAATTACATGACCCAGAAAGGTATCGGTGGGCTCCCACTCTCCCGTCAACAAGGAGATTTCCAAATTTGTCTTTCTTTCCTTCCAGCAGCAACTCTACAGCATAGCTTCCAGCTGACCAGCCTAGCCTGTTACCATAGATGAAACAACGGGATGATCCAAATGGCCCAAAATTGTGAACATAAAACATAACTGCAACCCTCATGACCTATTATCAGTTCTCTAGAACACACAGCTCAAAGCCAGTCATTTGCAGTAAAAAGAGATTTTATTCCGTGTGTCTGTATTCATGCTTATGGCTTTCAGTTCCTTTCCTAAGACACCATGACCAGCCCAGTGCTAGTTTCAAGTTAATTCAGAATTTTCTATCCCGCCCATCATAGAACATAGCTGGGTGGCTTACATTCTAAAAAGTACATAAAAGAAGGAAAAGTATTAAACCATAAAGGAGGAAGGGCAGGGAAGAACTACAATTTCAATAGGATAGAAGGAAAGCAGATGGGAAGGGGGATTTCTCTGGTCTGCAGGATCTGACAGGCTAAACTTCCATAGATTGTAATGGAGAAACTATGGATATGCATCAGAAAAAAATAAATGCTTTAAGTGCAGTTTTAAAATTTTGAAGAATGTTTTGATCCTGAAGTGTCTGAGGTAATTTATTCCAGTGGTCAGGACCCTGGACTGAGCAAATTGCCTTCCTAGTATGTTGATAGGTTATTTCTTGAAACAATGGCACTGTTAGCAGAGATAGGTAGTAACAAAGTACTTGTACTTTGTTAAAGTACTTAAGTATAATTGGCAGTACTTTTACTTGTAGCAACTTACTTTTTTTTGCAATGCTTTTTATTTGTAACAAGTTACATTTAAGCTGTACTTTTGTACTTAGTAACAAAGTACAAATTTGGAAAGTAGAATTTAAAAAAAAAAGTATTTTCCATCTCTCTGCTTCTACAGGATTTCAAAGTGATGTCAGACACGGCTTGAAGTTGATTGAGCCCTAACTTCTGGGTTCGCACTAATAAAGTACCATGGGAGATATGCAGGACTTGGCTCTCTGCAGTATTACTTCCTGCACCAGGCCTGCCTCCTTTGGTGTATACTTCTGGGACTGGCCCGGGAAGCACTTGCGGTGCTCAGAGAGCTGGGTTCCAGGTGTCTCCCATGGTAGTTTTTTTAGAACGGGCCCAGCGGAGGTGCATGGGAGAGAATGAGTGAGACTGTACTGCAGGGCTGTAGTGGATGGGGGAGGGGGAGAAAGAAATTAGGCAAGACTGGATGGGTGGGGGGAGAGAGAGAGAGAGATAGGGTGATATTGGATAAAAGGGTGAGGGGAGAGCAGTGGCATAGGAAGGGGGAGGGAGGGGCGGTCCACCCCGGGTGCATGCGCTCGGGGGGAGCCAGCCCCGCTGGTTCCCTGCTCTCTCTGCCCTGGAACAGGTTACTTCCTGTTCCGGGGCAGAGAGAGCAGGGAACCAGCGGGGCCGACGCAGTTCCGAATGACGTGCACTCGGGGCGGATCGGCCCTCCCGCAGGTAAGAATGCGGTCCGGGGGGGGGGTGTTTGCGCTCCGGGGGGGTTGCACCGTGCTGCACCCGGGGGGGTGCGCAGTGGCGACCCCCCCCCCCCCCCCGGGTGCCATTAGCCCTTGCTACAGCACTGGGGGAGAGACAGAGGCTGTGGGCTGGGGATAGAGAGAAATTGGACAAGACTGGATAGGTGATTGGGGATGCTAAACCCAATAGAAATTACCCCTCCCTGGACACACAGGGTTTGCTCAATATTGGGGGTGCTCAAGCACCCACAGCTCCCACAGAGCTGGAACAGATCGATGTTGGAGCTGGTAATAGTAGAAGAGATGAAGAAGACAAAAAAATGACGCATGGACAGGAGACCCTTGGAAAGAGAGTTAAAAGAAGACAGAAAAGCAACAAAATTAGAGAAATTGAATGGCTAGACAGCAAAGACAGTAACATAGTAACATAGTAGATGACAGCAAGAAAAAGACCTGCACGGTCCATCTAATCTGCCCAACAAGATAAACTCATATGTGCTACTTCTTGTGTATACCTTACCTTGATTTGTTTCTGCCATTTTCAGGACACAGACCGTAGAAGTCTTGCCCAGAACTAGCCCCACCACCCAAACACCAGCCTCTAAGCTTCTGAGGATCCATTCCTTCTGCACAGGATTCCTTTATGTTTAGCTCACGCATGCTTGAATTCCGCTACCGTTTTCATCTCCACCACCTCCTGCAAGAGGGCATTCCAAGTATCTACCACTCTGTCCATTAAAAAATACTTCCTGACATTTTTCTTGAGTCTGCCCCCTTCACTCTCATATCATGTCCTCTCGTTCTACCGCCCTCCCATCTCCAGAAAAGGTTCGTTTGCGGATTAATACCTTTCAAATATTTGAACATCTGTATCATATCACCCCTGTTTCTCCTTTCCTCTAGGGTATACATGTTCAGGTCTGCAAGTCTCTCCTCATACGTCTTGTAACGCAAATCTCATACCATTCTTGTAGCTTTTCTTTGCACTGCTTCCATTTTTTTTACATCCTTAGCAAGGTACGGTCTCCAGAACTGAACACGATACTCCAGGTGGGGCCTCACCAACAACTTATACAGGGACATCAACACCTCTTTTCTTCTGCTGGTCACACCTCTCTCCATACCAGGGGCGTATCTGCGTGGGGCCACAGGGGCCTGGGCCCCCGCAGATTTCGCCCTGGCCCCCCTCCCCGCCGTCAACCCTCCCCCGCTGCTTACTTTTGCTGGCGCCGAGGTCCGACCCGCAATCTCCGTTTTCGTCTTCCTCCGTGGCCATGCTTCCAGGAAGTAACGCTGCAGTGCTGATTCGTTGAATCCAGTTCGGCGTCTGACGTCAGACGTCGAACTGGATTCAACGAATCAGCACTGCAGCGTTACTTCCTGGAAGCATGGCCACGGAGGAAGACGAAAAACGGAGATTGCGGGTCGGACCTCGGCGCCAGCAAAAGTAAGCAGCGGGGGAGGGTTGACGGCGGGGAGGGGTGGAGAGAGGCGGCGGCGGCGGCGGCGGCGGCGGCGGCGGGGGGGAGGGAGGCAAAAATGTGCCCCCCCTCTCTGGCTGTGGCCCCCCCTACCGCCGGATTCCAGATACGCCCCTGCTCCATACAGCCTAGCAACCTTCTGGCTACGGCCACCGCCTTGTCATACTGTTTCGTCGCCTTCAGATCCTCAGATACTATCACCCCAAGATCCCTCTCCCCGTCCATAACTATCAGACTCTCCCCGCCTAACACATACTTCTCCCGTGGATTTCTACTCCCTAAGTGCATCACTTTGCATTTCTTCGCATTGAATTTTAATTGCCAAACCTTAGACCATTCTTCTAGTTTCCGCAGATCTTTTTTCATGTTTTCCACTCCCTCCCCAGTGTCCACTCTGTTACAAATCTTAGTATTGTCTGCAAAATGGCAAACTTTACCTTCTAACCCATTGGCAATGTCACTCACAAATATATTGAACAGAATCGGCCCCAGCACCGATCCCTGAGCACTCCACTACTCACCTTCCCCTCCTCCGAGCGAATTCCATTCATCACCACCCTCTGGTTTCTGTCCGTCAACCAGTTCCTAATCCAGTTCACCACTTCAGGTCCTATCTTCAGCCTGTCCAGTTTATTCAAGAGCCTAAAAAATAATTTTATTTTTAATTTAGGATAAAGTAATGTGGTACAGTGTTAGTCCACTTTAAAAGTTAATAAATATAAAGAAAAGAAAAAAAAGGTGACACTTTTATAGTGGACTGTATACATTTTTTTTTTGTACTAAACTTTTGGAGACAAAAACCTACTTCTTCAGGTCAGGACAGTATACTGCTATAATAGTTTGTTTGCCCTGACTTGAGGAAGGAGGTTTTCGCCTCTAAAAACTAGTCAACAAATGTAATGTTAGTCCAATAAAAATATATCACTTATTTTCTGTTTTTTGTTTTATTTGTTAATTTTTAATGTAGCAATTGGAACATGTAAGTTTTTGAAATTTACATCTGCTCTTTTTATATTTTGCATGGTACAAAGGAACATGTAACTGTTTGTTTCTTTAGTTTTGCACTGTATGGCTTCTAAAGGGTTCAGTTTCATTTTTGTCTACATATTTCTATTTTTAGTTTGAGGTTACTTATTCTATACTTTATGTTCATGTGTAAAAAAGGTCAGGTGTTCTGTTAGCATCAAGTGTCTGTGTAGGACTGATCTGTGCTAATCCAGCTTGTTTTATTTTCTAATAGGTGTATTAATGTTCTTCTGCCCACTGCAATGCTTGGGGGAGTGGGCTTTTTTTTTTTATTCTAGGAAACACCTTGAGTGTCCGCCTGGAAATTTGCTTGTAAACATATTAGATTCAGTGGCCCAAATTGTTAAGAACATTTTTGACTTTGTAGTAAACAAGTAGTTTTAAGAGCTGCACTTTATTACTTTTACTTGAGTATTTTCTTAGAAGATTTTCTACTTTTAATTCACTACTTTTGAACCCAGTACTTTTACTTTTTACTTAAGTACTTTTAAAAAGTAACAAACCCATCTCTGACTATTAGTAGGTTTCGGGATGATAATCATAATGTTCTTGAATTTGAATATGGGGTTAGCACACAAGTGAGGTATGATGGTTCACAAAACTGATGGGTTTAATAAACTAACAGTAGATTTTTTTTTTTAGTTAATACGATGAGACAGAGGAAACCAATGAGCCGATTTCAGGAGGGGAGTATTTTGAACTATTTGTAGGTGCCTTATATCAGTAGTTTTAAGGGCTAAGAACAGTGAGTTACAATAATCAAGTTTACTGATGACAGAGGAGTAAATAAGTATCTTTAATGATGGTGGATTGATAAAACAGTGAATCGAATGAATTTGTCAAAGTCTAAATTACATTAATTACATTAGATATTTGTGGTCAGAAAGAGATTCATCTAGATTGACTCATAGAATTTTTGTACTTGGTACATTCAAACCATTCCTCAACAACAGTTGTACCAAGAAGGATGGGCAGAGATAGACAGGCATCAGAACAGTTTGTGAAAAGAATGCAGCTTGATTTATTTGGATTGAGAACCAGTTTGTTTTGTTGCAACCAATCAAAGATTTGTATTAGATTGCACTTTATATGCTGAATCATACGGACATCAGTATGGTCTATAGTGTGTAGTGTGTAGTTCTCGTCCAGGCTGGCCCATTCCACATAACCATATAGAACCTCCTCTCAAATTGTGTCTTATCCACATCTGATGGGAATATGCATTCATTGTTTTTAGTCTGAAATGACAGGGGGGAAAAAAACAAATTCTGGCCAATTTTCAAAATGATTTAACCGGCCAGAAATGGCCACTGACTACTACTACTACTACTACTACTACTATTTAGCATTTCTATAGCGCTACAAGGCATACGCAGCGCTGCACAAACATAGAAGAAAGACAGTCCCTGCTCAAAGAGCTTACAATCTAATAGACAAAAAAATAAATAAAGTAAGCAAATCAAATCAATTAATGTGAACGGGAAGGAAGAGAGGAGGGTAGGTGGAGGCGAGTGGTTACAAGTGGTTACGAGTCAAAAGCAATGTTAAAGAGGTGGGCTTTCAGTCTAGATTTAAAGGTGGCCAAGGATGGGGCAAGACGTAGGGGCTCAGGAAGTTTATTCCAGGCGTAGGGTGCAGCGAGACAGAAGGCGCGAAGTCTGGAGTTGGCAGTAGTGGAGAAGGGAACAGATAAGAAGGATTTATCCATGGAGCGGAGTGCACGGGAAGGGGTGTAGGGAAGGACGAGTGTGCAGAGATACTGGGGAGCAGCAGAGTGAATACATTTATAGGTTAGTAGAAGAAGTTTGAACAGGATGCGAAAACGGATAGGGAGCCAGTGAAGGGTCTTGAGGAGAGGGGTAGTATGAGTAAAGCGACCCTGGCGGAAGATGAGACGGGCAGCAGAGTTTTGAACCGATTGGAGAGGTGACTAAGTGGGAGGCCAGCAAGAAGCAGATTGCAGTAGTCTAAACGAGAGGTGACAAGGGTGTGGATGAGGGTTTTGGTAGAGCAGTGGCGTACCAAGGGGGGGGCGGTCCGCCCCGGGTGTCGGCGGGTGGGGGGGTGCTCCGTCATCTCCTTCCACCACCCTGCGTTTTTTTTTTTAATCCATTCAGCGAGCGACGCAGGCAGCGCCTCGTGTCTGCCCTGCAGTGTGCTGTCAAAAAAGAAAATCGCTTTGCCGGCGTCGGGCCTTCTCTCGCTATGTCCCGCCCACTTTTGAGGTAACTTCCTATTTCCTCGAGGGCGGGACATAGCGAGAGAAGGCCCGACGCCGTCAAAGCGATTTTCTTTTTTGACAGCACACTGCAGGGCAGACACGAGGCGCTGCCTGCGTCGCTGCTGAATGGATTTAAAAAAAAAAACGCAGGGTGGTGGAAGGAGAAGAGGGCTCTGTCGCTCTCCATGGAGGGGGGGGGGCTCAGATGGGAGAAGGAGGTGGGGGAGCTCAGAGGGGAGAAGGGAATTGGGAGGGGTGAGGGGAGCTCGGGTCCGCAGAAGGGAGAAGGGAACTGGGGAGGGGTGGGGGAGCTCAGAGGAGTTCACAGAGGGTTGAAGGGAACTGGGGAGGGGTGGGGGAGCTCAGGGGTTCGGAGAAGGGAATTGGGGAGGGGTGGGGGAACTCAGAGGGGTTCCCAGAAGGGAGAAGGGAATTGGGGAGGGGTGGGGGAGCTCAGAGGGGTTCGCAGAGGGGAGAAGGGAACTGGGGAGGGGTGGGGGAGCTCAGGGGTTCGCAGAAGGGAGAAGGGAACTGGGGAGGGGTGGGGGAGCTCAGAGGGGTTCACAGAGGGTTGAAGGGAACTGGAGAGGGGTGGGGGAGCTCAGGGGTTCGGAGAAGAGAATTGGGGAGGGGTGGGGGGAACTCTGAGGGGTTCCCAGAAGGGAGAAGGGAATTGGGGAGGGGTGGGGGAGCTCAGAGGGGTCCGCAGAAGGGAAAAGGGAACTGGGGAGGGGTGGGGGAGGGGTGGGGAGCTCAGAGGGGTCCGCAGAAGGGAGAAGGGAACTGGGGAGGGGTGGGGGAGCTCAGAGGGGTTCGCAGAAGGGAGAAGGGAACGGGGAGGGGGGGGGGAGCTCAGAGGGGTTCGCAGAGGGGAGAAGGGAACTGGGGAGGGGTGGGGGAGCTCAGAGGGGTTCACAGAGGGTTGAAGGGAACTGGGGAGGGGTGGGGGAGCTCAGGGGTTCGCAGAAGGGAGAAGGGAATTGGGGAGGGTTGGGGGGAACTCAGAGGGGTTCGCAGAAGGGAGAAGGGAACTGGGGAGGGGTGGGGGAGCTCAGAGGGGTTCACAGAGGGTTGAAGGGAACTGGGGAGGGGTGGGGGAGCTCAGGGGTTCGCAGAAGGGAGAAGGGAATTGGGGAGGGGTGGGGGGAACTCGGGTTCGCAGAAGGGAGAAGGGAATTGGGGAGAGGTGGGGGGAACTCGGGTTCGCAGAAGGGAGAAGGGAATTGGGGAGGGGTGGGGGGAGCTCAGAGGGGTTCGCAGAGGGAGAAGGGAACTGGGGAGGGGTGGGGAGCTCAGAGGGGTTCGCAGAGGGGACAAGGGAGCTCAGAGGGGTTCTCAGAGGGGAGAAGGGAACTGGGGAGAAGGGAACTGGGGAGGGGTGGGGGAGCTCAGAGGGGTGCTCAGAGGGGAGAAGGGGATTGGGGAGGGGTGGGGGTGCTCAGAGGGGAGAAGGGGTCTGAAGCTGGAACTGGGGTCCGACAAGGGGGCAGGAGGGAGAATGGGTCCATGCCTGGGGCAGGTGGGAGAATGGGTCTGGGGCTGAAAAGGGGGGTTGCAAAGCATGTGGTGGATGAAGGGGGCTGGAACTGGGGGCTGAAAAGGAGGGTATTTGGGATAAGGGGGCTAGTGCTAGAACTGTGGGCTGAAACGGGGCAGGGGCTGAAACTGTGGGCTTTAAAGGGGACAGGGAGAACTGGCTGGGGCTGAAGCTCAGGACTGGTGAGAGAAAAGGGCTGGGGTTGAAACTAGGGGCTGAAAAGGGGACAGGGAGAAGTGGCTGGGGGCTGAAGCTCAGGACTGATGGGAGAAAAGGGCTGGGGACTGGTGGGATAGTGGGGCTGAAAAGGGGGGCCGGTGGGAGATGTGGGCTGGGGCTGGAACTAGGGGCAGGTGGAACTGGGGGCTGAAAAGGGGGGGCAGAGAGAGAGGGGACAACAGACCCTGGAAGGAAGTGGGGAGCATGAGGGAGGGCAGACCCTGGATGGATGGGAGAGGGAGGGCAGACGGATTGAAGGGCAGAGAGAAAGGTCAGATGGTGGGTGGAAGGGGGAGAGAGAAAGAAGGCAGACTGGGGCAAATGGTAGATGGAAGGGAGAGAGAGGGCAGACAGTGGATGGAAGGGGCAGAGAGAGAGAGGGCAGACAGTGGATGGAAGGGACATTAGAGAGGGCAGACACTGGATGGCAGAGAGAGAGCAAAGACAGATCCTGGATGGAAGGAAGACAGTGAAAAGAAGATGAAACCAGAAACCAGAGACAACAAACTGTAAATATATATTTTTATTATTTTGCTTTAGGATATAGTATTGTAGCTGTGTTGTTTATAAATAGAACATGTAAATAAGGTCATCTTTTTATTGGACTAATTTTTATACATTTTGACTTAACTTTCAGAGAACAAAACCCCCTTCCTCAGGTCAGGATAAGATACTGTAACAGCACTATACTGTACTGACCTGAGGAAGGAGATTTTGGCCTCTGGAAGCTAAATGTATTAGTCCAGTAAAATGGTATTATTTTTGTTGGAATGTAATTGTATTTTACATGCATTGCCTGTCACCTATTATTTCTCTGTGATTACTCTGTGACCTCTGATGTGAATTACTTAGAGAGGTCACACTGCTATGCAACTTCCTGTGGGGGCAGACACAGCACATGCAGCACATGGAGCACATGGAGCTCATGATCTCTCCTAACCTGAGAGGATCTATGGTGGTGTGAGCATCCATTACCATCTAAGCACATGGAAGGAGCTGATAATACAAATGTATAGTAATATGTATATATAAGCCTGTCTGATTATAATCTAACTACAAACTGTGAGTAAACAGATGTTTTGTTACTTCAACTTTAAAGTGACTCAGCAGTGAATTATTCTGGGGTGAATGAGAGAGAGATGAAGAAAGAAATTAACATTTCTAAAGCTGAAGCTGTGTGTACTAAAATCTGCTAATTATTTACTACAAATAATCCAACAAAAGGGTTATGGGCCCAGGGTCCAGGAATTGAAAAAGAAGAGAAATATTACCAGGCAGAAAAAAAGGCCACATTTTTTTCTCTTAAGTTTTAAAGGAAAGATTCAGTCTGTCTCTCTCTCCCCCCACACAGCAGACAGAAGGCTAAGAAAATGGCTGAGGGAAGAAATTCACCATTTTTCTATTCTCTCAAGGTGCCTAAATTAACTGAGTTTAATTATCGGCAGTGGGAACTAAGATTCATATGTCTCCTTCGAGCAAAAGGATTAAATATATGCTTAGACCAAGACAGAACAGCTGAAAATATGGCTGAATGGGACAATGCAAACTATTATGTGAAGTGCATGCTTTTGGAAGCTCTCTCAGAGAAACAAGCCATATTAGTGGAGGGAAAAGATACACCAAAGGACATTTTATATAAACTGAGAACTATGTATGCAACTACATATGCAAAGCAGCAACCAATTTGGTTAGCAGAGTTGAATGAAACCAAATTAAGGGATAAAAGTAAATGTAATGATCACATTATGCATCTTATGTCTTCATTTCAAAAGTTAGAACTTTCTGGAATTCCCATGTGTGATGCATTGAAAGAGCATTTCTTTTTACCTCACTATCAAAGAAGTTTGATGTTTTTAGGTCTGTAAATGAGGCCATTGAAGGGCAATCTTTTGAACAGGCAACATCAAAACTAAGGCAGGAATGCATAATAAATGATTCTGAGGAGATGTGTTCTCAAAGCAAGTCAGAGAGAAATGAAACAAATTTCTTGGCAAAGAACAGAGGAAGGCGGAGCTATGGGAAAACTCCACCCAAGGGCAAGCTGATTTGCTACTCATGTGGAAAGGAGGGACATGTATCTAAATGGTGTAAGGAAACACAAAACACTCCCTCTAGCTCACCTAAGCCAATGGAACTAAAGAATTTTCAAACCAGGAAATGTATGAAGGACAAAGATAAACACAAGGGCTTTCTAATGGCAGAAAAATCTTTGACTATGGTAAATAATAATTCAAATGAAAGTACTTGGATTTTGGATTCGGGGAGCACATGCCATTTAACCAATTGTAAAGATTTCTTTCAGGAAATGTGTCCAGAGGAAGGTATTCTTAAAACTGCAAACGCAGGGACTGCTAAGATCCAAGCAAAAGGTATTGGATTCTTAAAATGCAAAGTGTCTAATGAAGTTAAAGAAATTCCTGTAAGTGATGTCTTGTATATTCCCCAAGCAGTTTGCAATATGCTTAGTGTATCTACATTAGATAAGAAGGGATTTGTGATTCATTTTGAAAACAGTAAGTGCACAATCTCTAAAAAATGATGAAGTGTATGCTGAAGCTTTATGCATAATGATGTTTATAAGCTGAACATTTCAGGTGAAGCCTCACATATGGCGCAAGTAAGGAAGAATGATGGTAAATGTAGTCTGGAAATCTGGCACCGCCGCCTGGGACATCGTGATTCTAAGGTGATCCAGGATCTTCGCAGTGGGCAACTAGCCACAGGCATTCAGATAAGTGCAAATACTGGAAAAATGGAGAAATGCATAGACTGTGTTACTCAAAAAGGTGTGAGACCCTCATTTCCTGCATACACAGGAAATAGGAGTAATAAAGTACTGGACTTAATACACAGTGACTTATGTGGACCGTTTAATATCCCATCATTGGGAAATAACAGATTTGTGCTAATATTCTTGGATGATTTCTCTAGATATTGTGTGGCCTATTGCTGAAAGAGAAAAGTCAAGTCACAGACATGCTGAAGAAATACGTAGCCATGGTGAGCAATAAATTTGAAAGAAAACCAAAGGTTCTTCAGACCGACAATGGTGGTGAGTTCACTTCACAAAGCATGCGCACATTTCTAGAACAAGAAGGCATTCAGCATATCACAACAGTAGCTTATACACCAGAGCAAAATTCTGTTGCAGAGAGAAAATTTAGGTCAATTGTGGAAATGACCAGATGTATGCTGTCAGATAGCAATCTCCCTAAAAGACTATGGGGGGAAGCCATTCTCACAGCAGTGTACCTACAAAACAGAATGCCAACTAAAGGCGCTGAGCGCACACCACATGAGACATGGCATGGTAGGAAGCCAAACCTGTCACACATAAGAACATTTGGAAGTACAGCATATGCTCATGTACCAAAGCAAAGAAGGCATAAGCTGGATTCCACAACAGAAAGGGGCATTTTAGTTGGCTATGCTCCAGGACACAAAGGATATAGAATTTTGAATCTGAAAACTGGCATTGTTGGCATAAGACATATTACATATTTTGATGAAAACAAAAGGGTTGATAAAGGCTGGATTATCCCAGATGAGCCTTATCATCCAGATATGAAACTAGAACCATAATAGACATGCCAGTGTATATAAATGCCATACCAAGGCAGATGTCTGAAAGCAACTCACCTGTATCTAACGAGGAACAGGCAGAGGAAGCAGACACAGAAAGGATCATTGAAGAAGACAGTACAGTTGGAGAAGGGGAATCAATTGGAGAAGGACTCTCAGATTTAGAGGATGCGGAAAGGTCAGACCAACCTGTAGTCAGACGCTCATCCAGGGAAAACAAAGGTGTTCCACCCCCAAGACTGTCTTACTTAACAAAGTCAGCAGAAGCTCAAGAGCCCTTAACATGGGATGAGATTGAGAAAATGCCAGCAGAAGAAGCTGCTGAATGGCATAAAGCTGCACAAGAAGAAATTGATGCATTGGATAAAAATAATACTTGGATTCTTACAAAATTACCTCCTGGCAAGAAAGCTATAGGATGCAAATGGGTATTCAAGTTAAAAAGGAATGCACAAGGAAAAGTGGAAAGGTATAAAGCCAGATTAGTCGCAAAGGGATATCTTCAAAAATATGGAGAAGATTTTGATGAAGTGTTTGCACCTGTAGTGAAACACACGACAATCAGAACACTTCTGAGCATTGCAGTCTCAAAAGGCATGCAAGTCAACCACGTTGATGTGAAAACAGCGTTTCTTCACGGAGATATAACTGAAGACTTGTACATGGAACAACCAACAGGTTTCATAAATACAAAACAAAGACAGCTAGTGTGTAAATTAAACAAAGGTCTTTATGGATTAAAGCAAAGTGCAAAATGTTGGAATGAAAAATTGCATGAAATATTGACAAATTTAAGATTTAAGCAAGGTGAAGCAGATAAATGCTTGTACACTAGGTGCACAAATGGACAATATGCATACATTTTAGCTTTTGTTGATGATCTGCTCATTGCAAGCAAAAGTGAGCAAGAGTACAAGGACATTGTAAAATGTTTAAACCTCAATGTTGAGATAAAAGAACTGGGTAATGTGTCATACTATCTTGGTATAGAAATTGAGAAACAAAATGATGGTTCTTATCTTCTAAGCCAGAAGCAGAAAATAAATGAGCTTATTGAAAGTTTAGGTATGCAAGATGCCCAAGTTGTAAGCACTCCCATGATCACTGATTTTCTGAAGGATGAAACAGTAAGAGAACCTTTACCAGATAACATCCAAAATAGATCAGCCATAGGTAAGCTTTTATATCTAGCTACCACATACAGGGCTGATATAGCAAATGCAGTAGGAATTTTGAGCAGAAGGGTCAGCTCACCTACCAAATCAGATTGGACTGCAGTTAAAAGGATGGTAAGGTATTTAAAGGGTACCATTGATTGTAAATTAAAGATTTCAGCCAATAGTAATCCAAAACTAATATGTTACTGTGATTCAGATTGGGCAGGGGATCATTCTGATTATAAATCCACAAGTGGATATGTGTTTATGTATGGAAATGTACACATTTCATGGGCCAGTCATAAACAAAGTATTGTGAGTTTGTCTTCTACAGAAGCTGAATATGTGGCTGTATCGGAAGCGTGCAGAGAACTGATGTGGATTGAAAAACTTATGCTGGATTTCGGAATAGCTGAAAAGAGACCAATCCAGATAATGGAAGATAATCAGAGCTGCATCCGACTGTCACAGAATGACAAGGTTCAGTCACGCACCAAGCACATCGCAACGAAATACCACAACGTGCGAGAGTTGGCGAAAGAAGGGGTCATCAGTCTACACTATTGTCACACCAGTGAGATGACAGCTGACATCATGACCAAACCGTTACCCAGAGAACATTTTGAGGATCTGCGTATAAAGCTTGGACTTTGTATGAATAAATAATTGCATGACAGTTATGCATGAGAAGGGGTTTGTTGGAATGTAATTGTATTTTACATGCATTGCCTGTCACCTATTATTTCTCTGTGATTACTCTGTGACCTCTGATGTGAATTACTTAGAGAGGTCACACTGCTATGCAACTTCCTGTGGGGGCAGACACAGCACATGCAGCACATGGAGCACATGGAGCTCATGATCTCTCCTAACCTGAGAGGATCTATGGTGGTGTGAGCATCCATTACCATCTAAGCACATGGAAGGAGCTGATAATACAAATGTATAGTAATATGTATATATAAGCCTGTCTGATTATAATCTAACTACAAACTGTGAGTAAACAGATGTTTTGTTACTTCAACTTTAAAGTGACTCAGCAGTGAATTATTCTGGGGTGAATGAGAGAGAGATGAAGAAAGAAATTAACATTTCTAAAGCTGAAGCTGTGTGTACTAAAATCTGCTAATTATTTACTACAAATAATCCAACAATTTTATTTTCTGTATTTGTTTTATTTCTATTTGTTAATTTGTAAAGTGGTGATTGGTATTTGTTAGTTTTTTCAAATTTACATCTGCTGTCTTTATATTTTGCACAGTACTAGAGGGCATTTTCTGTTTCTGTGGTGTTGCATTGTATACAGAGTCTGGCATCGGGGGTTCAGTTTAATTTTTGTCTAAATAGAAAGTTTATGATTACTTATCCTATAGTGGATTAGGGTGTATCTGTGTTTGTGAAAAAGACATGGCTTTCAGTTGGCATTGACTGTGCAGGATCTACGATCTGTACTGTTCTGTCTGGTTTCGTTTTACAATAGGTGAATTGATGTTCTAGTGCTCACTGTAGTGTTTAAGATGCTTTCCTTTTCCTTGTGTGACTCGTAGAAATGACTGCTTATGGTATGGTAGAATTGCTCTATAGGTCCTGAGTGTTTTGTATTCTCGGTATGCCTAGTACTGGATTTGGGGGGGGGGGGGGGGTTAAAAAATGACCGGCCCCGGGTGTCAACTACCCTAGGTACGCCACTGTGGTAGAGTGCTCGGAAAGAAAGGGGCGGATTTTACGGATGTTGTAAAGAAAGAAACGACAGGTCTTGGCAATCTGCTGGATATGAGCAGAGAAGGAGAGAGAAGAGTCAAAGATGACCCCAAGGTTTCGAGCTGAGGAGACAGGGAGAATGAGAGAGCCATCAACAGAAATAGAAAACGGGGAGAGCAGGGAGGTGGGTTTGGGGGGGAAAATGAGAAGCTCGGTTTTGGTCATATTTAATTTCAGGTGGCGTTGAGACATCCAGACAGCAATGTCAGACAAGCACGCTGAAACTTTGGTTTGGATGCAAGGTGAGATATCAGGGGTAGAAAGGTAGATTTGGGAGTCATCAGCATAGAGATGGTAGGAAAAGCCATGGGATGAGATTAATGAACCAAGGGAAGAAGTGTAGATAGAAAAGAGGAGGGGACCAAGAACAGAACCCTGAGGTACGCCGACAGGCAGATGTATAGAAGTAGAAGAGGATCCACCAGAGTGAACACTAAAGGTACGGAGGGAGAGGTAGGAAGAGAACCAGGAAAGGACAGAGCCCTGGAACCCAAGTGAGGACAGGGTATCGAGAAGTATGCTGTGATCGACAGTGTCAAAAGCAGCGGAAAGATCAAGAAGAATAAGGATGGAATATTGACCTCTGGATTTAGCCAGTAATAGGTCATTGGAGACTTTAGTAAGCGCAGTTTCGGTTGAGTGGAGAGGGCGAAAACCAGATTGTAGTGGGTCAAGAATAGCATGTGAGGAGAGAAAATCAAGGCAGCGGCGGTGAACAGCACGCTCAAGTAATTTGGAGAGAAAAGGAAGGAGGGAGATGGGTCGGTAATTAGAGGGACAAGTAGGAAGGAGGGAGATGGGTCGGTAATTAGAGGGACAAGTAAATTGCTTGCTGGTTAAATTGCTTGCTTGGGGCTACCCACTAATTTTCAGCAGCACTTAACTGCTTCTCGCTGCTAAAAATTAGCAGTTAGCGCCTAAGTAAAAGTTGTCTATTTTGAGGGTGTTCCATGGGCAGAGTCAACACTTAACCAGTTAAGTGCCGATATTTAGCACTTAACTGGCCAGGGTAACTCTTTCTGGAGTGCACATTATTTATGACATTGCTCCAAATTGAACATTTAAAAAAAATGAAAATTCCTCATTTATGACACAAGAAAGTAAACAAAACCAAAATTTGGGGACTGCCTACCCTTACTAACTGAAGGCTGCAGACTTTTCTGTATCTAGGCCTGGGTATCCACATCAGTCAAAAAGCCTTTAAAGCAAAATTTAAATAGGATTTTTTTTTTTTTTTTTTAGTATCTTGGTACATTTATGAACTCGCATGTGAGACAACTTACATAAGAGCACAATTCTGCCGTAGATGAGCTTTCAAAGGAAAGGCATGGCCAGTGTTTTTACTACTACTACTTAGCATTTCTATAGCGCTGCCAGGGTTACGCAGCGCTGTACAAGTTTAACATGGGGAAGGACCGTCCCTGCTCAAAAGAGCTTACAATCTAAAGGTTACAAACTATGTAGTCAGTGTACATATCATGAGTGGGGAAGGTGGTTATGCGCCAAAAGCAAGGGAGAAGAGATGGGCTTTGAGTAAGGACTTGAAGATGGGCAGGGAGGGCGCATGACGTATGGGCTCGGGAAGGCTGTTCCAGGCATATGGTGATGCGAGGCAGAAGGGGCGGAGTCTGGAGTTAGCGGTGGTGGAGAAGGGTACAGATAGGAGTGATTTGTCCTGAGAGCAGAGGTTACGGGTGGGAACATACGGGGAGAGGAGTGTAGAGAGGTACTGGGGGGCTGCAGATTGAGTGCATTTGAAGGTTAAAAGGAGAAGCTTGAACTGTATTTGGTAGTGGATCGGGAGCCAGTGAAGTTACTTGAGGAGAAGGGTGATATGAGAGTATTGGTTCACGCGGTAGATAAGACGTGCGGCAGAATTTTGGACAGATTGAAGGGGGGATAGATGGTTAAGAGGGAGAAGGAGGTTGCAATAGTCAAGACGAGAGGTGACGAGCGAGTGGACGAGGGTTCGGGTGGTCTGTTCAGAGAGGAATGGGCGAATTTTGCTAATATTATAGAGGAAGAAGCGACAGGTCTTAGCTGTCTGCTGGATATGGGCAGAGGAGAGGGAGGAGTCGAAGATGACTCCAAGATTGCGGGCTGAAGCGAGGGGGAGGATGAGGGTGTTGTCAACAGAGACGGAAAGTAGGAGAAGAGGGTTTGGGTGGAAAGACAAGGAGCTCAGTCTTTGCCATGATCAGTTTCAGATGCCGGTTGGATATCCAGGCAGCGATGTCTGAAAGGCAGGCCAAAACTTTGGCCTGGGTTTTGACCGTGATGTCGGGAGTGGAGAGATAAAGCTAGGTGTCATCAGCATAGAGATGGTACTGGAAACCATGTGATGAGATCAGCAAGCCCAGGGAAGAGGTGTAGATCGAGAAAAGAAGCGGTCGAAGGACAGAACCTTGAGGAACCCCAACAAAGAGCGGGATGGGGGTGGAAGAAGAGCCATTAGAATATACTCTGAAGGTGTGTTGGGAAAGATACGAAGAGAACTAGGAGAGGACGGAGCCCTGGAACCCGAATGAGGACAGTGTGTCAAGAAGTAAATTATGATTGACAGTGTCAAAGGCGCCAGATAGGTCGAGGAGGATGAGGATGGAATAGTGACCTTTGGATTTGGCAAGGAACAAGTCATTACAGACTTTAGAGAGTGCTGTTTCTGTCGAGTGTAGTGAGCGAAAGCCGGATTGGAGCGGATCAAGGACAGCCTGAGAGGAGAGGAAATCAAGGCAGCGGCTGTGGACAGCGCGTTCAAGTAATTTGGAGAGGAAGGGTAGAAGAGAGATGGGACGGTAGTTGGAGGGACAGGTGGGGTCTAGTGATGGTTTTTTGAGAAGTGGTGTGACTACAGCGTGCTTGAAGGTGTCAGGGACAGTAGCAGTGGAGAGAGAGAGGTTGAGGATGTGACAGATTGAGGGGTTGACTGTAGGAGAGATGTTGTTAAGCAGATTTGTGGGAATGGGATCAGAGGAACAGGTGGTGCACTTAGAGGAAGAGAGAAGGGGAGCAGTTTCCTCTTCGGTGATCTCAGGGAAGGAGGAGAAGGAGGAGGAGGCCAGGCTAGGTTGGTTGGTGGAGTGGGTTAAGAAGTCACAGGGAGCAGAAGGCTTGGAAGTGAATTCAAGGTTTATCTTTTGCACCTTATCGCGGAAGTAGTCAGCTAGTGTTTGAGGAGAGAGTGAGGGGGGGTGGGAGCGGAGGGCACTTTAAGTAGGGAGTTGAGGGTGGCGAAGAGGCAACGAGGGTTGGAGCCAAGAGAATTAGTTAATTGAGAATAATATTCCTGTTTGGCAAGGAATAGGGAGGACTGGAAGGAGGATAGCATGAATTTGTAATGGGTGAAGTCTGACAGGGTGCGAGATTTTCTCCAGAGTCGTTCAGCAGATCGGGTGCAGGAGCGAAGGTAACAGATGCAAGGGGTTAACCAGGGCTGAGGATTAGTGCGCTTAGTGGGTCGAGAGACAGATGGTGCTAGGGTATCCAGAGCAGTGGAGAGAATTTCATTGTAGGCAGAGACAGCCGTGTCGACAGATTCGGAAGACGAGATGGAAGGGAAGACATTGGAGATGTGAGAGGATAGGGTAGGGGGGTTGACGGCCTGGAGATTCCTGAAGGCAGTGGCTATAGTTGGGCGAGGTTGAGGGGGAGGGTGATGAAGTGTGAGGGTGATTAGGTGATGATCTGAGATAGGAAGGACTGGGGTGCAGAAATTGGAAGGTGAGCAGGAAGAGAAGAGAACGAGGTCGAGACAATGGCCATTACGGTGAGTAGGGGTGGTAGAGCATAGTTGGAGGTTAAAGGAGGATGTCAGAGTGAGGAATTTAGAAGCGTAGGAGTTGGATGGGTCGTCAACATGAATATTAAAATCACCAAGAATGAGGGATGGAGATGAGGGATCAAGAAAGACGGTGAGCCAAGCGTCAAAGTCAGTAAGGAAGGAAGAGAGGGGCTTATCAGGGGGGCGGTAGATGACTGCAACTCTGAGTGGTGTCGGGTAGAATAGCCGGATGGCATGAGTTTTGAAGGATGAGAAGCAGTGAGACTGTGGCAGGGGGAGGGGTTGGAAACTACAAGAGGGTGAGAGAAGAAACCCAACGCCTCCACCGCGTGTGTCTGGGCAGGGAGTGTGGGAGAAAAGATATCCTCCATGGCATAGGGCTGCGATTGAGGCAGTGTCGTTAGGGGTTATCCAAGTTTCAGTTAAAGCGAGCAGTTGAAGGGAACGGGAGATGAACAAATCGTGGGTGAAGGAGAGTTTGTTGCATACTGAGTGGGCATTCCATAGGGCACACGAGAAGGGGAGGGAAGCGGGGGGGAGAAGGGGAATAGAGATGAGATTGGAGGCATTCTGGGATCGGTTACGTGGATATGGAGAGGAGAGGTGGGGGGGACCTGGATTGGGATTGATGTCACCTGCAGAAAGTAGGAGAAGGAGTAAGAGAGTGCAGAGGAGGGTGGGGGAGGAGGGTCAACAAAGATGACGAAGACGGGGGATGTGTTAAGGAGGAATGGGGATGGGTTAATGGTGGGGAGGAAGTGTAGAAGGTTGAGAGCTAGGAATGACGAGGGGGGCAGGAGAGCTGGGGAGGTGGTGGGGGTGGGGGGAGGTAGGGTAGGGTAAGGGAGTAATGAGCAGGACGGGTGGGCAGTGAGTTCCTGAGGCAGACAGTGGAAGGGGAGGAGGAAAGAGGTTAGGAAGGGACAGGGCGATGAAGAGAATGTGTATAGGGGCCATATATAGGGGCTAAGGTGGATGCGGGTAGATGTGAAGTGGCTAAGGTGATAGGAGTAGAGGAGGAAGGCAGGGAGGCTAGGACAGGGACAGCAGACAGCAGCTAAGGCATAGGGAGTGATGGTGTTTAAAGGAATCCTAGCCAAAAAGCACCTGGAGACTCTGTGCACTTGGAGCGAGGGCCCTGGGAAGCTCGGGGTGGACCTAGAGTCATCCCGGATACAGCTATGAGGAAATGCAGAAGGGCTGCAAGTCCTCCACAGTAGCTGGTGGGAGTGCTGGGCACCTAGAGCGGAGGCCCTGGGTGGATCGGAGTGGACCTGGGTGTCACCCCGGAGAAGGCTGTAAGGATATGCAGATGAGCTGCAAGTCCTCCACAGCACCTGAAAGGCAGCCGGTGGTAGAGCTGGGCACCTCTCAGCTGAGGAAAGGCTTACCAGGGGTTAGGCCGAAGACAGCATTCCTCCCCCTGAGGGTCGCCTGATCCTGTTTTTAAACAGGAGAGACATTTTTCCCCTTTTTGTCATATTTGGAAAAGTAGAATAAGCAATGTTAAAAGATCATCAAACTCTATAGGAACTGTAACAGAGCATAAATGTAGAAGAGACAATTTCGTAAACTATTGTTGAAGGGGTCTTCTTCCCAATTTCATTTAAATATGATGTTGTTACAGACCAAACATTATATAAGAATTTTACTAGAAATGTCATATGAAATCAGACATTAGACTACCCACAACTGTATAACACAGCTGAAATCTGTAACAAAATTGTATTAATCAGACATCTAAAATAAAACATGTTCACATATTTTACAGTCTGGTGGTTTTATGGAAAGCATAAGATTCATAGGAATTCAACCCATTAGCATCCTGATAGGACTTGAATTCTAAGGCGGCAGTTAGCGTAGTTCAAATTACTGTTTGAGAAATCTGCTGAGGATTTTACATTCAAACCATTCTTATTGTATTAATCTTAATGAAGAATATGTGACAGGGCAGTTAGAGAGTGAAAAATGATAGTTTCAATTGAAACTGTCATTTTAAAATAAATGGTTCATACTAATTATCAGTTTCTGGATCTGATGTGACTAAAGTACTGTGAAAACAAGACACACAGAGCAGTCAGCTGGAGTAGGAAAGAACTATATTGGCAGTTGCCAAATACATTCAGAGAGCCTGCAGCCTAAGAGTCACTTGACTCCGGGAAGATGATGGTAGGGCCAGGAACTGGATACTTTCTAATGTCACCCCAGTAGGGATGTCTATTCACTAGTGAGCATTTGGGGCCCTGTTTACTAAGGCGCGTTAGCATTTTTAACGTGCCTACAATTAGCGTGTGCCCTAACCGTGTAGGCACCTATAGGGGTATTATAGGCGCATACACGTTTAATGAGCATTAAAAACGCTAACGCGCCTATAATGTGGCTTAGTAAACAGGGTCCCTGGTTTGTTAGCATGCCTTAAAATGTGTCTGAGTACCAAATCGATTTAACTCATATTCACTTATGAATCAACACATACAAATAATTTAATGTGCATTAAATCATTTTTAGTGACACAAATGTATGAATCAAACCAAAAATAGTGAACAAAAGTGCAGGGAAAATTCTGACATGAAAACAGACTGAAAGATTTTTCTATGTACATCCCTACAGCTGTGCAGGACACTGGTTGAATTTGTTGGCTTGGGGTCTCCTGTAGGATCATCTTACCAGGAGCACCAGAGGTAATTGGTAGCAGGAAAGCAGAAGAAGGTTAGAGGAGGAAGTCAGTCAGACTACATATTGCAGAGAGGGAAACTATGCAAGCTTAGTAGCCACTAGAAGGTGGAGCAAATTAAATGAGGCCTCATTTTGTCGGAGTTCTCCATCCTCTTACCACTTCATTGTCCTGGCCCAGTGACAAGAAAAAAACTCCCATCCGAGTAGACCTGGATGGAAAGTATGACTAAAGATGTGAATGAAAATGTAGAAAACCAGCATTAGATAACAAAGATCACAAAAGTCAGCATTATCAATACTTGACCCAAGTGAATCAAAAAGGAAAAGTAATAGGGCTTCAAAGAACATATTTACATTAACAAAGAGTAGAATGACCAGACCACCTGTGCCCATTTCTGCCCTCCCCTCCCCCTCCCAACACATGTGAAAGAGCATTTTAGAAAAGATGTCCAACTCAAAATATGGATGTCCAAGTTTGCATGTCACATATAAACGTCCATTTCTCATGTATTTCAGAACATACAGTCTGTTCAAAAATACATTAGAAATGGACATCCTGCATGAACATCCATTTTTATTTATTTATTTTATTTTATTTGTTACATTTGTATCCTACATTTTCCCACCTTTTTGCAGGCTCAATGTGGCTTACATAATACTGTAAAGGCATTCGCCAAGTTTGGTAGGGGACAAGTACAAAAGATGTTATGGTGGTATAGGGAAGATAAGATGCAGTCACATGGGGTTAAAGGTAGGAGGGTTTGATAATGTTTATAAACTGAAATGTCCAAACTATGAACAGGGCAAAACAAGGGACATGATATCTCTGTGGCAGCAGAAAACCATCCATGTTATAAAATGGAAACACAGGCATCCATGTGAAAGAGAAGCCAAATGGTTAGAGCAGCCTAGAAAGAACCAGAGTTTGCAAGTTTAAGACCCAGTACAGCTTTTTGTAATTTAAAAAAAAATTGTGAGCCCACCAGGGACAGGAAAATACCTACTGTGACTTCCCTCAGTCCAGTCAGTGCAGAACCTCTCAATCAGACCACATTTCTGTAACCTAGACATGCCAAGTACTAGGTTTAAATATAGATGTCCATCATTTTGAACATAGATGCCCCCTTCTCCTTCTGCATATTTCATCCCCTCTCTAGTCTGACCCAGTACACACCTAGACCATACCCCTTTCCCATAAGGACATACAGAAGTTTTAAATGTCCATATCCTGGCTATATAAAATTAGGATGTGGATGTCCATGCAATATGGACATCTGAATTCTGGTTTTCAGATGTCCAAAATACAAACAGAGCTTCTAAAATAACCATCAAAATTGCACAATGCTAAAATTCAATAAATCTATAAAATCTGCAACCACAGTTATGCAACAGAGATATCAATATGATTTACTTTTTTTTTAGTATCTTGGTAAACTTATGAACTTACATTTGAGACATGCTTGGATAATTGTGTTATCGTAGGACAATATTTTCAGATATTCATCAGATCTGCTGGGGAGCTTTCAATGCATTTCCCTAACAAATCCAATAAAAGTCCAACCAGAGTTGTTACAGTGTCCATATGGATTCATCAATTTGATAGAATCAGTGCTAATTGGATTAGTGCTAAAGTATGGACGCAAATTCACCAATATGAGAAATCTATATCTGATATTTCATTTAAAAATTTGCTAAACTAATTCAACATGGAGTTTTTTTACAATTTTGTCAAATTAATTTTCAATTGTTTTCAAAAAGGTTTTTTGCAGAAGGGATGAGGTGGGCAAATGGTAGTGGTGGAATAATATGGCATGGTTGGGCTCACCATTTGACAAATTCTATATAGCATGCCTAGAGTTCCACACAGAAATCCAAGCGTATTCTATAGCAATGCGCGTACTTTAATTGTATATAGAGTATATACAGTAAGTACATAAGTACATAAGTAGTGCCATACTGGGAAAGACCAAAGGTCCATCTAGCCCAGCATCCTGTCACCGACAGTGGCCAATCCAGGTCAAGGGCACCTGGCACGCTCCCCAAACGTAAAAACATTCCAGACAAGTTATACCTAAAAATGCGGAATTTTTCCAAGTCCATTTAATAGCGGTCTATGGACTTGTCCTTTAGGAATCTATCTAACCCCTTTTTAAACTCCGTCAAGCTAACCGCCCGTACCACGTTCTCCGGCAACGAATTCCAGAGTCTAATTACACGTTGGGTGAAGAAAATTTTTCTCAGATTCGTTTTAAATTTACCACACTGTAGCTTCAACTCATGCCCTCTAGTCCTAGTATTTTTGGATAGCGTGAACAGTCGCTTCACATCCACCCGATCCATTCCACTCATTATTTTATACACTTCTATCATATCTCCCCTCAGCCGTCTCTTCTCCAAGCTGAAAAGCCCTAGCCTTCTCAGCCTCTCTTCATAGGAAAGTCGTCCCATCCCCACTATCATTTTCGTCGCCCTTCGCTGTACCTTTTCCAATTCTACTATATCTTTTTTGAGATACGGAGACCAGTACTGAACACAATACTCCAGGTGCGGTCGCACCATGGAGCGATACAACGGCATTATAACATCCGCACACCTGGACTCCATACCCTTCCTAATAACACCCAACATTCTATTCGCTTTCCTAGCCGCAGCAGCACACTGAGCAGAAGGTTTCAGCGTATCATCGACGACGACACCCAGATCCCTTTCTTGATCCGTAACTCCTAACGCGGAACCTTGCAAGACGTAGCTATAATTCGGGTTCCTCTTACCCACATGCATCACTTTGCACTTGTCAACATTGAACTTCATCTGCCACTTGCACGCCCATTCTCCCAGTCTCGCAAGGTCCTCCTGTAATCGTTCACATTCCTCCTGCGACTTGACGACCCTGAATAATTTTGTGTCATCGGCGAATTTAATTACCTCACTAGTTATTCCCATCTCTAGGTCATTTATAAATACTATATACTCTGAATGGAACATTCTTCTATTTTTCTTATTCCGGAAATGGCAATTGCCACTACAGTATTTGTAAGCCACATTGAGCCTGCAAAGAGGTGGGAAAATGTGGGATATAAATGCAGAACATAAATAAATAAATAAATAGATAAATAAAAAGCCAATCAGCATTGATAGCAGGTCTTAACAAGCAATAATGAGCATTAATTGGCAATAATTAGAATTTACATGCACAAATCCCTACGCATATTCTATAACGTACTACGCCTAAATGCTAATACCTGCAAGCAAAAAAGGGCATGGTTATGGGTAGGAAAATGGGCGTTTCATGAGCATTCCAAAATTTGCATGCGTAGTTACAGAACATGGCCCAGTGTGTGTAAATTTACACGCAGGGATTTATGCCACTGTCATAGAGTCCATCTTTCTTGCTTTTTGCATACTGATGATATACAAATTTGACTTTCAGGATTGGATTCTCAAGGAATTCAGGTTGCCACACTGAATGTTTGTTTGAAAGGGGTGGCAAGGTAAACTTAAGGTCCATATACTAAAATTAAAGCCAGGTAAATTGGAACTATTGTGGTTAGTAGAGTTGCTAGGGAATCGGAGGTGTTGGTGGTGTTGGCAGGGGTCCAACTAATTCCTAAGGATTGTACCAGGAACGTGATAATAATCCTGTATTCCAGTCTTTCCATGAAGAAACAAATCTCAGAAGTAGTTCAGAAAGCCTTTGCAAATTTAAGTTTTGATTCATCACCTTTGGCCAGTTTTGGATTCTAAAGATCTGGTAACTGTGGTTCACTCCTGCTAATTGTGGGGGAGTGGCCTAGTGGTTAGGGTGGTGGACTTTGGTCCTGAGGAACTGAGTTCAATTTCTACTTCAGGCACAGGCAGCTCCTTGTGACTCTGGGCAAGTCACTTAACCCTCCATTGCCCCATGTAAGCTGCATTGAGCCTGCCATGAGTGGGAAAGTGTGGGGTACAAATGTAACAAAAAAAAATAAGCAGAATTAATTATTGTAATATCATAAGATTTGCCACATCTGCAGGTTATTCAAAATGCTGCAACAAAGTGCTACAGTTTGACCTATCTAGTGCATTTCAGTTGGTAGACCACGATATTCTTTTACATATTCTGGACAGTATAGGAATAACTGGCAATGCTCATAAGCGGTTTACGGGTTTTTTAAAAAAGATCGCTCCCATAGAGTGAAATTTGATGGTGAATATTCTGAGAGTTGGTGTAATCAGTGTGGGGTTCCAGAAGGATCGCCGTTATCTCCTGTTCTTTTTAATGTCTACTTACATTCGCTGGGATTCGTTTTGGAAAAGCTGGGAGTTTATCTTTTTAGTAATGCTAATGATATTACGATTATGATTCCCATCACACATTTAGTTATCTTGCATTTAAAGTTCTTGCAAAACATTTTAAAATAAATAAATAGAACATTGGATGATAAAACATAAGCTTAAATTGATTTCTGACAAAACAAAGTTTATGCTAATGAGTCATAACCCGGATATGGATGAAAAGAATATTATGATAAATCAGACTCAGTATCAATTTTTATCGTCTATTAAAATTTTGGGGATATGGTTAGATAATAAATTATCTCTGGAGACAAAAATTAATACTCTTACTCAAAGATCTTTTTTTCTGTTGCGTAATTTGCATCAAATTCAGAAATATTTTGATCAAAACCATTTTCAATTTATTCAGGCTTTGATCTTGAGTTTGCCTGATTATTGCGATATTGTTTATTTGGGAGCATCCAGGCAGTTATTGAAGAAACCTCTCACTATACAGAATATAGCTTTAAGTTTAATTTTTTCCTTTAAAAAAGTTTGATAGTATATCTAGTTATTATGTGAAGCTCCATTGGCTCCCTATGCAAGCCAGGATTCTGTTTAAATTTTCTTGTTTTGTGTATAAAATTATATATGGCCTATCCCCACTTTATTTATTGAATCATCTTGTTTTGTTAATAAAACAAGAGTCACCAGGATTTCAGAACTTTTCACTTTTCCTTCTTTAAAAAATATGAGAAGAACTAGACTAATTGAAATTCTTTTTTCATATCAGGCAGTTCATTTGGATAAGGTTATTAAGGATATCTTAATGTCTGAAATCTCTTATAATCAATTCCGCAAACAGATTAAAACTTACCTATTTAGAAAATTTGTGCCAAAGAGTATGTAGCTCAGGGATGTTCTATTTTTGTTAGGTTATGCTATTTCTGGAAATGTCCAGTCTTTGATTTATTTATTCAGATTTTGCTCACACCTTTTTCAGTAGCAGCTCAAGGTGAGTTACATTCAGATACTGGATATTTCTCTGTACCAGGAGGGCTCATAATCTAAGTCTGTACCTGAGGCAATGGAGGGTTAAGGGACTTGCCCAAGATCACAAGGAGTAGCAGTGGGATTTGAACTGGCCACCTCTGGATTGCAAGACCAGTGCTCTAATCACTAGGCCACTCCTCCACTCCATGATCCATATTGAACCTAAAGGTATATGGTGGAATATAAATTTATTGTTCATGTTAATGACTAGCAGGCTGGGAATGGGATCATATAACCTCTGTGCTTATCCAGTTGAACTGGTTGCCAATGACCTATAGGTTGCATTTTAAGTTTTAAATGGCAATTCCATAAATGTGCACATAGGTTATAAAATAATAGCACCTATGTGTGTGATTGGTGCCAGTGTGCCACTAATTGGCAATTACATGTGTAAGTGCTAGGTGCTATTCTATAACATATCAAAATTGCTTACCCACAAATTCTATATATGGCACCTTAAGTTATGAATGGCCAAGGTGCATGCACAACTTAATTGATTAGCAAGTCAAGCAGCGCTGATAATTGGTACTTAACCAATTAGTGGCACTAATCGTCTTTAATTAGAATTAATGCACACAACTTTCTAGGCATATGCTATAATGCAGTGCATGTAAATTCTAATGTGCACAGTCAAAATGGAGGCAAGGCCATGGGAGTCGAACTTTAGGCACAAGAACGGTGTGTGAGTGTATTCTATAAACTACGCCTAATTTTAGGCGTAGTTTATAGAATCACGCTAACTGCGTGATTTTCCAGCACCAATTTTTAGATGCCATATATAGAATTTCCCCCTTAGTGCATAAGTGTGAGGGGATACAAACATAGGCAGAGTATGGGTAGGTCATGAGCATGTCTCTGAGATCCACGTGTAGCTTCTAGAAAAGTATAATATCACAATTAAGCACCAACAGTTACAACTGCCATTGACTTGGCATACCTATTGGCACCTAACTGTAGGTGTGCTAATGCTGACTTACACTAGTCTACTATAATAATTTGCACCTCCAACATTCTGAAGCTGACTGTCAGGAAGTTGAAGCCCAGTTCGTAATGTCTGAAGCCTTCCGGTGATGTCACCGTGTTGCTTGGGAAACCGTGTTGCGTCTCAAATCCGGAAACAGGAAATGAGGGCGGGACCAGAGGCAGAGCTCAGACAGATGGGAAGGCAGTCTGTAGCGCCGCTCGCCTTCAATGCTGACGCCGGACCCCGAGGTAACAATTTTTAAATTAGAGCCGGCACGCAGGAAGGCGAGGGGCTGCCGGAGGACAGGTCCTGCTTGCACTTTGAGGGAGGGAGGCGCAGGGGCGTTGAACTCGGAGAAGAGGGGGGCGTGAAACTCGGAGGGGAGTGGAGGGAGGGAGGGGGGCGTACTGCAACTTGAAGGGGAGGGGCGTCCTGCAGCTTGAAGGGGAGTGGGCAATGGAACTCGAAGGGCAGGGGAGAGGGGTCCTGCAACTCGGAGGGGGGCCTGGAACTCAGAGGAGACAGAGGGAGGGAGGGGGGCTGGAACTCAGATGACAGAGAGGGACAGAGGGAGGGAGGGAGGGGGCCTGGAACTCGGATGACAGACAGGGAGAGAGGGAGGGAGAGGGAGGTAGGGAGGGGGGCATGGAACCTTGCTAGCGCCCGTTTCATTCCTCTATGAAACGGGCCTCTTTTACTAGTATTCTATAATGGTGTCATGGTACCAAAACACTATTATAGAATTGGCACTAAGCACATGGCATTGGGACAACTAAATCTTGGCGCCAGTTTATAGAACTGCCACCTTAAGGGATCCTTTTACTAAGCCACAGTAGTGATTTCTGCATGGCAAATGCGACAAAGCCTATAGGAATTAAATGGACTTCATTGCATTTGCCACGCTGGGAATAACTACCACGGCTTAGTGAAAGAAGCCCTTAGTTTTTAAGTGTTTCAAGATGGGATCCTCAACTACTTGGCTACTCATTTGAGGGAGTACAAACCTTCTTGGGCTCTTCACAAAAAGCTATACCTCAACAACTGTAAAAAGAATTGAAGCGGTGCAAAGAAAAGCTAAGAGAATGGTATGGGATTTGCATTACAAGACATATGAGGAGAGACTTGTGGACTTGAACATGTATACTCTGGAGGAAAGGAGAAACAGGGGTGATATGATACAGACGTTCAAATATTTGAAAGGTATTAATCTGCAAACGAACCTTTTCCGGAGATGCGAAGGCAGTAGAATGAGAGGACAAGAAATGAGATTGAAGGAGGGCAGACTCAAGAAGAATGTCAGGAAGTATTTTTTCACGGAGAGAGTAGTGGATGCTTGGAATGCCCTCCCGCGGGAAGTGGTGAAAATGAAAACGGTAACGGAATTCAAACATGCGTGGGATAAGCATAAAGGAATCCTGTTCAGAAGGAATGAATCCTAAGGAGCTTAGCCGAGATTGGGTGGCAGAGCCAGTGGCGGGAGGTGGAGATGGTGCTGGGCAGACTTATACGGTCTGTGCCAGAGCCGGTGGTGGGAGGCGGGACTGGTGGTTGGGAGGCGGGGATAGTGCTGGGCAGACTTATACGGTCTGTGCCAGAGCCGGTGGTGGTAGGCGGGGCTGGTGGTTGGGAGGCGGGGATAGTGCTAGGCAGGCTTGTACGGTCTGTGCCCTGAGAGAGGCAGGTACAGATCAAGGTAGGGTATACACAGAAAGTAGCACATGTGAGTTTGTCTTGTTGGGCAGACTGGATGGACCTTGCAGGTCTTTTTCTGCCGTCATCTACTATGTTACTATGTTACTATTGAAAAAAAGGATTAGACCCAACTAGAAAGGGAACATACTTATGTGGGGCCAGCTGAGTGGAATTTATTTCCATTAGAGCAGCAGTTAGAACAGATCTATCTTTCTTTTAGAGAAACAGTAAAGGCATACCTGTTTGGCCAGGTATTTCAGAATGATTGAATGATTGAATTCTGTGGCAGGGGAGGTTTTAAGGTGGGGTCCTGGGTTGAGATTTCTGAAAAAATGTGTGGTCTATATTGTTTTACTATTTTGTTTCGTTTGTTTTATTACTTTGTTTCACTTCATTTTATTATTTTGTTTCATTTCATTTCAAAGTGAATGGGCTGTGTCGGCATTAGCGCATGGAAACCGCTAGCCCAGCTTAGTAAACAAGGGGGTTAGATTGTGAGCCCATTAGGGACAGAAAGTACCTGTACAGGTATTTGCGTGTAAACTGCTCTGTGCCTATGTGCAGGCCCAAGCGGTATTTTTATTTATTTATTTGTGGCATTTATACCCCGCTCTTTCCCGCTCAATAGCAGGTTCAGTGCGGCTTACAAAGTATGGTACATAGTATCACAGAGATAATACAAAGTATGGTCAAATGCATTAAAAAAAAAGATGTACTGAGCCAAATCATCAAATTAAAGAGTTGTAAATCACTTGGACTGGATCGTATCCACCGTACAAAGTACAAAGACTAGGGGACATTCAAGGAAGTTACATGGTACTACTTTTAAAATGAATAGGAGGAAATATTTTTTCACTCAATGAAATAATTAAGCTCTGGAACTCGTTGCCAGAGGATGCGATATCAGCGGTTAGTGTATCTGGGTTTTAAAAAGGTTTGGACAGAGTTCAAAATGGCTGCCGAGTAGAGCAGACGTGTTACAGAAGCTCCTGCAAATTTTCCTTTTTTAAAAGGGCTTTTTGTATTAGCTATACCTAAAAATGCCTAAGAGAAGGGGGAAAGCTGCTGCTGCAGCCTCCCAGCGGCTTAGTACCCCAACTCGAAGTGGTCCAATTGATTCTTTTTTGCAGCGAGTTCTGGATGCCAGAACGCCGGTGAGCGGCTCGCTGTTGTCTCCTGTGCTGGTTGAAGGAGCGCAGGAGACCTTAGAGCTGGAAGTTTCTCTTAGCCCCGACGCTCGAACACTCCCTCCTCCTCCAGTGTCTTGCGAGATTGGAGCTCAAGGAATGGCATCTCCGAGTCTAACCCCAGAAAGGGAGACAGACGAAGGACGACGGGGGGCATATGAAAATCACCAGGGAGTTGGATTGATCGCACAGGCTGAAACATCAAAGGAGGAGCAAAATGCCTCGACTATGGAAGGAATTTCCTTACAACAACAAACGGGGGTAGGTGCCTTTTCACTTGCAGTTTTTCAAGATAAACCTCCCGAAGTTACGTTAGACTGTTTGTGGACACTTATTGCAGATTTGGGCAAAGCATTAATTCCTCAGATTCAAAAAGTGAAACAGGAAGTTGTTTGTGTAGATGAGAAGGTAAAGCAATTGAATGTAAAAGTTGAGAAACAAGATAAGGAAGTACAACGACTGCAAGAAGTTCAAAACAACATGGTGAAAGATTTAATTAATTTAAGAAGAAAGGCAGAGATAATGGAAAACTTTTCAAAAAGTAATAACTTGCGATTTATAAATTTTCCTCAATTGGACAATGTGGCTCCTAGAGAGATGTTGAAAATATATTTTAAAGATATTCTACAGATAAGTGAAGAAAATATACCTCCTTTCGCGCAAGTTTTCTACCTCCCATCTAGACAGCAACAAACATTACAAAACCAACCCCTTGATGTTTCAGCTTTATTAGAAACCTCAGACTCTGAAAAAGTAATACCAGCCACGTTGTTGGCTACAGTTGCTTTGTCTCCGGACAAACTCTGGATATTAAAATTGTTCTATAAAAATCGTGAAAAACTTTTCAAAGGGTTAAAAATTAGTGTATACCCTGATGTATCAAAGGACACACAGCTGCGCCGGAAAAGATTTCTTCAGAAAAAGCAGGAAACGATTCAACTGGGAGTAACTTTCTTTTTAAAATTTCCATGCAAGTGTTTGGTCACCTACCACTCTGAAAAGTTTGTGTTTTATGACCCATCCCAGCTCGAGACATTTATTACATATAGAAAGACAGCTGGAACAGTAGTTTCAACTAGTGACGTTGTTTGAAATTGGAATATAGTGTCCTTTGTACACCTCTGCTACTCTTTTGAAATTATGTTTATTTCTTATTAATATACCTTCAATGATGTTTGTATTTTGAACTCCTAATTTGAGGACTTGTATTGGTTTGAGGGAAGTTTCATAAATGATATATTGCCTATTATATTGTAACCTCATTATACCCAATTTTTCTGAACAAGTTTGTATACTTGAAAAGTTGAAATTTAATAAATAAATTAATTAAAAAAAAAAGGTTTGGACAAGTTCCTGGATGAAACGTCCCTAGTCTGCTATTGAGACAGACATGGGACAAAGCCACTGCTCGTCCATGGGATCAGTAACATGAATCTTGCTACTATTTAGACAGCTGGAAGCAGGATACAGGGCTAGATGGACCATTGGTCTGACCCAGTATGGCTATTCTTAGTTCTCATTTTCTCAAAAAAACACACATGAAATAAAAATGTTTTTCAAGACATTGTGGTTTATCCTATTTTGTTTGATTATTTCATATGAGCACCACAGTTGTATTCTATCAGAACATGACTTTCAGAATCTATTTAATCATCTCACGCCTTTACAGTAACACCATAATATTTTTAAATGTCTGTATAAAAGCATGTGTAGAATCAGTAATCATGAATTATGCTTCCTATATATTCTCTAATTGGAAAAAAAGACTAAAGAATCTGGGTTAGAATTTATGAATACATTTACTTTAAAATGAAGAAAAACATTTATTACAATCTGGCTGATTGGGATGCTAAATACTTTACTATCAGAAATATTTACACAAAAAGTAAATATGTTCTTAGCTGAAAAATATCATTAAATGCAAAGATAAGTAAATAAAATAAGCATCCCAAGTCGGACTTTTTCAAACCTGCCTTGGAATCCCCCGTGCCAATCAGGTTTTATGGATATCCACAATGAATATGAATGAAACTAATTTGGATGTTCTGGTGATTTTCCCCCAAATTCTATAAATGGCACATAAAACTGCAAATGCGTGTGAAATTTAATTGACTAATGAGCTAATTAGTGCCGGTAATTAGGTGCTAATAATCAATTTATCAACACTAATTGGCCTTAACTGAAATTTGTGCTTACATTTTTAGTCGCATGGATCTGCGAGTAAATTTTACGCATAGCTCTAAAACAGGGGCGGCGCAGCCATAGGAGGGACATGGACATTCCTAGAATTTATGCACACTGTTATAAAATAAGAGGGATCCGTGCCTAAGTTAGACACAAGGATTTACTCCAGGGTTTACTTGGTGTAAATTCTCACATCTAAAGTTAGGCGCTGTTTCTGGTGCTAAGCATATTCTATAAATGGTGCATAAATTTCAGTGCCGTTTATAGAATAGCGCTTAGCATGTTATTTTTTCGGTACCACTTTTGTACCGCTATTTATGGAATTTGGTCCTTTGTGTGCAAATTGGTCTCATAGATATTCATCATGGATATCTTGAAACCCCAACTAGCTGTGGGATCTCCAGGACACATTTGAAAAACCATCATCTAAGATACTCATAAAAGTGATGAGCATTCTGAATAAAAATGGCACAAAGCACATGCATTTTATTTACGTGATGTATGTAATAGTAAACCACACCAAAGAGGAAAAACAGGAAAATGAACAGCACACATGCACAAAAGGTACCAATATATTGAGGCATAAGGTTTCAAAGGCAGGAGTTCACTATGAATGAACACTAAGGGCCAGATTCTATATAAGGCACCTAAAAAATCTGTGTGGTAAACATTTCCGCCTAAGTGTATTCTATAAGCATTGCCTAGATTTAGGTGTGGTATATAGAATTCACTTAGTGCCCCTTTTAAAAAACTGCAGCAAAAGGGGGCCGGCACTGGCATCAGCATGTGTTTTACATGCATGCCGAACCCCCCTTTTACCGCAGCTGGTAAAAGGAAAGTTTTGTCTTCCTGCAGGAAATGGTCGTGCGGCAAGTAAAGTACTTGCTGAGCAACCATTTGGGGGGGGGGGGGAGGGAGCCCTTACCGCCACCCATTGATTACTGCCAGGTACACTCCGGTGCTACAAAAATAAATAAATTTTTATAGCACCAGAAATGATGGCGTGCAATGCGCTTCAATATTTATAGACCTGCTCACTAATTGAAAAGACAAGTTTATATACACGAAGATAAAGTAAGTGGTTAACTTCTGCCCCTACCCCATACCACTAATGCCACTATCTATCCAGTCTTCACATATACCATCTCCTCAACCACATTCATGCATCTGATACAGTAGACTCTTGCCCTCAAAAGCTCATAGAAACATAGAAACATGACAGCAGATAAAGACCAAATGGCCCATCCTGTCTGCCCATCATCTGTAACCCCTAACTCTTCCTTTTCCTAAGGGATCCCACGTGCTTATCCCACACTTTCTTAAATTCTGACACAGTCCTCAACTCCACAACCTCCACTGGGAGGCCATTCCATGCTTCCACCACCCTTTCTGTGAAATAATACTTTCTTAGATTACTCCTAAGCCTGTTCCCTCTTAACTTCATTGTACGCACCCTCGTTCCAAATCTTTCCTTCAGTTGAAAAAGGCTCACTTCCTGTACATTAATGCCTTGAGATATTTAAACATCTCTGTCATATCTCCTCTCTCCTTCCTCTCTTCCAGCGTATACATGTTGAGGTTCATAAGCCTGGCACTATATTTTTTGCATTCACGACCGCTTACCAATTTTGTAGCCGCCCTCTGGACCGACTCCATCCTGTTTATATCTCATGCCTCAATAATTGATTAATCTATGACATGCCACTGGTTTCTCTGTTGTTTTTCCTGCCACAGTTTAACCCATCTCCCCCTCTGAAAATTATCATACTGGATAAAAGCTCTCATTAAGTACAAAACCATCTAACTATAGTGGAAAGACAGTGACTAACTCTTCTCTGTCTTTGTCTCTCCCTGTCCCCTAGATGTTGATGTACAGTGTTACATATCCAGCTGAACATACTAGCCAATTATGCCAAAACACTGCAATAAAGATCATATGTGGATTGCACATTCAGGTCAAAGGTCATGAGTTGTTATTCAGGGCCCTGTTTACTGCACAGCGCTGAGCATGTTAGCATTTTTAGCGCGTGCTAATGATTAGCATGCGCTAAACGCTAAGATGCCCATAGGAACATATGGGTCACTCTAGTGTTTAGCACACGCTAAAAATGCTATTGCGGCTTAGTAAACGGGGCCCTCAGTGTGCTAAATGTATAATATTAACTTGTCTATTTCCTAAAAATATGGAAAATAGCATATGCTTCTTAGATTAATTGGTTCCATAATGAATGTGCTCAATAATGCTGAAGTAATAACGACTGTAAATAAATTAAAAGTAAAACAATCCATAAACTGCAGCTACAAAGAAAATGAAAATCAATCGAATAAAATACATGTATTTAACTAGCATTCAAAATGTTATTCTTCTTAATTACACGCACATTGCTGTTATTATTCATCAGAACATTGTAATGATCCTGCCACTGTGGGTTTCATTTCCTTTTCAAAGGGAAGTATAATTTTCTACCCTTGCTTATTGTACATAGACAAACTGAGATGGTTTGTAGGAGTTAAGGGAAATTTACAGCCTTCTATGAATTCAGTCAAGGCATGAACTAGGCTAAGGTGACCAGGAGTTTGCCCTAGGCGCTATATTTTAGAGGACATATAATAAGGAAAACATCAGTGAGAAGAAAGGAAATATTTGCCTAGGCGACCACCCACCATCACCACTGCAGCATGCAAGATTGAGCTCAGCCCAGCCCCCACATTTTAGGGCATGCTCTGCAGTGCTGTAGCGAGGGCGGCTGACACCCGCTGCTCACCCAGCCCCTCGGCAAGCACCCTCCCCCCGGAGCGCATTCGTACTTGCATAGGGAAGCGGCAAGGGGCGATCCGCCCCGAGTGCACATCGCTGGGAGCTGCGTTGGCTCCGCTGGCTCCCTGCTTTCTGTGCCCCAGAACAGGAAGTAACCTGTTCCGGGGCAGAGGGAGCAGGGAACCAGCGAAGCCGACACCCCCCAGTTGCGTGCACCCGGGGCGGACCGCCCCACCGCCCCCCCCCCTTCCTATGTCACTGATGCTCTGTACTTCTTGCTCCTTGGCACTACAGTACTTCGTTCTGATCCTAAATTCATTTACACCACATTATGCTGTAATACTGGTAAAATTTCCTGGTTCAATTGAGTTTCTCCCCTCGATATTCAAAACTATTTAACTGGCCAGGAACAGCTCCTGCCTGGTTAAATAATGTTAAAGTGCCTATCTGTGGATATTCAGCGGGAGCTAACTGGTTAGTTCCCGCTGAATATCCCAGTTAACAGCTAGATGCTAATATTGTGTGGCGTGAGCTGGTTAGACACAGATATTCAGCGCCAAACCAGTTATGCTGAGCAGTCAAAATAGGCCTCAAAGATAGCAGGCATATCTCTGACCACTAAAAAGTTAACTGGTTGGCACTGAATATCGGCATAACTTTTTAGTTGGCAAAGTAAACCCAGATATTCAATACCGGTAGCCAGATACAGCCCAGCACTGAATTTCTGGGTTTGATGCCAGAGGCTGACAGCAAACACTTTGCCGCCACTGGATAAATATTGCGGCCTCTGTATTTTAGGACTCTGAAATGCCCACGCTAGGTTCTTTGCCATTCTTGCAAAGCACCCAGTCTAGTCCTTAGGACTAGATTCCTCAGTTTATACCTTATCATGGAAGAAAACAAGAAAACCTTTGTACAGCAATCCTGAAGTGGAGGAATAGCCTAATGATACAGCAATCCTGGGGGAGGAGAGTGGGAATGTCTGCACTAATCAGTTAGCGGATCTACATTATCACACGCTAACAGATTAGCATAGGATTACCTAGAGAGCCCTTACCGCCTAAAAATTGGTGGCAGTAGGTGCTTCCGTGATAATTGTTTTTATTAGTCGCGCGCTAATGGTGACATTAGCACATGACCATTGGGCACGCTAAGGTCACTGCAACTTAGTAATAGGATCCCTTATTTTTTTTTTAATTAGGATTTATTTACAGCATTTTTGAAGAAATTCACTCAAGGCAGTGTACAGCATGAATAAGTCAAGCACAGGCAATAGACAATTACAGCAATATAAATTTTCAAATAGCAATACAAAATATGACACACTATAGCAGTTTCATTGGCCATAGACCTGGGTTAAGTGCAGGTGGCTAAATGTGCCAGAGAAGTACATAAATTACATATTCTGTAAGGGGTCCTTATACTAAGCTGTGGGAAAAAGGGCCCTGCGGTAGCGGTGGGGGCCACTTTTCCCACAACAGGTAAGAAGCCCTTTAAAAAATGGTCATGCGGTAAGATTACTCTTACCATGTGGCCATGTGGGGGGGGAGGGGAGCACTTACCACCACCCACTGGAGGCAGTGCATGCAAATATCTCTCATGAATATTCATGGTGGATATCCTGAAATTCCTGACTGGCTAGAGTAGCTCCAGGACTAGGTTTGGGAACCACTGGGTTATGGTAAGATTTTGGAATCTTTTCAATCAAATTCAACAATATGAGCAGTTTGCTGACACACAGGTCTCAAGAGAAGGTACAAAAGCCAATGGGGAACATTTTTTAAAATATACATGAAGTCCCAAACAAAATTAGGAATCCACATACCTCCCCCCCCCTTCTCCAGTATTCAAAACAATTTAACAGGGCAGGACAGCATTGACCATTAACCAGTTAAGTAAGTGGTTACAACTAGAACAGCAAAAAGGCTCTCCTAACTTTACCTGTGGAGCTAACTGGGCACCGGGCTGAATATTGGTCAGTGCCCAGTTATCACCCAGAAGTGGCCAAAGAGTTTCCTAAAGCACCCTTGCTCCCTCCCTTCCACCCCACTGAAACGAGTAAGTCAAGACCAGGCCTCCCCCACCCCACTCCTCCCCTCTCCATGGGCCCCCAGACCTACCTTTTAAAACCCTGGATATCTAGCGGGGTCCATCTAACGACCATTAGTACAACGAGGTAGCCATATTGGAAAAGGAGCTGTAACAGGTAGGAGCAACTGAACATTGCTCTTGCCCAATGAGCCCTGCTAGACCTCTATGGCATTAAAAGATAGGCCTGAGGGGCATACAGAAGGGAGAGGAAGGAAGAAGGGTGGATTGCGATTAGGAGGAGCAAGGGAGGATTGGAGGTGGCCAGCAAACATGTTTAACTTATGTGGGTCCCGGTTCATATTCAGCCAGGGACCACATAAGCCACATTGAGACTGCAAATAGGTGGGAAAATGTGGGATACAAATGCAATAAATAAATAAATAAATAAGTGTCATATGTGGTCCCAGCTGGATATCAGCGGGAACCTCATAATCCCTCTTAGCTTCTATATCATGAATTAGCCCAGATTTCAATGTTGGTGCCCAGACAAGGCCCAGCATTGAATATCCAGAGTTAATTCTTCCCATGGTGGTCAGCATTTATGTTAAAAAAATGCTGACTGCTGCAGACTGAATAATGACCAGATATATATTTTTTTCAATCGCCCAAACCCTGATCAGAACATGCACTCTTAGAATTTATTTTACTATACTTTACTTTATTTCAGACTTGATTTACCACTGATACTGGTGAACAGATTACAGCATTTTACAAATAAAATCCACAAAATCATCTAGAAACGACTGCCATAAACTCACATAGGAAAGATCAATCACACAAGCGTAATAAGATTTGCAAACAGGTGCTGGATTACAATGATCACCACCATAATTTAAAAATAACCAGCAAACAAAAGCTGGAAGAAATGAGTCTTCAGCAATGATTTAAATTTAGTGAAGGACTGTTCAGCCTGAATGGATTGTGGGAGATAATTCCAGGTTTTCGGGGCCATAAAATAAAAGGCAGAATAACATGTTACCTCATAATGAGTTCCACAGTATCTGCACATAAGTAACGGTATTGTAAAATTGCCATTTGAATGTGTATCCATTTGCGTATATAAATGTCACGTTATTTGTACATGACATACAAAAATTCTAAAATGACCTCCAATGACTCTTAGCCATACTTTACAACTCGGAATTAAAACCTCCTCACTGTCTTCCACATTCAGGAATGGAAATCTCATTATCCAAAGTAGTTATCAGCCAGAATGAGCACTCAGTTCTCATTCAGCAGTCATTTGGACAAGGAACCCCTATCAGAAATTCATGCTTATTTCAATTTTCCTCCATGCTATCCACATAATTCTTTGGGGAAGTGTCCAAGAAAAATGGTCTGAAATCTTATGAAATCATGATGGTGGAAAAAATCTCAGCAAGCTGATTTTATCTTTACCCATCCCACTCCCCCCACCCCAGGACAGCTGCCTGTGTCTTGTGAAAGGAGAGTGTAGGCCTCATACTGTAATTCAAGTATCAGGCATAAAGGTGTCCTTTTACTAAGGTGTGCTGAAAATGGCCTGCGGTAGTTTGGCACGGGTTTTGGGTGCACGCAGATCCATTTATCAGCACTCCTGAAAAAAAAAGCCTTTTAAAACTTTTTGCCGAAAATGGACTTGTGGCAAAATAAAAATTGCCACGTGTCCATTTTGGGTTTGAGTCCTTACAGCCAGCCAGCCTTAGTGGTAAGGTCTCTCACGTAAACTGTGCGGTAATCACCTACACGCGTGAAGTTGGAGTTACCACCCGATTTTTGCCATGCGCCAGAAATTAAAATATTTTCTGGTGCGCATAGCGGACGTGCATAAAAAATGAAATTACCACATGGGCCACGCGGTAGCTGGGCGGTAACTCCAAATTGGTGCGCATTGGGCACGCGTAGGCGCCTACGCAGCTTAGTAAAAGGACCTCTAAATCTCTTGTGACAGCAGTTTCTTATTGTTGACTTTGAAGGAAGATGTTAAATTTATTCCAAGGAATTAAGAATAGTTTTCTTCTTATATTTCAGCCAAATGAAAAAATGATTACAATAATTTACCCAATATAAGGGGTATGCTTACTAAGGTGCGTTAGCGTTTTTAACGCACCTGTAAATTTAAGGCGCGTTAAACACTAATGCACCTATACATTTATATGGTTGTGTTAGCGTTTTATGCGTGTAAACCATTTACGTGCGATAAAAATGCAGGACGTCAGACTCACAGAAACAGAAGCCTGCCCTTGCAGATCAACAACGCGGTCGCGCTGGAGAAGAGGACTTCAGCTGGTGGGGGTTGGGCATCCCCACCAGCAAAGGTACCCGATGGCAAAGGTGGCGGGGGAGGATTGGCAGCGGGAGGGGCCAGGGTCAAATCTACGGGGGCCCATGCTCCCGTGGCCCCACGTAGCTACGCCTCTACCCTGAACAGCTCACATTCTAAGGGGCCCTTTTACTAAAATATATTAGCATTTACAGCATGTTTCAGTTATTTTCTTTCAGGCTATACACTGTTGTTCACATCATTGCGTGCTGGTAGCACTGACTACTTCCTGTTCTGAAGACACCAGGGGGCCCTTTTACTTAAGGGTGGGCGTGTGGCAACAGGCTTGCCTCTTGCGAATCCGGAGCTACTGCTAGGCTACCGCAGGAGCCCGACAGTAGTTCCCACCCCCAGTGCACCCCATTTTCATATTTTCTATTTTTGTAGTACCGGTGCTTACCCGGCGGTAATCGGGCAGCGCTGCTCTGCCCAGTTACTGCCAGGTTAGCTTGGGAGTCCTTAGCACCACCCACTGCTCCCCTCCGAAATGACAGCGCGGCAAATGGTTCACTTACCACGTGACCATTTCTTTTTGAGAAAAATAGACTGCCTTTTACTCGCTGCGATAAAGGGGGGGCCTCAGCGCGTGTCAAAAATATGCGCTGATACCAGCATAGGCCCCCTTTTACCGGAGCTTAGTAAAAGGAGCCCCAGGTGCTCCTGCATTAGCTCTGAGTTATCCATTTAACGAGCGCTAATGTGAACGCACTAGCTGGATAACGCTTTGATGCCTATTGCCTGCCTGTGCCAAACCCCCTCCTAAAAAAAGACCAAATAAATAATGTCTGATTAGCGTGATAGGTAAATTACTGAAAATGCTTTAATGTGTTTTGTGGTAAGTTTTTTTCCATGTTAAATGCACATCAGTGTTTAACACGGTTTACTAAAAGGGCCCCTTAGTTTCTACCTGAAGCAATGGAGGGTTGAAAGGAGCTGGAGCAGGAATTACACTGAGTTCCCCTGGTTCTCAGTTTGGGGCTGTTAATATCAGGTGAGCTAGTAGAGAAGAAAAGGGGATTTGCGTTGGACATTTTATAAATCTGAAAAAGTTATATTTTATATGATGTTTTAATTAGTTCATTAAGGGAAGAGACAATCTGAATTCAGCATGGTTTTTTTTTGTTTTGATAGAAAGATTTTGTTATTGTGGCCTATTAGATACAATTTGCTTATTTTATTTCCATCTTGGTAAAACCAATAAAGGGCAGTCTGCATGCTTTTTAAATGAGAAATACTCTATTACATTGGTTAAGTGGAAGAACTGTCACGATTATATAGGAGATTTGAGGGGTTGAAATTTATTTTAGCAGAAACAATGTAGAGTGCTTCTCCAAGAATCCACTTGATTTTGAGACCAAAATGAGAGTAGAAATCGCTCTGAAATTCATTCAAGCATCTGAGATTGTCTGCTCAATATTCAGCAAACATGGTGGAGTCATCTGCCCTCCTTTTCACTAAGCCACACCAGCGGCTGCCATGAGCTAATTCCAACACAACCCATTAAGTTTGAATGGGCTGAGTCGGCATTGCCACACCGGGGGGGGGGGGGGGGGGGGGGGGTAGGAGGTGGCTAATGTTTTCTGCTGATGCATGAGCTAAAATTGACAATTCATTGACTTCATTCTGATCTGAATTTCACGATGGACTTCAGGGTCGCACATTTAATTCAACTGAACGGACAAATAAAAGGAGAGCAGTGGGTTTTGGAACTCTCTAAATACCGGAACTAAACTTTTCTACAGTTGCGTGTAGGAACATATTTTGGTACCATAAATGCGCACATTTTAAAAGGGGTAATTCTGTAAGAGAGATCGTGGTTTTCCAGTCATTTATGTGTGTACCCCCAGATTCGATTTAGCGTGCCTCGTGTTCTGCGCCAAAATCCAAGCATATTCTACAACAATGTGTGTAACTTAATCAGCATTAACAGCACTTAACAAGCAATAATGAGCACTAATTGACAATAATTAAAATTTATGAACTATGTATAAATTTTAATATGTGTAGGCAAAAAGGAGCCTATGGACAGGAAATGGGTATTTCATAGGCGTTCCAAAATTTACATTCCCTGATATAGAATATGGCCCTCTGTGCCTAAATCTGCGCTGCACCCGGGGGGGGGGGGGGGTCGCATCGGCGATCCGCCCCGGGTGTCAGCCACCCTAGAAACGCCGCTGGTGTCAACTAAGCGCATTCTATATATCATGCCTTAATCTACACAGTACTTGTAGAGTACACGTAGTCAAAACTTTTCCGTGCAGATTTTTTTTTAGGTGCCATATATAGAATCCCCCCCCCCCCCCCCTATAAGGGGTATTTGCTTGAATATCAACTAGTGGAAAATCTCACTTCCTGTTTCATGGCATATACTTTGATGGTGGTCATGCACATGAGTGAAATGCACATATATGCACACTGAGCAGAAGGTTTCAACATATCATCAACGACGACACCTAGATCCCTTTCTTGGTCCATGACTCCTAACGTGAAACCTTGCATTCCTCTTTCCAACATGCATCACTTTGCACTTGCTCACATTAAACGTCATCTGCCATTTAGATGCACAGTCTCCCAGTCTCATAAGGTCCTCTTGTAATTTTTCACAATCCTCCCACAATTTAACGACTTTGAATAACTTTGTGTCATCAGCAAAGTTAATTACCTCACTAGTTACTCCCATCTCTAGGTCATTTATAAATATGTTAAAAAGCAGCGGTCCCAACACAGACCCCCGGGGAACCACACTAACTACCCTTCTCCATTGAGAACCCTACTCTCTGTTTTTTCATCTTTTAACCAGTTTTTAATCCACAATAGAACACTACCTCCTATTCCATGACTCTCCAATTTCCTCTGGAGTCTTTCATGAGGTACTTTGTCAAATGCTTTCTGAAAATCCAGATACACAATATCAACCGGCTCACCTTTATCCATATGTTTGTTCACACCTTCAAAGAAATGTAGTAGATTGGTGAGGCAAGATTTCCCTTCACTAAACCCATGTTGACTTTGTCTCATTAATCCATGCTTTTGAATATGCTCTGTAATTTTGTTCTTAATAATAGTCTCTACCATTTTGCCCGGCACCGATGTCAGACTCACCGGTCTATAATTTCCTGGATCTCCTGTCGAACATTTTTTTTAAATTGGCGTTACATTGGCCAACCTCCAATCTTCCAGTACCACACTCGATTTTAAGGATAAATTATATATTACTAACAATAGCTCCGCAAGCTCATTTTTCAGTTCTATCAGTACTCTGTGATGAATACCATCCGGTCCAGGAGATTTGCTACTCTTCAGTTTGTAGAACTGCCCCATTACATCCTCCAGGTTTACAGAGAATTCATTAAGTTTCTCTGACTCAGCTTCGAATACCATTTCCGGCACTGGTATCCCACCCAAATGTTCCTCGGTGAAGACTGAAGCAAAGAATTCATTTAATCCCTCTGCTACGGCTTTGTCTTCCCTGATCGCCCCCTTTTACTCCTCGGTCATCTAGCGGTCCAACCGATTTTTTTGCTGGCCTCCTACTTTTAATATACCTAAAAAAAGATTTTACTATGTGTTTTTGCTTCCAATGCAATCTTTTTTTCGAAGTTTCTCTTAGCCTTCCTTATCAGCGCTTTGCATTTGACTTGACATTCCTTATTCTGTTTCTTATTATTTTCAGTCGGTTCCTTCTTCCATTTTCTGAAGGATGTACTTGGGTGTATTTCATGAAGTCCACTGCAGTGCCCCTTAGGGTGCCCTATTGCTTTCCTGGGATGTCTGGGGGACCAGTCTACTAAATATTCTGGCTCCTCCTACATTCCAATGGATTAATTTTGTGTGTTTTGCACTTGGACGTTTTTTTGTTTGAAAATGGACCAAAAAACAAAACATCCAAATCACAAAACCTTGTTTAAAAAAGTATTTTCAAAAAACAAAAGATAGACGTTTTTCTTTTTTTAAAATGATCTGCTTTCCTATTCAGATTTTGGACGTTTTTTGCAAAACGTTCAAAGTCGGACTTAGACGACATATCGAAAATGCCCCTCCACATCTTTTTTGAGATGCAGTGACCAGAAATGCACACAATATTTGAGGTGCGGTTGCACCATAGAGCGATACAAAGACATTATAACATTCTAATTTTTTCTTTTCATTCCTTTCCTAATAATACCTAACATTCTGCTTGCTTTCTTAGCCACACCTGCACACTGAGCAGAGGTTTTCAAAGTATCATCAATGATGACACCTAGATCCTTTTCCTGGTCGGTGACTCCTAATGTGGAACCTTGCATCACATAGCTATATTTTGGGTTTCTCTTTCCCACATGCATCACTTTGCACTAGCTCACATTAAATGTCATCTGCCATTTGGATGCCCAGTCTCCCAGTCTCATAAGGTCCTCTTGCAAATTTTCACAATCCTCTTGCGATTTAACAACTTTGACTAACTTTGTGTCGTCAGCAAATTTAATTAACTCACTAGTTATTCCCATCTCTAGATCATTTATAAATATGTTAAAAAGCAGTGGTCCCTGCACAGATCTCTACAGAACCCCACCTGCACTGTGCAAAATACAAAAGTATCAGAGATGCTGGACATTCAGATTCCCAAAGCTGGCATAGCAAAATCATTAAGCCAAAATGACCTTTGTTATGTGGACAGTTCTTGTTCTGTAACCTCCGTTTTCCACATTTTTGCAGTGGCTGAGCAATTCCCATGGCTCTCTGAGGAATGGCTGAAGGCACTGCTTCTCCTTTCGGTGGCTTACCAAGGGGGGGGGCGGTGGGGGCGGTCCGCCCCGGGTACACGCCGCTGGGGGGGGTGCCGTGCACCTGTTGGCTGAGTCCTCTCGTTCCCTCCCTGCTGCTGAGCCTGGGTTTTTTCATTAATACCTGGGTACCACAGATCAATTTTATCAGACAATAGAAAAAGTGCCAGTACTCAGTACCACAAAATACCCCTGAAAAAATTTTTTAAAAGCCCTGGGAAAACTAGAGGTCATGACTTGAGGTTGCAGGGTGGGAGACTTCGGAGCAATGTCAAGAAATACTTTTTCACAGAAAGGGTGGTGGATGTCTGTAATGCCTTCTTTCCGCGAGAGGTTGTGAAGATGAAAACCGTGACAGAATTCAAGAATGAGTGGGATAAACACAGAGGTTAGCTATAGAGAGAAAGAATGGAATTCAATTAAAGCTAAACTTAAATGATCTCATAGCTGGAGTGAGCTTTGATGACAGCTTCAGAGGTTGGGAAGTAAGACCATGTATGGTCTGGGTCCCATAAATATATATAAATAAAAACAGATCAGGATCAAGGCTGGAGTGGGCTTTGATGGCAACTCCAGTAATTGGGAAGTAGGACTGGAGCTGGGCAGACTACCATAGTCTGTGCCCCAAAATTGGCAGGAAGAGATAGATATTAAATATATCAGTGTTTAATCATGAAGAAGTGGAACCTGTGCAGAGTGCCAGATTCAAATCTAGCCACCTTGTTGAGCAGACTAGATGGACTGTGCAGGTCTTTATCTGCCGACAGTAACTGTGTTACTATTATTATTATTGCATTTGTACCCCACATTATCCCACCTTTTTGCAGGCTCAATGTGGCTTACAGAGTGTTGTTATGATGTAATCATTACCTCTGGAGAAGGACACTGTTAGAGTGAAATATTACAGGTAGAATGTAGTCCAACAAATTAATTCTGTATTTGAAATTTTCAGTGAACTTACTTTCTTTTGCTCAGTGTTACTGACTGTGTATAGTCCTCCCATTCTGAGCCTCTCTGCATATTCAGTTCCTTTTAGGTCCCAGAAAACAGCAAGGCAAACGATCTGTAAAATCCAACGTGGAAAATGAGCCAGCAGATCAGTATAATATCCAAAATATTTTATTAACGATACCGTCTTATATACGGTATCTTTAATAAAATATTTTGGATATTATACTGATCTGCTGGCTCATTTTCCATATTCAGTTCCTTGTACATTTCAACTTGTGATTTCAAACTCTTTTGCTACTTCCATTGCCTGTAGCTCCTTTTTTAAACTTACGCTCCCCAAGGTGGCTCAGACTGGAAGTTCTATAGCAGCAGTACTCACAGTCAGTGAGCTAGAGGGCTGAGAAGGAGAGGGAAGGGAGTCATAGCCCTGGCTCAGCAGTGACATCAAGTCCAGCCTCCAAACCAGACCTATTCTTAGAATGACTAGACTAGCTGTGTTGGGGTGGGGATATAAAACAAGAGATAGCTGGGAAGGAAAGCTCAAGGCAGTACGATCCCAACCCTGGTTTCAAACAGTGTTGGTGCAAGGGTATTGGGTACCCTAGGCAAACCTTCAGCTTCACGCTCCTCACCCCCCATTTAACTGTCAGATCCCGACTCTGGCTCTCCCCCCTCAAGACATTATATTTATATATTACATTCATTTTCTTTTGTATCTTAAAATGAGTTGTATAGCAGATCTATTTAAAGGAGTTACAGCTGTGCCATAGGCAAACCAAAGCCTCTGATGTGTTTAAGAAGTACCTCTAGAAAATAGGGCATGTGAGTGAGTGGTAGCCTTCTATATTCCATGGCTTCCTATATGACTCATTTCATTCAGGTCTCAGTACAGAGCAGAAGAAAGTGAGAAGGAACTTTTATTAGCTCTCTAACAGCATATGGGAGATAGAACTTTCCATGATTCTGCCATGAGTTGCATATGTAAAGCCAGGGGCCCCTACACAACTATATGACTGATCAGAATAGCCTGGATGAGTCCTACAGGATAGGTGTACATGGAGTCATTCTGTATCCCACACAAATCTGCATTTCCCACTATCCTTACCCTTCGCTTTCTTCCTTGCTATATATAATATTGTAATCAACTGTGCATCAGTTATTTATTCATTAATTTAAGTAAGGGTGTCATTTGCCATTGAAGTTGTATATACTGTGCTTTTAAGGTAGAAAAGCGGTAAATCAATTAAGAAGGTAGAGTGAGAAAAAGGATTTGTTTTTTGTTTTCATTTTTTCGTGTTGATTGATTAGAAGTTAACCTTCCATGACAGCAGTTCTTAATGCTTTGTACTTTTCTAAGTTGCTGTACCATTTTCTTTGATGGACGATATTAGTTTTTCAATATGTGGTTTCATAATGCTTTTCCACCCATTGTTTCCTATGGAGGAAAGCTGGGTAAGTGATTGAAAGCATGTTTGCATGAAGCCGATAGTAAGCAAGATATGAGCCAGCATTTTTGACTCATTCCCCTTACTTTGTGCTGATGTTTTCTTCAGCCGATTCTGGTGTCACACTGATGTTAGCAAAGTGGTTTTGCATCTCAAAAAAAAAAAAAAAAGCCCTATGAAATAAATGAGTCTTGTGCATATTTTAATGAAACTAACAAAGCATTAGGTTTCAGCAAGAGGGGGCCAGCATAAAACATCTAGTTAATCGGGTTCATTTATGATCTCACACATGTGTGAGGCCTCTCAGCAATCACTTTCAAATGCAGGATATGAATAAATATATTCACTTGAAGAGGCAAATCATTTTTAACTATAAATTACTCGAAGTCCCAAGCGGAGCTGAACTGAGAGCTTAGCTCTCCTTTAAATCTGTGACACAAAGAATTTAAAATGTCTGCCCAGTTTCCTTCCTGTTACAATACCATACACCCCACACGACTTTTTACATTCTGGACTAACTTTTTTTAGGGGGGGGGGGTGGCTGGTTTGAAGGCCAGAACCTTTTTCCTCTGGTCATGATAGTATAAGCCAAAGATGCTCTTGGAACCACTAATCCTCTGTGCCGATCTTATTCTTTCCTAAAATCTCTTACTGTATTTGCTACCATATTCTCTAATGAGAAGCACTCCATGCAATCACCACGCACTCCGTAGAAAAGTATTTCCAAACGTTATTCATATATTTATTTGGATTTAGCTTCTGGCAAGTTACATTCAGGTACAGTAGTTATGCTGCAGTCCACAGACTTCACGCCTTGTATAGGGGCCTATATAATAAGTTTATGTCAATACTGAGGGGCCTAATGATAGAGCACCATTGTTGATGTGTGTGTGCTAAAACTAAATTTAGACCTTAAGGCAGTGGTCTCTAAACCTGCTCTGGGAGAACCCCAGCCAGTCAGACTTTCTGGATATCCACACGGAATATGCATGAGAAAAATTTGAATGAAGTCGAAGCATTGCATGCAAATCAATCTCATCAATATTTATTGCAGATATCCTGAAAATCTGACTGGTTGGTTAGGATAGGTTTGTGAACCACTGCCATAAGCTAACATACTTCAAACTAACTCAAAAATGTCTTTACATTTTTATGCAAAAACTAAGCAAAACTAGTACCTTTTTTTAAAAAATCTAAGCAGGAGCTCCACAAACCAAGGACTTTGCAGTGAAAACATACTGAATTGCTCACACTCTTTATAGTCACAGGATCCCATATATTTAAGCATTTTTCTTTTTTATAATATTACAAAAACTTTTTGTTGCATTTCACAAAGAAAGTTGGAATGGACACTTACCTGCAGATCACAATATTGCCAGCCACAACTTTGTAAAAATAACTGCCTCAGGGATCCTGTACTCTGGATCTGCCAAATGAGCATTCTTCCTTCTGGCTGTTACATCCTTCACTAGTATCCATGCTGTGAAAGCTATAGAGAAAACATATACAAGCACTGTGAGGGAATCCCAAATTATACCCAGAGTGATTTATGTTATCACAAAACACAGACATCATAGCACGAAAGAACTAGAACCACAAGAGGAAGAAGTGAAATTCCAAGAAAACGGAATCCAAAGTGTCAAAACAAGATATGTTATTAAGGCAATTCATTTCATTATATTGAAAAGACACAGTTCTATATGTTGAAAAGACTCGACACAGCCATGTTTCGGCAATAGTGACTGCATCAGGAGTCTGTCAACCTTTAGGACTATATGAAAGCAATGTAATCCTTGCAACCGCTAATGGAGAGATTTATCTGCACCAATGGTCAATGCATAAACAAATCCACTGGTTCCCTCTATAAGTAAAATGGTAAGTATGTGCACTAGTATACGGCCTTGTTGTTTCATTCCCGTGAGACTCATTGCTCCTTAATTGTTTTGTTTTTATTGAAAAAACCAGAACAGACTAAAGCATGATATGGCTTCAGTTCAGTCATGGAACTCACCTAGTCATGTCTTTGACAGCGATAATAGATAAATCTCTTTCTTCCTTTAGGCTTGCTTGTCTACAAATTTATTATCCAGGCAATGATTATTTGCGCACATGGGAGGCCATTCACAACCATTTAGGCACCCTGATGCCAGAAAAACAAGAACAAGAGGCACCAATAGGTCTGCGCAGATACAAGTATAAAAAAAAGCAGATCAAAAAAGATAAAAAGAGAAGTGGTTTATTAAAACAGTTACCCGACGTGGCCATGTTTTACCCTCAGACTGCGTCAGGGGTAAAAACTAAAAGAGGATTATTACAAAGCATTCCCCTAAAAGTTAACTTATAAAAAACACTTTGCACTCTTCTCAGATCAACTCGCGCTACTTGTATCTGTAGATACAAGCAACGCGAGTTGATCTGTTTTTATAAGTTAACTTTTAGTTTTTACCCCTGACGCAGCCTGAGAGTGAAATGTGGCCACGTCAGGTACCCTGATGCCATGCAGTGAGAACCTATTCTGTAATGGCGTCTGGGCACCCAGGTTCTGACATAAAATACTAGCATAACTCGGCATCAGTGCACCTAACATTTGGGAGCCCGTAGTCATATCAGCCAGACACCTTGTGTAACTGTGGGCACCTAAATGCAGCAAGGAAGGACATCACTTACAATATTCTGTAAGTTATGCAAGGCATTGTAGGCAGTTGGGGTGTCCTGCGGTGACTTTGGGATGCATTCCTTCCCTATCAGTGCTGCTAAGAGTGCTGATGCAGCTGGATTGAGTGCTGACATGATCATGCACATTGGCAGGTGGTCTTCAGGCATGTTTCAGGGTTATATCAGGAGGGATTCTGCAGCACAATCCCCTACTAGTGAATTAAAGTATGAAAGTTTCATAAGAGAGACTTTAGAAATACAGAATAGCAGAATAATGGGTCAGAGAGTTACTAGAATATCTGAGGTTTTCAACTGATTTGAAAAGAAATATCCTGTGAATATGTCTGCACCAATATAGGGCATTGGTAGCAGGAGGCACAGACATCCTTTTGAGTGAAAACTCTTTCTGATGTTTCTTCAGACTCCCGTTCCTTTGATCACTAATGATGTTTATTCCATAAGCCCCCAGACAGGATGTGCCTTTTAAGAACATCCTTGCAGAGCTAAATGTACAGCTCATTTGCAGTACACAGGCTTCATTTACATTTCTCCTAATTGTTGTTTTCCTCTTCATTACCCAGATTTCATTTATTTTGGTTTCTCTGTAAAAGCTGTACTGGCTAAGTTGAATTACCTTATTCACAGTTGGGCTGAATTCATTGATTTCTATATATTTTCATGCATTTATTTAGTCCGGTGAATTAACAAACCCATTTTCAAAAGTCAGCAAAACAAACGTCGGAATGGCTGCATTGCATGCTTACCTGTTTGATAGGGGCACAGTTTCATCATTTATCTGGCACATACACTAAAACAGCTGTGCACAGGTGTTTTCTCTCTCTTTTAATGAATCCAAAACATTAATAAATGGGTTATTTCTTCTTCTTTAACATTAGCAAAATCTCCCCCTTCTTTTATGCTTTATGTACATGTTCATTCACTCCAACTTAGACTACTGCAACCTGGTGCACATAGGTTTCTTATTTAACTATCATTCACCACTACAATGGCTGCATGACTTATCTTCCTTAATATCACTACATTGGTTCTCCATCTGCTTTTACATACAATTTAACATTATCTTACTCACCTACAAACACATTCCTGTCTCCTCTCTCCCTATACCTTTCCTTATGAACTCTAACTCTATTCATTGGGCAAGTAATTCTCCTCCATTTCTAGCTCCATTGTAATTCCGCATGCATGAAACAGACTTCCTGCTCAACAGATTGTAAGCTCTGTTGAGCAGGGACTATCTCTTCATGTTCAAGTGTACAGCGCTGCGTACGTCTAGTAGTGCTATAGAAATGATAAGTAGTAGTAGTAGTACTGCAGCATCATGCACCCTCTGACCATATTCAAATGTAGCTTAATAAGGCTGAGCAGCTGGAAAATGTTTGCTGCTTGTTATGTCCTGTGTTATTAATGGGAATTTTCATTTTATTCAGATTTTCAGAGCAATTTTGTTTTTATGTAAAAAAATGTGTATTACACATAATCTAATACTCAGCAGATAAAATAATACATACATAGTAAAATCAAACCAAAACAACTACAGCATTGTACTTAAAACACATCAGTCAGACATTTACAAAAGACTCTACTTCTCCCCCAATATAAGCAAGAGCTGATAAGCCGGTTAGCATAGTAATTCATGCACTCTACATTCTCCTTTCATCCAATACATCAGTCCAGACCAGAAATAGCTGTTTTGAACCAAAAGGATTACTTCAACTTGGAGAACGCAGTCAAGAACATGGGACAAATGTTTATCAGCAACTATTTATGTATTTATATTTAAAAGAATTTATATCCTACCTATAAACTTGTAAACCGCTTTGATTTAAGCAGCCTATAACTGTGTAACATAAATAAAATCTAAGCAGGTTACGATAATGCATATATAATGAAACACAGTCAGTGGTAGAATAAAGTTTTTAAAAACTAACGGCCCCTTTTAGAAAGCCACGCTACCGAATCTCGGTGCAGCAAATGAGAGGAAGCCCATTCATTTCCTATGAGCTTCCTCTCATTTGCCATGCAGTTTTGCACAAGAAGCCCTTACAGTGTTTAGTAAGTTTCCTTATGAACACTGTTCCTTGGTCGAGGTTCTGAAGAAAGGTTCTTTGCAACTTTATTGTGCCTGGAACCCTCCTCCAGCGGAGAGCTGCTCTTCTAACTCTCTATTAGATAATAGGGCTCCCTCAGCCTTCAAATACCCAGTAATTGATACCTTCCCCAATGTTGTTTCTCCTTTGACCCTCCTCTAGTTCCCTCCTGTTTCTTCAGGATTATTTTTTTTATCCTTCTCCTTTATCAGGATAAGAACATAAGAATAGCTATACTGGGTCAGACCAATGGCCCATCTAGCCTAGTATCCTGCTTCCAACAGTGGCCAATCCAGGTCACAAGTACCTGGCAGAAACCCAATTAGTAGCAACATTCCATGCTACCTATCCAGGGGCAAGCAGTGGCTTTCCCCATGCTCATCTCAATAAAAGACTATTGGCTTTTCCTCCAGGAACTTGTCTAAACCTTTTTTAAACCCAGATACGCTGCAATTACCACATCCTCTGGCAGCCAGTTCCAGAGCTTAACTATTCTTTAAGTGAAAAAAATGTCCTTCTATTTGTTTTAAAACTATTTCCATGTAATTTCATTGTCTCCCCTGGTCTTTGCACTTTTTGAAAAAGTGAAAATTTGATTCACTTCTACCCATTCTACCACTCAAAATTGTATAGATCTCAATCATTTCCTCCCTCAGTCATCTCTTTTCCAAGCTGAAAAGCCCTAACCTCTTTAGCCTTTCCTCATAAGAAAGGAGTTCCATCCCCTTTAATATTTTGGTCGCTCTTCTTTTAACCTTTTCTAATTCCGCTATATCTTTTTTCAGATATGGTGACCAGAATTGAACGCAATACTCAAGGTGAGGTTGCACCATGGAGCAATACAAAAAGTATTATAATATTCTTGGTCTTATTTTACATCCCTTTCCTAATAATTCCTAGCATCCTGTTTGCTTTTTTAGCCACTGCCACACACTGGACAGAAGATTTCAGCATATTGTCTACAATGACACCTAGATCTTTTTCTTGAGTGCTGACTCTTAAAATGGACCCTAGCATCAGGTTACTATGATTTGGATTATTCTTCTCAATGTGCATCATTTTGAATTTGTCCACATTAAATGTCATCTGCCTTTTGGATGTCCAGTCTTCCAGTTTCCTAAGGTCTTCATGCAGTTTTCAACAATCTGCATGTGTTTTGACAGCTCTGAATAGTTTTGTATCCTCTGCAAATTTAATCACCTCACTTGTCATTCTGTTTTCCAGATCATTTATAAATATGTTAAATAGCACTGGTCCCAGTACAGATCCTTGCGGCACACCTCTATTCACCCTCCTCCATGAGAAAAATGGCTATTTAACCCTACCCTCTGTTTTCTATCCAATAACCAGTTCCTAATCCACAGAACGACATTGCCTCCTATCCCATGAGTTTTTAATTTTCTCAGGAGTCTCTCATGAGGAACTTTGTCAAAAGTTTTCTGAAAGTCTAGATACACTACATCAATCGGCTCACCTTTATCCACATGTTTATTTACGCCTTCAAAGAAATGGTGAGGTAAGACTTCCCCTGGCTGAACCCATGCTGGCTCTATCCTATTAAACCGTGTGTGCTCAAGAGCTGGTTCCCTGTTCTAGCTTCTCATTGGGAAGATTCAGCAGCTTTATAGGCTGTCTTTTTCTACAAACACAATAGCTCTGGTAGCCAGAGACCCTTTTTCATCTTAGTAGATGTATATTAGTTAGGGAGGCAAGAGCCAGGGAGCTAGAAAAAAAATACAAGGCTATTCCCACTGGGCTTGGTAGTTATACCAACGTTTTCTTTCAAAGGGTTTCTACTCCTATCATTGTCAGTCACAGCTAGCCCTTTGTTCCGGAAGCTGTAAAAATGTTCCAAGTGTCAAGCCAGTGGCGTCTATTAGTCATACTTTCTACTGCACATCAAGGGTCTTTTTCAAGATCAGAACGTTGCTCACAAGAGACTCTATACTTTGTCCACTAGCTCTTTGAGACGAAGTACCAAGACTCCTGAAGAAAGCACTTACAGTGTCGAAACAGGGTACCTTGTAGAGTCCTCTTTCAAAAAGTATTGGACGTCTGCGGTCTGTTTTTTTGAAGAGTCTTGTTCTGTTCCCACTCCTTCTTTCCTCCTAAGTCATGTAGCTTTTCCTGGTAGAGTTACTGGAGGTCTCTGTAGAGGTGTTGTTAGCAAACGGAACCTGAGAGCCTCTACACTCATCATTATGAGGCTGTTTTTATATCTTAACCCACTTCTCTATAATTCACTTCCTGTAGCATTCTTGTTTGTCATGTATGTTTCTCTTGATTAGCGTGCAAGCTTCATGGAGCAGGTACTGTCCCTTATGTGTATCTATAAAGCGTTGCATACGTCTAGTACTGCTGTAGAAAAATTACCAGGCTGCTTCATCTCTACAAGTCTCTGTTTTGCTCGCTTTTGAAAACTGAACCTGTTGTTGTCACATTGCTACTTACAGTATTTCTGAGTCACAACCTGGCTAGAAATCAACCCCAGAGTTAAAAATTGTAGTTTCTACCATCTTTTGAGCCTCATTTAATATAATTAAGGAAATGTACTTTCCATTCTGGCCATTTTCCTAAGGCTCCGGAAAACTTGGACCATGCCTTGCTCATCCTCCCCGTCTCATCTGCCCGCAACCTCGGAGTCATCTTCGACTCCTCCCTCTCCTTCTCGGCACACATCCAGCAGATAGCCAAGACCTGTCGCTTCTTCCTCTTCAACATCAGCAAAATTCGCCCTTTCCTCTCGGAACACACCACCCGAACTCTCGTCCACGCACTCATTACCTCCCGACTTGACTACTGCAACTTACTCCTCACCGGACTCCCACTTAGCCATCTATCCCCCCTTCAATCTGTTCAGAACTTTGCTGCATGTCTTATATTCCGCCAGAACCGATATACTCATATCACCCCTCTTCTCAGGTCACTTCACTGGCTTCCAATCCGTTACCGCATTCAGTTCAAGCTCCTCCTTCTTACCTACAAATGTACTCAATCTGCTGCCCCTCACTACCTCTCTACCCTCATCTCCCCTTATGTTCCCACCCGAAACCTCCGTTCACAGGACAAATCCCTCCTCTCAGTACCCTTCTCCACCACTGCCAACTCCAGGCTCCGCCCATTCTGCCTCGCCTCACCCTATGCCTGGAACAACCTTCCTGAGCCCCTACGTCAAGCCCCCTCCCTGCCCATCTTCAAGTCTCTGCTTAAAACCCACCTCTTCAATGCTGCCTTCGGCACCTAACTCTTACCTTCAGGATATCTGGACTGCCCCAAATTGACTGCCCCATCGTATCGTCTACTCACTTGTCCTTTAGATTGTAAGCTCTTTGAGCAGGGCCTGTCCTTTTATGTTAAATTGTACAGCGCTGCGTAACCCTAGCAGCGCTATAGAAATGTTAAGTAGTAGTAGTAGTATGGTTATAAACCTAGAATCAGCCTGTCTGGCAGATCCAGTTTGCAGCACAGCAAAACATATGTCCGAACTATTTGATCTACTAGGTCTGCCCATTATAGTGTCACAGGTTTTGAACTATGTTTTTTTTTTCTTTCCTTTTTCTCTCACTAAGTTCTTTTTGTGTCCATTTCAATTCCTATCACCTACACTAATAGTTTCTTACAGAAATAGGTGGGAGTGATTTTTCCATCTGATTCACCATCCATATTTCGACCAGCCATTTCTATTACCTCCTTTATTTTTATCAGCCACGAGATCACCAGACAGAAGAGATACATAGGTGTGGCAGAGGGTAAAGCGATTCATCCATAAGACTACCAGGAATTCCATGTGCAAATAAGTTGTAAGGATATTGGCAATTATGCTGTATAATAGTGTTTTTACAGTATTTTAAATACGTTTTTAATAGGATATCTGAGTGGGATGTACTAAGTGTAAAATACAGCCTTGATTGAATGCATTTGTTTTTGCACGGGGACAATAGGGCAGTGCCTAAGGGTCCACAGCAGCAGGGGGTCTACTCTCCCCTAACCTCTTTCAATAGGGGAGGAGTGGCCTAATGGTTTATGGTGTACAGTGCTGAGTATGCCTTGTAGCGCTATAGAAGTGATAAGTAGTAGTAGTATAGCAGGCTTTGATCCTGGCAATCTGGGTTTGATTCCCACTGCAGCTCCTTGTGACCTTGGGCAAGTCACTTAACCCTTCATTGCCCCAGGTGCAAAAACTTAGATTGTGAGCCCTCTAGGGGCAGAGAAAGTACCTGCATATAATGTCTTAATCTGCTCAGAACAGTTATCCTTTCATGATGTGATTACAGCAGTCAGCTCTGTTGTCTCCAGTGGGTGCTGAGCACCCACAATATTACCCCCAGGGAAAGGTAATTTGAATTGTGTTTGGTAATCCCCAATCATTTTGAAATGTTAGCACCTATGGATGTGACTGACTATTGGTGAATACGTAAAAGGTATTCTGAAGGAAGTGGAAAATACTGAAAATTTCTTCCAATCTTCAAAATTTGCCCTTTGAGGTGTTTTGCTGATGGACTTTAAAAAGTGTTATGTTCTGGAAATGTTACAAATTCATTTAAAAATATTACCTTATTGTGTTTTATATATATATATACTATATACCCTGTTTCCCCAAAAATAAGACATCCCCTGAAAATAAGACCTAGTAGAGGTTTTGCTGAATTGCTACATATAAGGCCTCCCCCGAAAGTAAGACCTAGCAAAGTTTTTGTTTGGCCCCGATGGGACATGGACACAGAAGCCTTAATTTTTTTCGCTGCAACCCAAAGACGAAATAACATTAAAGAAATGCAAGAAACAAGACTGAGGTGGAAAATCTATCGTCCAGCGGACTCCTACTATCCTCCTTCACGCTTTTGTGAAGATCAACTACCGGTAAGTGAGCCTGGAAAGAAAAGAAACATCCCCCTTGCAGAAATAATAAAAGAAAAGAAAATGAGTAACGCCAAAGGGCTAAGTCAGACTAGAAGGATGGAAAGTGTTGCGAATGTACAGGAGGAGCACATAAAGCACCACCAACGGGGAACGGAGCTACCGTAGAATTTTTTTTAACGTTTGTAATACGGTAGGGATGATCCTGCGCCCTAAGCCCTCTCACAACCTCCTGAGACCCCCAGCCAGAGCAGCCCAGCCCCACATTCCATTACCTTCCCTAGTGTATACCCCTCCTCCATTCCCAGCCCGGCCAGGGCGGCTCTGCTCTGCTCGAGTCCTGCGGTCACTGTGGGCAGATAGGCGAGCCACGGCCTACTCCTGCAGGATACCGCCCCCACTTCAATACTGTTCCCGACCGCCACAGTCCCCCTACTACTCCCGAATAAGACATTCCCTGAAAATAAGACCTAGCGCATCTTTGGGAGCAAAAATTAATATAAGACACTGTCTTATTTTCGGGGAAACAAGGTATATATATATATATATATATATATATATATACACACACACACACAATAAGGTAATATTAGTATGTATTTAACACAGAAATGGGAAGAAGTAGCCAATCAAATTTTGGGTATAACTCCTTTATTATCCACATTCATTTTTGAATGGGATAGAAACTGGGTCTTGAAGCTCTTGCTACAAATGTGGGATTGGCTCTTTATCTTGCTTATAAGATCAAAATAGACCCTGATTCTGATTAAAAGCAAACAAAAAAATGTTTGTTCTGCTGTTGAACCAAAATTATGTAGTCAGTTCTTTTCATATATAACTCTCTGAACAGCTAGAGCATTTGAGGTAATTTTTTGAAAGTCTAGCCTATGCTGTGTGAAGAATTTACTCCCAGGAGCTGCAGATGCCCTTAGGTGTTACTACAGCTTTAAGTATCCTTGGTCAAGGATTTAATTTTTGCTGGTTTTCCAAAATAAAGCCACCCCACTCCTTCATTGAACTCTCCTATAAACTGCCTTGCTAATGCTATACAAGTGATTGCTGCTTGTTCTCTCTTTATCCCTCCCACACACTTACATGTCAGGAAGAGTGCTTTAACTAGCCTTAAAGAATAGCCAGGTGGAAACTAGAAGCAACTCTCGTAGATCTGTTTCACATTAGAAATAAAAACTTTCACCCACCACACCGGCTGTTTTCTTAAATTATCTCCTAAAACAGTGCATTCTTTACAGCACTATTCGATGAAAATGCAGTCTTTTCCCAGTCATAGGCATAGCCATACTCCTCAGATTTCCTTGTTACGGTCTTGCCATCTTAAATCTGAGCTTCATGTTTGTTTTTTGCTCTGTGTCTTGTCTATCGTGAGTAGAATGAAAGATCCAATGAGCAGGGACCATTCCATATGTTCACTTGTACAGTACTGGTGTATATATATATATATATATATATATATATATATATATATATATATATATATATTTTTTTTTTTTTTTTTTTTTTTTTTTTTTTTAATATATATAACTGCTAATAATAATTTATTCAAAATAAGGTATGTGTTCCCTGGCTGCTGATAAATATATAACTTACTTGTGGGCCATTTAAATCTCTAAGGGGACCTTTTACAAAGGCATGATAAAAAGTGTCCTGTAGTAGTGCGGGTACGTGTTTTGGACGTGTGCTGGGCCATTTCTTTACTGCGTCTGGAAAAAAAGGGGGTTTTGTAATGGGCTGGGAAATAGGCGTGCAGCAAAATTAAAACTAGCGTGCAACTATTTATGGCCTGAGCCCTTACCGCCACCCATTGACCTAGCGGTAAGGGCTCACATGCTACCCACGCAGTAACCGTGCAGTGCGTGCCAACTGCCGATTACCTCCGGGAACGTGGTAGAGAATAGAAAATTATTTTCTACCACAGGATTCAGCATGTGCCAGACTCAGAATTACTGCCAGGCACATACACTAGCCCGGAGGGCCGATTTGGCACACACTATCTGCGCATTAGCCCTCACATGCCTTTGTAAAACAGCCCCTAAATGGCTAGTTGTATTTTTTAAAAAGGCAGGGCAAGATGAGAATAAAGATGGGGGAAGATGGGTGACAAAATTATCCAGCTAATGGCAATATTCAGCTATTGCCTGGATATTTTACACATTTAGTTACCAGGGCCTAAAGCAAATGAATGGTGATGGTATTATCCATATTAGCCATTAGAATAAGCTGCAAGAACTATATTTATTTCTGGGGATCTGCCTTGTGACCTGGATTGGACATGTCAGAGACAGTGGCATAGCTATGGGGGGCCACAGGGGTCTGGGCCCCCCCCCCAAATTGGCTCGTAGGGTTCCCCAAGCCCTGCCAGCTGAAGTGTTTGTTCTGTGCTGGTCTCAACGCATTGTCTACCCTGCTCTTCTCAGTTGCACTGTGCACACTCGTTTTAGTGAAACTGAGCATGCGCGACAGAGCAGGCAATGCGAGACCAGCACAGGACAAACGCTTCAGCTGGCAGGGTTAGGGACCCCCACAAGCCAAGGTACCATTGTGCAGCGGCGGCAGGGGGAGGCAGTGGTGGGGGGGTGGTGGCAGCAGGGGAAGCGGCAGGGGTGTGGTGGGGAGGCGAGCAAAAATGTACCCCCCACTTTGGGTTCTGGCCTCCCCTCCTATCGAGATCTGGCTACGCCCCTGGTCAGAAACAGGAGGCTAATCTCAAAAGACTGGTCTGATTCAGCATTGCTTCTTTTATGTTCATTTATCACTGGCTATTTCATTTTTTCTGTGCCAGAGTGCTGTTAGACTGAGCAGAATTATTGGAATAATGTGATGGTCAGCATTCTAAAAGTTCTAACAGTAATTTTGTGGTGCTGCTACTAGGTTGCCAAATAAGAATAGAGCCTTTGTAAAATGCAGGTGGAATTTGCATTTTGCCCTTATTTAGTGGTCTGAACCTCACAAGAGTACCCAAGGGGTAACAGGTGCCATTTTGAACTACCGGCTTCTGTCCTCTCCAAAACAGGAAGCATGGAGGAGGTGGGACCCAGCAGGCCTTAAGCATGTGCAGATGCTCAAGATCCCATGCTAGCTGGTCACAATGCCTCCAGGTTCCCATAGAAAAGAGAAATCATTTGGACCTAGTAAGAGCTGGGGTTGGAGGGTCAGGGTGTGTACTCAGGGGTGGGTGCTTGTTGCCAAGAAGGATCTTTATGCCAGAGGGATCAGTTTCTGGGGTAGAGTTGTTCTGCCTGGAGCAGTGGTATAGCTAAGGGTGGGCTTGGGTGGGCCCAGGCCCACCCACTTTGGGCTCAGGCCCACCCAGTAGCAGCATACCTATGATGTGGCTGACAGAGATCCCCAAGCCCCACCAGCTGAAAATTCCCAACAACTGTACCTCCTGCATACCTTGTAAATAGCAGATCTTTGTCTGTAGCAAGCAGCAACTGATACATACTGCTCGCACTGGCCCCACAGCCTTCCCTCTGACGTATTCCCACCTATGCGGAAACAGGAAGTTGCATCAGAGGGAAAGCTGTGGGGTCAACATGAGCAGTGTGTATTAGTTGCTGCTTGCTGCCAGTGAAAATCTGCTATTTATGCGAGGGAGGGGGAGATGTTTGAGAAACCATATGGTATGCAGGCAAGAAAGGGAGAGACCAAATCACTTGTGGGACAAGGCGGAGTTCTTCTGCCCACCCATCTTGGGCCCAGGCCCACCCAAAATTGGGTGTCTGGCTACACCCCTGGCCTGGAGAGGAGCTTGTTCTGTCCAGGAAGAGGTAAAATCAGGTGACAGAGCTATCCTCTGGCTCTATACCTCCCTTACACCCTTGGGGCAGGTGCAAATCCTGATGCCTATATTTTGTGACTGCAAAGTGTACTTCCCTCACCACTCCCTCTCCACGCCCTCATCATACCCCCTTGCCAGTTAGATGTGCTGTGGATCACCGTATGCAGAAGGCAGTTTTCTTTATGTGTAAAAGCCACTATTTACACAAGAGGATCTTAAAATAAAGGTCTTAATTGGTTTAATTGATTTACAACAGCTATCAATAGCAAATCAAAAGCTCAAAAAGAGTGAATAAAGCATTCTGTAGATGTCTGTGTAAAATGAAATAGTAACAACAACAACAATTTGGCTTTTGTAAAAAGCCCTGCCCAGGGTGCCTTCCAATAAATGTACAATATAAAATAAATAGTATGTAAAATCAATGAAGAATGAACAAGACACATGAGTTAAATGATTGAAACAGAAACAAATGCAAACTACAAATTCAGTGTAACCCAAGCAAGGGAATTTAAATGTTATTAATTCCCAAGATTTGATCCCTAAGTCTGTCCAATACAGACCTATCATTTTTATTCATTTGTGTATTAGGATTTACCACCTTTTGGAAGAAATTCACTCAAGGCGGTTTATAGAAATAATAAGCTGTACATAGGCAATAAACTAAAAGTGCCATGGAACCCCTAAAATTTTCCTTCTCTCCCTCCCTTTCCTGTAGTGGTGATGCTACAGTCAACATAACAGAAGAGGCATCATGGCTGGCTGGTATAGGGCCTTGAGCATCTGTGTATGCTCAAAGCCTACTGACTTCTGCCCTCTCCAAAACAAGAAGCATAGAGGAGATGAGACCCGGTAGGATTTAAGCATGTGCAGATGCTCAAAATCCCATGCCAACTGGTCGCAATGCCTCTTCTGTTATGATGGTTGGAGTATCACCACCAAAAGGAGAGGGAAGTAAGAAATTAAATATCTCACAGGGGAGGGGAAGGAAGAAGAGAGATGCTGAATATCACAAATAGAAGGAAGGAGAGAGAAGCTGAAGGGGAAGAGGGAGGGAATGAGTGAGATGATGGAGACCATGGAGGGAGGGGAAAGAATGTAGCAAAGAAGAGAAATTCTGGAAACCATGGGGAGGGGGGGGGGGGGCTTGAGAGATAGGGAAAGAGAGAGATGCTAGACACAATGAGGGGGACCATAGGATGGTAAGGAAGGGAAGAGAAAATGCTGGGGTTAGAGGTGGAGTTTGTGGCCTCCCAAACAAAAAAGCATTCTGCTGTACCTGCAATAGATAATTACAACAGTAAAAATATTCAAATAACAGTACACGTTATAACATAACATACTACTTCAAATGTCAACCCAATTCACATTAAAATATCTTAACAGACAGCATAGCGTAAAAGAAAAGATGGAACATATTGACAGATGAGCTATAGTAACAGGAGTTAAATAGAAAATAAGGGTGATTAACTGAAGGGAAAATTGCCTGTGGAGTCAGAAAAAGTGCATGAGAATGATCTCAACTAAAGTATGAGTAGATGAGCAAGTCCTGTTATAGTATGTGCAGCTGATGCTAGTCCTTGTATGTATGATTAACTAGTTCGTTTCTTATTCTATTGTAGGCTCGGGGGAAAAAGCCAAGTCTTTACCTTCTTTCTTAAGTCTAGATAGTCTTCTGTTAAGCAAAGCCTTTCTGGTAGTGTTTTCCAGAATATGAGGACTACTCCAGAGAAGGCTCATTGGTGGGTGTGGCATCATGTGATTTCCTTTAGGAAAGGTGTGGTTAGGGACATTCCTTGGAAGGACCTTAGTGACCTTGGAGGTGTATAGAGGAAGATCCTATTCTGGCCCATTTCCTTTAAGAGCTTTGAAGATAAGGAATACAGTTTTAAATTTAGCCCTGCATTGTACTAGTAGCAGTAAAGTTTTTGCAGACATGATGTGATGACATTGCTTACAATCTTCTATCAGTCTTGCTAAGGCATTATGCATTAACTGGAGATGGTCCACACCCTTTGTCGTGTACAGTAAATTACAGTAATCCAACCTTGGTATTATCATGGTGTGAACTACTGTGACAAGAATTGCCTTCATGATGTATGGAGAGAGACAAAGTAGTTGTCATAGATAATAGAAGCAGCTCCTGAAGATTGCTTGGATTTGGGGAGCCATATAAGTATTGAGCCTAGTGTAGTAACGTGGCTAGAAAATAGGCCTGGGCCCTTGATAAATACAGCTATACAGAAGGTTAAGTGTGAAAGAAACTCATTTATTTTTATGCAGAGGAATAGTTGACTAGTGGCCTTCATAGGCCAGGAGAAAATAGACATGTAAAGTCACTCCTAATATTCATCAGTTCTCTCCCAGGGCCTGCTCCTGTAGATCCATGGCTATCACTTGTCTGTCCCTCCCAAAGGCAGCACTACCAATTTGCCTCTGTCCTGGAGTCCCGAAAGTTCAAGTCTTGTTTGCAATACTCAGCACTATTGGGTCAAGCTTGGCCCTTACTTCCAAAGTCACCATGTCAACCAGGTCCCAAGATAAACTTGGGCTACCTCAAATAAACTTCTGCTTCTGGCAAATACAGGGTAGCAAGGTACTGCAGCCAACAAAACACCCTGAAATGATCCCTTCACTTGGGACCTCCCTGAACTACTGAACTCCAGGACTTTTAACCACTTCCTGGCCTGAGCCTCACACCTCTTACTCAGCCTATGACATGGCAGATTAGCACCTCAGTGTGGAAGTGTTCTCAGGGCCACACGCAGCTATATTACTCACATCTAGCTTTATCCCAAAGTTCCTGACCTGTGATTTAAGAGGCAGTTCATAGCTCCCAGAAGGAATTTTGATGTCAGGTATGTGACCACTTGCGTTAGGGACCCATAAGAGGTCAATTTTACTTGGGTTAAGGCAAAGTTTGTTGTTTTTAAAAAGGTAGTCAGTTTATTCATGACTATAGGGTAGGTTTGGTTCAGGGGATATCAGTACCTGCATGTTATCCATGTAGATGCAGAACTGAGTATCCATCAACTGAATTAGCTTGGATACTGGCTTGAAATAGATATTAAACAAAATAGGTGACAGTATTGATCTTCATGGTACTCTACAGGTCAGCACTTGTGGTGGTGATGAGGTGGTGCTGAATTGTTGCCTATCTGATCTGAATTAGGCAATTTAGTGTGCCACTGATACAGTGGCGTAGGAAGGGGGGGGCGGTGGGGTGGTCCACCCCGGGTGCACACCGCTGGGGGGGTGTCGTCTCCGTTGGTTCCTTGCTCCCTCTGCCCCGGAATAAGTTACTTCCTGTTCCAGGGCAGAGACAGCAAGGAACCAATGGAGGCGACGCAGCTACCAGCGACGTGGACTCGAGGGTGGATCGGCTCTCCCGCCTGCCCCTCGCTTCTAAACTAAGTAAGAATGCGCTCCGGGGGAGGGTGCGCGCCGGAGGGGGGTGTGCGCCAAGGGGGGGCACCGTGCTGCACCTGGGGGGGTGCGCAGCGGCGACTGCCCCGGGTGTCAGCCGCCCTCGCTAAGGCACTGCACTGATACCTGTTTCTGCCAGTGATGCTAGCATAATATTTTGATCCACAGTGTCAAAAGCTGCTGAGAAATCCAGTAGTACAAATACTAAGGAGAATCTCCTATGATGATTTCTGGGAAGGTCATACAGTAGGAATATTAGGACCATCTCCATTCCATAACCATGAATCCAGATTAACATGGATCTAGACAGTTTCTTTTTTTCTAGCCAGTTACTGAGATAAAAGCAGACTCTTTGTTCTATAAGATATTTTTTGGAAATGGGATGTTAAATACTGGCCAGTAACCTTTTTCCTAGTCAAGGTTGTTAGTAAGCAGAGGATACATCACTAACCTTTTCAATGTTCCTGGTAGCTGTCCATTAGAAAAGTGAAATTCATATTTATGGAGATAGTCTTGTGTTCGCTGCTTTCCTACTGCACTATTTTTGATGGACAAAAGCCAAAAACAGGAACAGAGCCTCTTCGTATGTAACCACAGTTGAGAAGAGAGTAGAGGATGAAACAAAAGATGATCAGCCATGGGGATGAGGTCTTCAGGTCTTTATTGAAAGCATCAATGCAAATGGGATCTGGCACAAGTCATGTTTCGGTGGGCACAGCCACCTGCCTCAGGGGTCACAAGTATTATTTATTTATTTATTTATTTATTACATTTGTACCCCATATTTTCCCACCTATTTGCAGGCTCAATGTGGCTTACATGATACTGGAGAGGTGTACGTATAACTCTGAGAAATGGCTAAAAAATTTATTTCTAGTGCATAAAGGAAGGGACTGAGCCTTACTATGGGCTCAGTAAACCAGAGAAACTGAAGAGAAAGCACTGTAAATGCCATGGCAGAACGGTAGACAACACAGTCCCATTTGCACTGGTGCTTTCAATAAAGACTTGAAGACCTCATCCCCACGAATGATCATCATTTGTTTCATCCTCTACTCTCTTCTCAACTGCACTATCTTTGATGTACAGGAGTCAAGGGAGCAGGCAGTAGGTCGAAGGCCTCTCAAGATGTCATCAAGGTCCTCCTATGCTACTGGGTTAAAAGAATCCCATATATTTGTGTAAGGGGAGGGCAAGTTTCTGTACTCCTGGTTAACTGACAAGAGATTGCATAAAAGTGCATGTAAACCATGGAAAAGACTTTTAATTGTATTAGCAAAGTATGCAACAAAATCATTGCAATTTAGTTTTGAATGTGCAGGCTGGTTCTGGTGTGATGGTTGCGGTAAGCCATTTACTATGCTGGATAGGTGCTTGGTTGAATTGTCAGCCTGTTCAATGGCTTGGTTGTACTTTGTCATCTGTTTCCTACAGTCTAGCCTGTCCCCTTCTAGGCAATATTTATGCCATTTCCTTTCAAAGCAGCACTAAGCCATGATCAGATCAAGAGAGACAGAAAAAATGTTCTCAATGCTGTCTCTTTCGAAGCACAGCCTTTGAAAAAGTCTACAAGCGAAATGGATGGGGCCACCGTCGGGCAACAGATAAGTGCTCGACTTTACTTTATTTTTGTAAAGCTGCTTTATAGCAGTTCATGAGAATCAGTGAAGGTTTTTATGAACTAAATAAATTTTGAAGTTAGCATTGATATTGTCAATATATTTTTAAAAACTTTTTTGTAAAAAAGAGCAAAATTGCTAAAATCTTTTTGTAAATAAATGTGAAAATAAATTAAAAGTTAAAATAATTCTTTCCAAGCAAGGTTTTTATGACCAGTGATGAACACCACGCCCCCAGTTAAAGCCACCGAAAACTGAAAATAAGCGGTCGGGCGTTTTGAGGTCTTTTCCTTGCTTTTTAGAAATATTTTGTTAAAATCAAACATCATATTTCCATATAAATTTTATTGGAACCCCCCTAGCATGACATCTAATATGTGAGAATTGATCACCTATGTGAATCCTAGTGCTGTCATCCTGTCCAAGAAGACAGTCATGGTGATATCTTTGGTTTTAATATATAAAGTTTCCTTTGATCACTAACCTAAGGAACTCAGGGTCTTCTCTGTAATGAGATTGAGGAGTTCTTGAGAATATATTGACTTCTGTGTATCTTAGATTGCAAAGGCAATAGAAGAGTTTATGCCAAAGATGTTAGGATACAATTACATTTGGGTATTATTAAAGGATAATTATCTTTTCTCTAAACAGGCAGTAAGTTGCATCCTGTCAACTGAGCGAGTCTCTATGGATGTTAATTAGTAAGCCAGCAAGAAATTTTCTCCTCAGATGTGGAGCACATTTGGCTTCTGCCCAGCAAGCAATGATATTTGTCTGTTCATTCCCTACAGTACAGAATAGGGTATGAGCGTTCATCACAGACTGTGCCTGCTGCTCGACATAAGGAGTCACCTAGCAAATAAGCAGCAACATTTTCATGCTGATTTACTGACAAACTGTTTTTTTTAAACTAATGTCCAGTCAGAGAAATTCTCACTTAACTCTTCTATACCATGGGCTGTCTGTTCAAAAGATAGGGTCAATTTTCAAAAAGCCTCTGAAGAGCAAAAGAAACAAGCAAGCTTTAGTCACTTTTTTAAAGTGAAATTCCAAACCTACAGCAGATGGCTAAGCTTTCAGCTGAATATTCTCCTGTATGTAGCTGGCACTTGATTTCTGAAGCTGAAGATCTCTCTCTGCACTAATATGGGAAAATCATTGGTGTAATGAAGACGGTGGGGCTCAGGCCCCATCCTGGTTCACTCCTAGTTCTTGTTTGAAGTTATCTGCTCAGTGTTCAGCGGTGGCTAAGAAAGCAAATAGAATTATGAATTGTTAGGAAAGGAGTGGAAAACAAAAATGAGAATGTTATAATGCCTTTCTATCGTTCCATGGTGTGACCACACCTCTAATATTCTGTGCAATTCTGGTCACCACATTTCAAAAAAGATATGGTGGAAATAGAAAAGGTACAGAGAAGGGCAATGAAAATGATAAAGGGGATGGGTTGACTTCCGTATGCGGAAAGGCTAAAGCAGCTAGGGCTCTTCTGCTTGGAGAACAGATGGCTCTTGGGAGACAGAATCAAGATCTATAAAATACAGAGTGGAGTGGAACAGGTAGAGGTAAATCGCTTGTATACTCTTTCCAAAAATATTAGAACTAGCAATGAAGCTACCAAGTAGTAAATTTAAAACAAAATGGAGAAAAATATGTCTTCCCTCAATGTGTAATTAAACTCTGGAATACTTGTCAGAGATGCAGTAAAAACAGTTAGCTTAGTTGGGTTTAAAAAAGGTTTGGATAAATTCCTGAAAGAAAAGTCCATAAGCCATTAAGATTTCTAGGATAAGCAGCATAAAATCTGTTTTATTGTTCTGGGATCTTGCCAGCTACTTGTGACCTGGATTGGCCACTGTTGGAAACAGGATACTGGGTTTGATGGGCCTTTGGTCTGTCCCAATATAGCAATGCTTATGTTTTTATATTCTTATCTCATCACCTCTGTTAAACCCTTCCCTTCTCCCCTCACCACTACCATTACAAATGTCATCATCTTTTTTATTTACTTAGGTTTTGTGGTATATACAGGCAGCATAAGGTCCAGATTAGATTAGATTCATTTCATTTTCATTTAGTTACTTATATACCATTTAGACCTAAGCGGTTTACAGTTTCATTTTACAGGTACTGGGTCTGTCCCTAGTGGGCTCATAGTCTAAGTAGTACATTGTACTAATGTTGTACCTGGGGTAACAGAGGGTTAAGTGACTTGCCCAGGGTCACACAGAGCTGCAGAGGGAATTGAACCTGGTTCTCCAGGATCTCAACCCACTGCTGACCATCAGGCAGCAGCAGGAATTGAACCCAGTTCCCCAGGTCCACAGCCTGCTACACTAACCATTAGGCCACTCCTCCACTCCAAAATTATTTATTTTGATTTTGCTCATACGTTTTTCTGTAGTAGATCAAGGTGAGTTATTTTTATTTTATTTATTTATTAGGATTTATTTACCGCCTTTTTGAAGGAATTCATTCAAGGTGGTGTACAGTAAGAATAGATCAAACATGAGCAATAGGCAATTACAGCAGTAAAAATATTCAAATAACAATAAAAAGTATGGCGTGGAGGGGCATAATCGAACGGGGCGTCCAAGTTTTCATGAGGGCGTCCTCGGAGGACGGCCCCGTAAAGGGGCGGGGCAACCCGTATTAACTAAACAAGATGGGCGTCCATCTTTCATTTCGATAATACGGTCGGGATGCCCAAATCATGAAATTTAGGTCGTCCTTACGTCATTTTTGAAATGGTTGTCCCTGGTTTTCGGCGATAATGGAAACTGAGGACGCCCATCTCAAAAATGACCAAATCCAAGCCATTTGGTCATGGGAGGAGCCAGCATTCATAGTGCACTGGTCCCCCTGACATGCCAGGACACCAACCGGGCACCCTAGGGGGCACTGCAGTGGACTTCAGAAAAAGGTCCCAGGTGCATAGCTCCCTTACCTTCGGTGCTGAGCCCCCCAAACCCCCCCAAACCCCAAACCCCACAACTGTGCACCACTACCATAGCCCTTAGGGATGAAAGGGGGCACCTACATGTGGGTACAGTGGGTTTCTGGTGGGCTTTGGAGGGCTCACATTTACCACCACAAGTGTAACAGGTAGGGAGGGGATGGGCTTGGGTCCGTCTGCCTGAAGTACACTGCACCCACTACAACTGTTCCAGGTACCTGCATACTGCTGCGAAGGACCTGAGTATGGCATTTGAGGGTAGGAAAAAAGTATTTTTAAAGATTTTTTTGAGGGTGGGAGGGGGTTAGTGACCACTAGGGGAGTAAGGGGAGGTGATCCCTGATTCCCTCCGGTGGTCATCTGGTCAGTTCGGGCACCTTTTTGATGCTTGGTCGTGAAAAAAAATGGACAAAGTAAAATCGCCCAAGTGTTCATCAGGGACGCCCTTCTTTTTTCCATTATCGGCTGAGGACACCCATCTCCTAAGCACGCCCCAGTCCCACCTTCGCTACACTGCAAACACGCCTCCGTGAACTTTGGTCATCCCTGCGACGGAAAGCAGTTGAGGGTGCCCAAAACTGGCTCTCGATTATGCCGATTTGGGCGACCTTGCAAGAAGGACGCCCATCTCCCGATTTGTGTCGGAAGATGGGCGCCCTTCTCTTTCTAAAATTCACCTGATAGTATACTACTTACATTGTCAACACAATGCATAATAGAACATTTTAATTGACAGTGAAGGGTAAAGCAAAGATGGAACATATAGATAGGTAAGAGAGTAAGAAGAGTTAGAAAGTAAGGTGACTGATTTAAAGAAAGTTGCACATGAGGTCAGAGAGATGGTTGAATATTGTCTCAGTTAGGGTAGGAGTGGGTAAACATGTCTTGCTGCAGTATATACAGCCCGAGTCACTCCCTGTTTGTGTGTGTGTGTGTGTGTGTGTGTGTGTGTGTGTGTGTGATTGAGACTAACACATTAGTTACTTTTTCCATTAAAGGCCTGGTTGAACAGCAAGGCTTTCACCTGCTTCCTACTTTTCAGGCAGTGCATTCCAGAGTGTGGGGGCTACTCCGGAGAAGGCTCGCTTGCGGGTATCACATTGTGTAATGTCTTTTGGAGAGGGTCTGGTTAGTGATAGTCCTTGAGAGGACCTTAGTGCTTAGTGTCCTCAGCAGTGTGTGAAGGATCATCCTATTTTTCAGGTACTCAAGGCCATTTCCTTTTAGGGCCTTGAAGAGCAGATGTGGAGAGGCATTTTCGAAATTGATGTCCAAATTGCGATTTGGACGTCTTGGCAAAACGGTGAAATCTAGGGGCGGGGAAACCCGTATTTTTGAAACAAGATGGACGTCCATCTTTTGTTTCGAAAATACCGTCAGGGACGTCCAGATCCTTAAATTTCGCCGTCCCTAGATTTGGATGTCCCTAGACAAGGTCATTTCTGATTTTCAGTGATTTTTGAAACCAAAGATGTCCATGTCAGAAACAACCAAATGCAAGCCATTTGGTCATGGGAGGAGCCAGCATTTGTAGTGCACTGGTCCCCCTGACTTGCCAGGACAGCAACTGGGCACCCTAGGGGGCACTGCAGTGGACTTCATACATTTCTCCCAGGTAAATAGCTCCCTTACCTTGTGTGCTGAGCCCCGCCAACCCCCCCTCCAAAACCCACAACTCTACACCACTACCATAGCCCTTACGGGTGAAGGGGGGCACCTAGATGTGGGTACAGTGGGTTTCTGGTGGGTTTTGGAGGGCTCGCTGTTTCCTCCATAAACGTAACAGGTAGGAGGGGGATGGGACTGGGTCCGCCTGTCTGAAGTGCACTGGACCCACTAAAACTGCTCCAGGGACCTGCATACTGCTGTCACAGACCTGAGTATGACATATGAGGCTGGCATGCCATATTTTTAAAGATGTATTTTGAGGGTGGGAGGGGGTTAGTGGCCACTGGGGGGAATAACAGGAGGTCATCCCCTATTCTCTCGGGTGGTCATCTGGTCATTTCGGCCACCTTTTTGTGCCTTAGTGGTAAGAAAAACAGGTCCTGGTGAAAACGTCCAAGTGTTTGTCAGGGACATCCTTGTTTTTTTCAATTATGGGTCAAGGACATCCAAGTGTTAGGCACGCCCAAGACCCGCCTTCGCTATGCCTCTGACACGCCCCCTTGAACTTTGGCCGTTCTTGCAACAGAGTGCAGTTGGGGACATCCTAAATTGGGTTTCGATTATACCAATTTGGACGTCTCTGGGAGAAGGACGCCCATCCTCCAATTTACGTCGAAAGATGGATGCCCTTCTCTTTCGAAAATGAGCCCAATAGAGTTTTAAATTTAGCCCTGTATTGTAAAGGTAGCCAATGAAGCTTTTGCAAAAATGGTGTGATGTGGTCATGTCACTTGCAACCTTCTATTAGTCTTGCTGCTGCATTCTGAATCAACTGGAGCTGGTGCAGGGCCTTAGTACCTAAGTAAGTAATGCCACACTGAGAAAAGACCAAAGGTTCATCAAGCCCAGCATCCTGTCCACGACAGCGGCCAATCCAGGCCAAGGGCACCTGGCGAGCTTCCCAAAAGTACAAACATTCTATACATGTTATTCCTTGTTTTGACCCGGTAGAAGTGAGCCTCTGTGCCCCGACTGAGCACGGCAGAGATGGAGTGATGCCGCACTCGGTCAGGCAGCCAGACAACCCCTAGCTTCACCTGGGAAGCGACCACCGTTCACCAAGAGTTGAGCTCCAAGCTGCAGGTGGCCACCAGGACTTCTGGAACCGGCGGGGTTGCACAGCCGCTGACCAGGCTGATGACCAAGCAGACACAGTCCAATAGCCAAGTAATCTGTAGGGCAAAGAATAGTCAAACCAGTCCAAGGTCTAGGCAGGCAGCAAACAATCGTGGTCAGGAAAACAAGCCGAGGTCTGGTACACAGGAATACAGGAACTGAGGAAAGCCAGTGAACAGAACCCCGGCATGGACCTCTGATACAATTGAGGCCGAAGCAACGAAGGACTGAAGGCAGGGCCTTAAGTAGTGGAGGAATTAGGCTCAAGCATGTGCAGCTGATTCAAGATGGCTGCCCCCATCAGCAGAGGTGCCTACGTCCAAATATGGGCTTCCTTCCTGACCTCGTTACTCCAAGATGGCTTCCCAGGACCTGACCTATCCAAGATGGCCATGGCCATTGATCCAACCCAGATGACGTTTGCCAGAAATAGGAAACAGAAACAGACCCTCCTTCCTTCCTGAAGCTAACCAACACCAAGATGGCCGGCTATCTTCACCGGGCCATGACTTGCCGGCGAATCGGCCGTGCAGGCCTGGCACCAGGTGAGGGACGTAACATTCCTGGAATTGTGGATTTTTCCCAAGTCCATTTATTAGTGGTTTATGGACTTGTCCTTTAGGAAACCATCTAACCCCTTTTTAAACTCTGCTAAGCTAACCGCCTTCACCACGTTCTCCGGCAAAGAATTCCAGAGTTTAATTACGCATTGGATGAAGAAACATTTTCTCCGATTTGTTTTAAATTTACTACACTGTAGTTTCATCGCATGCCCCCTAGTCCTAGTATTTTTGGAAAGCGTGAACAGACGCTTCAAATCCACCTGTTCCACTCCACTCAATATTTTATATACCTCTATCATGTCTCCCCTCAGCCGTCTCTTCTCCAAGCTGAAAAGCCCTAGCCTCCTTAGTCTTTCTTCATAGGGAAGTCGTCCCATCCCCGCCCTTCGTAGTCAGACCATTGTATAGTACATTGCAGTAATCCAGTCTTGATGTTATCATGGCATGCACAATTGGGATACGATTTCTCAATGTAGGAAAGAGGCAGCGTAGCTGTCACAAATAGTAGAAGCAGCTCTGTGTTAATCCCAACTCCTTGGATCCACTGAACACCAACCCCTTCAGTAGGCAGTATCCGATGACCTCGACTTCAGCAGTGTGGAAGGTGTTCTTAGTTCTGAGCACTGTTTCAAGGCTAAGGGAGCTCCTCCCTGTCTCCAGCAAGGTCCCAATTGGCACTGCTCTGGAACAAACCACCTAAGGCTTTTGGCACTCAACAAAAGTGTGCATAGGTACTACCATAGCTGAATCCGGGATCTCTGAGGAAGAAAACATCATCTTTACCTTACATTTCACAACTAAGGCACCGAGAGCCTAGGCTTCAAATCACCGTCATCTTGGGCCATCCTGTTTTCTTCCCTTGCCTTACATTTTAAGGCTGGGAGCCTCCATTTAATCAGGAATGAAGCCATGCAACTAGTCAATCAGATGTTATTGAAGTCAATGTCAGCTGCCTTCTTGATAACCAGTGAAACCTGAAAAACTTTTAAGTGGATTAACTGTAATGTATTTTTTTATACTGATATCTTATATTGTATATATTCTGTTGCATCTTATGTATTTAATATTACTTGGTCCAAGTAAATTTGGAAAGGTTATTATTTGGTGCTAGCCATGAAATTAGAATTAATTTATCTGAAATTCTTTGACTGAGGCTTATGTTTAAATCTCTCATGACTAAGGGCATGGCAGGAAGAGAGGGGAGGGGATGGGATTTGATATACCGCCTTTTTGCACTTACAATCAAAGTGGTTTGCATATTATATGCAAAGCTGTTTTCTTGTGTTTTATGTCTTATATCTTCTACTTTTGATCTGGTTTTATTCTGTTTGCATCTAGTTTGTTTCCTTGGTTTTAATATATTTGTTGTTGTTGTAGTAATGTACCCTGTATATCCCCCAGCAAAGCTTTTCAACCTTCTCCTGGAGGTATACCTAGTCAATTGGGTTTTGGGGATTACTGCAATCAATATTTTATTTATTTATTTATTGCATTTGTATCCCACATTTTCCCACCTTTTTGCGGGTTCAGTGTGGCTTACAATATGATATAAATGATGGAAATACAATTTGTTACAACTTGGTTATCGATTACATTGTGTAGATTTAAGCGAGACAGTCAAGTAACGTTAAGGAATATAACAATGGAACACAGACATTGAAACATTGGAAGGGGACAATGGGAGGTTTAAAGGGCAATATTAAGGCATGAAGACATATGGTATACATATTTCTCTGAGTGGAGGTATGAGTAGTGTGAGATTACGGGGAGAGGATTGTAGAATTGGATGTGTGATGCATTAGTGAACAGTGAGTATGGACTTTATGTGTTTTGGCTCTTTCTGTATGTTTTTTCAAAAAGATGGGTCTTCAATACTTTGCGGAAGGAAGTTTGTTTGTAGATTGTTCTTAAGTTGCGCGGCAGTGTATTCCAAAACTGCGTGCTTATGTGAGAGAAGGTTGACGCGTGTAGCGTCTTGTATTTCAGGCCCTTGCATTTGGGGAAGTGAAGGTCGAGGAAAGTTCGAGATGATCTTTTGGCGTTCCTGGGTGGTAAGTCTATTAACTCAGACATGTAAGCTGGGGCTTCGCCGTGAATGATTTTGTGGACTAATGTGCATACTTTGAAAGTGACGCGTTCCTTGAGTGGTAGCCAGTGTAGTTTCTCTCTTAATGGCTTTGCACTTTCATATTTTGGTTTTCCGAAGAGGTGTAGGTATACTGCAGTTGACAGGAGATTTTTTTTTTTTCCTCCATGAAATGATATCCTGTACAGTTACTGTAATCAGGATTGGGATACAGGATAAGGGAATGCAATGTTCACAATTCTTTGGTATGTCACTGACATATGCAGGAGATAGATTATGGCAACCCTGAAAACCTGACTAACTATGTCCACCTCCAGGAGAGGGTTCAGAAGCACTGTCCTATGGGGTGAATGAGCAATTAGAATTTTTTTAATTAAATTACATTAAATGATTTCAGTGTGCTCAGGCACATGGAGGGAGGGGGGAGGGTTGACTAGGCCTGCCTGTGGTTCTTTTACTGTTAGATAATTTTAAGAGATTATCGTCTTCTTATGTATTCTTATTATGAGGCAGAGGAGTAACCTAGTGGTTAGAGCAACGGGACCCGGGTTCCTCAGGACCTTGGGCAACCACTTAACCCTCCATTGCCCTAGGGTGGCCAGGGGTGGCACTGGCGACCTCACCTCACTTGGTGCCTGCCTGAAACCATCACACTTGTGGCAGCACCAGGAGCTATTCATGGCTCCCTGCTTGTGGGCAACAGGGACAAAGAGAGTTGTAGTCTGAATACAAGTATTTTCATGAATTTTGTTTTATTGAGAAGTGCATTGCAAAGGACCAAAAATGTGGTGTATAAACTACAGATTAGATCAGATTAGATTTATTTCTACTAGTTCGTAGACAAAGAATGGGATGAAAGCCTTAATAAACTGGGCTCTATGTGATTTTTGCTCTTAGGTACTTTTATTATTTTAAGAGGTGTAGGTATACTGCAGTTGACAGGAGATTTTTTTTTTTCCTCCATGAAATGATATCCTGTACAGTTACTGTAATCAGGATTGGGATACAGGATAAGGGAATGCAATGTTCACAATTCTTTGGTATGTCACTGACAAGCACATGGTTAACCACAGTGAGGATATATAGAGCCTTTCACCTAGCATGCTCTCAAAATGAGAAGGAAGCAAGAAAAAAACCTTACAAATGTTAAACTTGTGACTTTTATCACTTGCTTAATTAGAGTCAAGCAGTCTGGCAGCTCAATGTGGGATTTTCTGGCACAGGTTGTGGTATTAAGTCAAGTGAACATAATGTTCCTAAAAGTAAATGAGATCAGTTTCTTTTTTTGTTAATATTGTTTTTATTTTGTTTTTCATCTAGTCGAGAATCATTTCTAACTATGGTACTGGGTGGACCTACATCTGAGCATGCATTTTTCCTGACCATATGGGTTTCAAACACAGCATAGAGTGGGAACTGTACACATTCCAGATATCAGTACTTGGGAGGTGCTGTGATTCAACTGAATGCTTAGATTTCTGTTCTTGTTCAAAGAGGATAATTTTATAAGAGGTTGGCAAGTTAGCTACCTATTTTATAATGAGAGTGCCACCCCTCAAATGAAACGGGGAGCACCATAACCAGCCTCAGCCAAACACCTCTATTAATTTAGGGTAAGAAGGGGAAAAGGGAGGATTAAGGCTGAGCGAAGAAGGATTTTAGGCAGGTTAGGTTTGTATATAGTAAGAAATAGGGGAGGGGTAGGAAGTATGTGAGACCATATGATTGGAGAGAGGTTAGATGTTGCTCCAATCAGTTTCCTAGGATTTCTGAGGAGCTAGGGACAGTTTAGGTGGGTGGGGAATTTTTGTTAAGGATTCAGGGCATGAAAGGTGTCACCCGCCTGCCTGCCCATAGTTTAAGAATGGGATTGGGAACATAGATATGGGGTGTTTTCTATTGTTGTTATGGATGTTTGGTTAGGTTTGTCACAGCGGGGTTTCTGTGTAATTATTGTAGTTGATGAGTGGATTTGGGAAATGGGAAGAGGAAATGGGGATGGGGTAGTGATGGATCGGTTCATGTGCAGAACCGTCATGGATCTTTGGGGAGGAGGTTTAAGGAAAGATTCTGCATTACCGCAGGTCCTGATACTCAAGGGGAATGCAATTGGTTAGTTAAGTATAGTTAGTTTGTTACGGACTAACTACAAGTGATAAATGAAATGGCTATACGTTACACAGTTTAAATGAATTGGAATAGCAAAAGGTATATTGTTAACTAATAAAGCTGTGGCCCCCCGTAGCTATGCCCCTGGGTCAGAAACAGAGACTGTTTCAAAAGGGGACAGTCTTTGAGGAAGCCTCAGGTGAAACATGATTCATGTCAGCTAAGAGTCCCCTTACCGACCTGGATTATAACGTTTTGGACCAGAATAAGCTAAGTGAAAGTATCATACTTTTTAAAGTTAATGAATAAGAAGAGCAGTAATTTGGAGTTAAAAAAATATTGGATAAGCTCTTAGAAAATTTCAGTAAATAATAGACAAGTGATGATGTGGTGCATAAAGCTTTAGTAGTGATGAGATTGAGAGCTGCTGGAGTGGTATTGCTGAGATCTGGTGAAATATAGAGTGAATTTGAACCAAGAATTATTTTGTAAAATATAATCATCTGAGTCTGATAGCAAAAACTGTGTTTGTTTATTTGGATGAAAAATTTGAGGTTTGCCCATGGGTGTAGTTTGGGGGGCGAGGGGGCATTGCCCCCCCAAGTGCAGGGCTGGTGCGGCGCAAGGCAGCTCTCCGACAGTCCCTCCTTCCCGCCCTCAGCTACCCAACCAACAGCCCTCCTCTCCATTCCTCCCCCCCTCCCCGCGCGTTTAACCCTTTTACTTTCAGGTCAGCGACAGCAGTGAAGACATCAAAGCGGGCTCGCCTCCAGCTTCTCCCTTCCCTCACACAGTGTCCCGCCCTCGCTGAAACAGGAAATACATCATCGCAGAAGGCGGAACACTGTGTGAGGGAAGGGAGAAGCTGGAGGCGGGCCCACTGTGCTGTCCTCTTCACTGCCGTCGCTGCGCCTGAATGTAAAATGGTTAAACGTGCAAGGGGGGGCAGGAAGGAATGGAGAGGAGGGCTGTCGGGGAGCTGAGGGAGGGCAGAGAGAATTGCTGGACATGGAGAGGAGGGGAGGGCAGGTGTAGAGAAGAGATCACTGTACATGGAGAGGAGGGGAGAGGAGGGCAGGGGGAAAGAAGAGATCACTGGACATGGAGAGGAGGGGAGGGCAGGGGGAGAGAAGAGATCACTGGACATGGAGAGGAAGGGAGGGCAGGGGTAGAGAAGAGATTGCTGGACATGGATGGGAGGAAAGGGCAGAGGGAGAGAAGAGATCGCTGGACATGGAGAGGAGGAGAGGGCAGGCGGAGAGAAGAGATCACTGGTCAGGAGGGAAGGGCAGGGGAGAGAGGAGAATTGCTGGACATGGATGGATGGAGGGGAGGGCAGGGGAGAGAATTGCTGGAAATGGATGGATGAATGGGGGCAGGGGAGAGAGGAAATTTGCTGGATATGAGTGGATGGAAGAGAGAGCCGGGGAGAATGGAGAGTTCCTGGACATGAATGGAGGGGAGGGCAGGGGAGAGAGGAGAATTGTTGAACATGGATGGATGAATGGAGGGGGCAGGGGAGAGAGGAAATTTACTGGATATGGGTGGATGGAGGAGAGTGCAGAGGAGAATGGAGAGCTGCCAGACATGGACGGATGGAGGGGAGGGAAGTCAGGAAGGAGATGCACATAGATGGAGGGGGGGAAGAGAGGAAAAATGCTGAACATGGATGGAGTGGAGGGCAGAGAAGAGAGGAGAAATGTTGGACAAGGATGAAGGGAAGGAAAGACAAATGAAGGAGATGCACATGGATGGAGGGGAAGGGAGAGAAAAGAAATGCTGGACATGGATAGAGGGGAGAGAAGACAGAGGAAGTACATGCACATGGCTGGAGGGGAGGGGAGTGAGGATATGGATGGAGGGAAAATGCTGAATTTAAAGGCTGGATTGGAACACTTTGAGGGCAGATGCTGAAATTGGACGAAGGATAGGGACAGGGCTACAGATGGTAGACAGGACGCATAAGGACACAGGAGGATGGTAGACATGGTGAAAGAAAAAATATCAAATGGAAAGAAGACACTGCATAAAACAGAAGACACAAAGCGAATAGAAAAACTAAATGATCAGACAACAAAGGTAGAAAAAAGTATTTTATTCAGAATTTATTAATTGGAATATGTCAGCTTTTGGAAATGTGCATCTGTGATATTTTTCATGTAAGTTTCAATTTTTCTAGTATTGCTGCAAGCAGAGTCCGACTTCTTGAGGTAACTTTCCAGTTCAGTATTTTGTCTTCATATTTTTTTTATTTCTAGTTCCTTGTGTCATATCTGTTGTGTCATGTGTTTTTCATGTGTGATCAAGGTGCAGTATTCTGCTAGTGTGTAGTATTTGCAGCTCTTTTGTTTTATTTAGTTTTTTGTCACTAGGTAGTGTACTGGTGTTTTAGAGCCCGGTGTAATTACAGTGCTGCCTTTCCACGCAAAAGGTTGTAGCTCGTCCTGTCCTTGGAATTAGTGCTGTTATGGTTTGGTAAGGTTATGAGTGGGTTTTTACAAAAGTTTGTCTATGGTGTTTTGCAGTGTAGAGATTGTGTGTTGGCCTTACTAAGGTGGCACCAAAACATCAGAAAGGGTGTAGAGCCTAAATCATGACACACTACCACTTGAAGGATCTACATATAGAGCTTATGCATTTCTAAGGTCTACACTGGCATGGTAAGGGAGTAGGGAAATACTACTGGAGAGGAAGAGGGTGTTCTGGATAAGGAGGAAAGAAGGAAGGAAGGAAGGGAGAAAGAGCTGGCTTTTTTGGAAATAGCCAGCTCCTTCTTCCTTCTTTCCTCCATGTTAGCATATTCATTTGCATATATATATATATATATATATATATATATATATATATACATACACAAATGAATATGTTAATATGCCCCACCCCATCCTTTGTCCCCCCCCCCCCAAATAAAACAGTCAAACTATGCCCATGGGTTTGCCTATTGTCATGTTCTAAAATAGCCACAAAACATTCTTGTGCAAGTACATGAGCATTCATATCAGCCATTTTAGTACCATAAACTTCCATCATTCTGGGAGGTGAGACATTACCCCAGTTTTTTTCAGTCTAGCTGCTCTGAGGGTTCTGTTGAGAGCATGGAGATTGGAGAGTGCTTCGAATGATGGTTAAATGACCCTCAGAGATCTGTACTAAAATGAGTAGAGATTGATAGGAGAAGATTTCAGTGTGTACTCAGGAGTGGTTCATTTTAGCAAGTATATTGAGCAGCACTATAAAATCCTAATTAGGATGTTTACGCAGTTTTACAGCCCAAGGCTTTGATCACATAGCAGACACTAGCTACTAAAAGAAATGCTATCAAACTTGAGTGTGAGAATTTGTGACTTTTTGAAAAATGGTTCATAGTACAAGCATACTGCAGGATCCAGGTCTATTTTCGATCTGAAGGGCCACAAACACTGGGATCCTTGTTTATTTCCCATCAGAAGGGTGAAATAGACCAGGATCCTGGTGTATTTGGGATCAGAGGGCCGGCATTCCTCAAGATCCTGGTGTATTTTGGAGCAGAAGGGCCGCAGGATCCAGGTCTGACAACATTTGTGGGGGCCCAGGCCCCCATGGCCCCCCATAGCTACGCCCCTGATCAAAATTAAAATGTTTAATACCATGATTAATCATATGATTAGTTGCACCTCTGGGCTGGATGACTTGCTACTAGTAAATTTGGCTACTAGTAAATTTGGCGACGTCGGGCTACTACTTTCGCCCTCCTGCAGTTTTCAACCTCTCCACCTACCTCAGTCTCACTGCTTCTCATCCTTTGAAGTTCACTCCATCCGTCTATTCCACCCACTGCCACTCAGAGTTGCAGTCATCTACCGCCCCCCTGATAAATCCCTCCCTTCCTTCCTTACCGACTTCGATGCCTGGCTCTCCGTTTTTCTTGAGCCCTCATCCCCATCCCTCATTCTTGGTGACTTCAACATTCACACTGATAACCCATCCGACTCGTATGTTTCTCAGTTCCTCACTCTTACCTCCTCCTTCAACCTCCAACTGAGCCCTACCACCCCTACTCACAAATCTGGCCACTGTCTTGATCTCGTCCTCTCTTCTACTTGCTCACCCTCCAATTTCTACGTTTCAGCTCTTCCTATCTCTGACCATCACCTAATCACATTCACACTTCAGCACCCTCCCCCTCAATCTCGCCCAACACTAACTACTACGTCCAGAAATCTCCAGGCTGTTGACCCCCCCACCTTATCCTCTAGTATCTCTGATCTCCTCCCTTCCATCATGTCCTCCAAATCTGTCGACATAGCTGTCTCCACTTACAATGCCACTCTCTCCTCTGCCCTAGACACCCTTGCACCGTCCATCTCCCGTCCCACAAGGCATACCAATCCCCAGCCCTGGCTGACCCCTTGCACCCATTACCTTCGCTCCTGCGCCCGCTCGGCTGAACGCCTCTGGAGGAAATCTCGCGCCCATACTGACTTCATTCACTTCAAATTCATGCTATCCTCCTTCCAATCCTCCCTATTCCTCGCTAAACAGGACTATTACACCCAACTGACTAATTCCCTCAGCTCTAACCCACGTCGTCTCTTCGCCACCCTCAACTCCCTCCTCAAAGTGCCCTCCGCTCCCACCCCCCCCCCCCTCACTCTCTCCTCAATCTCTGGCCGACTACTTCCGTGACAAGGTCCAGAAGATCAACCTCGAATTCACCACCAAACCTTCTCCTCCTCTTCATCCTATAACCCACTCTCTCAACCAACCTACCCAGGCCTCCTTTTCCTGCTATCACCGAAGAGGAAACCGCCCATCTCCTCTCCATCTCGAAATCCACCACCTGTTCCTCAGACCCCATCCCCACCAACCTACTTATCACCATCACTCCTACTATCACCCCCACCATCTGTCATATCCTCAACCTCTCTCTCTCCACTGCAACTGTCCCGGACACCTTCAAGCATGCTGTGGTCACACCACTCCTCAAAAATCCATCACTTGACCCTACCTGCCCCTCCAACTACCGCCCCATTTCCCTCCTACCCTTCCTCTCCAAGATACTTGAACGCGCCATCCACAGCCGCTGCATTGATTTTCTCTCCACTCATGCCATCCTCGATCCGCTTCAATCCGGCTTTCGCCCCCTACACTCGACAGAAACGGCACTATCTAAGGTCTGCAATGACCTGTTCCTCGCCAAATCCAAAGGTCACTACTCCATCCTCATCCTCCTCGACCTATCCGCTGCTTTTGACACTGTCAATCACAACCTACTTCTTGACACACTGTCCTCCTTTGTGTTCCAGGGCTCTGTCCTCTCCTGGTTCTCCTCTTATCTCTCCCATCGTACCTTCAGAGTACACTCTCATGGTTCGTCCTCCTCCCCTATCCCGCTCTCTGTTGGAGTTCCTCAGGGATCTGTCCTTGGGCCCCTTCTTTTTTCAATCTACACCTCTTCCTTAGGCTCCCTGATCTCTTCTGATGGTTTCCACTATCATCTTTATGCTGACGACACCCAGCTTTATCTCTCCACACCAGAAATCACTGCGGAAACCCAGGCCAAGGTATCGGCCTGCTTATCCGACATTGCTGCCTGGATGTCCAACTGCCACCTGAAACTGAACATGGCCAAGACTGAACTTATTGTTTTCCCACCCAAACCCACTTCTCCTCTCCCTTCACTCTCTATCTCAGTTGATAACACCCTCATCGTCCCCGTCTCATCTGCCCGCAACCTCGGTGTCATCTTCGACTCCTCCCTCTCCTTCTCTGCGCATATCCAGCAGATAGCCAAGACCTGTCGCTTCTTCCTCTATAACATTAGCAAAATTCGCCCCTTCCTCTCTGAGCACACCACCCGAACTCTCATCCACTCTCTCATTACCTCTCGCCTTGACTACTGCAACCTACTCCTCACTGGTCTCCCACTTAGCCATCTATCCCCCCTTCAGTCCATTCAGAACTCTGCCGCACGTCTTATCTTCCGCCTTAACTGATATACTCATATCACCCCTCTCCTCAAGTCACTTCACTGGCTTCCGATCAGATACCGAATACAGTTCAAGCTTCTCCTACTCACCTACAAATGCACTCAATCTGCAGCCCCTCCTTACCTCTCTACCCTCATCTCCCCTTACGTCCCTACCCGTAACCTCCGCTCTCAAGACAAATCCCTCCTTTCAGTACCCTTCTCCACCACCGCCAACTCTAGGCTTCGCCCCTTCTGCCTCGCCTCTCCCCATGCTTGGAACAAACTCCCTGAGCCCATATGCCGGACCCCCTCCCTACCCATCTTCAAATCATTGCTCAAAGCCCACCTCTTCAATGTCGCCTTTGGCACCTAATCACTACATCTCTTCTCAGGAAATCTCATATACCCCAACTTGACATTTCGTCCTTTAGATTGTAAGCTCTTCTGAGCAGGAACCGTCCTTATTCGTTAATTTGTACAGTGCTGCGTAACCCTAGTAGCGCTCTAGAAATGTTAAGTAGTAGTAGTAGTAGTAAATTCCCACTGCATGGAAATTTTTAAACCTGCTGAACATAATGAAAAGTTGCATACACACAGTTCCTTCCCATAGCGCATTGCTCCCCTTCCCCTCCATACAGGTACTTACTTTTCTCCTCTCCTGCTGCATCCTTCCCCTGTATGTACATCCAAGTGTCTTCCTTTACGTTATTAAACCTGTTACCTCTGATACATAGACACCCATTTCTCTCCTCTCCTTCTGCTGCCCCCTCCCTTCCCCAGCATACAGATCCAGCATTCCCCCCCCCCCCCCCCCCGCATTTTGTCTGGCTCTTCATAGGGTCTCCAGCAGCGATTCCCACATGCTACTTGCAACTGATGCTGATGCCTTCCCTCTGCTACAATATGGCAAGGTGAAATAGGATAGGCAGGGGAGAGAAAGCAATGCTGAACAACAGACAGGAGTTAAACATTTTGATCATAATTTTAAAAAGTGTAATTAAAAAAATGTATTTTTTCATGGAGAGAGTGGCGGACACTTGGAATGCCCTCCCGCGGGAGGTGATGGAGAGGAAAACGGTAGCAGAATTCAAAAATGCGTGGAATAAACATAAAGGAATCCTGTTCGGAAGGAATGGATCCTCAGAAGCTTAGCCAAATTGGGTGGCAGAGTCGGTGGGGGGAGGCGGGGCTGGTGGTTGGGAGACGGGCCTTGTTCTGGGCAGACGTCTATGGTCTGTGCCTTGAAAATGGCAGAAACAAATCAAGGTCAAGTATACACATAAAGTAGCACATATGAGTTTAAATTGTTGGGCAGACTAGATGGACCGTGCAGGTCTTTTTCTGCCGTCATCTACTATGTTACTATGTTACTATAAGGTGTCACCAATTCCAAAGTGTTCAGGTTCCTAAATTTAATGTGAAATATTGGTGTTCCACCTATCCTATATAATAATTTGCACCTTCAACATTCTACGTCTGGATGCCTGGGTTCGTAACATCTATTCCCACTATTGCCCCGCCCTCGCGTCAAAACGTAATGATGTCAGAGGGCGGAACAATGAGGGGGAAGGGAACGCTGGAGGCGAGATGATGTCAGGAGGAGAGAATCGCGGGACATCAATGGGAGGGAGGAAGGGGAGGGCAGGGCAGAGGAGAATTGATGGACATGGATGGGATGGGAGGACAGTCATAGGCACCCTATATAAGAGGCTTGGGGAGGCTAAGCCTTCCCAGCCCAACCGTGACCTTCCCCTGGCTGCTGCCCCCCCAAACACAGGGCTGCCTGGTGCAGCAGCACTGCAGCCAGGCAGCTCTCGGATGGTCCCTCTGCTCCTTCCCGCCCTCAGCTCCCTGATCGACAGCCCTCCTCTCCGTTCCTCCCCTCCTTGCGCGTGTTTAACCCTTTTACTTTCAGACGCAGTGATGGCAGTAAAGAGGACAACACAGCGGGCTCGCCTCCAGCTTCTCCCTTCCCTCACACAATGTCCCGCCTTCTGCGATGATGCATTTCCTGTTTCCATGAGGGCGGGACACTGTGTGAGGGAATGGAGAAACTGTGTTGTCCTTTCCACTGCCTTCGCTGTGCCTGAAAGTAAAAGGGTTAAATACGCGCAAGGGGGGGAGGAACGGAGAGGAGGGCTGTCGATCAGGGAGGGCATGGAGATTCGCTGGACATGGATGGGAGGGCAAGGGGAGAGAAGAGATGGCTGGAATTGGAGAGGAGGGCAGGGGGAGAAGAGATCGCTGGACAGGAGAGGAGGGGAGGGCAGGGGGAGAGAAGAGATCGCTGGACAGGACAGGAGGGGAGGGCAGGGGAGAGAGAGGAGAATTGCTGGACATGGATGGATGGAGGGGGCAGCAGAGAGAGCAAATTTGCTGGACATGGATGGATGGAGGAGAGGGCAGGGGAGAATGGAGAATTGCTGGGCATGGATGGATGGAGGGGAGGGCAGGGGAGAGAGGAAAATTGCTGGACATGGATGGATAAATGGGGGCAGGGGAGAGAGGAAATTTGCTGGATATGGGTGGATGGAGGAGAGGGCAGGGGAGAATGGGAGAGGTGCTGGACATGGATGGATGAAGGGGAGGGAAGTTAGGAAGGAGATGCACATGGAAGGAGGGGAGGGAAGAGAGGAGAAATGCTGGACATGGATGGAGTCTGCATACTCTTTATCTTTTAAAAAATACTATAAATAAAAATCACAAAAAAAGAAAGATTAAAACAAAAAAAACATAGATAAAACAATATGTATCTCATACCCCTGGAGCATATTACTCATTATACACCCTTCCAAATTATTACTTATCATGACTACTACTACTACTACTACTACTACTTAACATTTCTAGAGTGCTACTAGGGTTACGCAGCACTGTACAGTTTAACAAAGAAGGACAGTCCCTGCTCAATGGAGCTTACAATCTAAAGGACGAAATGTCAAGTTGGGGCAGTCTAGATTTCCTGAATAGAAGTATAGTGGTTAGGTGCCGAAGGCGACATTGAAGAGGTGGGCTTTGAGCAACGATTTGAAGATGAGCAGGGACATTTCTCCTAACGGTTCCCTTAAAAATATAATTGCCATTACATGATAACCTTGCTAGCACCCGTTTCATTTGTGTGAGAAACGAGCCTTTTTTACTAGTTTTTAATAATTCTAGGTGGATTCTATAATAACATAAGCCATAATAAAAACATAGAACATGCAGTAAAATAGAAACAGATATAATAATACATCATTCAAGAAGAATGCTAGAACTTGATGAAATAGTACGATTAAAACCCAAACTAAAAATGAAAGTTTTTAATTTCTTTCACAAGCTAAACACTTCTGCTTCCAGTCTGACAGTAACAGGTACACCTGTTCTAAAACCTGGGACTAGTGAGTGAAATAACACTCATGTGTATCTCCATCCTACATTTAACACAAATGGGAGGTACTGCAAACAGAATACAGGAATACTGGAGCTACTTTCTTCTGAGATAACCAGAGACTCACATTCTAAGCTGGTTTACGGCAAACCAGAGATCAGTATTATACTAGATGGAGAGGTATCTTTCAATAACTGTTTTCCAAAAGCACAATAGAAAATGCCTCGGGTGGAATTCACCAGAGTAGTAGAACACAGTTGTCATGAATGCCTTTAACTGCATATTTACAAACTCAGTCCCAACCTTGTCCTAAAGGCATGCTTATAGTTTTCAGTATATCTATGATGGATATATGGCTGGCTAAGTGCACTTCTAGGAGAAAATTAATAAACAATTATTCCAACCCTGTGAACAAATTAGGTGGCCAATTCATTTTTTTTTAAATTCTACCTCTTTTCTTTTAGTAGCAGCACACCTGGGTGTGTGGGATATAGATATATAGATAGATAGATATTTATTTATTTATTAATTTATTACATTTGTACCCAGCTCACAGGACAAATCCCTCCTCTCAGTACCCTTCTCCACCACCGCCAACTCCAGGCTCCGCTCATTCTGCCTCGCCTCACCTCACCCTATGCTTGGAATCAACTTCCTGAGCCCTTACGCCAAGCCCCCTCCCTACCCATCTTCAAATCCTTGCTCAAAGCCCACCTCTTCAATGTTGCTTTCGGCACCTAACCTTTATATCTTTCAGGAAATCTAGACTGCCCCTATTTGACTGACTGTACATTTGTCCTTTAGATTGTAAGCTCCTTTGAGCAGGGACTGTCCTTCTATGTTAAATTGTACAGCGCTGTGTAACCCTAATAGCGCTTTAGAAATGTCAAGTAGTAGTAGTAGTACCCCGCGCTTTCAGGGATGGATAAGAGACTATTAAATAACCTTGATGCTATTCTGTTCTGCCTCATCTCATTTTTTGTATCACTTGAATCTATTGTATAGTAATTACTTTTATATTGCCTGTTTTGACTTATATAATAAATATTTCTATTTATTACCTATAAAAGTGGAATAACAGCTACCACACTGCTTCAGCTGTTATGATTTGATATCCTAAGAAAAACGTAAAGGAGGGAAGGGTGAAAGCTGGAGCCTGTCTAATGTTTCCCTTAAGAAAACAGGGTCAGGTGGCAGTTCTAGTGCTTGGATGCGCTATGAATAAGAAGCAGCTTTAATTCCTTCCTTCAGTGGACAGCTACTGAAGCTGAAGTTTAATTATAATGCTACATGGCATGTGAAGAGAACATAGGCAGATCCATTTCTCCAACAGCTTTATAACAATGGTGTACAACCAGTGCCCTGCTCAAACTGAAACTTTTCAACAAATGCCCTACACAGTATGGACAATTCTCCAGTAATAATATTGATAGCTTGCCTTGTTCATATCAATTATTTCAAGTTAACTGAAAACACTGCATTTAAATAAACTGCAAAGTTAACCAGCACTGTAAGTAGATTTTTTTTCTTTTTTAAAGCTCAATCTTCTAATTTTAATAAGTAAGTAATTTTCTCAGATAAATCACTGGCACATATTAAGTCCGTAAGCATAAAACTGTGATTGTTTCTAGCACTTTTCTGCAGGAAAAAACGTCGTTAACCCCCTAATTCTATAAAAGTCGCTAAAAATTGCAAATTTTGCTGTGTTCCCAAATTCCACATGCAGTTTAATTGAATACCAGTTTATTGGCAACAATAATTGGCTTTTTAACAAGCAATTATTGGCACTAATTTGATTTAATTGAAATGTACATGCATAAATTTAGGCATGGGATCTGTGCATACATTTTATGCCTGAGTCAAAAATAGAGTGTGCAAATGGGAGGGCCATGGGCAGATTGGGGACATCCCTTTAAGTTACGTATGTAGTTAGAGAATAAGAGCATCTGTGCCAAAATTTATATGTGGGCATTAGCACCACGTTTTAGTTGTTGAAAATGGTCATGCCTAAAGTTAGGCATGATTCCGAGGTTTAAGCACTATTCTATCAACTATGTCTAAATTGCGTGTTTTGTAGAATATCACTTTTTTTGTGCCAGACATAGAATTTACCCCTAAATGTGTTCTAAATGACACTATTTTTCTGAAAATAATTCCTGTATGTGTATATTTTTGCCCACACTCTGGGAATATAGCAGAGCAGGTGGCAGGGCAGACTTTTTATTTACATGCATAATTTTTGATTTTGAAAAGTTAAAGTATGTGTGTAAATTTCTCAGATAAATAATGTCCCTCACATTTTAGCATGGTGTAAAATGTACATAAGTACATAAGTATTGCCATACTGGGAAAGACCAAAGGTCCATCAAGCCCAGCGTCCTGTTTCCAACAGTGGCCAATCCAGATCACAAATACCTGTACATGGGTAGTTTTCCAAGGGTTGCTTTCAGACAGACTTACGTGACTAAGGGCCCTGTTTACTAAGCTGCGCTAGAGGTACGTTAGCGTTTTTAGCGTGCGCTAGCCATATAGATGCCCGTAATATTCATTATGGGTGTCTATATGGTTAGCACGTGCTAATTTCTAACAATGCTAGCTCACCTTAATAAACAGAGCCCTAAATTTATTTAAAAATTGATATAACTAATATCAATAACAGCCCACAATTGTATGTAGATCATTACAAAACTATCCCTTAAATATCTTTTTAGAGAGCTACTCATTTTTCAAGGCTGTGATATTTTGGAAGTATTGTTACAGCATTTTTAGTATGTTTCTCTCCCAGCAATGTACAATAAGCTCAGGGAGCTTATTGTGGGCAACCAAAGTTTTGTTGTGTGATCTTGATGAACGTGGGATGATTTGCTTTGAAGGAATTGTTAACTCTTCCCCTTGACGCAGACATGAAGGTGCAGAAACATGTTGGATGATTGACTCAGTTGGACAAATCTGATCTACACCTCATGTCTAGTGTTTATCTTTTAACATAAGAGCATAAGAATAGCCGTACTGGGTCAGACCAGTGGCCCATCTAGCCCAATATCCTGTTTCCTATAGTGGCCAATCCAGGTCACAAGTACCTGGCAGAAACCCAAATAGTAGCAACATTCCATGTTACCAATCCCAGGGCAAGCAGTAGCTTCCCCCATGTCTGTTTCAATAGCAGACTATGGACTTTTATCCAGGAACTTGTCCAAACCTTTTTATAAATCCAGATACTCTAACCGCTGTTACCACATCCTCCAGCAACAAGTTCCAGAGCTTATCTATTCATTGAGTGAAAATATATTTCCTCCTATTTGTTTTAAAAGTATTTACATGTAACTTCCTTGAGTGTCCCCTAATCGTTGTACTTTTGGAACAAGAAAAAAAATCAATTCACTTCTACTCATTCTACACCACTCAGGATTTGGAGACTTCAATCATATCCCCCCTCAGCCATCCTTTTCTAAGCTGAAGACCCCTAACCTCTTTAGCCTTTCCTCAGATGGGAGGACTTCCATCCCCTTTTATCATTTTGTCGCTCTTCTTTGAACCTTTTCTAATTCTGCTATATCTTTTTTGAGATACGGCGACTAGAACAGTAAGCTTCTATGTGGCTACTGTCTCCTAGGGGCCCTTTTACAAAGGTGTGTAAGGGTCTACATGCACCCAGCAGGGGCCAAATCGGCATTATCTCCTGTGAGCCGGGTGGTAATTCCAAATTCAGCACATGCCGAATCCCGCAGTAGAAAATAATTTTCTACTACGTGCCCCTTACCTGGCTGTAAACAGCAGTTGGCACGCACCGCATGCTTACCACACAGGTAGCGCGTGAGACCTTGCCAGTAGGTCAGTGAGTGGTGGTAAAGTCTCAGGCCGAAAATGGATGTGTGTTGGTTTCAATTTTAGCGTACATCCATTTTCCGGCCCCTTAGAAAAAGGCCCCCTTTTCCTAGACACAGTAAAAAAATGGCCTGGTGTATGCCCAAAAGATGCGCTCGCACTACCGCAAGCCACATTTTATCACAGCTTAGTAATAGGGCCCCCTAGTGAGCTGCTTTCCTGCTTTGGACCTATTTTCTGGTGCAGCTACATTTTGACTCTTTTTCTTTGTACAACTTACATGCATAACAGCCCACAATTTTAGGTAAGTCATTAAAGAACTGCCCCCTAAGAAATCTTTGTAGGGAGCTGCTCGGCTTTCAAGGTTGTGCAAATAGTGAAAATGCGAAGTGAATTGAAAAATCACTACCTCCAATGTAAGCTACAATCCTTCTCATCCCCCCAGATTTTTAGCAGAGGTATGCTACCAATTTCTCAAGAGGCTCTTCCCAGATCTTTTCCATCAATTAAACATGAGTTAGTATAACAAAAGGATCCTAGGGACCCCTCCACCCTACATCCCTTGCATTTACTGTCAAGTAGATATGACACCAGTTATTGTAAAGGGTAAGATTTAACAGCAGTGAAAACACAAAGATAAATGAACAAACGTAATTCAAAAATGATCCTGATGTTGTAGAAAGAAGGAAAAATGATAAACTAGAAAGCATAATGTAAACTAAGAGGGAAGGAAAAATTGAGGAGAGCAGGATTGGGTCAGGGATAAAGCAAGCAAGAATGGAGCAAAATCTTGGATTTGCTGAAATATGATAATACGTTTTTCCTTACAAATTGTCTTGATAGGCTAGCACACTCCTTTAAGCAGATGCAGAAAGGATGTCTCTTGCTTTAATTGCTACATGCTCTGGAAAGACCTGCTGCTGTGAAGGAAGGAGACTTTCATTTGATACTTGTAATCACAGCACTCCTGAATGGTCTATCTTGTTCAGGCGCGCACTACAGCTCTGAACACGCTATTTTTAGAAGCCAGAGCTACAAGCTTTTGTTGCCATGCTAATGTGTCCATAGATACATCCTAGCCTATAATTTCAAGCTCAGCAAGTGTAGTCATTTGCCACCTCATTTTCTCTCTCTCTCTCTCTCTCTCTCTCTCTGCATTTCGGTAAAAGATGAAAGATGTAGGTAGTTTATCATGTGTTCAGAAAGATGGGGGTAGATACACAGATACATTTTTTATACTTTTTAAAGGGAAATCAACAAAGTAGGATTGTAGATCCGCTACCTTTTTATAATGGTAATCAATGTAAGGATTCACTTTTCATGCCTCTCCTCTGTCCTCAATTTCCACATCTCTCTGCTGCCCTCATTCAGGATCCTCCAAGGTCTCCATCCAAGGGAAGTCAAAGTAGATAGTTCACTCAAGCCACAAGCAAATAAAAGTGGTATCCTTTATTTAGAGGACAAGGGTTTATGCTGTGAATACCAAGTTCAGGTTCCATATATTTTATCTGAAGAATAAAGAAAAATTGTGAACACTCAATGGGCAGGGGGGAGGTGGAGGGAGGGAAGGAAGGAACAAGGAATGAGGGCAATGCTAGAGGCCAATGGGAAAGGGAACAGAGAGATGCTAGAGACCACTGGAGTGGAGGTGGGAGAGAGATGCTAGAGTCCAAGGGGGAGGGAAATAGGGAAAAGAGAGACATGTTCAACACCATATGGGAGAGCAAGAGCCTTGAGCTGTAAGCCATCAAGTAAGGGTAGGGGTAGGAGTGGGGGCGAGTGTATGACTGAAGATTCGTTTAGGCATCTGATAACCTTGGGCTGGCCTTGGCTGCATGTGTAATTAGTGGCTATATTTAAAAAATGTTTTCATAGAAAATGTCAGTTATATGAAAGAAATGGAAGAAACAACTAACTAGATTGTCACACACACAAGGACTAACACAGGACTTGCTTAGTCACTCCTACCCTAGCTGAGATCATTTTCATGCACCTTTCTGACTTCATATGCGACTTTCGTTAAATTAGTCCCCTTATTCTCTAATTGTTGTTACTCTATCTGTTCCACGTCCACTTACACCCTATGCTATTAAGATGTTTTATTGTGTATTGTGACAACATAGTAAATAGCATTTTATGCCATTATGTATATTGTTATTTGAATATTTTTCTGTTGATATTGTCTGTTGACTTTGTGAAGAATTGATCTTGTATGCTGCCTTGAGTGAATTTCTTCAAAAAGCCGGTAAATAAATCTTAATTAATAAATAAGAGGTGACTATTTTAATGCTGGATAGCAGTTTGGGGAAGCAATACAGTGATGATGAATAAGCAGTATGCAGTGTACAAAGCATATTTTCATTAGTGTGAATGATTAGGCCAATGTAGTTACTGCACGGTTTTTACTTTTAGTGCATGCATTGCCATTTAGTGCATGCATTGCCATAATATGGATGCATATGCACTCTTGGCAATGCAATTACTGTACCACCCAGTTCTACCCTCCACATAAGCATCACTAGTTTCCAATCTTACTGGGTCCTCCTGATAGGAAGGCTCAATATAACACACCACCTCTGAAACGTTCCCCAACAGGCTCAACAGAATTCTCCCATCCCTCAGCAACCTCCTTCAGACTCTTACCAGAGACTATTGTTCAATCAGCAACCTAGGATCAAAATAGTACCTCTGACTCCTTAGGGTACAGCCACTATGGATCAAGCTGCCAAATAAGGAGCATGCTGGGAAGAATTTCAGGGGGATCTTCTGACATGCAGCACCACTGTAAGTGGAGTGCAGTAGCATGGATGCATTTACCTGCATAGGAGATGGTAAATTCATCTGCGTGTAATGCTAGTATTCTATAATCCACACACATAACTGCCTGAGCAACCCCAATCTATCCATGGCCCTGTCAGATCCAGCCCTCCCCCAGGAGCTTTTCACTCTGGAATTTGATCATACAACTTATAGGAGGTAGTATGCTATTGTGGATTTAAAACTGGTTAAAAGATAGAAAACAGAGAGTAGGGTTAAATGGTCAGTATTCTCAATGGAGAAGGGTAGTTACTGGGGTTCCCCAGGGCTCTGTGCTGGGACCGCTGCTTTTTAACATATTTATAAATGACCCAGAGATGGGAGTAACTAGTGAAGTAATTAAATTTGCTGATGACAAAAAGTTATTCAAAGTCGTTAAATCGCGGGAGGATTGTGAAAAATTACAAGAGGACCTTACCAGACTGGGAGACTGGGCATCTAAATGGCAGATGACGCTTAATGTGAGCAAGTGCAAAGTGATGCATGTGTGAAAGAGGAACCCGAATTATAGCTATGTCATGCAAGGTTCCACGTTAGGAGTCACGGACCAAGAAAGGGATCTAGGTGTCGTCATTGATGATACGTTGAAACCTTCTGCTCAGTGTGCAGGAAACCTATGCACTAATCATAAAGTGGCCTGTGCTATGATTAATGCATAGGTTTGCTGCACATTGAGGTCACTTTTAGCGTGGCTGTAAAATGGCCACATTTCTTATTTTGCCCATTGATGGCCACACACCAATTTCCCAATTAGTGTGTGGCCATTAGCATGGAAGCCCTTACCAACACCCATTTTCTAGGCAGTAACAACACCCATGCTAACCATGTGCTAATCGGTTAGTGCACGGTGGTGCAACTGCGCTAACCAATTAGCGCTGAGCATACCTACTCTCTGCCTCCAAATATACCCCCCCCCCAGTGCAAAAAATAAAAAGTGGAAAGCTCACGCAGTTGTCAAAACAACCGCAGGACGCCTGAGCATGGGCCACAATAGTGATTTTTAACCTGCAGTAAGCACACATTAGTACTTACCACAGCTTAGTGAAAGGGCTCCCAAGTGAGATAAAACAGTTTCTGACCTAATACAGAGAAATGATCTTCCAAAAAGAGAAAAACGAATGGCATGTAGTTGATGTAATTTTAATAAAACAGCATTCACGATACGGTTAACTTGTGGTTCAAACAATAATGTATCCAAAAGGATTCTCAAAACCTTAAGAGTATATTCCACTATGATACCCCATCTGATAGTGTTATCTCCTCTGGAATAGACTTAACACAGGGGCCCTTTTTACAAAGCAGCGATAAACCCAATGCGGGCTTAATGCTTGCGGGACTACCACCAGCCCAACACGGCCACTGGTGGTAGTTCCAGATTGAGCATGCGCCATTACCATGGGGAAAAAAACCAAGAAATGTTTAGCATGGCGGTAATCGGGCAGCACCACACACTGACTGGTTACTGCCAGGTTATCATGGGAGCCCTTACTGCCACCTCAATAAGTGGCAGTAAGGGTTTCCTGCTGCATGGCCACGCGGTAAGAGTTTTCTTACCGTGTGGCCATTTTGTTTTGGGGGTTTTTTACCCCCTCCGGTAAAAAGGGCCCTGGTGCGCAGGAAAATGGCTATGCCAGAGTAATTTTGTTTTATCTTTGTTGAATTTAAAACCATGAGTCCTAATGTAATCTTCAATCAACATAATACTGTTATTCAGCTTAGACAAAGTAATATCTCAATTGTCATTCACAGGGACTAGGAAATACATGTCATCAGCATATAAGTAGAACTAGATATCAAGAGCAGCAAAGCCATAATCAAATGAGCTTATGTAAACATTGAACAATATAAGCGAGAATGGAGAACCCTGAGGTACCCCACATTGTGGCACCCAGCTCTTCAACTGTGAACCTTTTCTTTTAACTTTGTAATATCTATTGAATACAAATTCATTAAACCATTTTAAGACACATGCTGAAATACCAAAGGCTGTTTAATTTAAAAACAAAATATTGTGATCAGATGGTAGTTTCTCAGTAGGTCTTCTTTTACTCTTCTGCTGTTTGGTAGTTGTTCTGGCTAATCTTCTGCTTTCTATACGCCCCCTCTCTAAATATTCTGTCTCTTCTGCCACTTTCCTCTGTTCTTCTGGGCTATAGAAGATTTCTCCTCTCAAAACTTGGTGGGAGGAACCCAACAACACTTCTCAAAAAACATACTCATAATATCTAGCCTTTGGCAAGATTGCCTCCTACCAGGTTCCTCTCAAAACTGATTAGTAAAACTCTGGCTCTGGGAAATATCTGGGGAAAACACAATAACGTCTTACAAAAATGACTCAGAGTCTCTGGGATGCACTTGGCTTCTCACCTCACAAAATCTCTCTATAGGACTGAATATCGCAACTACTAATGTATCAAAAACGTCAGCCTCCTTGGCCCAGACTCGTCCCTCTCTTCCACAGTATCTAGGCCTAACCAGCCTATAGCAGCATTGTTCCTTATCTTACCTTATACAGAAGCCAAATCCAAGCCCCATCTTTTCTAGACTCACCAAGAGCCTTTCATAGTTCCAGTGCATTATTTCCAGCAAAAAAGGTGCAGGTACTCAAATGCCAGGCCACCCTTCAGAGATGGGGGTGATCGCTGAGGGACCCACCCCACAATAGCCAGGACCCCTGCAACCAGTCACAGAATCTATGACAAGGCAGAATTGGTGTGTAGAGCCTGAGCTCTTTCATTAAAACTTGAAGACCATGGCTCAGTTTTAGCAGACAATGGAAAAGGTGCTGGTACTCAGTACCCCCAAGTACCCCCTCAAAAAAAGCCCTGCATAGTTCTCTCCAAAATCACCTCAAGGGATAAACCTACTTTACAAGCTTGGCACAAAAACCTCACCTCCATTACATCGCTCACAAACAGAGAGCAGATGCTCCAGAATTTTCTCAACCACCACAACAAAAGAAATGTTAGTGTCGTGCTACAACTAAAATATATGTTTTGCTATTACTCTATGCATGTGTCTGCATATTTTATAAGTAGATGCAGGCATCATAACTCTGTCTTTGCTCCACTCAAACCATTTTATTTATTTATTCAGACTTGTTATACCACCTTTGCTAACAAGCAGTTCAAAGCGGTTTACAGTAATCATAAAATACACAATCGAAGAGAAGAGAAAGGAACTATAATGGTGGCTAGGAAAGTACAGTATAGGCAAGCATATAACAGTAGTGTGGAAAGAAATAGAGCTAAAAATGGGGGGGGGGGAGGGGGAGAGAGGAAGGGGATAGGGCAGGGCTAATTGAAAAAAAATGAATGCCTCCAGGAATGCCTATGTGCAATCTTTTGGTGCTCATACTTTTTAAATCACACACAGAGCTGCGCAACCTTGTAAATATTTCTGCATACAATGCATTCTTAACAGCCAGAAATGCCATCATGAAAGCAGTGGGGCACCCTGGCATGGTATCTAGAATGCAGGGTGACAAATTTGCTCTTGTAGAGATAACTACTAAATCTACTATATTGGTCTGAAAAACAACAACAAGTTAGAATACATTGGTCAACATAAAGTAGCTTATTTAGATTGAGAACCTTTTTATTTTTTTTAGAAAAACTTTTATTGGAAGTAAAAAGAGCATGTCCAGCAAAAGACAGCCATAAGAAAACAGCATACAGTCTTTAACAATTCTCCAATCATAGTCTATCAGTTCAACCATTCATAGATAAGACCTTTATTCCACATTTGTATGTCTGCATAAGTGTTTTTTTAAATATAAAATAGGCTCAATACCTGCATTATTCAGCCTCCTAAATTAAGTGCTGAACATTATAAACAAGAATTCTATGCTAAATAATTTGAATCGTTAATTCCTAGCTGGCTCAGAATGTACTGGAACACAATTCTCCATCACAACTAGTCTACCACCATCACTTCCCCAACTCATTTGTGATTTTGTAGTTTTAAATTATAATGTACACTCAAGAGGGCAAAACTGCATTCTCTCAGACTGGACTGAGCCCTAGTAAATATCTCAGCTGTGTGCAAACATTTTACCAAGCCTCTAAGGAAATCACTTACAATCTTTAATTCCATTTAGATTAATTTGATTTCCTCTTTACTGAGATATAAATAAAAGCAAGTAGAAGTAATTCTACGGATCAGAAAATACTCTCTTCTAGAGCTACTAGGGTTGCTAGATCCAGCTGCTTTTCTAATAATGCATTCATTTGAAAGTTTTCTATAAACAGCTTTCTCAATTTAATTTCAACTGGAGTGGTCTGCTGTGTCAGTCACTGTTCCTTTCAACCCACGTAAGTTATAGTGAGCTTTGCCAGATAGTGATAACTCATACATTGTCAGATTTGTGAGTTCTTGTACCAAGTAGAGTGCTGCTGAGCCTGGTACTCGGACCAGGTTCTGCTTGGCGGCAGGACAACCCCGGGTTTCACCTGCGCTGACCGCCATTCCCCAGAGGTTGAGCCCCTAGGTGAGGGCAGCCTGCAGGACTTATGAGACGGAGCTGGAAGCGGGGTGGTGAATGTATTGGCCAGGCAGGCAGCAGACAAGAGAGTGATCCAGGTACAGGCAAAGTCAATAGGCAGGGGCGTAATTCACAAACAGTCAATGTCAACAGGCAAACAACACTAGAACTCCCCTCAATCCTTGGTACACACGATAACCAAGATTACTCAACCAAAGATCTGATGCTACTTCTGTAGACAAATAGCACCGTACTTAAGTGTAAACCCCCTCTTTTTCATATGTTTAATTTTTAGAAGAGCCCTCAGACAAACTACCGCTTTTAAGGCAAACTCATTTCTTTCTGCCCGGTGGTTTAGCACTTCTTTCATAGGGCAATCTCCTCTGAGTAAATATACATGCTATTACATCAATACAAAAGTGCTCACAAGTGCAATGTGCTCCAAAAGTAAAAATAAAAATAAACGTGAACTTATCTTTAGTCATTTTTTTTAGAATTCTTTTTTCTTTTTTCATTTCTCCATGTTTCTTTTGTCACTTAATCTCCACTCCACTCTCAGTCCAGAAGTAAATAATCCGCGAGGCTTAATCCACAAGGCTTCCCCTGGTTACGCCCAGGCAAACAACAGGCATGAGAGTAATCCAGGCACAGGCAAAGTCAGTAGGCAGGCAGCAGGTCAAGAGAGTAATCCAGGCACAGGTAAAGTCAGTAGGCAGGCAGCAGGTCAAGAGAGTAATCCAGGCACAGGTAAAGTCAGTAGGCAGGCAACAGGCAAGAGAGTAATCCAGGCACAGGCAAAGTCAGTAGGCAGGCAGCAGGTCAAGAGGGTAATCCAGGTACAGGCAAAGTCAGTAGGCAGGCAGCAGGTCAAGAGAGTAATCCAGGCACAGGTAAAGTCAGTAGGCAGGCAGCAGGTCAAGAGAGTAATCCAGGCACAGGTAAAGTCAGTAGGCAGGCAACAGGCAAGAGAGTAATCCAGGCACAGGCAAAGTCAGTAGGCAGGCAGCAGGTCAAGAGGGTAATCCAGGCACAGGTAAAGTCAATAGGCAGGCAGCAAGCAAAAGAGTAATCCAGGTGCAGGCAAAATCAGCAACAAGGGACAAGTAGATAAGAAGCAAACTACTGAGCAAGTAACACCTACCAAAGTAGAAGCCGAAGCATGGAGTCCAGGAAGAGCTCAGCTGATAAAATGCTGGCGTCTGACATCAGCAGGAACCAACAGGGAGAAGGAGCACAGCCATAGGACAAGAGCAGGGGAAGGAGGAACCGGAATACCAGTAGGAGAGAAGCAAGGGAAGCCAGGCAGAGAGAGAGCAGACACAGGTGCATGGAAGCAAAGCAATTAAGGAGCCTGCAACCACCCCTCTCTGAACAAACCCAGAGAAGAACTACACACACATGGCTCAGGGCAGTGCCAGTCAAGTGTGCGTGTCGATGGGACCCCGCACAGCCTGAGGACGCCGCTTGCATTGAGGTAGGGGACATGACAGTCATAAGATGTGGTACAAGCTTGCTCTGGGCCATATTCAGTTCCATCATCTACAAATGCATTCCTATGCATAGTATTTTGCACACCTCAACACTATATAGTACACAGGCCTCTATGCTCAAGACTTTCATCATTAGCACAGTCTCTAGAGATAGGAGATTTAAATGTTACCCTTAGAACACATGTATATAGAAGAGAAATGAAAGCAATTATGAAAAACATAGCACTTGAGTTAAAAACATGCACTACAGCATTACTGCATGTTAATTAGTAAAAGACCCCATGGCATAAAATGGTATTAACACACATTCACTAGGGATGTGCAACCCACAAAATTTTAGGGCACTGCTGTGAGCTAAACCAACACTCAAAAAAAACAAAAAATCCCTAATTTCACTGGTAAGAATCCTAACTGATGCAAAACAAAATCAGGAAAATGTACACATGCAATCAAAATTAATTAATATATTAAGAGGAGCACCCTCAGAGATTTAAACATCTATGTGGTGTTATGTTCCAGGGAGAGCAGTCTTTCTACATGATTATCAGGTGATTTCACCTATGGAGCCCTTGGCATCAGTTCGTTCTGATGTAGGGCTCATAAGATAAGTGATAACATCTTTTGATTTTTGTTATGTCACTTCCTGTGATGTCACTAAAAGAGGTGGGGCTTGATGTGGGGCTATGCAAAAAGGATGGGGTTTTGGGGCAGGATTATGCAAAAAAGGCAGGGTTGGGGTGGGGTTACATAAAAGGGGCTGGCCTTGGATGAGGTTGTGATGTCACATCCAGTGACCATCAAAAGGGCTGGAGGAGTGGACATGGCTTGTTAGAAAGTGGGCAAAGCTTAGGCAGATCCAAAATTCTGATGGGCTGCTGTGACTGGAAGTGGGCCTGGTCTGGCAAAAATATGCAAATTAGTTTGACGAAGGCTGGTGAACCTTACTTCTTCTGTGTTTGCATGCAATGAAGCTCATTAATATTTCCCTCATTAAAGGGGAGGGTTTAGGCTCTAATACAGGGGTTCTCAACCCAGTCCTCAGGTCTGGTCTGCAAGTTATCCACAGTGAATATGCATGAGATATGTTTGCATGCACTGCCTCTTTTGTACACAAATTTATCTTATGCATATCCACTGTGGGTATCATGAAAACCTGACTGGCTGGGTGCGTCCTGAAGACTGGATTGATAACCTCTGTCCAATGGTAAAGCAACAACATACATTACTATGAACACAAATTAAGAAGATAATTTTATGAGGGGAAGAGTCAAAATGGCAGCATGAGCAGATGTGGTGAAGTGAGCTCTGCTGGTTTGAACTGTCTGTGGAGCTGGACCGAATGGGGAAGCAGAAGGGCTAAGCGCGTTCCTGTCCCACTGAGGATGATGCTGGTGCCTATCCTGGACAACTGACCTTAAACCAATATGTGGTTCTCGTGTCAGAGGTTGCCTCAGCTTCTACATGCTGCTCAGGAGAGCTAGTGCAAGCTAAAGGAAGTGATTACTCCTTCAGCCCCGAGGTACGCAGTACTCCCCCAATACCTGGAAGTGAAGCCGCCGACAGGTTTGTGTGACCAGTGCTTCATTGGAAGGCAATGGAGCACAGGATTTGGACAGCGGGACAACCTTGGTGATAGGAGCAGCTTCAGTTATTGACCCTGTGTTTCCTGGGTTGTTGGCCATCCCTGGAAGTGAGCTCCAGCACCATTGATTCAAGGCCTACTGAGATCCAGGCAGGAGTGTCGAGTGTAGGCGGGAGAGAAGTTCTAGTGGGCCATTGGAAGATTGGAGAAATCAATGTCAGATCTTTAGGATGTTTGGTGAGAAAGTGGAATTGCTGCAGTCCCAGATGACTGAGTTTAAGGAGGGTTTGAGTCACTCTGCTGTCGCTGTGGGGAACTTGGAAAGGCAAGTTGGAGAGTTACAATCTGTTCAAAGAGTACTTGTTAAGGATAAAGCTCTGATTCATGGTAAACCAGAAGCAATTGAGAATCAGTTGAGGCAGTTCAATTTAAGATTTGTGGATTTTCCCAAATCTCCTCTATTGTCATCGTTAGCAATGGTTAAAAAGTATCTTAAAGAAGTGTTACAATTCAGATCAGACACGTGGAGTGGCATTTTTGATATGACGTCTCAGGGAAGTAGCCAGACCTTGAGGTGGGAGGGGGCCAAAGCCCAAGGTGAGGGGGCACATTTTGGTCAGGTCCGGCATGCTCATTTTAATGAAATTGAGCATGAATGCTCAGTTTCACTAAAACAAGCATGCCGGATGTGAGGGGAAAAGAGAACAGGGCAGGAAATGCGGCGGCACCGGAGACCAGTGCTGAAAAAAACACATCAGCTGGTGGGAGTTGGAGACTCCTGTCTGCAGTGCACTGCACCCACCACTAGACTACTCCAGGGACATTTTTCAGCTATAATGGCAACAAAAATGATAAAGGGGATGGGTCAACTTCCCTATGAGGAAAGGCTAAAGCAACTAGGGCTCTTCAGCTTGGATAAGAAATGGCTGAAGACAGATATTATAGAGGTCTATACTAAGTGGAGTGGAACGGGTAGACATGCACTGCTTGTTTACTGTTTTCAAAAATACAAGAACTAGGGGGCACACAATGAAGCTACTCAGTAGTAAATTTAAAACAAATCAGAGAAAATATTTCTTCATTCAACATATAATTAAACACTGGAATGTATTTCCAGAAAATGTGGTAAAAGCAGTTAGCTTTGCAAGGTTTAAAAAAAGATTTGCCTAATTTCCTGAAATAAAAGCCCATAGGCCATTATTAAGGTGGACTTGGGAAATTCCACTACTTATTTTGTAGGATAAGCAGCATAAAATCCGTTTTACTGTTTTGGGATCTTGCCAGGCACTTGTGACCTGAAATGGCCACTGTTGGAAACGGGATACTGGGCTTGATGGACCTTCAGTCTGTCCCATTATACAACACTTATGTTCTTATCCCTGCTGAATTTAGGTGCCCATGCTTATGCTAGCTGTATGGCTAGTAAGAAATGCTAGCTGTATGGCTGGTAAGTACTGAAATATAAATATTAGGCATGTCAATATCAGGGTACACTTGTATTTTAGAATGGAACCTAAGTGCCTAGGTTATATTATATAATAGGCTTCTATTGTGCAGCCTCAGGGTGCCTAACGGGGGGTACCCTGTTTTAGAATTACTCCCATAGTGACCACAGACCATTTTTTCCTTGTTATCACAGCAACTGGGCCTTCAAAGATCAGGGAAGGTGTTCATAACAAAAAGAAAATTGATTAATCAGAACTTTGGTTTTCAGTTGTCAGTCCCAGAGTACCTTATATTAATATGACATGTACATAGTGTTGATAAGCCCACTACCTTGCCAACCTTAATCAGGTTTATGCAGCAGACGAGGAATGCTTTACTGGCAAAATCCATTAGTTATGAAAAGTTATTGCATTGATTTTCAAATAAACTGCTGCTAGACAGAGAAACGATATTCAAGCATCCATTGTGTTGATATATAGCGCCTGGAATTGATTTACTCTTTGAGGATATTACTTTCATAGAAAAAAAAGACATCTTACATAGCTTAAGCTAATCCACCAGTCTGTGGTTCTGTAAAACTGAGTACAGTCAAATAATTAGATTTGCTGAAGGACAGAGAGAAATTGAGTAGTCAGCAAACTAGTAAGGGAAGAGCATGGAGAATTGATCATTAGGATGGATGTTCAACTGGTGATAAGAATAACCAATTTCAGAAGTCCACCCAGGGGTTATTTTTAACCCACTGCTTCTGTGAACATGAACTAAGATTTATCAAAGAATCATTTTTATAAGGTACAAACAAACTTAAAGTAATTCAGTTATAAACTATTTACATTGAGTCGTCTGGTGGTAGGTGGATTAGTGTTAAAGGACTTAGGAATTTGGATTGGGGAAAATAATTTTATAAAGGTTTTTCAATGTGTAAAGTCATATACATGCATATAAATATGTACCAACAAGAATGTGTATATTATATTCCTCCTTGGAAGTGAATATGCCCTTGGGCATGCCTCCTGTCAATGTATATAGTTATAAACAATGAAAAATGGAGGAGATATATTATGAAAAATGTCGTCAACTGAACTTATATCTGACATATATTAATTAATGAGAGTGTTGTTACCTCAAGAAGCCCTCGGCTCTATTTAAACTTGAGCTCACGGGGGCTGGGTAGCTTCATCATTGGTAGCAACACTCGAGATGTAGCTTAAAATTGTATAATTCTTTTTTATCTTTTTCTAATTTTTCTTATATACAATTTTCAACAGTAGTGAATTATCTATCATTCATCAAATAGCATCTAACAGCTACTTAGCTTTCTATAGTCTGATCCTTCTTATAACTTGCTGCATAAATGACGCGACCTCGACCAACAGTGGCCAGCGTTTCGTTGCCTGCATCAGGGTCTGGTGGTCTGCGTGCAGCTTCGTTAAAGGATCTACCGTCTACAATAGAAAAATAGCTTTTTCTATTGTAGACGGTAGATCCTTTAACGAAGCTGCACGCAGACCACCAGACCCTGATGCAGGCAACGAAACGCTGGCCACTGTTGGTCGAGGTCGCGTCATTTATGCAGCAAGTTATAAGAAGGATCAGACTATAGAAAGCTAAGTAGCTGTTAGATGCTATTTGATGAATGATAGATAATTCACTACTGTTGAAAATTGTATATAAGAAAAATTAGAAAAAGATAAAAAAGAATTATACAATTTTAAGCTACATCTCGAGTGTTGCTACCAATGATGAAGCTACCCAGCCCCCGTGAGCTCAAGTTTAAATAGAGCCGAGGGCTTCTTGAGGTAACAACACTCTCATTAATTAATATATGTCAGATATAAGTTCAGTTGACGACATTTTTCATAATATATCTCCTCCATTTTTCATTGTTTATGGCTGAAGATAGTTAGAAGGAGATTTTCCTTAGGTTTGTTTATAATGTATATAGTTATACCTACATAGGGGTAAATTCAACTAAAAAAAACTGTTAGATTATAATTGTTGCAGTTGCCCAGGTCTTGCCATGTCTAATTAAGTGGAACTGATGTTTCAGTTAGAGAATGACATGAGGGTGGGGACCCACAGTAACTGCGGGGATGGGGAAGGGGAAAGAGCTTGTGGGGACGGGGCGAGAACTCAGGACAGATCCCACTGGGATGAGGCAGGAATGCTTTGAAGCCTATTAATGAACTAGACTGTTATTTATTTTTGAGTGATGCAGACAACAATATTTTGATTTTTTTTTTTTTTTAAACAAGCAAACATGCTGGCCACAACTTGCAAAATTTGCATGGGAGATCCTGTATATCCTGCTACCAGTACATCTTCTATTGCAGGAGGGACTGTGGAAGACAGGAGAGCTAGACTGAATCCTGAGAATGTTGATGACTTATTCATACACAGATTAGAAAATCATAACAGTGCTTCATAGGACATATTTCTCTCCCACTAGGGCATACAGAACAGGTTGTATTTTGTACCCCTGGACATTTTAACAGGGTGGATTAGGATTCCTTGGGGTAGTAGAAATCAGCTGCTATTGGGGTTTGAAGGGAGAGCGTGCTGGTGAGGAGGGTTATTATAGCTGCTCGCTGTTATTATTATTTTCTATTTGTAATTTGTACACAACAGTTGAACAGCATATTGTTCCTTTTTATACAAACATTTAAATATAAAATCATAATTGTTTGAAGCTTCAGCAGATGAGAACAGAGCCCATGGGGACAGGGCGGGGACGGAGACAGTACCTGCGGGGATGGGGTGGGGTGGAGATAGAACCCATGGGGACAGAGCGGGGATTGGCACAAAATTTGTCCCCATGTTATTCTCTAGTTCCAGTCATGCTGTGGCTTTCTTCAGGGTATGCTGTGAGCAATGTTCTCTCTAAAAGGAGCACATGAGAAGAGCGTCACTCACAGATTTGACATGGTTCCTCAGAAAAATGTTTTTGTGCTATATACAGAAATGCATTGCAAATACTGGCTCTCAGAAATTGTTGGTTTTTGAAATTTGTTGCTCACACAAAAATAAATGTACACACACCAGGCCACCATACTTAGAGGAAACTTTGACTGTGAGGTCTGCAGTTTGTCTTTATATATTGTGGGTTCTCAGACCCGATTGGCTCAGGTTTGAGGTGATTTCAGCAAGAAACTATGGTGGGAAAAGTCCATTGGTCACAAATTTGAATTTTGGCAGGACAACAAATTTGAATTTTTTATTGGAAAAGTTTATTTTTCAACAATTTTGAATTCTGGTGGGAATGAGGCTGGGAACTCATTGGAACAATTCTAACTCTGGAAAGGGGGGGGGATTTCTGTAGGTCTTATTCTAAAACTTTGTGGGGAGGCAGAAGAAGACGTTTGTCCTCAGCCCCAGTCCTTTTTTTTACTCAATTTCTTTTGGATAGGATGAGCCCTTTTTTCCCATTGAAGTTATTAGGGTGTCTTGCTATCTGTATTGCCTCTTTGATTCTTCTCAGCTACCAACAATTTTTTCTCTCTGAGATTTTTGTATCCTCAAATCTAATTATATGACCAGTTGCCTTAGCATGAAGGGCTACATTTGATTTTTCTGTGTTGCCGAGCTTGTGCTGTTGCTTATGCTCTTGCAGCCTTTGCTCTACAGTAAGTCCAGTTTCACCAATGTACAATTGGCCACCAAAATTCAAATTTGTGACCAACGGACTTTTGTTCAATTTCCTGCTGAAATCACCCGAAACCCCAGCCAATCAGGTTTGAGCACCATTATATATAAAAACTGCAGACCTCACAGCATACTCTGAAGAAACCACAGCATGGTGGCTGAAATGTCGGTTCCACTTACTCTGATGCATAGTACAGAGACCATGTTGATTGTACTTACAACAGACATCTCGGCAGCATTTGATGCCAATGACCATAGTTTATTACCGACTCTGTTGAGTGAGATGGAAATAGGTGGATGTGTATTTGCTTGGTTTAAACCTTCTTAGGAAATAGACAATATAAGGTTTTTAAGAATGGTGAGACTTCTATTGGATGGATATCTGTTTGTGGTGTCCCGCATGGGTCACCTTTGTCCCTCCAGTTGTTTAATGTTTATGAGCAATTTAGAAAGTTATCTGCAAGCAAAGAACATCTTTTCATTAGCATACGCGGGTGACATATTTGTATTTTGCCCCGTTCAAAACTTGTTAATTGACACTATTCAGATGGTAAAATCCTATATAAAAATATACGAGGACTGGGTGACAGTAAACTTTCTTAAGCTAAATACTCTGAAAACAAAATTATTTTGGTTTGGTGATCAACAAAAAGTTGCTTTAGAAAGTGTGGTTCTCCTTTCAGGAATATCTTTATGGTTTGACAGTAAGTCCAGAGTACTGGGGATAATATTGGATTCTAAGCTATCTTATGAACCCCATATTTTTTTTTCTTTAGTTACATTTGTACCCCGCGCTTTCCCACTCATGGCAGGCTCAATGCAGCTTACATGGGGCAATGGAGGGTTAAGTGACTTGCCCAGAGTCACAAGGAGCTGTGCCTGAAGTGGGAATTGAACTCAGTTCCTCAGTTCCCCAGGACCAGAGTCCACCACCCTAACCACTAGGCCACTAAAAAAAAAACGTTCTTTACTTTAAGTAAAGGTAATTAGAGCATCATTATTGTTCAGGCATGTCTCTTACCTTTTTTGGATTGTTGTTAATTCATTATACTGCACTAGTGATTACAATTTCTAAAAAATACTACTGCCAGACTGATTTTTAGAAAATGTAAATATAGTGAGGCGACTCCCAAATCTCGTGTTCATTTTAAAATTGCCTGTATGATTTATAAATGCTTTTATGGATTAAATTCAGGTATGATTGGAGGCCTATTCTTAAAAAATAGATCTGGCTTGAGAAGTTTAAAAACATTATTACTTGATTTTCCCTTTATGAGAGGGATGACTCAGAAATCATTATGGGAGCGGTTTTTCTCTTCAGGGTGTAAGTATATGGAATACTGTACCAGTTGAGACCAGTTTAATTGTGCCTTATTTCTTATTTAGAAAGTTCTTAAAACTTACTTATTTTTGCTTTATAAATGAGTTTGAATTATATTTGTTTTCTTAATTTACTAAGACTCTTTTTAGTTAAGACTGTGTTATCTTTTCTAATCCGTTTTGAATTGCTGAGATAAAAGCAGAATATAACCCACAGAATAGAATAGACATGGCAACACCCGGACAACTGTAACAATTATGACACCAGCCGAAGAAGCCTAAGAGAACTTTAGATCATAAGCTCAGTAGGGAAAAATTACCTGTATATCGCTTTGACTGCACCACAGAAAGGTGGTATATTAAATCCCTTCCCCTTTCTAAGATAATTACCTAAATACTTTCATTTTGAAAATGTGTTTAAGGTGCACAAGCAAAAAGAAACTATGCTCTTTGCAAACATACAGCCTATTTTGAAGTAGAGAGTTGCATGGGGACAGAAATCTTACCCGTCCCCGCAAGAATTTAACCCATACCCACAAGAATTTAACCTGTCCCCACAAGAATTTAATGGTAGATTTAAAAAAATTCTAGTGGGCTCTCTGTCTCTCTCTGGGTTCGAGCTGCAGCCCTGCAGGCAAGGAAGGAACAGAAGTTGGAATTTGGAATACTCTGGTGCGCATATGTAAGACTTCTCTCTGATCTACTGGTACTGTGTGCTGAGAGGTCACCACATGCACGTGCCAGTAGGTCAGGTGACATCTGATGCTTGTACCTGTGTCAGAGCTGAAGTCTGCACATCTGCCTGGGAGCAGAGAGGATTAATAGTAACATAGTAACTGACAGCAGATAAAAACCTGAATGGTCCAGTCTGCCCAACAGTCACACTCATTATCAAGTCATAATTAAATCAACAATGAACACAATACTATATACTTGATTACAGTCTTTCTTTGGCGTTTCTGGGTCCCAGAAAACAACAAGGCAACCGATCTGCAAAATCCAACGTGGAAAACAAGCCAGCAGATCAGTATAATATCCAAAAAGACTTTATTGAAGATACCGTACATGAAACAATCCAATAGGGACTCTCTATGTTTATAATTCATGTCAATGTTTTACACGTACATTACAGTTTTTATCGATGTTTTATATTTTTTATATATACTTTATAGATATCCATATATTTTATGTTTTACAATTTCATGCTTCTAACTTTATATATTTGTTATTTATCATAGCCCCTGACGCAGCCCTATTGTTGGGCGAAACATGGCCTGTGTCGGGCATTTGTTTCATGTACAGTATCTTCAATAAAGTCTTTTTGGCGTTTCTGGGACATAGACCATAGAAGTCCACCCGGCCCTATCCTTATGTTCCAACTGCTGGAGTTGTCGTCGAAGCTCACTCCAGCCTATTTGTCTTCTCATTTGCAGGAAATAGACTGTAAAAGTCTGTCCAGCACTGTCCTCATGTTCCAGCCACTAAAGTTGCTGTCTAAGCCCTTTCCAACCCAACCTAAACCAGACTGCCATATAAGACACATAGACCATACAATTCTGCCCGGTATTGGCCCTAGTTCATCACAGCCGGAGTCACCATCTAAGCGTCACTCGACACATATATGCAGCCATTTCAGTTTACGGTTTTGTTTTGTTTAAATAAAGTTTAACATTATATCCAAGCAATATTTACTTGTACAGAAAAGTGTTACAAAAAGAAAAAGAAAATCAAACCTTCCAAGTAGACAATCTAATAAGGAAATTAAACATTCAAGTCCACAATATGAAGATCCAAGACTTAATGAGAGGATAAAAAAAAAATTAAGAGAACATTTTAGGCAATGACATATCCAAGGTACTTGAGATAGATACTAATTATGTGAAGAGCTCAATTCACTCTCCTGAAACTCACTTGGTTGCCAAAAAGGCTGTTAGATGAGAAGGTTCAAAGAAAACATATTTAACAGCATTGTGTCTGATAATACATCTACATGGATATCTTAAAAAGAAGGTACCCCCTATTTGAAGAACACCAAGTTTCAATAACAAAAATTGTTTACATCGGCATTGAGTAAGTTTAGGTTTTTTATAACTTTAATTTTCTAATTAGAGACCCTCTGTGTTTATCTCATGCCTTTTTGAATTCCATCATTTGTGTCTTTACCACCTCCTTAATGGAGACTTTCCACACTTCTGTGCTGTTAAAGCGAGGAGGAGGAAGAGACAGCACTCAAAGAACCTGGTACTCGGTGAGAGGCTGGTGCAAGTGCAGCGTACACTTCCATGGGAACCCCACAGGAACTGCTTCCATCCCCGCAGGAACCCCACAGGAACTGCTTCCATCCCCACGGAAGCCCCGCAGGAACTGCTTCCATCCCGTGAACCCCATTCCCATGCAAGTCTCTATTTTGAAGTTGCTCCATAACATGTAAGCAGTTTGGCTACTGCCTTTGCATACTAACAGTTTGATTTAGGAGGGAAATCACGGAAAAGGAGAAGCGAGGCCTTAAAATGGGTGTTTTTTTCCATGATTCTTGTCAGTTTTACAGTTTGTTCACACATTTATTTCTTGTGATGTTTTAAACATGCATTAGAACTTATTTACATGCACAGATCGATTATAGATAGGATAACGAGAATGAAATTGATTTTGCACACACTACATTTAATATGGCATATTAATAAACTGACTGCACACTAACATATGCACAGCCCTATCATCCAGTCACTTTGGGGGCAATTCTATAACCATGTGCCTCCAGTTTATTTATTTATTCAAAATCTCATATCACACAATCCCAAGGTCTTTGGCAGATCACAATTATACATACATAATACTGTATGTAAACCAACAAATAGTATAAACGAATTACGAAATCTGATCACTCCAACCTGCCACCCTTTGATATGCCTGCATAAAAAGAAAAAAGTTTTCAGTTCATTCCTATTCCTGATCTTTTTCAACCTAAGAGGTCATTTATTCCAAAGCGAGGGGTCTATGATATAAAAAATTGACATCTCGATTTAGTCTGATAGGAGCCTGTTCTATAACACCTAATCCAGTGTCAGTGCACCTAAGATTTACATTCATGCAGTTATTCCAGCCACAGACCTGGTGAAAGTGCAGACACCTACATTTAGAGACAGCTAAACAGGATGGAGGAATAACCTAGTGGTTAGAGCACCAGTGGTTCCTGGTTCAAATTCCACTGCTACTCCTTGTGATTTGGGTAAAAACATAAGAAAAGCCATACTGGGTAAGACCAATGGTCCATCTAGCCTGTTTCCAACAGTGGCCAAGCAATGTTACAAGTACCTGACAGAAACCCAGATAGTAGCAATGTTCCATGCCTCCAATCCCAGGGCAAGCAGTGGCTTCCCCATGTCTATCTCAATAGCAGACTATGGACTTTTCCTCCAGGAACTTGTCCAAACCTTTTTAAACCCAGATATGCTAATCGCTGCTACCACATCTTCTGGCAGCAAGTTCCAGAGCCTATTTCCTCCTATAAAGTATTTCCATGTAACTTCCTTGAGTGTCCCCTAGTCTTTGTACTTTAGGAAGTAGTAAAAAAAAATCGATTCACTTCTACTTGTTCTACACCACTCAAGATTTTGTAGACCTCAATTATATCTCCCCTCATCCATGTCTTTTCCAAGCTGAAGAGCCCTAACCTCTTTAACCTTTCCTCATATGAGAGAAGTCCCATCCCCTATCATTTTGATCACTCTTCTTTGCACCTTTTCTAATTCCGTTATATCTTTTTTGAGATACGGTAAGCAGAACTGAATGCTATACTCAAGGTGAGGTCGCACCATGGAGCAATACAGAGGCAAGTCACTATCTCTGTTGCTTGCAGAACAAAAATTAGATTGTGAACTCTCCAGAGGCAGGGAAATACCTAATGTAACTCACCTTGCAGTTATGTAAATAAACACTAATTCATTGTGTGTTAACACATATAAGGAGCACATAACTGCAGGCACTTAGTTATACAATTTCCCTTCACATCTTCTCTTACCTCAAATATCAATGTCAGTTTTAGGCCCATTAGTCATTGTGGCTGTTTGTAATTTGTTATGTAATGCCCTGGTTTAGAGAACCATATAAATGCCAAACATAAATGGGCTAATTAAGAATAAATGAAATGTCATTCATTGCACAGCATTGCTTCCACTATTGTAGGTGACATCCTTATCACCTAGTCAGTTAAATGAAAATGAAGGGCCAATGCCTGGCAAATGACTCTGGTAGAATTACAGTCTCAGATTTTTGGCACAAGAATGCAGTGGCACCAGTACCTGACTGATGGAACTTTATCAACAATGAAAAACCCAGTATTTCTCATTTGCTTTGGCATTGTATTTAAATACATAAATGTCAGATTAGTAAAGGTTTGGAAACTGTGAGCTGTACAGTCAATTAGAAAGGAAAAAATGGGGGCTAGGAATAGAAGCACATGTTTTTTAAAGTGGCTAGAAAACAGAATTTGGAGGAGATGAATCAAAATGCACAATAATGTAGAAAAGATCATATTTTGCCACAGATCCTTTCCTTCTCCTTTCTGAACTTATCTAATGTGCCCAAGCTTTTGATTGTATGTTATCCTACGCAGTTTAAAATGCTGCACCAGTCCCAAGCACTAGGTACCCTGCTGCTGCTGTCCTCCTCCTCCTATATAAAAATACTAGAACAGGATCGTGAGTGAGGAGATGAACGAGGGAGGAGGGAGGAAGGGGAGAAAGTGAGGGACACTATGCAAGATATTGCAGGATGTGAGTGAGGGGCTTGCAGAAGGGGAAGTGGGGAGAGAGTGAGATCGGAAGGTGTGTGAGAGAGTGGGAAGAGAAAAGTAACTGGATCAGGGGTGGGGGAGGATGCAGGGAATGATTCCAGGAAATAGAAGTGTTATGGGGTATGAGTATCAGGAAGTGAAGTCTAAGTCTATCAATTTTTGATATACCACCTTCTTTTGAAGCACAAATCAAGGCAATTTACTTATATAACTATTCAGGTACTTAACTGTCCCAGATGGGCTCACAATCTTAAGTATATTGTACCTGGGGCAATGAAGGGCTAAGTGACTTGCCCAGGGTCATATGGAGCTGCAGAGAGAATTGAACCTAGTTCCCCAGGATCGTAACCCACTGCCGATCGTTAGGCAGCAGTGAGAATCCCCACAGCCAAAAAAAAAAATGAAATAAAGAGAAGTTTGGTTAGTCTTTATATAAAAAACTATTGACTACTGTGGGCTAAATATTGGGGAGGGTATGTTATCCTCCACATGTTACAACATATTGAGATCTGCGGTACCAGTAGAATGGCATGACTCCCCAAAATGGCATAATGTTTGTAATGAGCCCTCTAACTGGGGTTAGTCCTTTCTGTCTGTGGTTCCAATGGTAAAAAAATGTACTCAGAGCACAAGCAGAAAGGGTGCTGGTGGAAAGGGGGAAATTACTCTCAGAGCAATGGCTGGTAATCAGAATAACAGAGAAGCAAGAAAATCCCACAGGAACTCTCTAAAACACCTTTAACATTAAATAAGTAAATAGGGACAGCAGGAAAGAAAAAAGTCAAGTGCTGGAAGTAGCCAGGGTAAATATAATTAACATTCCTGGCACTTGGTGTGTCTTTTCCCCAACTTGAGTCCAGCAGGGTCCCAAGTATCGCCTCTACTGCAGCCTTGTCTCCTTCTACAGAGTTCCTGCAAGTTCATATCTCTACTTTGTTGCACCCTAAACAACTGCTCAATGGTTATGGGATCTCAGTGATCAAAACTACCTACACTCCTCAGTGCTAAACTCAAGTCAATGCCCAGGAATACTTTTAAGAAGGAATCCATCTTCTCCTTTCCTCCATTTCCCCCAAAAGTCAATTTTTAAAAACTACACTTCTCCACTGCCTGCACCGAATGCCCCTGAAAATCAGCTTTATTTCTTTCTTTCTTTATTTTTGACATTTATATCCCACACTTTCCCGCCCATGGGCAGGCTCAATGTGGCTCACATTAGTTCAAAAGGTATAAAAAGACACATCAATCTCCCAGGCCAGTAGTCTCACACATTTCTCTGAGGTTGCCATCACCATTCGGTAGCCAGTAGGTCCAACTGTGCTCCTTCTCTCTGTTCCACTGTCTCTCCTCACACATAGACCCTTCCCCAATCTGCTCTCACTCTCCTTTCTGGTGAGCTCTGTGTTAGAAGACCCTTGTCACTCTTGGGTTCTCTTGGTAGGAGAAACCTCCTTCCCTTCTTACTTCTATAATCTCCTGTGAAGGAATGACTCTGTTTACACATCTTCTATGAAGGAGCAGGCTCTCCTCTCCTCGCATGTTCCTTACACCTCCCCATTGCTCCTCTTTACAGGGATCATTATACTTCCCTTCTAAACCACAGAGAATGCCCTATTACAGAGGGACTGACTTACAAGACCTTTCCACATTGCATCATTTTCTAGGGAACATTCTTCTGGAGCAGGAACCTCAAATGTTCTTCACTTTATGAAAAGGGAAGGCACATTTTGTCATCCTTCTACATGTTAAGTTCAATTATAATTAAATATGCAAACATATGTAAATATGACACAGTTATAGTATTTAAAAAAAAAAACCATTGCCGTAGAAAATTATGTCTTGCTGCAGAATCTATCCTTCAGTTCCTTTAGGAAACCAGGGGCTGTGGATATGATAATGTGTCTACGATGCTACAATTTAACACTCATATAAAATATAAAAGAACTGAACAACAATAGCATTTTATGTCATGCAGTTTTGAACTTATAGCAGTTTCTCATTTTCCTGGTCTCTGAAAAACATCTGTAGGCTTCATGCTCAGCCATCTGGCGCAGAATTAAACAAAGGGATAAGGATTTATGCCACTTAATAAATCAACAGTGACAGTCCCATTTTAATGGGTGTATTTTACCTTTCATGAGCAATGAAATTCACCTCCATTTCTCTGACAGTTGGCTGGCAGCAATATCTCTGACTAACATGGATCACAGGAAAAGAGACACTGAAGCAAAGTAATACCAATCAGATAAAATCAGCAATAGGTAAGGGCTGGCCCGAGGGCACAGTTGCAGTGATGCATGCTGTCACAGTGGATACTTACTTTTTAGGCTTGAACCTAGCTTCTGCCCCCAACCAGGGGCACAGCTAGGTGGGACCATGGGGGCATGGCCCTCCACTTTTGACACCCCCCCTGCCGCCACCGCAAGCTACCTTTGCTGGTGGGGGTCCCCAACCCCCGCCAGCCTTAATCTTCTTCAGCGCCGGTCTCCGGCGCGTTCGCTCAGTTCGCTGATCTGTGCTGTGCGGAGTGTCTGCGGCTGGGGGAGGCGGGCTAAAATGTGCCCCTCACCTTGGGCTCTGGACCCCCCCCCCTCTCGCCCCTGCTCCCAACCCAGCCAGAACTGGGAATGCTGTGTGATGACAGTTTACAGCACCAAGGGGAGGAGTTCCCAAGTCATTGCATAACAGTAAGATTATGGGATAATCACAGAGGATCCTTATTTACAAAGTGGAAAGAGTAGTGTGCATTTAAGTGTTTAGGGGTATGTTTACTAAGGTGCATTAGCATTTCTAATGCACCTTTAAAATTTAAGGCACGTTAAATGCTAACGCACCTATAAATTTCTATTGGCGTGTTAGCGTTTAACATGCATAAACCATTTATGCGCGTTAAAAACACTAGCACACCCATAGCGCACCTTAGTAAACATAGGCGTTAATGTGCTATACTGGATGCAGCCAAGATAAGTGGCGAATTGAGCTATGTGAAATGTCAGAAGTTGCAGCAGAAATGCGGTAAACTTATGGCCCAGCTTGTCTAACAGTCTGCAACAACAGGACAAACTAGTATCTGGGTCTGTCTGGCAGCCTGCGAGTACAAGAAAAAACAGAACAACTAGCAGAAATGCAGATGGCAATGTAGCTGGATCTGGCTGGCTAAGTCACAGGAAACTTAGTAGGTCTGATGTTCTGGCAACAGCAAAACAACCATTGACAGCTGTTTAGATTGGCCTATTTTATGCTTATTTTATAAAACCACTATAAATTCTGGACCTCACATCCAGCAAAAATCTTGCCCCATACAAAATTATTTATATTGGGGTTTTTTAAACCTCAGTAGCGACATACAGGTTCAATATACAACACCCTCTATGCTTTACCCACTCAGTTCTTCATTGGTTCTTTTTCAAATCCCTTTAATTCATCTCAAATATTTTTTTTTCATTCAACAGCCATCTTTACAAAAGATAAAATTTACTCATCTTAATAATGTCAGATTGGGGGTTTCTTCATCCGACACAGCAAATGTTTCACCTCCAGCTTTCTCAAGGATATCCCCCTTTCAGTACCTACAACTGTCTTGCCGACCCAATAACTTCACTCCCCTTGGCGCTGTAAACTCTGTCGCCACACAGCATCCAGCATCCCCAGTTCTGGCCGAATTGGGAGCAGAAGCTAGGTTCAGGCCTAAACACTTATAAAACCAACATTAGTGGCTATGTACCATTATACAACAGACTCCCACAATGACCCCCCCCCCAGAAGAATTAAACTAGCAGCTGGATTTGTCTGGCAGGCTGCAAGTGTTGTAATAACTAGAAGTCTGACTGGCAATGCAAATGTTTACGTAGGCTCTTTTTCTCTAAAATAATTTAAGCAGATAAGGTGGGAATTAGTGCATGATGTTAATACATGTCCACGCTAACAGTTAATACAAAGGCTTACCACATAGGGCCAGATTTAGTAAATTGTGCCCAAAATTAGGCACCGTTATGATCCAAGCTAAGATAGTATTCTGCAAAGGGCGCTACTCACACCCAACTTTGGGCGTGAGCCCTTAAGCCTTCCAAAAGCTGGTTAAAAGCTCATGCCCAACTGAAGGCAGGTACGCCTTGCAAAACCAGGTATTCTATAACAATGTGCCTAATTTGGGGGAATACCCCTGACCCACTCATGTCCCTCCCATGGCCACACCTTTTCAGTTGCACGCTTTGAAATGTAGGGCTTCTTTTACTAAGCCACGCTAGCAATTCCCATGCGGCAAATGAGAGGAAGCCTATAGAAACTGAATGGGCTTCCACTCATTTATCGTGCAGGAATCACTAGTACAGCTTTGTAAAAGAAGCCTTTAGGTGCACATTGTATAGAATAGGGCATAGGGCAGAACTGCATGTTTAACTCCTAATTATTGCTAATTATGTACTTTTTAATGCAATAATTATTAGTGTTTGATTAATTAGTTTACGAGCAGATCTAGGATCTGCACCAAATTTGGGTGACCTATACAGAATCTGGGGGATAGTGAGTGCTAATTCCTGTGTTGACTGAGGTAGGCACTGGGTGATGGGGACCGTACTTTCTACATATACAACACATCTTTAATGTACAGTACAGTACCATGTATTAACTGTTATCTGCACTGCAGTTATCCTGCAGTAAGTGTAGTATTTGTATGTTAACTGTATGGGAAGATGCTGGTCACCCTCCCAACAGTTTACATGCAGGCTTTACATTTACGTTGTGTTAATTTTGGCCATTAATGCACAGTAACTGTAAAATTTTAATGTACTGTAGTGAAAGGGAGTCAGCCAGGTCTGTCTGGGAGGCTGGATGGTTGGGCAAACCCACACTGGTATAGGCGGCTATTTAGATTGTCACATGACTTTTCAGTTAGATGGTGTAGAGACCCTAGAATTCTACTCTTTGGGATCCCACAGCAAACTCTTAGTGGCTCTACTAAAGCAGTATATTTTTGACTTTACTGTTATATCACTGATAGCTAGGTAGACGCCTGTTTCACAGTGACTATTATTGAGAGAAGGAGATTAGTTTTGGAGGGAATTTCCCAAGGGTATAAATTCCTATGCAGAATTCAGATCCTTTTCTGTTACATCATGTTGTCCATCTTGCTTCTATCCATAAGAAGCTTTTTGGAATTGCACACAATGAAATTTAGGTACACATTTTATAGAATAGGGCATAGGGCAGATCTGCATGTAACTCCTAATTATTGCCAATTATATACTTGTTAATGCCAATAATTGATTGTTAGTGTTTAATTAACTAACTGTTATGGGTCCAATTTTAAGGAACTCCATCCCAGGACAGCTCCATCAGGAGCAATCTTTGCCTGGATTTCAATCTAACCTTAAAACTTTTATTTTGTAAAGCTTATGGGTCTTGACTCATCCATTGCTTCCTTGTCTAGAAAGGGGACTTGGTATTGTCACTGCGTGCAAATGTCTCAAATATTCATTGTGGATATCCTGAAAACCTGACTGACTGGGGTGCCTCCAGGACCAGGTTTAGGAACCACTGCCTTAGGCATTTGGCCTTCTCCTACTTTCTCATTTTATTGTAGTTCTTTTCAGACTTTATTTTAAAGTTATTTGATTATTACAAACTGCCTTGACTAGCTAAGGCAGTGTATGAATAGTAACAGACTTCAATTACTACTACTATTTAACATTTCCAAAGCGCTACCAGGGTTACGCAGCGCTGTACAATTTAACAAAGAAGGACAGTCCCTGCTCAAGGAGCTTACAATCTAAAGGACAAAAGTGCAGTCAATCAAATTGGGGCAGTCTAGATTTCCTGGATAGAGGTACAATGGTAAGGTGCCGAAGGCGACATTGAAGAGGTGGGCTTTGAGCAAGGATTTGAAGATGGGCAGGGAGGGGGCTTGGCGTATAGGCTCAATAATGTATAAGAAGGTGAACGTTTCTATAAAAAAGTAAATTTAAAGAGACAGTGTCATGTTATGATGTTACAAGGAGGAAAGTTCAGAGGAAATATGAGAAATGTTATTGAAAGGGTATCATATACCAAGAAAACCTACCAGCAAAGATAACAGTAGTCAAAGCTATGACAGAACATAAACATATTTGGACAGACACAGGAGTAGAGGAGGTGAGACATTACAGGCAGAAGACACAAGCTAAGGTTTAGAGATGGGAGTAACCAGCGAGGTAATTAAATTTGCTGATGACACAAAGTTATTCAAAGTCATTAACTCGCGAGAGGATTGTGAAAAATTACAGAAGGACCTTAAAAGACTGGGAGAAAGGGGCGGCTAAATGGCAGATGACGTTTAATGTGAACAAGTGCAAGGTGATGCATGTGGGAAAAAAGAACCCGAATTATAGCTACGTCATGCAAGGTTCCACCTTAGGAGTTATGGACCAAGAAAGGGATCTGAGTGTCATCGTCGATAATACACTGAAACCTTCTGCTCAGTGTGCTGCTGAGACGAGGAACGCGAATAGAATGTTGGGTATTATTAGGAAAGGTATGGAGAACAGATGTGAGGATGTTATAATGCCGTTGTATCGCTCCATGGTGCAACCGCACCTTGAGTATTGTGTTCAATTCTGGTCGCCGCATCTCAAGAAAGATATAGTAGAACTGGAAAAGGTGCAGCGAAGGGCGACAAAAATGATAGCAGGGATGGGACGACTTCCCTATGAAGAAAGACTAAGGAGGCAAGGGCTTTTCAGCTTCGAGAAGAGATGGCTGAGGGGAGACATGATAGAGGTATATAAAATAATGAGTGGAGTGGAACAAGTGGATGTGAAGCGTCTGTTCACGCTTTCCAAAAATACTAGGACTAAGGGGTAATTAAACTCTGGAATTCATTGCCGGAGAACATAGTGAAGGCAGTTAGCTTGGCAGAGTTTAAAAAGGGGTTGGACAGTTTCCTAAAGGACAAGTCCATAGACCGCTACTAAATGGAGTTGGGGAAAAATCCACAATTTTGGGAGTAACTTGTATAAAATGTTTGTACATTTGGGTGGCTTGCCAGGTGCCCTTGACCTGGATTGGCGCTGTCGGGGACAGGATGCTGGGCTCGATGGACCTTTGGTCTTTTCCCAGTATGGCATTACTTATGAGTGTTTGCTTCATTACATGGAATATATGTTACTTTACAGAGCAAAAGGGGGGAGGAGAAAGAAGTGCATGCCCAGAGAGTGATGCTATAGCTGCATTCAGCCGCAATAAAGTCTGGTGTTTCTTTAGAACAAATAACACTCGAGTGTCATCTTCAGAACTGATGATGATACTTTCCTCTTGGCCTGTGGGTTGATATTAAGAGCCTGTACAGTGTGGGAGAGGGGGGCTGTTAATGCCCTGCCATCTCACTCCTTTGCGGACATCAACTATCATCAGTGCAGGAGGATTAAATCTCCTGCTAAGAAAAAAAAAAAGGAAATCAGCTCAGGATAGTTTGTTTATTTTGCAGTTCGCACAGAATAGTTCTTTTGATACCCTTGAAGAACTCAATACCTTTCAAGTCCCCACACTAAAAATACTTCTACAATATCGATCTAAGCACTCTTGAGTTTCCATACTCCTGTATCCTTATTCTGCTGGAGAGAGCAGAAAATGTGGTGTTTTCCAGAATCAATGTAACTTCCAGATTGTCTTCGTATGACATTCGATGCCTGCTAAAAATAATCTCAACAGTGCTCAAGGGATTTTTCATACGCACACTGGATTATCCATGAAAATGTAAATGAGTGACGCAGAATGCCTCACGTGAAAAACTCTAACATTTGATTAACCTGCTTCTCAGAATTATGCTAGCAATTTACCTTTGAATTCTCAGTAGTAATAAAGCCAGCAATCAGATCAAATGGGGGGAAAAGAAAGAAAAACAAGACTGTCATATTGCGAGTCTCCTGACATTTCACATCTTGGGACATCAGTCTGAAAGACAGCCTGTTTCAGAGGAAATATTTTTACTTGCTGCGGTCTAAATTTGGCTTCTTTTACTGTGTCTATTTTTAGATTGATGATTGATGGTTGAAATCTCTTTTGAAGATGGTGGGGGGGGGGGAGGAATGGGGCTTTTAAGAATGAAACTGGAGCTGGACGAATGCTGACTATCATGTCTTAGCATGTTTAGAATGGAACTGCTTTTGTAATGGCTTACATAGTCAAACTCACTGTGCAAAATAACCTGTGTAACTATGATTATTGTGTTATACGCATGCTACATGACTGTATATTTTAATAGCTCAAGACATCAGGCATAGTTAAAATATATGTATTTTAACAGGTGTTTGCTTTCATTATGGATAACATATTTGTTTAGATGTGTATATGTAGTTAGGAATTCCAGGTCCCCAGATTAGCCATAAACTGAACTTGGCTTTTATGGGCCCGATATTCAGCTGGCAGCAATCATTTTGCTGACTGGCACCAGTGCTAAACCCAGAAATTCAGTGTTGGGCCATGTCTGGGTTTACAGAGCCAACTAACAGCTAGTAGGTTAAGGGCCAGATGCACAAAACCTAACGAGCCCACAACTTGCGCTTTAAACTGGTTCCAGCCAGTTTAAAACGCAAGTAGTTTACCCGGGGCATGCACTAAGGGCATTTTCCCTGCCATGGTAGCAGGCAACGAAAATGGAATGCAAATGATTCAAAAGCTATTATAATGAGCTGCACTACCGTTTTTCCGATTCCCTTACCGTAGGAACCCTAACGGGAGGTCTGCACCTCTCGTTAGGGCTCCTGTGAGGGAATCGGAAAGGAAAAGGGCCCCCCAAAAAAGGTAAAAAAGAAAAAAAAAAGCAGGGAGCGCATGTGAGGGGCGTCCTTTAAGGACGTACTCTCCCTGCGCTTGTGAGAGACTTTTTTTCGCAGTTTTTTGCTCTGCCGGCGCTCGTGTTTTTTTCCCCCTTCTATTTTGTCTTTGCCGCGCCACTTACCCCTCCACAGCAAAATTTTTCTATTTTCCTGGTTGCCGGAGAATCGGGACGCCCCTTTAGATTAGGCTGCTCTTCCTGGTCTCTTCAGCCAATCAGAGCATGTTTCGCTGACAACAGCCAGCTAAGCCCGCTTTGATTGGCTGAAGAGACCAGGAAGAGGAGCCTAATCAAAAGGGACGTCCCGATTCTCCGACTCAGGTACCGAAGGAATAGAGAATGCAAGTGAGCTACAACGAGTAGCTCATTTGCATTCCCTATCGTTGATGCATTCCCGTTCCCTACCGATTCGCTATGGAATCCGTAGGGAATGGGAATTACCGACGTCTTTAGTGCATCTTGCTCTAAGTGTCATATTCAGCACTTAACTGGCTATGGGTAACCACATAAAGATAGGACTGACTTTTATACTGTCCTATTTATGTGATTAACCTGGCCGGTTAAGTTCGGAATATCAGTACTTACCCAACCAAGTGTCGACTCTGCCTCCAGAACACCCCCAACATAGCCGGTTTAGAGTTTGGCGCTAACCAGTTATTTTCAGCAGTGCTAACCGGTTAAGTGCTTCTGAAAATGACCAGTTAGCTCTGCACAGGTGATTTTACTGGCCAGGAGCCATTTCTGGCCTGTTGAATCATGTTGAATATTGACCCCTAACTCTTTACTAAATGATACACAAAATATTGCGAGCACGTGGGTAAACCTTCTGTGAATACAAGGCAAGAGTTTAAATGAACAGCTAACTAGAAGGTTAAATGCAAACAAAAGACACATGCATCAAATAAATGTTGTAACCTTTCTCCCTGGAACTACATGATAGAATCACATACTAACTCGCCAATAGCAAAAAATATGTAAGCCATCAAATTAGTTCATGTATCCTAAACTGGTGCTGTACATATTTACATCAACTTCAGAACACAGTGATGGTTAAAGCAGCAGGCTGCGAGCCAGAGAAGCAAGGTTCAAATCCCATTGATGCTCCTTGTGACTCTGGGAATGTTACTTAACTCTCCACTGCCTCAGGTACAAACTTAGGGGTCAATATATGCTTTTCAGGAAGATATTCAGCGACACTATCCAGATAGTACTCCTGAATATCTTTACAAACTTTGATGACACTATCTGGATAGTACTCCTGAACATTTTTATAGACTGCCACAGCACTATTGTTATAATCAGTGTACTGAGCCCTTGGTCCACAGTAGGAAAACTGTGGTAGATGAGTATCCAGCTGAGCAGGGGAACAAGCTCCACAAAGATGCAGGAACAACCATGGAGAAACCTCAAGAACTGGACAGCGAGTCAGGAAGAGGGCAAAGTCTCCCAGCATCTAGGCAGCGTCCCAAGAGCTTGGCAGCGTCCCAGGAGCTTGGCAGGAACCAGGCAGCGTCCCAAGAGCTTGGCAGGAACCAGGCAGCATCCCAAGAGCTTGGCAGAGAGAAGGTTAACTGAGCAAGGCAACACCTCTGTCATAGAAACAAGGTAGAGCCTCAGCATCTCAGGAACTGGGCAGAGAGAAGTTTAACTGGAATAGGACAACGCCTCCTGCCTCAGCATCACAGGAACAAGGTACAGCCTCAACATCTCAGGAACTAGGCAGAGAGAAGACACGAAGACACCGGCACTCCAGTTCGGGAACATTAAATGCCACACCAAGATGGTATCAGTCACTGTGTTAGAGATATGACTCGCTGGGGGGAACATCAGAGGTGCACCTATGCAGACCCCATGGACTCCTGGGGCATCACAGCTGGCACATCTCCCAGCATCAGGTGTCGGCGAGTGGTATTGGCCCTGAAGTCACGGTAGGACCGTGACAGCTATCCAGACAATGCTGTGGCAGGGTTCAAAATTATCTGGGTAGCAGCAGTGCCACTACCCAGATAACTAGATGGATAATTTAGGACAGCACAAAAGCTCTAATTGGTGTTAACGTCAGTAAAACTATACTATGATCAATACTAAACACCAATTAATTGCTTGTGTTCCATAGTCATGAAATTTTAATAAAATTTTGAACAATGTTTTAAATAAAAACTTTTAAATAAAATATTTTAGGGAGAAAAGGAGACCTCAGAGATCCTTGGGAAAATCCCTCGGACACTACCAGCTTGATTGATTTTATGCTACTGTGTAGTTTCTTACATTGGTCTCTGAAAATACTCCCTTTATTAAATATGTGCAATCTCTAAATGTGCATCAAAATCATTACTTTGGTATTGAAAAACAGCGCCTGAAAGCCACTCAATGAAACCAGCACTTAGTTTTTGTTCACCTGTTACAGCTTTATTAGGAACATGCTGTAATTACTTAAACTTCTTCAAATCACCAATTTTTCTGTAAAGAAAAAAAATCCATTAACTTGGAAAACATTCTGTCAAAATTTCAAACCTTCTATTCCTCGGCTCACATACATCAAACTACAAAGTTCTCCATTCAAAGATGGCACTGGAGCGTCACTTACTGACTTCATCCTATTTAAATGCCCTGTGATATCACTTCCTCTTTTAAAGAATCAATAGGTATGGATGTTGAACCTTCAAAAGGACCATCTACAAAACTTTAATAAAACACATGCCAGTCTATTGTGTTTAACCCAGTTGGTTCAAGGGTTTTCATTCGAAAAATCCATTTTGCTTCACACTTTTGTAACTTCAATTTACGATCGCCTCCCCGTTTTGTGATCATTATTCTATCCAAACAGCAACATCTTAATTCTTCAAATGCATGTTTCTGTTGGATCCAGTGTTCTACTTATGGTTCTTTTCTGTTCTGCCTTCTAATATTAGATCTATGCTCCATCATTCATACTTTTAAAGATCTTGTTGTCATGCCAACGTAAAGTTTGTTGCACGGACACCTGAGCAGTTATACAATATAACTTGTTAAACAGTTAGTAAATTGTTTCACAAAATATTGTTTGCCATTGAAAATGTCTTCAAAAACGTTTGTCTGTAAAGTAACTTTACAGATTTGGCACGTGTATGCTATCCTTAAATTTTTATTCTGAACCATGGGATGCATTTGGATAATTTATTTATTTTACTTATTTATTGCATTTGTATCCCACATTTTGTCTATTACATATAATGCCAGCTACATGTGGACTCGCCACAGTGTACTTCATTACCATTGTGCATATATTATCCACTGAATCTTTCGCACATGGACCTTCTACAAGAAGTTCTCGACTGTTGTATTTGGCCCTTTCTTTAATACTCCTTTGGAATAGCCCCTTGCTTTTAATGTTTTAACCAGACTCTTTGCTTGCTTCTTATATGTGTCTTCTTCAGAGCAGATTCTCCGTATTCTCAACATCTGGGAAAAGGGCAAGCTATTTTTTAAATTGCGATGGATGGCAACTTGAATTGTGCAGGAATATATTCCTGTTGGTTGCTTTAAGAAACGTTTTGGTAATGAAACCCGTGCTGTTTAATTCAATGTCCACATCCAAATAATAAATGTGTATGAAAGAATGCTGTTCAGCCACTGTTTAAATTGAATAAGATCTTTCTCTGAACTTCTCCACAACATAAAGACATTGTCAATAAATCGCCACCTCGACAGCCATTCTGAAAATACTGCAACGGCACCTGCGGCACAGAAGAGCAAAGCAGAGATGGAGGAGCAGAAGAGGGCAGGAAAAAGTGGGATTCTTTCCTGTCGCCGCAGCCGCAGAGGCCACTAAACCACCAGGGTGACCTTCAAGGATCAAGGTAGGTCTTCTGGAGGGCTGTAGTGTAGCGCAGGGTAAGCATGGCAGTTTCTGGCGCCCCTCTGCCATGCATACCCTGCTTACTGCATTCCGCCAGCCGTGCCATTTCTCATTGATGAAAGTTGTGCTATGTTACTTTATGCATTGGTTGCTACAAAACTGGATTTTTGTAATGTCTTTTATGCTGGGCTTCCTGATATTTCTCTTCATAGACTTCAGATCGTACAGAATACTGCTATTCAAATCTTTTCCCATGCATGTCGCTATGACCACGTTACCCATTTATGAAAGAACATCATTGGTTCCCCATAAACTTCTGGAACATTCATAAGATTTTGACCATTACCTTCAAGGCTCTTCGCTTGGGTACTCCACCTTATTTGGCAAGTGTTATTACTCCTTCCTACATGCGCACTCCGCTCTGCTTTCGACTCCCATCTTTCTGTACCTTCTGTTCACTGTGCCTGCCTTAACTCTATATGTGCTTTTGCATTTTTCTGTCTGGCTCCCTTTCTCTGGGGTTTTTTACACTCTGCTTTGAAGACTGAGCTTTCGTTCCCACGCTTTCGCTGTCTCCTTAAAACCCATTTATTTTCCCAGGTATTTCCGTAAGCTAGTAGTAGGCTACAGGTAGGGGCCGGTGGTTGGTTGTCTCTTTGCTCCCTGACCTTCTTAATGGATTCCCTTTTCTGCCCTTTTCACTTCCTCTGTCCTGTTGAATTGGCATTCCTTTCTTTCTTTTTTTTTATTAAGTTTTGTATGCCGCTTTAATTTGTTGTGAAAGGCAACATATCAAGCACCCAAATAAACATAAATCTAGCATAGGCTCTTATGTCTAATGGAAACACTACCTAGCATCCTGGTCTCTTATCCCCTACTACTAAGAGCGTATACAAATAAGATCAGAGAGATCTTCCAAGTCCTAAAATTATGAATTCAAATGTCTTTGTATTTTCTCATATTATGAGGATTCTCTGAGTCGGTGAGCATGATGGCATGGTCTTTATTTCCTGAATGCCAGATTCTAAATACAGCAACTGCTGTGAATGTGGCCATACAATGAAAGTGGTTTCCTTAGCAACAGTAACCACATTAAAGCTTTCCGAGCGGAGCTTTCCTCCATCCTAACAATAAAGGAACTTCCCTTTCACATCTGATTTGCACATCAGTACATACAAAATTAAATACCTGATCTGATGCATAACTAATTAAAAAAAAAAAATATATATATATATATATACATATGTATTATATATGACAGTGCTGTTAACACTTGTTCCATAATTTGTAGCACGATTATTCTAAAAGAAGAATATGTAGAAGCTAGGAAAGTTATGGGAAGTCATTGTAGAAGCATTATAAGGCAATTCTCCATTTAAATAGCCCCCTTTTTCATATGTAGATTGCGCACGGAAACGTGCTGATTTTAGAATGCAGCTATTTACACATGGAATTATCCTGGGATGCACAGACTCAATGGGAGTGTGTTTTGGGTGGTCCAAAAAATACACATGTATTCCCATTGTATAATGAGAATATGGGGCTCATTTTCAAAAGAGAAAAATGTCCAAAAAAACATCATAAGATGGTAGGACGCTTTTCTGTCAAAAACATCCAAGTTGCAATTTTTGACATCCCAGTTTTAGATGTTGTGCTTCACAGTTCATCCAGATTTCAAGGGGGTGTGTTGGGAGATATGAGTGGCACCAAAAGATAAGACATTTTTCTGCAATAATGGAACAAAATGAAAATGATAGGGCCAAAATTAAGACATTTTTGGCTAAATCTGTTTCAATCGTGACTAAGTGACCAAAAGGTATCCTAAATGACCAAATGACTACTGGAGATATTAAAGCATAAACTCCCTTACTCCTCCAGTGGTCACTGATCCCCTCCAACCCCCAAAGCTATGAAAGAAACAGTGCATACAAACCTCTGACAGCTTCAGATGGAGTCCTATTAGAGCTGCAAGCAGGTCCCTGGAGTAGCCTAGTGGTTGGTGCAGTGGACTATAAAGGGGCCCAGGCCCATATCTCACTCTAACTGGTACATTTGTTGTAAAAAGTGTGAGCCCTCCAAAACCCACCAAAAACCTACAGTACCTACGTAGAGGTGACATCTGAATGCATAAGGGTTGTTTTACCTTACCTTGTGAGCCCAACAGGGACAAAGTACATGCATATTTGACCACTCCTTCTTGTTCTCGTCATCACTCACCTGGATTATTGTATTTCTGTCTTCTCGGGTTTGCCACTATCTTTTCTTAAGTGCTTGCAACTCATACAGTCTACTGCAGTCAAACTTCTTTATAATGCCCGTAAATTCGATCATGTCACTCCTCTTCTGCAACAAGACAACTGGTATATAAAGGTCTTCTCCCTTCTGCCCCGGACTACTTATACCGTATCACTCCCCTTGTGCATTTCGCTCTTCCCAGCAACAACTTCCCCCTCCTTCTGTTATACATTTGGATACCGCATGAGCCACTGCTTTTGCCTATGTCAGTCCTCAATTCTGGAATTCTCTACCATTTCATCTTAAGTCTGAATCATCATTTGCTACTATCAAGAAACTCCTGAAAACTTGGTTACTCGATCACGTCTTTCCATCACAGTTCTCTTTTGTCTTTCTCCAGCATACTCTCGCCTCTTTACACCTCCTCTAACTTTTTATTTTATTATTACCACTTGTATGCTCTCGGAGCTTTTATTGTAAACCACCCAGAAGCTACTTAACTATTGGTGGTGTATGAATAAACGTGTAAAGCGCTATGTACATTAGCAGCACTATAGAAATGATTAGTAGTAATAGTAGTAGTAGCGGTGGTGTACAGTTAAGTAAAGTTTTTGGTGGGTTTTGGAGGGCTCACCATACAATATATTGGAATATCGGTGAGATGTGTACCTGGGACCTTTAATGTGAAGTCCACTGCAGTCCCCCTAGGGTGTCCCACTGTTCTGCTGGGATGTCTGTGTGGCCAGTCTACTATGAATGCTGCCCCTTCTCCCCCCCCCCCCCCCCCCCCCCCCCCCCCAATATATCCCAATGGCTTGTTTTGTGCATTTTTCCCTTGGATTTTTTTTTGATTATCCTAAAAGATAGATACATTGAGTACAAAAATGTCTAGCAGATGGCCATTTTTGAAATAAGATGGTTTGAAAATGGTCATGTTCGCTAATGGATTTTGGACATATTCCACATGATGTCCACAATCGGATTTTGATGTCATAACCAAAATACCCCTCCCCTTGTCTATGTTTTAAAAATCCCCTGTCAGCATGTAGGCATAAGTGCCAAAACTACTCATATAAGAAGATCCAATTAAGAAGCAGAGTGAACACCATTTTTTGAAACTGAGGTGGTGGTAGATGCCACAGAGGTAAACACAATTTCCCCCTCAATCGCTGCTGGAGCCTTTTTGCTGTCCTACAGTAAGTTATCTGGCTAAGTTATCCAGATAGTGGACTTGATATTGCCACTATCTGAATAACTTCTGGGACTGCCCTGGCTCTGCCCATACTCCACCCCAGCACTATTCAGATGTTGTCAAGGCGGTCTGTAAGATTGTTTCATGTATACTTACAGTGGTGGAAATAAGTATTTGATCCCTTGCTGATTTTGTAAGTTTGCCCACTGACAAAGACATGAGCAGCCCATAATTGAAGGGTAGGTTATTGGTAACAGTGAGAGATAGCACATCACAAATTAAATCCGGAAAATCACATTGTGGAAAGTATATGAATTTATTTGCATTCTGCAGAGGGAAATAAGTATTTGATCCCCCACCAACCAGTAAGAGATCTGGCCCCTACAGACCAGGTAGATGCTCCAAATCAACTCGTTACCTGCATGACAGACAGCTGTCGGCAATGGTCACCTGTATGAAAGACACCTGTCCACAGACTCAGTGAATCAGTCAGACTCTAACCTCTACAAAATGGCCAAGAGCAAGGAGCTGTCTAAGGATGTCAGGGACAAGATCATACACCTGCACAAGGCTGGAATGGGCTACAAAACCATCAGTAAGACGCTGGGTGAGAAGGAGACAACTGTTGGTGCCATAGTAAGAAAATGGAAGAAGTACAAAATGACTGTCAATCGACAAAGATCTGGGGCTCCACGCAAAATCTCACCTCGTGGGGTATCCTTGATCATGAGGAAGGTTAGAAATCAGCCTACAACTACAAGGGGGGAACTTGTCAATGATCTCAAGGCAGCTGGGACCACTGTCACCACGAAAACCATTGGTAACACATTACGACATAACGGATTGCAATCCTGCAGTGCCCGCAAGGTCCCCCTGCTCCGGAAGGCACATGTGACGGCCCGTCTGAAGTTTGCCAGTGAACGCCTGGATGATGCCGAGAGTGATTGGGAGAAGGTGCTGTGGTCAGATGAGACAAAAATTGAGCTCTTTGGCATGAACTCAACTCGCCGTGTTTGGAGGAAGAGAAATGCTGCCTATGACCCAAAGAACACCGTCCCCACTGTCAAGCATGGAGGTGGAAATGTTATGTTTTGGGGGTGTTTCTCTGCTAAGGGCACAGGACTACTTCACCGCATCAATGGGAGAATGGATGGGGCCATGTACCGTACAATTCTGAGTGACAACCTCCTTCCCTCCGCCAGGGCCTTAAAAATGGGTCGTGGCTGGGTCTTCCAGCACGACAATGACCCAAAACATACAGCCAAGGCAACAAAGGAGTGGCTCAGGAAGAAGCACATTAGGGTCATGGAGTGGCCTAGCCAGTCACCAGACCTTAATCCCATTGAAAACTTATGGAGGGAGCTGAAGCTGCGAGTTGCCAAGCGACAGCCCAGAACTCTTAATGATTTAGAGATGATCTGCAAAGAGGAGTGGACCAAAATTCCTCCTGACATGTGTGCAAACCTCATCATCAACTACAGAAGACGTCTGACCGCTGTGCTTGCCAACAAGGGTTTTACCACCAAGTATTAGGTCTTGTTTGCCAGAGGGATCAAATACTTATTTCCCTCTGCAGAATGCAAATAAATTCATATACTTTCCACAATGTGATTTTCCGGATTTAATTTGTGATGTGCTATCTCTCACTGTTACCAATAACCTACCCTTCAATTATGGGCTGCTCATGTCTTTGTCAGTGGGCAAACTTACAAAATCAGCAAGGGATCAAATACTTATTTCCACCACTGTATGTTTGATATACCACTCTAGAGAAAGAAGCCTTTCAGGGTGGTTTACAAATCCAAATCAATGTAGGAGAAAAGAGAAAGAAAGTACATTATGGCTAGGATAGAGTGAAGTGTACATTCATAAGTAACATTAAATAGCATATTTTCAAAGCACTTGGAAGGCTAAGTGCTTTGAAAATATGATAGTAACATAGTAGATGACAGCAGAGAAAGACCTGCACGGTCCATCCAGTCTGCCCAACAAGATAAACTCATATGTGCTACTTACTGTGTATACCTGACCTTGATTTGTATCTGCCATTTTCAGGGCACAGACCGTAGAAGTCTGCCCAGCACTAGCCCTGCCTCCCACCACCGGCTCTGCCACCCAATCTCTGCTAAGCTTCTGAGGATCCATTCCTTCTGAACAGGATTCCTATATGTTTATCCCACGCATTTTTGAATTCCGTTACCGTTTTCATCTCCACCACCTCCCGCAGGAGGGCATTCCAAGTATCCACCACTCTCTCCATGAAAAAATACTTCCTGACATTTTTCTTGAGTCTGCCCCCCTTCAATCTCATTTCATGTCCTCTAGTTCTACCGCCTTCCCATCTACGGAAAAGGTTCATTTGCGGATTAATACCTTTCAAATATTTGAACGTCTATATCATAGCACCCCTGTTTCTCCTTTTCTCCAAGGTATACATGTTCAGGTCAGCAAGTCTCTCCTCATACGTCTTGTAATGCAAATCCCATACCATTCTTGCAGCTTTTCTTTGCATCGCTTCAGTTCTTTTTACATCCTTAGCAAGATACGGCCTCCAAAACTGAACACAATACTCCAGGTGGGGCCTCACCAACGACTTATACAGGGGCATTAAAACCTCCTTTCTTCTGCTGGTCACACCTCTCTATACAGCCTTTCAACCTTCTAGCTACGGCCACCGCCTTGTCACACTGTTTCGTCGCCTTCAGATCCTCAGATACTATCACCCCAAGATCCCTCTCCCCGTCTGTACATATCAGACTCTCACCGCCTAACCCATACGTCTCCCGTGGATTTCTACTCCCTAAGTGCATCACTTTGCATTTCTTCACATTGAATTTTAATTGCCAAACCTTAGACCATTCTTCTAGCTTCTGCAGATCTTTTTTCATGTTTTCCACTCCCTCCCGGGTGTCCACTCTGTTACAAATCTTGGTATCATCCATAAAAAGGCAAACTTTACCTTCTAACACTTTGGCATTGTCACTCACAAATATATTGAACAGAATCGGCCCCAGCACCGATCCCTGAGGCACTCCACTACTCACCTTTCCCTCATCCGAGCGAATTCCATTAACCACCACCCTCTGGCGTCTGTCCGTCAACCAGTTCCTAATCCAGTTCACCACGTCGGGTCCTATCTTCAGCCTGTGAAGTTTATTCAAGAGCCTCCTGTGGGGAACCGTGTCAAAAGCTTTGCTGAAATCTAAGTAGATTACGTCTATAGCACGTCCATGATTCAATTCTCCGGTCACCCATTCAAAGAATTCAATGAGATTCATTTGACACGATTTACCTTTGGTAAAACCATGTTGTCTCGGATTTTGCAACTTATTGGCTTCCAGGAAATTCACTATCCTTTCCTTCAGCATCGCTTCCATTACTTTTCCAATAACCGAAGCGAGGCTTACCGGCCTGTAGTTTCCAGCTTCTTCCCTATCACCACTTTTGTGAAGAGGGACCACATCCGCTGTTCTCCAATCCCATGGAACCTCACCTGTCTCCAAGGATTTATTAAACAAATCTTTAAGATGACCCACCAGAACCTCTCTGAGCTCCCTCAATATCCTGGGGTGGATCCCGTCCGGTCCCACGGCTTTGTCCACCTTTAGATTTTCAAGTTGTTCATACACACTCTCTTCTGTGAACGGTGCTATATCCACTCCATGCTCATATGTACTTTTGCCAGTCAATTGTGGTCCTTCTCCAGGATTTTCTTCAGTGAAAACAGAACAAAAGTATCTATTTAGCAAATTTGCTTTTCTTCATCATTATATACATAGCGGTTCGCAGCATCTTTCAGTCTCACAATTCCCTTTTTAGTCTTCCTCCTTTCACTAATATACCTGAAGAAATTTTTGTCACCCCTCCTTATGTTTCTAGCCATTTGTTCTTCCGCTTGCGCTTTCGCCAGACGTATCTCTCTCTTGGCTTATTTCAGTTTCATCCGGTATTCCTCTCCGTGTTCCACTTCTTGAGTTTTTCGGTATTTCAGGAACGCCAACTCTTTAGCCTTTATTTTCTCAGCCACTTCCTTGGAGAACCATATCGGTTTCCTTTTTCTCTTGCTTTTATTTACTCTCCTTACATAAAGGTTTATGGCCATATTTATAGCTTCTTTCAGCCTGGACCACTGTCCTTCCACTTCTCGTGGGTTCCGTCACCATTTGTCTGAGCAGAGCACTTTGGAAAGAATCCACGATCTCTCTACTTCTTTCCAATTCTGCAAATGGAACCTTCCAATCTACATCCGGCAGATTGAAATCTCCCAGCAACAACACCTTTCCCAACTTTTGAATATCTGCGATCAGATCTTTAGTTCCTCCAGTTGTGTCGGAGGTCTGTAGACAACACCCACATGGACAGAGGTTCTATCATCTCTTTTTAAGGTGATCCATATCGCTTCTTCCTTTCCCCAGGTCCCTGTCATTTCAGTCGCTGCGATATCATTTCTCACATACAGAGCTACTCCTCCACCTTTACGACCATTCCTATCCTTCCTAAATAGATTATAGCCTGGTATGTTTGCATCCCATTCATGGGAACCATTGAGCGATGTCTCCGTGATTGCAACAACATCTAAGTCTGCCTCCAACATCAGGGCTTGAAGGTCATGAACTTTATTGCTTAGACTGCGAGCATTTTCTGGTCATCGCTTTCCATCTACATTTCCGTGGAATTTTTATCTTCTGTTTAGTTTCTTGTTTAGTCTCACTTCCTGCTGTGCTGGTAAGAAGTGATTTGCTAAGATTGTTGTTTTCATTGCTTTCTTTTCTACTGAAGCATCTTGTCTTTCGCTTTAGCTGGGGGTGACCACTTGAAGTGAACTGCCTCCATATGCCACCCCCGCCTTCTAGTTTAAGTGCCTAGATATATATTGATTGAATTTCTCCACAAGGATTTTTTTCCTGCCACAGTGAGATGCAGCCCCTCGTTACAGTATAGTCTTTTGTTTTTCTATGTATTGCCCCATCCTCCTATGTACCTAAATCCTTCTTGGTGACACCAGGCTTTGAGCCAGCTATTGACATTCTCAGTACTTTGCAATCTTTTCTCTCCCCTTCCAAAGGTAGGTAGTACTTCAGAGAAAGCTATTGTTTGTATCAAAGGTTTTAACCCCTCTCCCAGCTCCTGAAAAGCTCTCTGCATGGCAAGTGGGGTATTACTGGACAAGTCATTTGTTCCCAGGTGACTCCTTAGTTTCTTGTCTGATTATAGAGATTATTTGCTTGGTACTCCTGGTAGCCGAAGAGCCTGGAAGGCATTTCACTTTGCATGGCCCCTTGAACTGTGTTTCCAAGTTAATGCCTCTGATAATGGAATCCCCTAGTAGCAACAGTTTCCTGGTATGAGTGTCAACATTAGTGATTTGGGGGTGTCTTTTCTCGTTGGGTACTTTCATATCGTTTTGTTCCACCTTCATTGCTTTTTCTTCCGCTTCAGTTCTATTTTCAGGAACATCACAGTGCTGTAATGGAGCAAAAGAATTCTGTAGGGGCAATACTTGTGAGGGCGGATGCTTCTGTGTCACATAACGAAGTCTGCCTGAGCCTACCATGGTTCCAGAGGCCATCAACCGTATACCACAGTGGGATAGGCTTAATAAAGTTAACCAAAGGGGTGTCGAAATAAGATTTAAGGCCAGCTTTGAATTTGCTAAAGGAGCCCTCAAGACATAAATGAGATTCTATTATGAAGGGCTGATCACACTAAAGATCCTGGTTCTACCATAAAGAAAACAGACATGTATGATGGATGGCACTGTAAGTTGGTTATGTTGAGAGGACTGCAAAACACATCCTGAAGTGTAGGTGTATAATGAATTGAGAGAGCTACAATGAAATCCTAGACTGGTGAATTTTATGGACTGAGTGAGAATCTTGTAAGAGAGCCTAGGAGAGATCAGGAGCCAATGTTCTTCACAAAGGAGGAGGGGTGATATGATTAGGGTTACCATATGGCTCCAGAAAAAGGAGGACGGAATGAGCCAGCCAAGTTTTACTTCCATTGCTTTCAATGGAAGTAATTGAGCCAGCCGGGTTTTACTTCCATTGCTTTCAAGCAATGGAAGTAAAACCCGGTTGGCTCAATCCGTCCTCCTTTTTCTGGAGCCATATGGTAACCCTAGATATGATCAAACTTCTTGCATCTGATTATCAGTTTCATTACTGCATTTTGAATTAGTTGTAGTCTGAATATCCTTACATATTGCTCAGTGGCATTAATCCAGATAGCAGGTGCTATTGAGTATAGATCCAGCCATATTCTTCTAAAATTTCAAGGCCTCCAGACAAAATGGGCTAGAGTACTTAAAAGAATAAGTTAGGCTTCTACACACCTCTCAAGGATCATCACTATCTGTCCCCTCAACAAAAGAAATTGTATGATACCCGCCAGCGAGCCTTCTCAGGAGTAGCCCCCACACTCTGGAATTTACTCCCAGAGGGGCTATGTATGATTTGAAAGTACCTCTACTTTAGGAAGCAGGTAAAAGCCTGGCTCTTCTTCCAAGACTTTAATACATAAGGTGACACCCATTCTGCACCTGGACTAGCTTGCTACACACACTAACTTCGACAAATTCCTTATATCTTGATTAACTGTACAAAGAACTTGCCTTTAGTTTAGTCACCCATTTATTTATCCCAACTGACTCTGTACCACTTATCTATATATCTGCATTTGGCCCCTCAGTTATATGGTAAGCTGTATTGTAGAAAAGCATTAGTATCAAAGCAATGTTATTTGAATTTTCTAATTGTGTGCTTATTAGATATTCCATCACTGTTATGTGTGCATCGCATTATATTTGTTATTTGAATTTCAGTACTGTTAAATGTGTATATTTTGGATCCTGTTTCATAGTAGTCTTATTTGGTTTCAATTTGCCATTTTCAAGTTTCCTCTTTCATTGTATTGATGTTTGTACTTGTACATTTTACTACTGTTATGCTGTTAACAGAATTGTAAGTTTGATGTTAAACTGTACATGCTGTACACCACCTTGGGTGAATCTCTTCATAAAGGCAGTTAATAAATCCCAATAAATAAATAGAACTCTCATTGGCATGAAATTAAAATGTCCTTTTAAGAGTAATTTCATAGAAAAGCAAGGAGTTAAAAAAATCATTAAGATTTTTGAAATGTTGATCTATTAGTGAGTCTTCTTAACTGCAGCCTTCTACACTTGCTTGCCGTTTACCTAACTTTCACAAATTACTACAAGGGACAAAGACATAAAGCCTGCCCCTGTGACAGCAAGTGAAACACTAGCTCCAAGTTTCCTCATGTAGCAGACAAACGTTTGAGTAATAGATCATGTTTTTGTGTGACTGAGCAAAATATTGGACGTGACCGATATTTGTATTTTATTGAGTGAGGGTCCAAGTCCACACTCACTTCCTTGACTAAGTCTCCTCTTTATCTCATTACTGTCTGAGTTTCTGCCACGGGTTCTCCATAGGGGGGGTGAAAGAGTTACTTCAGGGCTCAAGTACTAGTCTAGCCATCTGACTGCAGATTATTTAAAAAGAATCACAGGGAGGAACATCTGATAAAATGAGACTGAACAAAAATGTGGCAGTTAAAAATGTCTCACTTACAGCCACTTGCGCAGTAGAAACTCAAAAAGCAAGATCCTCATCTGATCCCTTGGAATTTGAATGTGTCTCTGAACCCAAAGTTCCTTCCTTTAACTCACCTTGAGCTATAAATAAAAAAAAGACAAGCTAAATCCAATATCCATTTCCTTTCCTTTTCTTGCCTTGTGGGATCTCATAGCACAAGTATTGCAGTGATCATAAATACCACATTTAATGACCTTGTGCTGGTTTAACCCAGAAGCAGGGCATATATAAACTGCAGATTTCTGAGCTGGGCCCAGCAAGGGTCAAGTCATACAAGACACAGTGACAGGGAGGCAGACAGGACTAGAAACAGGAGGGTACATCCATCCACATGGAAACACAAGGGATGAGGACACAGCTCCTCCTACAGACAAAGAAGCTCATTCCCAGCATTGGTTAATCCAGGCTCTCTGCTGACTCTGACATTTATTAGCATTTGTTATACTGGCCTTATGAAAGAAGCGCAGCAAAGTGGTTTACAGTATTATAAAAAAGGGGGGGGGGGAGGATAGAAGCAAAAATAGAGGCAGAGAAGAGTGTTACAGGGAGGAGAGAAAGGGAAGGAGAAGAAATTAAAAAAGAGAGAAAGTAAAAAGAAACAGGATTCCATTTGCAAAACATAATCCAAAGTATACTTCCCACACAAGCCGTAAAGCTTTCCTTTTTAAGCTTATTTGACTACCCATTATGTATACAACAACCTGGGGAAGTGGTGTAGCCAGAAGGCAATTTTTGGGTAGGCCAACAGTTTGGATGGGTGGGCACTAGAGAAAAAACTGCCACCTCATGCACCCATCCCTACCCCTCCCAATAGTTTCAATGAGGGTACCGGTGCAGGCTTCAGTGGCTGTAGGCCATGTTGAAGGTTAGGAGAAGTACAAGAAGCTGCACTCTATCCCCCAATGAGCCATTGTCCCCCAGCACACATATATTTCCCCCAAAGCAATCTAGGTCATTTCCCCATAAAACTCACCATGCTAAAAGTTTTGTTTCTAGTGTTCTCAATAACAGGCATATTTTAAAGTAATACAAAAATCAAACAAAAAGTCACTCAGAACCTGGAGCAAATCTACCATACCAACACTAACATTCAAAATAAGGATCCTACCTATGATACCCGAGGGCCCTAAATATTACAGTGGAGCCATAAAATATCAATACATCTATCAAGAAACCTGAACAAACCAAATCACTACAGAATACTACATAGAAAATTCATGCTAACAGAATACTTCGGTCACATACACAACACAGAATACACACAGAATAAGTGACCATAAACCAGGGGAGTAGCCAGACCTCACGGTGGGAGGATGTGTTGTCCAGCGCCGGGTCTCTGGTGCCACCATATTGCCTGCCCTACTCTGTCTTCCCCTCACGTCCTGCATGCTCCATGCTGGACATGAGGTGAAGACAGAGCAGGGCAGGCAACGCGGCAGCGGCGGCACCAGAGACCGGCGCTGGACTATGCTTCAGCTGGCTGGGGTTGGGGACCCCTGCCAGCAAAACCAGGGGCCCAGAGGAAATTTGGGGGGCCCAGGCCCCATGGCCCCATGTAGCTATGCCACTGCCATAAACATAAATTAAATCAAACCCTCAAGAAGACAGACCTTGCTTGTAATGCATCTCTGTATTTCTCTGGTGTTGTATTTCTTCCTACACTTTGCAAAATATAAAGATAGCACATGCCAGGGATGGTATTAAGGGGTAAAACTAGGGCAACTGCACTTGGCCTCCCTGGCCAGAGAGCTCCAAGCCTGCTAGAAGCTGAAGATGCAGTCTGGTAGTAAACTTTGGGATCCCCTCCCAAGTTTCTGCCCTAAGGCCCAGCCGTGTCTAACACCAGCTCTGGCAGGATGCCCCTTTCAAATCTGACATAGTCTAATCACAAAATAGAAAAATAACATTATTTCTCTACCTTATGTTGTCTGGTCATTTTATTTTTCAAATGTTGGTCCCAGACTCTGGTTTCTGCTTCTCTTCTTAACTCACTGACCAAGATTTCCTGTCCATTAGACATTTTATTCTCTCTTCATGTCCATCTTCTTCCATCTCTGTGTCTTTCTGCCTCTATGTTCGGCATCTCCCTTTCTCTGTGTCTCTATATTTCCTTTCCAGCTTCTCCCCTCTCTTCCTCCCCAATGCCAATGTGTCTCTCTCTCCTCTCTAACCCCACCTCATCCAGCTTCTCTCCCTCTCACTCCCCCACCCAAAATAAAATCAGGCTTGCTTGCATGCCTGCCCGTCCCTCCCCCCTTCCTGCTGTGGGTTCAGTGTTTGAGCCTCACTTCATGCATCATTCATCCCCTTGGTCTGGAATTTCTTTCCTTTCCCTTCCCTCCTGCAAGCCCAGCACCTCTACCCCTTCAATGCAGCCCTCCTCCGCCCACAAATCCAGCACACCTCTCCCTTCCCTGCAGCCCCTCACAAGTGCAGCACACTTCTCTCTTCTCTATAGCCCCCCTCCTCCCCCCCACAAGCCTAGTACACCTCTCCCTTCCCTGCAGCCCCCCTCCTCCCACAAGCCCAGCACACCTCTCCCTTCCCTGCATCCCCCCCTCCTCTCACAAATCCAGCACACCTCTCCCTTCCCTGCATCCCCCCAACAAGCCCAGCACATCTCTTCCTTCCCTGCAGCCCACCTCCCACTATGACTAGCACACCTCTCCCTTTCCTGCACCACAGCCCCTCTCCTCCCACATGTCCAGCACACATCTCCCTTCCCCCGAGTCCATACACCCACCTACAATTGAGCATCCCTCACTGGCTTCCCTCCCGCATTTCCGGGATGCTTGCAACTTAACATTTTTGGGACGTCTAGCAGCGATTCACAGAGGTACTCCGGATCCATCCCTTTGCCGTGTCTGGCCCTATCTGATGCAACTTCCTGTTTAGGGAGGACCAGGGCAGAGAGAAGGATCCGGAGTGCATCTGTGAATCGCTGCTGGGTGTCCCAAAAACGTAAGCTGCAGGCAGGGAAAGAAGGAAGGAAGTAGAAGCTGCAAGCAACGCAGCAGCGGGGGAAGAATTTCAGACCGGGTTCTGGGTGGGCCTGGGTCCACTCAGGCCCACCCATGGCTACGCCACTTAATATACAAAGTGATTCCCCTGTGAGCTCTCAAGTGCAGCTGTGGTTTGACTGCCTTTGTATATCACAGACTTAGCCTTATTATTAGTCTAGTCAGGTTACTCCATATGTGGCTCTGGTCAGTAAGGTGCTCAGTCAGCCTACAAATAATCATCTGGAACAACTTCAAACCACTGAAGAGACTATGACCAGCATTAGAGGGTGACAAACAGGGCAACTACCTTAGGCCTCCCATGCCACATGGAACCCCCAAGCCTGATTCAAGCTCTACAAGGCATAGCCTGAAGGTGGGTTTTGCCCCCCCCCCCCCCCCCCTCAGTTTCTGGTGTGGGCCTCTGCATATCCAGCACCTACTATGGCAGTGATGTATCCAACTCTGTTTGCCTGATTCCCCAGCACAGATTACCTGCTCAGTCACACTAAAACCCCAGGTGAATGCTTCCCTATGACTTCTAGTCAAAGCCCCCTTGCAACAACTATGTTACCCTCATGTCACCTTTCCAAACCAACTGACAATGCTCATACTCTACAACAGGATTCAACTTCCTATCTCATTTCATGATCTGACAACTATGTTCAGCATTTCAGCTTTATATTTCCTCCAGAATCTATACTGTGGCTTTGCATCTTTGCTTCTCTTGGGCTCTGTTTGTTCCTTGTCTCTCTGTCTTTCCTGCAAGCAGTTTTGGTTTCTCTCCCATTCAGGATCATACTGCTTAATTGGAACATGCTTAATTACCTTCACCTGTGTTCTGAGCCCTCACTGCTGTCTTACTAGATTGTTTGCTTCTGGCATTAACTCACGTCCTGTCAGTTCAAGACTGAGGGACTATAGCTCCCAGCATTCCCAGGAACTTATTTTCCTTCACAGCTCTCTGGACTGGAGCTTCCTCTACCATCTTGTCACAATAATATATTAACTCCACAGGAATTTCTTTTAATCAAAACACATGTAATAATTCACATCTATTAATCTTGTATGGTTTGTCCCCATAGCTAAAATTATGAAATTTAAAACAAACACGATAAGTTTACAGCAGCTGGATATATTTGAATACTTTAAAAATAAAAAAATATACAAACTGTAGTCATATATAAAAACATGAAAGAAAAAAAATCATTCATAACAAGAGATTGTGACAGTTGTGTGTCAGAGATGTATGTGCTTATATATAGAAAAGCTTAATGTATATAACAGTTTATTGCTGATCAAAAATAGTGTGCCATTCAGTATGGTCATAACAAGCACATTTACAGAGTACCTCAACAAGTTAACAAGGAGGGGCTTTGCTAAAATTAGTATGCCTTTTTATGTAACTGAGGAAGCTTCATATGCAAATGAGAGACTTTACTGGGCTAGCATGGTGTGCTCTTCTTATTTTTCCATGGACTCAGTAAATCCCCCCCCCCCCCCCCCCAAAAAAAAAAAAAAAATGTAACACCCACTTCAGACAGGAAGTTAGATTTTTAAAATATGCAGGTAGGCCAAAAATTCCTAAGTTTAATTTAGAAATGCTCCATGCTAGCCTAAAGTGAAAGGGTTAGTTGAGGTGAAAGACTTCTCCTGTCTTCAAAACACATAACATGCAAGGCCCAACCTTCTATTGCAATCCCTCCTCAAAATCCTCATCCTCCCCCCCAAAAAACAGCGCCCTTAGAGACACACCTCTCCCTCCTAATTTCAGCCCTGGAGTGGCAGAACTCTCTTGGTGGTATCCTTCTCACCCTTTATTGTTTACTGAGAGGACTTTCCGACCTATGTAGAAGGGGGGGGGGGGGGAGGAGACGATCTCAGATCTCCCTACAATTCCGAAGGTACTTGCTATTTTCAGGAGGGACTAAGAAATCCTGCTGCCCCCAACACCAAAATTAAAATGATGCCACCCAGCAGCACATCACTACATATCAAGCTACATGGTAAATAACATATTATTTACTACAGCCTTAATCTGAACACTAAGGCAGCCACTAACACTTTATGGAGCACATGATAAACCATAGGATCTAAGCATATGCTAATGAGTATAATGAGATCCAAATTAAAGCATAATGAGGAGCACAATTATACCCTATTCACTAAGTCATACACAAATTAACAACTGTATACCTAAATGCCTAAATTTATCATCCACTTCTTACCATACTTGCATCAGGCACTGATTGCACATGCCATTAAAGCCACCTGCTCACTGCAGGCTGTTGTTGAGGGAAATGGAGGAGTTTTGTTGCGGCAGGAAATACTACTGAAAGCAAAGAGAAGACACAGACACAGATTTGCCATGCCATGCTAGATTAGATCACAGGTCCATCAAGCACAGCAATCTGTTTCAGAAAATAGGAAGAGGGCAGAAACATGAAAAAAGTACAGAAGACAAACAGGAAGAGTGGAGAGGAAGAGTGATGGGTGAGGGACAAGGGAAGAGAAAAATATATCTTCAAGCCCAGGACTGCCTGCTATTGGCAAAAAATCTAACTACTTCTTTCTCAAATTCCAGTCCAGCCTGCACACCTTGCATTAGCCTTGTCTAAATTCTCAGATTAACAGAGGATGAAAGATTGCACCAATACTCAGGCCACAGGTAGATACCAGTACTAGTTTGGAAGGATGAAAGGGGAAACTAGAAGATAACGTGGACACAAGAGTAAGTGGCAGGAACTCAAACACCTGTCAAACATGGGAAGAAGAATGGCAAGGTACACCTTCCCAGCTCTCACTTCTATCTCTTCTCTTATCAACCCTTAATCATCTCTGAGAGGACTGGGGATGTGGAAGAGGTTCCTTCCCCTTAACACTCAAATGACACAATAAAAACAAGTATGAAATATGTTCCAAAAACACAACCTCACTGTTGCAAATGCTACATAGGTGAGGTAGATTCTGCAAATAAATGAAGCCACCAATAGAAGCTTGAAGGCAGATAAAGACTATCAGGCTCATTTTTGAAAGAGAAGGATGCCCATTTTTCGACACAAATCGGAAGATGGGCGTCCTTCTCGCAGGGTCGTCCAAATCGGTATAATCGAAAGCCGATTTTGGACGTCCCCAACTGCTTTCCGTCGCAGGGACTGCCAAGGTTCAAGGGGGCATATCAAAAGCGTAGCATAAGGCGGGACTTGGGTGTGCCTAATACATGGACATCCTCGACCCATAATGGAAAAAAAAGGGTGCCCCTGACGAGCACTTGGACGACTTTACTTGGTCCTATTTTTCTTACGACCAAGGCAGAAAAAGGTGCCCAAAATGACCAGATGACCACCGGAGTGAATTGGGGATGAACTCCCTTTACTCCCCCAGTGGTCACTAACCCCCTCCCACCCTTAAAAAAACACCTTTCACAATATTTTTTGCCAGCCTCTATGCCAGCCTCAGATGTCATACTCAGGTCCATCACAGCAGTATGCAGGTCGCTGGAGCAATTTTAGTAGGTGCAGTGCACTTTAGGCAGGTGGACCCAGGCCCATCCCCCTCCCTACCTGTTACGTTTGTGGAGGAAACAGCAAACCCTCCAAACTCACCTGAAACCCACTGTACCCACATCTAGGTGCCCCCCTTCACCCATAAGAGCTATGGTAGTGGTGTACAGTTGTGGGTAGTGAGTTTTAGGGAGGGGTTGTGGGGCTCAGCAGACAAGGTAAGGGAGCTATGTTCCTGAGAGCATTTTATGAAGTCCTTTGCAGTGCCCCCTAAGGTGCCCGGTTGGTGTCCTGGTATGTCAGGGGGACCAGTGCACTACAAATGCTGGCTCCTCCCACGACCAAAGGGCTTGCATTTGGACATTTTTACATGGACATCTTTGGTTTTGAAAATCGCCGAAAGTCAGAAACGTCCAGATCCAAGCACATCCAAATCAGGGACGTCCAAATTTAAGGATTTGGACGTCTCTGACGGTATTTTTGAAATGAAAGACGGACGTCCATTTTTTCTCGAAACTACAGGTTTCCCCGCCCCTGGATTTCGACGTTTTGCAAAGACGTCCAAATCGCAACTTGGACGTTTCTTTCGAAAATGCCCCTCCATGTCTTTTAAATACCTACTGACTGATATTCAGCCATTGGCAGACAGCACTAAAACCAGAAATTCAGTACTGGGCCCTGTATGACTTTGGCACTGAATTTCCATTTTTTTTTTTAAGCCAGCTAGCGTATGCCCGGTTAAGTCAATATTCCAATTTAAGCAGTCATGGGCTAATATATAAAGATAGAAAAACTATTTATATGGTCCTATTTATGCAAAATATGGCCGGTTAGCTCTGAATATTGAGAGCTAAACGGACTCACTACTACTACTACTTATCATTTCTATAGCGCTACTAGACATACTAGACTCACGCCCCTGAAACGCCCCAAACATAGCCGACTTTCACTTCAGCACCACTAACTGGTTATCGGATAGCCTCATACAAGCAAGTTAACCGGTCGGCAGTCACTCACAGCCAGTTAACTTTGACTATTGGCCGGCTAGGCTTCTGTGGAGTGTGGGTGCTAGACAAGCAATTTGGTGTGAACAAGAGGTCACAGAATGAGATTCCAGGGAGACAGACTCAGGTGCAACATCAGAAAATATCTCTTTATGAGAAAGGTGATAAATGCATGAAATGGACCTCTGAGAGCCGCAACAAGAACTGCAACGTCTTCAGGTTATTCAGAATGCAGCCGTCAAATTGATTACAGGCAAGCATAAATATGATCATGTAACAAATAAGAATAGCCATACTGGGTCAGACCAATGGTCCATCTAGCCCAGTATCCTGTTTTCCAAACAGTGGCCAGGCCAGGTCACAAGTACCTGGCAGAAACCCAAATCATGGCAATACTCATACTACAAATCCCAGGGCAAGCGGTTGCTTCCCATGTCTGCCTCAACTCCTCTTCTTTACCAAGAACACTGGCTGCCAATAGCTACTCGTGCACTTCAAATTATTAACTCCGTTTCATAAGACCCTGCAAACTAGTTGACCTGCTATTTTGGCTACATATCTTTCATCTTACCTCTCTACACGGACACTTCAGTCCAGTGGTGTGCTGGTAAATTTTTAACAACAGGCTCTCTCTCCGGTCCACCTCGGTGCCCCCCCCCCTGTCCACCACTGTGCCCCCCCCCCCCATCCACCTCTGCGCCCCCCCAAAATTGCAGAGCTGGCTATAGCCGTGGGGGGGGGGGGGGGCAATGCATTACTCTCTCCAGGAAAAAAAAATTAAATGATCCCAGGTTCCAATCTAATTCATGTTTAATGTGGGATAAAATGCCATAAATAAGTAAATACATAAATAAGTAAATAAATATAAACTTTTAATGTTGAGCACCTGATTCTCAAAGTGAACATATTCCAAATGCTATGAAAATAAAATGATTTTTTTTCTACCTTTGTTGTCTGGTGACTGTTTTTCTGATCATGCTGGCCCAGTATCCGATTCTGCTGCTATCTGTCCTCTTAACTCCGTTTCCAGGGCTTCCTTTCCATTTATTTCTTTCCTCCTTTCTTCTTCATTTCTGGTCCTCAGCTTCTGCCTATTTTCTTCATCCATGTGCAGTTTTTCTCCTCTCTTCCTTTTCCCTCATCTCATCTCCTTCCTCACTCTTCTCTCCCCTCCATCCATGTCCAGCATTTCTTCTCTCTCCCCTCCACTCCCCTGCCCTGCATGCACCCATACCCAGCGACCCTCCTCTGCCCTGCCCTGCATGCACCCAGATGTCCAGCAGTGACCCTTCTCTCCCCTGCATGCACCCATGTCCAGCAGTGACCCTCCTTTCCCCTGCCCTGCATGCACCCATACCCAGTGACCCTCCTCTGCCCTGCCCTGCATGCACCCAGATGTCCAGCAGTGACCCTCCTCTCCCCTGCATGCACCCATGTCCAGCAGTGACCCTCCTTTCCCCTGCCCTGCATGCACCCATATCCAGCAGTGACCCTCCTCTCCCCTGCCCTTTCCCCTGCCCTGCATGCACCCATGTCCAGCAGTGTACCCTCCTCTCCCCTGCACTGCATGCAGCCATGTCCAGCAGTGACCCTCCTCTCCCCTGCCCTGCATGCACCCATACCCAGCGATCCCCTCCACCCATGCCCAGCAGCGACTCCCTTTTCCCCCTGCCACCCCTCCCAAGTTGTATCGCAAATTCTTCTCCTCCCTCCTTCCCTCCTCCCGATCCGGTCCCTCACCGCCCGCTTGTTTTTTGAATTCTTCGGGGCAGGCAGTCTTGCCTGCCCGCTTCCAGCGCTGACTGTCCTCCCTTGCCGATTCGCGCTTCAAAATGGCCGCCGAGACTTCAGCCGAAGTCTCGCGAGGCCGCCTCTGGAAGTCTCAGCGGCCATTTTTAAAGCGCGAATCGGCAAGGGAGGACAGTCAGCGCTGGAAGCGGGCAGGCAAGACTGCCTGCCCCGAAGAATTGAAAAAACAAGCAGGCGGTGAGGCGGATCCAGAGGGAGGGAGGAGGGAGGGAGGGAGGAGAGCCAGAGCTGGCTCGCTATTTTCAACAACCGGCTCGCAAGCCGGAAGAAAATTTAACAACCGGCTCTTGCAAGCCGGTGCGAGCCGGCACCAGCACATCACTGCTTCAGTCTCTCTTAGTGGTGCCCTCATTGTGGGAAGTTCCATTAATTGCTTTTCAGAAGGCAGTTTTCCATAGCAGGAACTATCCAATGGAATGCACTTCCACCAGATTTGCACAGGGTGTATTCTCATGACAACTTTAATGAGCTTCTTAAAACCTTTCAGCAGGTCTGTGGGCCAAAGTTTGATTTCTAAGCATATTCCCCCTTGTCTGTTTCGGCTACAGACTGGCCAATTGTTGGACCATCGCCTGCTGTGATTGCTCTGTTTGATTGCTTACTGTCTTTTGTATTTTTTATGTTTTCTTTTTTTTTTTTTGCCTTTTCTTGTTTGCTATCCTATTCATCTTTGTAGTTCCTTTCCTACGGTGATCTCCTGTAATTTATATATCGTACACCGCTATGATGTTCTCTCTTTAGCAGTATCTCAAATAAAGCTAACCTGAACCAGAGGACAGAGAAGAAATAAAAATCATAATGAAATTCAATAAGAGCCTAAGATAAGCAGAGAGGATCCCCAATGGCAAAGAGAATAGTAAACAAGCGCTAGTATAGCTTTGAAAGAGTGGCAGTTAACAATGGAACACAGCACTGTTATGAATGCATCAGGCTTCCAAGAAGGAATTGGAATAATGTCCATGAAGCAGAGGTTAAAGCCCTAAACAGCAGTGATTCAGCAGCATCAGGCTTCAGAATGGAGGAACCATGATTAAATGTGGAAGAGGTGTTGGATTAAGCACTGATCTTATAAGAATTAAAGATCTATCTATCTATATCTACTACTACTACTACTACTACTATTAAACATTTCTATAGCGCTACTAGACTTACGCAGCGCTGTACAAATCAACATGAAAAAGACAGTCCCTGCTCAACAGAGCTTACAATCTAAATTGGACAGACGAACAGACAGCTAGGGATGGGGAAATTTCAGTGGTAGGGGTGATAAGTGAGGGTGTTGAGTAAGAGAGTCATGGTTAGGAGTCAAAAGCAGTAGCAAAGAGGTGGGCTTTAAGCCTAGACTTGAAGACAGCCAGAGACTGAGCCTGACGTACTGGCTCAGGGAGTCTATTCCAGGCATAGGGAGCAGCGAGATAGAAGGAACGGAGCCGGGAGTTAGCAGTGGGGGAGAAGGGGGACGACAGGAGACATTTACCCAGCGAACGGAGTTCACGGGGAGGAGTGTAGGGAGAGATGAGAGTGGAAAGGTACTGAGGAGCTGCGGAGTGGATGCACTTGTAGGTCAAAAGCAGAAGTTTGAACGGTATGTGGAAGCGGATAGGGAGCCAGTGAAGCGACTTGAGGAGAGGGCTAACGTGAGTATAGCGACTCTGGCGGAATATAAGATGCGCAGCAGAGTTTTGGACAGATTGAAGAGGAGATAGATGGCTGAGCGGGAGACCAGCGAGAAGCAAATTGCAGTAGTCTAGGCGAGAGGTGATAAGGGTATGGGTAAGGGCCCTGGCAGCGTCTATATCTATATCTATATCAATCTATATCTATCTATCTATCTATCTATCTATATATCTATCTATATATATATATATATATATATATATATATATATATATATATATATAGAGAGAGAGAGAGAGAGAGAGAGAAGTAATGAAAAAAAAAAGAGTTGAGCCAAATAAAAGACAAAGTGGAGACTGGAATTGATGCCGGGTTGCATATGAGAATTTATAATGAAAGAATCTTAGCTGTGCAGATGGATGGATCAACTTGGCCTTTATATCCAGAGGTGGCCGGTTCAAATCCCACTGCTGCTCCTTGTGATCTTGGGCAAGTCACTTAACTCTCCATTACCTCAGGTACAGACTTAGATTGTGAGCCCTCCTGGGACAGAGAAATATCCAGAGTACTTGAATATAACTCACCTTGAGCTACTACTGAAAAAGGTGTGAGCAAAATCTAAATAAATAAATAAATAAATATCTGTTATGATCTCTGTTTCTATGAGGGTAATATAATAAGGGACTTGAATGTGTAGAACAGCAATTTATGTGCCAAGACAGCTCAGGTGCCTTGTTATAAAAACGACCATCTGTGTTAGTATGAGTCCCTCAGACAATAAAGCAGCGGTTTTAGATGACTCTTGTCAGACTGTATATATTGCTTCATTCTCCTGTTTAGAGTATTCATTTACCATCTTTATCACATTATGCACAGGTACCAGCAACTTAGGATTTTGGATTTTTCAATTTTGAAGCAAAAGGTATTGTGCTCTTTGGAGTACATTTATTTTTTGAAGTTGTTATTGGTTTCAAGTAAGACTGTCTTATTGGAACTTTTTAAGGACTAAAATACTGTGGCCTGAGTTGTGATTGAATTTCATAATTAGATTTATTTGCTTCTGTTAATGTGAGATTGAATAGTGGGGCAAAATGAAGTGGTTGATAGATACCTGTATACTTTGTTTGACTGCTGAATTGAGTGGTGGGTATGATTTGACTAGTATTTGGTCAACTTCACTCATTCCTGTTGTTTCCTTTCATCAGCAGCATTTGAATCACAGGGCTGTTGAGAGGAAGATGGGTAGTTTGATAGATTGTCAGTCATACTCTGCAAAATATCCCTTGTGCAATTGGCCATAGACCTTTTTTTATCCAAAACTACTGGGCTAAAAGATAATTTGATTCCAATTCCACTTGAAGGAACTAGAATAAATTTAGATGATTACTTGCCAATCCAATATTATTTTAATGCCTGTTCAGTATGCAATAAAATTGTAATAACTAGGGATTTAATAGGAGATACCTCTGTTGGATTTCTGATTTAAATTCACCTATTGTATTGGATATTTGCCACATTGGATACAAGGTAATTCACTGTCCTCAATAGGAAGGAAAGGGAGGTGGTTTGGAACTTATCTATAAGGATTTCTATTCTATTATTTGATTCACTGATAGAGCCTAATTTGGAGCTAATGATATATCAGTTTTTAGATACAGTACCCATGAGAAATCTAGGGATGATTTTAGTGTATATGTCTCGAGGAAACTGGAAACTGTTTGATGATATTTTACATTATTCAACTTTTTTCTGACCTTATAATACTTGGAGACCTAAAATCTACATTTAGAAAATCTAAATGAGTCTTTTACTAAGGCACGCTCACGTTTTTAGCATGCGCTAAAATTGTGGGTGCACTAAATGTTAGAGTCTCCTATGCATTCCTATGGGTGTCTCTAATGTTTAGCATGCTCACAATTTTAGTGCGCGCTAAAATTGCCTTAGTAAAAGATGCCCTTTATGAGGCATCAACTTTACAATTTATATAGTTTTTAGAGTCCTTGAATTTTGTGCCGGGCCTACCTGTTATAACACATAATTAAGGGGTCCTTTTACTAAGGTGCGCTGAAAAATGGCCTGCGTAGTGTAGGCACATGTTTTGAGCACGCGCAGAATCATTTTTCAGTGCACCTGCAAAAAAAATGCCTTTCTTAATATTTTTGCCAAAAATGGACGTGCAGCAAAATGAAAATTGCCACATGTCAATTTTGGTTCTGAGACCTTACCTCCAGCTATTGACCTAGTGGTAAAGTCTCGTGTGGTAACTGAGCAGTAATGATATACACACGTCAAATGCCACTTGGCGCGCATCTGATGCGCCTGTCCGAAAATAAAAATTATTTTTCAGATGCATGTACCAGATGCGCGCCAAAAATGAAATTGCCGCAAGAGCCACGCGGTAGCCAGGCGGTAACTCCATTTTGGTGCATGTTGGGCACGCGTAGACGCATACACGGCTTAGTATAGGGGCCCCTAGGGGTCATGCCTTGGATTTTATTGCTTATTTGACTGGGTCACAAACACACTCAGTTGATTATTTGGAATCGGGATACAGTGGGGGAAATAAGTATTTGATCCCTTGCTGATTTTGTAAGTTTGCCCACTGACAAAGACATGAGCAGCCCATAATTGAAGGGTAGGTTATTGGTAACAGTGAGAGATAGCACATCACAAATTAAATCCGGAAAATCACATTGTGGAAAGTATATGAATTTATTTGCATTCTGCAGAGGGAAATAAGTATTTAATCCCTCTGGCAAACAAGACCTAATACTTGGTGGCAAAACCCTTGTTGGCAAGCACAGCGGTCAGACGTCTTCTGTAGTTGATGATGAGGTTTGCACACATGTCAGGAGGAATTTTGGTCCACTCCTCTTTGCAGATCATCTCTAAATCATTAAGAGTTCTGGGCTGTCGCTTGGCAACTCGCAGCTTCAGCTCCCTCCATAAGTTTTCAATGGGATTAAGGTCTGGTGACTGGCTAGGCCACTCCATGACCCTAATGTGCTTCTTCCTGAGCCACTCCTTTGTTGCCTTGGCTGTATGTTTTGGGTCATTGTCGTGCTGGAGACCCAGCCACGACCCATTTTTAAGGCCCTGGCGGAGGGAAGGAGGTTGTCACTCAGAATTGTACGGTACATGGCCCCATCCATTCTCCCATTGATGCGGTGAAGTAGTCCTGTGCCCTTAGCAGAGAAACACCCCCAAAACATAACATTTCCACCTCCATGCTTGACAGTGGGGACGGTGTTCTTTGGGTTATAGGCAGCATTTCTCTTCCTCCAAACACGGCGAGTTGAGTTCACGCCAAAGAGCTCAATTTTTGTCTCATCTGACCACAGCACCTTCTCCCAATCACTCTCGGCATCATCCAGGTGTTCACTGGCAAACTTCAGACGGGCCGTCACATGTGCCTTCCGGAGCAGGGGGACCTTGCGGGCACTGCAGGATTGCAATCCGTTATGTCGTAATGTGTTACCAATGGTTTTCGTGGTGACAGTGGTCCCAGCTGCCTTGAGATCATTGACAAGTTCCCCCCTTGTAGTTGTAGGCTGATTTCTAACCTTCCTCATGATCAAGGATACCCCACGAGGTGAGATTTTGCGTGGAGCCCCAGATCTTTGTCGATTGACAGTCATTTTGTACTTCTTCCATTTTCTTACTATGGCACCAACAGTTGTCTCCTTCTCGCCCAGCGTCTTACTGATGGTTTTGTAGCCCATTCCAGCCTTGTGCAGGTGTATGATCTTGTCCCTGACATCCTTAGACAGCTCCTTGCTCTTGGCCATTTTGTAGAGGTTAGAGTCTGACTGATTCACTGAGTCTGTGGACAGGTGTCTTTCATACAGGTGACCATTGCCGACAGCTGTCTGTCATGCAGGTAACGAGTTGATTTGGAGCATCTACCTGGTCTGTAGGGGCCAGATCTCTTACTGGTTGGTGGGGGATCAAATACTTATTTCCCTCTGCAAAATGCAAATAAATTCATATATTTTCCACAATGTGATTTTCCGGATTTAATTTGTGATGTGCTATCTCTCACTGTTACCAATAACCTACCCTTCAATTATGGGCTGCTCATGTCTTTGTCAGTGGGCAAACTTACAAAATCAGCAAGGGATCAAATACTTATTTCCCCCACTGTATATGGTCAGATCATTATCTGCAAGATTTTTATATGAACGTCCCTAAACTATTGAAGAATCCAAATTCAGTGGTAAAAAATTAGAACATGTAAAGGTTGATCCTAATCACTTTTGGCAAGGAGTTAGAGAAACTCTTAATTCAGTAGCTACTACTGCCACATCCACGATAGAAAGTTGGAACACATCAATTACTACAGTATTAGAAGGACTGTCTCCATTGACAGAAAGACTAATAGTCCTGTTTACTAAGCTGTGCTAAGGGCACGCTAGTGTTTTTAGCATGTACTAATAATTAGCACGTGCTAAATGCTAAAATCGCCTATAGGAATATATGGGTGACTCTAGCATTTATGCACGTTAATTTTAGAGAACGCTAAAAATGCTAGCACACCTTAGTAAACAGGGACCTAAGAGGATCCACTCTTCTCCTTGGTTCAAAGAGGAATTATTAACTCTTAAAAAAGCTTTTAGAAGGTTGGAGAGGAAGTGAAGGAAATCAATGGATGATCAGGCGTTACTCAATTGGAAGAAACAAATTAAACAATATAAGTTAGTGAATAATAAAGTAAAAAGGCTGTTTTTTATGACAAAATAAAACAGGTAGATAATTCAATAAAATCACTTTTCATGGTTTTTACTAACTTGGCATGTTTAAACTCAGTATCTTCTGTAAGAAGTTCCTTGCAACCTTCAGCTGAAAATTTAGCTAGTTTAATTCAATTGAAGATGGACAAAATACAGCAAATTTTTAGTCCATATATATTGTATTCTATTCTATTGTGCAACTTATATTCTGCCTTTAACCTTAAGGATTCAAGAGAAAAAAAACTTCACATATGAATGAACTTACAGCAATCTTCCTTGTGAAAAATACATAAAATTTACAATCACCGATTTAGAAATAAATACGTTTTACATGCCTTTTGCAAAAGATAAGATGAAATTTGAGGAATCTGATAAGGAATATTATTCCAAATTTTGGCACCTTGATATACAAAACATTGTTTCCCAAACTGACATTTGACTTATCTTTTTCACTGATGGAAAATCTAAGTTCAATCTCTGTATGCTTCTCAAGTTCAACATATTAATAGGAAATTCTAAAAGTTGCATTGTATTTTCCTGAATTAAGACCATAGAAACTTTTATAAATCATTCAGGCAACTCCACTTTGAGCCAATGTAATTTGTTCAAAAGTAGAGTTGCTTCATGAAACTTTCTTACCATGAAAATCAACCTTGCAGAAGTATTTTCCGCAATTGCAGTTTCCTACATAATTTTGATGTACTAGAATATAAGGAAGTGAAATAATGCAAGTGAGGGGCCAAGATGGCTTGAGCTATAGTTCCAAAACTTGCTGGACTTAAAGATGATCTTACAGCTCTTAAGGAACACAAATTGAAGAACTTCTTTATAAGGTCATCAATCTGAAATTCAGAACTCAGTTTTGATTCTAGAATCACCTCTACATATGTACTTAAGTACATAAGTATTGCTATACTGGGACAGACCAAAGGTCCATCAAGCCCAGCATCCTGTTTCCAACAGTGGCCAATTCAGGACACAAATACCTGGCAAGATCCCAAAAAAGTACAAAACATTTTATACTGCTTATCCCAGAAATAGTGGATTTTCCCCAAGTCCAATTTAATAATGGTCTATTGACTTTTGCTTTAGGAAGCTGTCCAAACCTTTTTTAAGCTCCGCTAAACTAACCACCTTTACCACATTCTCTGACAATGAATTCCAGAGTTTAATTACACATTGAGTGAAGAAAAATTCTCCCTGATTCATTTTAAATTGACTACTTTGTAGCTTCATCGCATGCCCCCTAGTCCTAGTATTTTTGGAAAGCGTAAACAGACGCTTCACGTTTACCTGTTCAACTCCACTCATTTTATAGACCTCTATCATATCTCCCCTCCGCCGCCTTTTCTCCAAGCTGAAGAGCCCTAGTCGCTTTAGCCTTTCCTCATAGGGAAGTCATCCCATCTCCTTTATCATTTTTATCACCCTTCTCTGCACCTTTTCTAATTCCACTATATCTTTTTTGAGATGCAGCGACCAGAATTAAACACAATATTCGAGGTGCGGTCGCACCATGGACCGATACAAAGGCATTATAACGTCCTCATTTTTGTTTTCCATTCCTTTCCTAATAATACCTAACATTCTATTTGCTTTCTTAGCCACAGCAGCACACTGAGCAGAAAGTTTCAACGCATCATCAACGACGATACCTAGATCCCTTTCTTGGTCTGTGACTCCTAATGTGGAACCTTGCATGACATAGCTATAATTCGGGTTCCTCTTTCCCACATGCATCACTTGACACTTGCTCACATTAAACGTCATCTGCCATTTAGACACACAGTCTCGTAAGGCCCTCTTGTAATTTTTCAGAATCCTCCCGTGATTTAACAACTTTGAATAACTTTGTGTCGTCAGCAAATTTAATTACCTCAGTAGTTACTCCCTTCTCTAGGTCATTTATAAATATTTTAAAAAGCAGCGGTCCCAGCACAGACTCCATTGAGAATACTGACCATTTAACCCTACTGTCTGTTTTCTATCTTTTAACCAGTTTTTAATCCACAATAGAACACTACCTCCTATCCCATGACTGTCCAATTTCCTCTGGAGTCTTTCCTGAGGTACTTTCAAACGCCTTCTAAAAATCCAAATACACAATATCAACTGGCTCACCTTTATCCACATGTTTGTTCACCCCTTCAAAGAAATGTAATAGATTGGTGAGGCAAGATTTCCCTTCACTAAATCTATGTTGACTTTGTCTCATTAATCCATGCTTTTCAATATGCTCTGTAATTTTGTTCTTTATAATAGTCTCTACCATTTTGCCCGGCACCGACATCAGACTCGCCGGTCTATAATTTCCAGGATCTCTTTCTTCTAGCACTTTAGATTTGTATTCAAATCTGAGTGTTTCTCCTGAGGACAAAATAACATTGGGGGGTCTTTTACTGAGCGGCAGTAAGCCCATCACAGGCTTACCACTCGCTAAACTGGAAGTACTTCCGGGCTACCGCATCAGCCCAGCATTAGTTCCCACCCCTAGCACGCGCCATTTCCAGAGCTACAAAAATATTTTTTTTGTAGCACCAGTGTTTACCTGGCGGTAATCATACAGTGCCGTGCACTGCCCAGTGGTTTGCCAATCTCCAAACCACAACAGTTTAGTCCTCTGCTAATTTAATCTACTACTACTACTACTACTATTTAGCATTTCTATAGCGCTACAAGGCATACGCAGTGCTGCACAAACATAGAAGAAAGACAGTCCCTGCTCAAAGAGCTTACAATCTAATAGACAAAAAATAAATAAAGTAAGCAAACAAATCAATTAATGTGAACGGGAAGGAAGAGAGGAGGGTAGGTGGAGGCGAGTGGTTACAAGTGGTTACGAGTCAAAAGCAATGTTAAAGAGGTGGGCTTTCAGTCTAGATTTAAAGGTGGCCAAGGATGGGGCAAGACGTAGGGGCTCAGGAAGTTTATTCCAGGCGTAGGGTGCAGCGAGATAGAAGGCGCGAAGTCTGGAGTTGGCAGTAGTGGAGAAGGGAACAGATAAGAAGGATTTATCCATGGAGCGGAGTGCACGGGAAGGGGTGTAGGGAAGGACGAGTGTGGAGAGATACTGGGGAGCAGCAGAGTGAGTACATTTATAGGTTAGTAGAAGAAGTTTGAACAGGATGCGAAAACGAATAGGGAGCCAGTGAAGGGTCTTGAGGAGAGGGGTAGTATGAGTAAAGCAACCCTGGCGGAAGATGAGACGGGCAGCAGAGTTTTGAACCGACTGGAGAGGGGAGAGGTGATTAAGTGGGAGGCCAGCAAGAAGCAGATTGCAGTAGTCTAGACGAGAGGTGACAAGGGTGTGGATGAGGGTTTTGGTAGAGTGCTCGGAAAGAAAGGGGCGGATTTTACGGATGTTGTAAAGAAAGAAACGACAGGTCTTGGCGGTCTGCTGGATATGAGCAGAGAAGGAGAGAGAAGAGTCAAAGATGACCCCAAGGTTTCGAGCTGAGGAGACAGGGAGAATGAGAGAGCCATCAACAGAAATAGAAAACGGGGGGAGCGGGGAGGTGGGTTTGGGGGGGAAAATGAGAAGCTCGGTTTTGGTCATATTTAATTTCAGGTGGCGTTGAGACATCCAGGCAGCAATGTCAGACAAGCACGCTGAAACTTTGGTTTGGATGCAAGGTGAGATATCAGGGGTAGAAAGGTAGATTTGGGAATCATCAGCATAGAGATGGTAGGAAAAGCCATGGGATGAGATTAATGAACCAAGGGAAGAAGTGTAGATAGAAAAGAGGAGGGGACCAAGAACAGAACCCTGAGGTACGCCAACAGGCAGAGGGATAGAAGTAGAAGAGGATCCACCAGAGTGAACACTAAAGGTGCGGAGGGAGAGGTAGGAAGAGAACCAGGAAAGGACAGAGCCCTGGAATCCAAGTGAGGACAGGGTATCGAGAAGTATGCTGTGATCGACAGTGTCAAAAGCAGCGGAAAGATCAAGAAGAATGAGGATGGAATATTGACCTCTGGATTTAGCCAGTAATAGGTCATTGGAGACTTTAGTAAGCGCAGTTTCGGTTGAGTGGAGAGGGCAAAAACCAGATTGTAATGGGTCAAGAATAGCATGTGAGGAGAGAAAATCAAGACAGCGGCGGTAAACAGCACACTCAAGTAATTTGGAGAGAAAAGGAAGGAGGGAGATGGGTCGGTAATTAGAGGGACAAGTAGGGTCAAGTGAAGGCTTCTTAAGGAGAGGTGTGACCACAGCATGTTTAAAGGCAGCAGGGACAGTCGCAGTGGAAAGTGAGAGGTTGAGAATGTGACAGATAAAAGGAATAAGAGTAGGAGAGATGGCATTAAGAAGGTGGGTGGGAATGGGATCAGAGGAACAGGTGGTACATTTTGAGGAAGAAAGGAGAAGTGTAGTTTCCTCAATAGTAACTTCAGGAAAGGAGGAAAGGGAATGAGGGGAAGGCGAGAGAGGGGAACGGACTAGTGGAGGGAGAGGTGGTGAGGTAGAGAAAGCAAGGTTTATCTTTTGAACCTTGTTGTGAAAGAATTCAGCAAGGGTCTGAGGAGATAATGAAGGGGGAGTTGGGGGAGGGGGCACCTTGAGGAGAGAGTTCAATGTAGTGAAGAGAAGTCGAGGATTAGAGCCAAGAGAGTTGGTCAGTTGGATATAATAATCCTGTTTGGCACGTAAAAGAGCAGATTGGAAGGAGGTCAGCATGAATTTAAAGTGTAAGAAATCAGCATGGGCCCGAGATTTCTGCCAGAGGCGTTCGGCGGAGCGGGTACAGGAACGTAGGTAGCGGATATTAGAAGTCAGCCAAGGTTGGGGTTTTGTACGCCTTACAGGGCGGGTCATCAAAGGTGCAAGAGTGTCTAAGGCAGAGGATAGAGTATTGTTGTAAGAAGAAACAGCCTCGTTGACAGACGTGGATGGTGCCACAGTAGAGAGGAGGTTTGAAACATGGGAGGATAGAGATGAAGGGTCAATATCGTGAAGATTCCTAGATAAATTAGATAGGATAGGACGGGACTGGGAGGGAGGAGATTTAAGTGTGAAAGTTATAAGATGGTGATCAGAGGAGGGATGATCAGAGGCAAGGAAACTAGAAGGTGAACAGTTGGAGGAGAAGATGAGATCAAGACAGTGACCATTTTGATGAGTGGGGGAGGTGGAGCATAGTTGGAGATTAAAGGACGACGTTAAAGCGAGTAACTTGGAAATATAAGAGTTGGAAGGATCATTAGCAGGAATATTAAAGTCACCAAGGATGAGAGAGGGGGAGGAAGGATCATGGAAGAAGGCAAGCCAGGCGTCAAAGTCACTGAGAAAGGATGAAAGGGACTTATCAGGGGGACGATAAATGACCGCTATTCGAAGAGGCAGAGGAGAGAAAAGGCGGATAGAGTGGACTTCAAAGGAGGAAAAACAGTGAGATTCAGGTGGAAGAAGGGGTTGAAATCTGGAGGAGGGAGAGAGAAGTAGTCCAACACCGCCCCCACGGCCAGCAGGGCGAGGAGTATGTGAAAATAGATAACCGCCATGGCACAGGGCTGCGACTGAAGCAGAGTCATCAGGGCAGAGCCAGGTTTCTGTTATGGCGAGCAGATGGAGGTGACGCAAGATAAAGAGGTCCTGGATATGGGGGAGTTTGTTACAGATAGAGCGGGCATTCCATAGGGCGCAGGAGAAGGGCAGAGAAGAGGAGGGGAGTAGAGGAATAGAGATGAGGTTAGAGAGGTCACGGTGAGATCTGTAGAGTTTGGATAATAGTTGGTGAGGAGGGCCAGGATTGGGATTGATGTCACCAGCTGAGAGTAAGAGAAGGAGTAAAAGAGAGTGGAGGAGAGTAGGAGAGGTGTGGCCACGAAGGCGTCGAAGGCGAGAGGTATTTAGGTGGAATGGGGAAGGCAAAATGGAGGGAAGAAAGAGACGGAGATTAAAAGCCAAGAGGGAGGAAGAGGGTAGGAGAGAAGGTGAGGTGATGAAGTCAATGGATGGGAAGTGAGTTCCTGTAGCGGGGAGAGGTAGGGGGTGAGGGAAAAGATTAGGAAGGGACAGAGCTAGGAAGAGAATGTGAATAGGGGCCATAAACAATTAAGGTACTTTAGCAACTGGAAAAAGATTAGATACAAATAATAATCTAAGAACATTATTATTTGTCCAGTTATTCACTACGGTAATAAAAGTGTTTTGTTCTGGGCAGAGGATGAAAAAATCATCCGCATAGGTGTCACACCCCTCACCTGTTTCCTGAGGTCTCCCATGGTCCAGCAGCCTCCCATGTCTGAGGAATCTTTTCTGCTTCCTGGAACTCGGCTGGTTTTTGGGGTTTTTTTAAGAAATGGTTGCGCGGCAAGTGAAGCACTTGCCGAGCGGCCATTTCGAGGGAAGCACTTACCGCCACCCAGGGAACCAAGCAGTGGAATGAGCTCCTGGTCGAATTAAGACAAATTTCATCTTATCTTCTCATTTGAAAACTTATTTTTAATTGTTATGATCTAACTGTTTTAACTGTATTTTAAGACTTATGTTACTCTCTGCATCTAGGTAGAAGTTTATAGTTTGTTATCCGCCTAGAATCTATTGAGATTAGAATGGACTATAAATCACAAGAATAGAATAGAATAGTGCAACTTTGAAGAAATACTCAGGGTAATTTTCTTTAACTAATCTACTATTAGAGACTTGGCAACTCTGAAGAAATAAAACAGTAATGCATTTCTTTTTGTAGTGAACACAGTACAAAGACTTCTGCCATGCACTTTTAAAAAGCTAATATATTCAAAAGAAAAACACTTGTTTTCATCCTTTGTTGTCTGGACATTTTATTTTTCCATCATGTTGGTCTGAATTTCTCTTCTCTGCTTTCCTGTCTGTCTTTGCTAATTCTTCTTCCAGTTGCCGCTCTCCATTTATCTTTTCTTCCCCCTCCTGTCTTCTTCCCTCACTAAAAGTGTTTGACAGTGATCTTTCCATTTTAGCTTTCTTCCACTTTTTACTGCCTCTGTCCACTCAGTTTTCACCCACTTTCTAAACTTTCTCCTTCATGTACTTTTCACCTACTTATGAACTTTCCATCTTCTTCTCACCCTCTAGCTCTCCCATTTCTCATCTTACTCCTTCCTCAGACTCCTATTCCCTTCCATCTTTCATCTACTCCTTATTAGTACATTTCTACCCTCTGTACTCATTATCCTTTTTCATCTCCTTGCCACCCTCCCTTTGGCTCCCACATGGTTCCACCATTCCCAGCATCTCCCTCCCTCCACTCTTGTAGCCCAACATCTCCTCTCTCCCCACTATTCTCCCATAGCATGACATCTTCCTGTCCCTTCCAATTCACTCCACAACATCTTCCCATCCTCATCACTCTTCCCTCTTGCCCCAGCATCTCTCCTTCTCTCATCCACCCAACATACATGGTACAGCATTTCTACCTTTTTTTTGCTCTCCTTCCTCCCCTCCCCCATTGTCCAGCATTTCTCCCTCTCTTCCCTCCCTCCCTGTGGAGGAGTAGCCTAGTGGTTAGTGCAATGGTCATTGATCCTGGGGAACTGAGTTTGATTCCCACTGTTGCTCCTTATGACTCTGGGCAAGTCACTTAACCCTCCATTGCCCCAGGTACAAAATAAGTGTCTGTATATAATATGTAAACTGCTTTGATTGTAACCAGAGAAAGGCAGTATATCAAGTCCCTCTCCCCTTCCCTGCTCTTGTAGTCCAATATCTCTCTCTCTCTCTCTCTCTCTCTCTCTCTCTCTCTCTCTCTCTCTTCCTTCCCTCCCTATATCCAGTATCTGTCCCTCATTCCCTTCCATCCCTGGGTCCAGCATCTCTCCCTCCCTGGCTCCTCTCATTTGGCATCTCTTCTTACTTCCCTTCCTCTTCCCCTTGGTCCAGCTCTCCCTCCCTCTTCCTTCTCCCATCTCTCCCTCCCTCTTCCCCAGATCCAGCATTAGTCCCCTGCAACAATCCCTCCCTCCCATTGTCCAGCATCATATTTCTCCTCCTCTCTTGCAAACATCCCCCTCCCCCCCCCCCCCCCCCCCCCCCCGCCTGGTCTACCTTAACACATGTCTTCATTATAGCGGTCACCAGCAACAGCAGCAATTCACTCATTCTGCTGCCTGACAAACCCCATAGCCTTCCCTCTGACATGATCTGCCCATGCCAAAACAGGAAGTTGCATCAAAGAGGGTAGGACGCATCAGAGGGAAGGCTCCAAGGTTCACTGGGTAGCAGTGTGAGTGAATCACTGCCATTACTGGTGACGCCTATAACAAAGAAATGCATTGATGTAGACCGGGAGGGGTAAGAAAAGGGGAGATGTCAGACCATGGGGCAGAGGGAGGGAGATGTCAGACCATGGGGATCCAGTTTGCCCCCAATCAGTGCCGGCCCTGAAAAAAGGTGCACCGCTGCTGGGTGGACCTGAGCCAAAAGGAAGTAAGCCCCTGCCCACCTGGGCCCACCCATGGCTATACTCTATTATGCACATAACTACATTTATGTGTGTGGATGACAGTATTCTATAAATGTAAGCATGCAAATGGCACTTAAATTTAGACAACTTGTTATAGAATGAGGGAGATTGTGAACAATGTGTTGAAATCTCAGCTCAGTGTCTGGCAGTGGTCCCAAGGCAAATAGATTGTTAGGAATTATTTGGAAAGGAATACAGAATGAAATGGAATATCATAATATCTATGTACAGATCCTGTTGTGCAACCATCCCATAAATACTGCGTGCAGTTCAGGTCACCCTATCTCAAAAAAGATATAGCAGAACTAGAAAAGGATCCTAACAGGGCAACAAAAAGTGGTAAAGGTGATGGTCTGGTTTCCATATAAACAAAGTTTAAACTGACCAGGGCTTCTCAGACAAGTGATAAAGGATATGAAACAGATTACAAAAGCATGGTTATTTATTCTTTCCAATTTCACTAGAATTAAAGGACACACCATGTAATCAAGAGGCAGTAAATTTAAAATACATGCAGGAATAAATTTTTCATATAACTCACAATTAACCTGTGGAATTTGTTACTGAAGGATATGGTCAAAGTTATTAGCATAGCTAGTTAAAAAAAAGAAAAGAAAGAAAACTTGAGCCAAGATTCTGGTGCCAGGTCTATTAACATTAATGAGCCAGACAGGCGAGGGGATCGCCATCTCCTCCATCTGGGAACAAACCTCTGGAAAAGAATCCGTCAGGTGTTTCCAAGAGACTTGGCTTAGCCACCGTCAGTGACAGGATACTGGCCCCAGCAACTCATTATTATGACCTAGCATGGCACTTCTTACATTTTCATGTAATTATGATAGCAAACAAGGACCATAAGTCTTCTGTAGTCTTCCAGTTAGGGCACAACACTTTCCTCAGTCACTTTATCTAGTAAATTATAAGCTATGTCTTAGCGATGTATTATTCTTTCAAACTGGAGTTCATCATTTTGTCTGGATTCCAAAAGATCTGTTCCCAAATCAAGCCTTTTTCATTTTACCCTTATTGTTACCCTGGCATTTTAGTGAAGGCAGCAACGCAGGGAGCTGTTAATTCAAGCACGTATTTAAAATGCTCTGTGATTATTTCTTTATTCTTCTACAGTAAAAACAAAAGGATGCCATATTAATTCTGAGGAACTTGAAGTGCACAGAAGCCTCTGTTTGGGTGGGAGGATCAGACATGCAACAAGAAATGAATGTAATATTTTTCTATCTAGAGAGTGATAAAAGAAAAAGTTAAAAAAAGAAGAGTTTTCTAAAAATTAACAATGTCCAAGTTTATTAAAGGTTGATTTATTTATTTATTTGTTTTCAGTATTTATATACCACCTAGATCCAGGGGCATAGCCAGACTTTGGCAGGAGGGGGCTCCAGAGCCCGAGGTGAGGGGGCACATATTAGCCCCCCCTGGCGCTGCTGACCCCCTGCCATTTTTAAACCCCCGCCGCCATCACCACCTTTGACCCCCCCCCCAGCGCCAACCCTTTCGACCCCCTCTTCCTGCTGCCGCCAACCCTCCCCTGCCGCCGCCGTTGGGTACCTTTGCTGGCGAGAGTCCCCAACTCCCGCCAGCCAAAGTCCTCTTCTCCTCGTGGCCGCGTTGCTCATCTGCAAGGGCAGGCTTCTCTTTCTGTGAGTCTGACATCCCGCACGTACTCACAGAAACAGAAGCCTGCACAGCCGCGTTGCTGAAACAGAAACAGAAGCCTGCTCTTGCATATCAGCAACGTAGCCGCGCCGGAGAAGAGGACTTCGGCTGGCAGGGGTTGGGGACCCCCGCCAGCAAAGGTACCCAACGGCGGCGGCAGCGGAGGAGGGTTGGCGGCAGAAGGGGGGATAGCGGGGGGATATACAGGGGCCCATGCCCCCGTGGCCCCACGTAGCTAAGCCCCTGCCTAGACCTAAGTGGTTTCTGGGTTTTTTTTCAGGTACTGGGTCTGTCTCTAATGGGCTCACAATACTGCACATTGTAACCATCTGTGCAGTTTACAACATACTAAAATATAATCATTTTTGCAACACTGCAGTAGGGCTACCACTGCAATGGTGCACAGCAAATCGGCCCTACTGCAGGAGCCCGGTGGTTGTTCCATTGTGTGCCACATACCATTTCTGGTGCTCAGAATTTTTTTTTATTTAGCACCAGGGGCTTACCCAGCAGTAACTGGGCAGCGAAGTAATATACAGAGTGCATTTGTATCGAAACAAGACCAGACTGAATGAATCTTCTTTAGCTTAAGAGTTTTTGGGGTCCACTGAATGAAATACGCTGTTGAAAATCCAAGCAGTCATCTACAATAACCCTGAGGAGTTACATATAATGCACAATTTGCATGCAAGTATCAGTGATAGTCAGTGGTACTGGTAGCTCCACTTTGTCACCCTGAGAAAAAAGTAGTGCTTGTTTTCCCAGGATTTAATTTCAACTTATAAGTATATAACCAGTGTGAACTTGAATCTAATATCTTATTCAAACCCTGAATTGAGTCAAACAAAGGTGGTCCCAGAATGTAGAGCAATTGAATGACATTTGCATACAAGGAATGGTATGAAGTCCAATTGTTGTATCAATACTGCCAGAGGTGTTGAAAAGATGTTAAACAAAGAGGGGCCAAAATAGACCCCTGTGGTACACCATGGGAGAAGGCATGAAACTCAGCTAACATCTCATTCCAAAGTACTTTATAATATCTGTCTTGTAAATAAGAAAGAAACAAGTTGAGTACCACACCTGAGGTACCAATATCACAAAGTCTATGAAGTAAAAGACAATGATCTACTTAATCAAATGCCGAAGATAAATTTAACAAAATGAGGAGCACTACCATACGACAGTCAAGATTGTTGTGAATTAAATATGCTACATCTAATATTGAGGTATCCATAGAATGATATCCATATAATCCAGTCTGGTTTGAATGCAACACCTTAGACTGCTCCAAATAATCCAGTAGTTAATCAGCCATTAATGACTCAGTGAGCTTAGATATAAAAGGTAAATTGGCAATAGGCTTATAGTTACTATTATCCGAAAAGGGTAGCTTAACATCTTTGATCTTAGGACAGACATAAGCAGTTTTCCAAGCTACAGGTATAATAACTTGGGTATGAGAATATGCTACAAGGTAGAGAATGACACAGGGATAAAATTTGTCCCCGTCCCCATGGATTCTGTCTCCGTCCCCACCCCATCCCCGCAGGCCCCAACTCCATCCCCATAGATTCTGTCCCCGTCGGCTCGGTTCTCATCTGCAGAAGCCTTAAACATTTTTATATTTAAATCTTTTATTAAAGTATAAAAAGGAACAATATGCTGTGCAACTGTTGTGTTTAAATTACAAATAGAAAAAATATTGTCGTCTGCATCAAACATAAATAACAGGCCAGTTGATTAACAGGCTTCCTAGTAGAAAGTGACACGGGGACAAAGTTTGTCCCTGTTCTCACGGGCTCTGTCCCCGTCCCCATCCCTACGGTTACCGCGGGTCATTCCCTACTACAAGGTTATGGATAAATGGTAAAAGAATGAGTTTAAATCTCTTGACCAGAACAGAAGAAACAGGGTCATGAGGTACAGTGGTAGCCTTAATGGTGTCCAAAAATTGTCCTATGGTAGAAATTGAGGGAACCGTAAACATGCTAAACTGATTTCCTGAACACTCTTCTGGAAGCAAGGATGAAACCGTTGACAGAATGGACACCCAATGAAATGATTGTTGTAATCCTAACACTTTCCCTTGAAAGTATGATGCTAATTCTATTGCAAAGGGAGAATGCTCATCCCTATGAAAGACTGATTTATTCCTCCCTGGTTCTAACAGAACATATTACCTCTGACCTATACAAAACTATAGGCCCCCATTTAACCCCCCCCCCCCCAACCACCACCACCATTATCCCCCTGTCCCTTTCCTCCACCCCTCCCCACTCTCCTGATCCCCGGCCATCCCCTCCCCCTACCAGCTCCTTGGTCAATTTCAAATGACGATAAAATGTTTGAGAGTTGTTAATCAAGTTAATTTAAATGCAGTCGTGTAAACCTATGAGTTCCATGTGCTAAGAACTATAGCAGCTACTGTATTTCTGCAAGTTAAGATACCAGCAGTGTCTTTCAGTATCTACAATTGCTTTTTATTCCGACTTAATCTTTTAAGGGCTTGATTGTCCAAACTTGGTGGCAATATATTTGTTGACTAAAAATATTCCCTTCGGTGTTAAATAAAAATAACTCTGAAAGCCTGTGTATCTCAAGTAAACTAAATTACTCCCTGTCATACAGATGTTTAGGATGCGCATTGCTGTGATTTACATAATAAAAATCTGCCTCAGTATAATAGGTTTGAACTTCATTATCCTTTTTGTAATATTCAGTGTAATTTGAAATAGCGTGGAGGACGTCATCTAAGGACTTTTATATTTGTTTGATTCTGAAAAGCAAAGGATAAAAGAATGCTTAAAAGGATCACAAATTTCCTTAAAGGATTATTAAAGTATAAGAACATAAGCATTGCCATACTGGGGCAGACCAAAGGTCCATCAAGCCCAGTATCTTGTTTCCAACAGTGGCCAATCCAGGTCACAAGTACCTGGCAAGATCCCAAAATACTACAATAAATTATATACTGCTTATACCAGAAATAAGCAGTGGATTTTCCAAGTCCATCTTAATAATGGCTTATTGACTTTTCTTTTAGGAAGATATCCAAACCTTTTTGAAACCCCGCTAAGCTAACTGTTTTTACCACATTCTCTGGCAATGAATTCCAGAGTTTAATTACATGTTGAGTGAAGAAATATTTTCTCTGATTTGTTTTAAATTTACTACTTTGTAGCTTCATTGTGTGCCCCCTAGTGCTAGTATTTTTGGAAAAGTTAAAAGAAGTCATTCACATCTACCTGTTCCACTCCACTCAGTATTTTATAGACTTCTATCATATCTCCCCTCAGCCATCTTTTCTCCAAACTGAAAAGCCCTAGCTCTTTCCTCATAGGGAAGTCGTTCCATCCCCTTTATCATTTTCGTTGCCCTTCTCTGTACCTTTTCTAATTCCACTATCTCTTTTTTGAGATGCAGTGACCAGAATTGCAGACAGTATTCGAGATGTGGTCGCACCATGGAGCGATACAAAGGCATTCTAACATTCTCATTTTTGTTTTCCATTGTTTTCCTAATAATACCTAACATTCCATTTGCTTTGTTAGCCGCCGTTGCACACTGAGCAGAGGGTTTCAACATATTGTCAACGATGACACTTAGATGCTTTTCCTGGTCAGTGACTCCTAAAGTGGAACCTCGAATCACATAGAGGGGCATAATCGAAAGGGATGCCCAAGTTTTGTTGAGGACGTCCTCGTAAAATGTCCCGATGGAGGGGCGGGGAAACTCGTATTATTGAAATAAGATGGACGTCCATCTTTCGTTTCGATAATACGTTCGGGGACGCCCAAATCTTGAAATTTTGATCGTCTATAGAGATGGTCGTCCCTAGACTTGGTCGTTTCTGATTTTCGGCGATAATGGAAACCAAGGATACCCATCTCAGAAACGACCAAATGCAAGCCCTTTGGTCATGGGAGGAGCCAGCATTTCTAGTGCACTTGTCCCCCTGACATGTCAGGACACCAACTGGGCACCCTAGGGGGCACTGCAGTGGACTTCATAAAATGCTCCCAGGAACATAGCTCCTTTACCTTGTCTGCTGAGCAGGGGCGTAGCTACGGGTGGGCCTGGGTGGGCCCAGGCCCACCCAATCTCGGCCCAGGCCCCCCCAGTCTTTTGCGACCTTTGACGACAACGACTTACTCTTGCCCGCAGCGGTGAGCGGGCGGGCGTAAAAGCAGCAAGCAGCCGGGCAGGCTCGACTCCGTCCTTCGCTTCCTGCCCTCTCTCTGCGCCGTCCCGACTTCCTCTGATGTCATTTCCTTGTGGGCGCGACGGTGCAGAGAGAGGGCAGGAAGCGAAGGACGGAGTCGAGCCTGCCCGGCTGCTTGCTGCTTTTACGCCCGCCCTGCCCGCCGCTGGTTGTCCGCAGGCCAGGATTTGATTCGCGTTCTTGGTTGGCCCCTCGGGGTGCTGGTGGCACAAGCATGTCATGCGGCGGTAGCAGTTATTCACCTGAATTATAGCCACGAGGACACAAGGCAGTACCTGCAGACTGCAGGAAGTGGACGGTATGCACAAAGTGGTGCTGGAGGTAAGTGCGGAATGCTACAGGACTCATTAGTCCAACTTTTTTTTTTCTGCTACTGATCTCTCCTGGACAGATCACTCATTGATTCAGTTTAAACTTTCAGTTCTTTCAGGATCTCGGATACCACTCACACCCATGGCAGATGGACTAGGGCCATCTCTAAGATTGATTCTAGAACTCTACCTTCATCTAAAGACAGGGTCTTGATACAGTTGCCCCTAAATACTTCTGTGCTCATCGTGTGTCAAATCATCACACCTGGTATAGTCCTAAACTCCGGTTTCTCAAACAACAATACCATAGGTCCTCTACTATCATGTCTTAATGTAGTGGCAACATGGATAAAAAACCATTGTCTAGTACTCAATACAGAAAAAACAGTTGCCTGTTGGTTCTTTAGTGCATTAACACCCTCATCTTCTCCTATTCCTTTGCTTGACACCGCTATTACTCCTGTTTCTTCTGTCCGCTATTTAAAAATCTGTACTGGTTTTGGTATTCGTGTTCAGAAGGTTTGTGATACATGCTGTAAGAAACTTCTTTGCAGGATTTAGTGTTACTTCACAAAGTACCTGGCAGTGAAGGGATTTTGTGTTGTTATTATTGAGGTACTACCAGAACTTGAATACATTTTTCCTATGGAAAGTTGTAAAAAGAACTATTCTAACTATGTTCTGAATGCTACAGATGTACAGTAGATGGGAATAAATCTTGATGTTGACAGTAGGATTTTTCTTATTTCATCAGTGAGAAATCTGGAGCTTTTCTTCATGTGATTTTTCATGTGTTGAAGAATAGACAAAGGTTAACATTTCTGAAAAATGTAAGGTATTTACCTGTTTTGCTTAATCAGGCATTTACATTTGTTGTAAAGCAAAGTTTGAATGATATATGCCATTGCAGTAATTATATTGCAGGATCCAGTCGCGTGTGTTGAGATATTTGCCATTAAAGTAAACTTATATCTGGTCAAGTTTAAGATATGAGATAATGTAACTATATTTAAAAATAGTATTTTTCCTTTAATTATATATGTGATTTATATTGATGCAGGACAGCTGTTGGGCAGAGAAATCCATCATCAAGTGCATTCTAAGGCATTATTTTGTAGTATCCCAAAACACTACTCATACCTATAGTGCCCACCCATATTAGCTCTGGGCCCACCCAAAAAGTCAGGTCTGGCTACGCCACTGCTGCTGAGCCCCCCAAACCCCCCTAAAAACCACTACCCACAATTGTACACCACTACCATAGCCCTTACGGGTGAAGGGGGGAACCTAGATGTGGGTACAGTGGGTTTGTGGTGGGTTTTGGAGGGCTCGCTGTTTCCTCCACAAATGTAACAGGTAGGGAGGGGGATGGGCCTGGGTCTGCCTGCCTGAAGTGCACTGCACCCACTAAAACTGCTCCAGGTACCTGCTTACTGCTGTGATGGACCTGAGTATGACATCTGAGGCTGGCATAGAGGCTGGCATGTATTTTTAAAGATGTTTTTGAGGGTGGGAGGGGGTTAGTGACCACTGGGGGAGTAAGGGGAGATCATCCCTGATTCTCTCCGGTGGTCATGTGATCATTTCCGGCAACTTTTTGTGCCTTGGGCGTAAGAAAAACAGGACCAAGTAAAGTCGTCCAAGTGCTCGTCAGGGATGCCCTTTTTTTTTCCATTATGGGTCGACGACGTCCATGTGTTAGGCACGCCCAAGTCCCGCCTTTGATATGCCCCCTTGAACATTGGCCATCCCTGGGACGGAAAGCAGTTGGGGACATCCAAAATCGGCTTTTGATAATACAGATTTGGACGACCCTGGGAGAAGGACGCCCATCTTCCGATTTGTGTCGAAAGATGGGTGTCCTTCTCTTTCGAAAATGAGCCTGATAGCCAGAAATTATGCCAGAAAGCTATTAAAACTGAAAAAGTAACATGATCCTTTATCACAACCATTGCTTTTCTTCCAGCTAGCAATACTTTGTGGGATGTTAACTAAAATGTGGTATGTTTTTGCTCTTTCCATGTGTTAGCTGCAAACATTAACAAGCAGTAAGTGTAAAGGCTCTGCAGTAAATGTCGGGGGTGTGGCAAGCATTTGCCCTGCATTTACTGCAAAGGGCAGACACATATTTATTTAGTATTTATTTTATTTTTAAATATTTTTTGAAACACGTTTCTATACGTGCTACTGATTAAAACAAAGATATGCAATGCAGGACCCTAGTGCTCAAAACCAAACACCTCCACTTGCAGTGCCACAACTCTTCTCATCCCAATTCACACAATCCTCCCATCAGACGCCCAACAACCCAATATGCATTTCAACCAGAAGCCTCCCAAACTTGATCAGCACCCCCACCCCATGAGAGAGTTGTCAGAAAGAAACCTTTCCTATGGCCTAAAGTCATCTAAAGTATACAAAAGAAAACAGTTATAAGCCTGAAACGTTTTGGAATCAAGTGCTTTGGACTGATGCAATCACACCAGGGGCATAGCTACGGGTGGGCCTGGGTGGGCCCAGGCCCACCCAATTTCAGCTCTGGCCCACCCACCCAAGCGCACAGACACTGCCCGCCCACTTTTCCTCCAAGCCTGCGCCAGCACCAGCTCCCATTGCCGGCCACTGCTGCTTTTCCTATTGAGCAACAGGGCCGGCGCTACAAAAAGAAGAAGCGCTCAGCTGACTGAGCTGAGCGCTAACGACAAAAAAAATTGAAAAAAAAAGGCACGGCACCTCCGCAGGCAGCCTTGAGGCATTGACTGCTGGCTCTGCAGGCTCCTCCCGTCTCTTACATCACTGCCCCTGCGTTGCTGAGCGCTTCTTCTTTTTGTAGCGCCGGCCCTGCTGCTCAATAGGAAAAGCAGCAGTGGCCGGTAATGGGAGCTAGGGCTGACGCTGGCGGGCCTGAATCGGGAGAGGGAAAAAGCAGATGGAAGGATGGGGAGAGAAAGAGGGAAAAAGCAGATGAAAGGATGGGGAGAGAAAGAGGGGAAAAGCAGATGGAAGGATGGGGAGAGAAAGAGGGAAAAAGCAGATGGAAGGATGGGGAGAGAAAGAGGGAAAATGGATGGATGGGGAGAGAGACACTGGATGGAAGGATGGGGAGAGAAAGAGGGGAGATGGATGAAAGGATGCAGAGAGAAAGGGGAGAGACTAGAAGGATGTGGAGAGAGAAGGGACACTGAACAGAAAAGGGTAGAGAGATAGGGAGACACTGGTTAGAAGGAGGTAGAGAGAGACATTAGATGGAAGGATCAGGAGAGAGGGTAGATGGGTGGAAGGATGGGGAGAGAAAGAGGGAGACGCTGGATGGAAGGGTAGGGAGAAAGAGGGAAGACGCTGGATGTAAGGGTAGGGAGAAAGAGGTGACGCTGGATGGAAGAATGCAGAAAGAAAGAGGGGAGACTACTGGAAGGATGGGGAGAGAGAGGGGAGACACTGGAAGGATGGGGAGAGAAAGAAGAGAGCTGGTGGATGGAAAAGGAGAGTAGTGAAAGACTGGAGAATAAGAGGAAGGGGCATGGGGAGAACAAGGGTGAGGAAAAGATGAAAAGCCATAAGTAGATGAAGGAAATTAAAGAATGGATAGTAAGAATGAATTAAATCTGGACAGAGAGAGAGAGAGAGGCAGAAAAATATTGAAGAAAGCAAAGAAAAAGAAGAGAAAAATGAGAAATGGCCAGAAAACCGTGGCAGAAGAGTTAAGCGAAAACGAAGGAAAGCAGAATCTAGAGACTGGGAGCCACACAATGAGAAAAAGTAAATGACCATACAACAAAGGTAAAGAAAATAAATTTATTTTTAATTTAGGATAAAGTAATATGGTACCTTTGTTAATAAAGTTTCAGAGACCAATACTTCCTTCCTTAGGTTAGGAGAGGATACCGTAACAGCATTATACTGACCTGAGGCAGGAGGTTTTGGCCTCTGAAAGCTCATTGAAAAGGGTGTTAGGCTATTAAATAAATTGTCTGAAATCTGATGCACTGAAAAGCAGCACTTTACCCTGTGTGACAAATGCATCTGATTAGTGTGACTAAATTTTGCTGGGGGAGGGGGGTAGAGAGAAAATTTTGTGCCCACCCACTTTGGGTTCAGGCCCACCCAAAATTGGCAGTCTGGCTACGCCACTGAATCACACAACCAGAAAAGATACATTTGAAGAAAAACAAGGTGAGACATGTAAGGAAAAGGACACTTTACCAATCAGGGGAGTGGATCCATCTCAGACTACACCTCCCAAATTGCAAAAAAGAAAAAGTGATCTACAAACCTGTCTACTGAGCAGACTTCACTTACCTAGGAACCAAATGGTGGAACTCCTTACCACCCAAAATACGAAATATACAGGAATATACTAGATTCCGCAAAATTCTCAAATTGTTCCTATTCGAACAAACCCTCCCAAAGAACAACCATATGTCAAACAATTATTACCTGAATTGGTTATTACTCTGTTTACCATTAACTTTCGCTTTGCTTCATGTACAATTTCTCATTCATAATAGATTTTCTAAATGTTAAACATCCATAGCTATCCCAGTATGTTTATGATACTGTATTGTAAAATTGGATTCTTACAACAAATTATTTTCATATGCATTATTCTTTGTTATGTATCCTATACTGTTTATTGTAAGCCACATTGAACTCCAACTTGTTTAGTATAATGTGGGATATAAATGTCACAAATAAATAAATGAATTAATTATGCTTCAGGTTTGTATGGCAGCCAGTAAAAAGCACAAGAAATATTTTGCAGTCAAAGGAAGAATAACTTTAACTAAATGTCAACAAGCCATGCACCCTTTTCAGTTGCACAATAAAAGGTTTACGCAGGCATCTTTGTAGAAGAGAGCTTAGCAAGATGCTAGATTTAGGATGAGCTGGAAAGGGCTTTGACAGCAACTTCAGTAGCTGGAACGACGTGAGGACAGTGCCAGACAGACTTTTACTGTCTGTGTTCCGCAAATGGCAAGACTTCATTTCTATACAATGTCAACTTAGAAGTGTATAATGTAATTTTGGATACATTAGATAGATTCTTTGATTTCAGTTATATTGTACTCATAACTATAATACTTGCATTAATTTAAACTGTAAGGTGCTCGCAATAATTTCTAAATCATTGTTATTATTTCATCCTTTCATTGTTTTAGTGATTGCTCTTTGCTGTACATTGTACCATTGCTACATTGATTATTTGTTGTAAACCACATTGAACTCAAGATTCCTTGGGATAACGTGGCATACAAATGTCAAAAATAAATAAATATCTCAAAAGCTAATGTCCCACAGTCAGGGAAGAAAATGAAGCTGACAAAAGTTGAATATTTTGGTAAAACAGCAATCAAAAATAGTGTTGGATTATTTGTAGTAAATAATTAGCAGATTTTAGTACACACAGCTTCAGCTTTAGAAATGTTAATTTCTTTCTTCATCTCTCTCTCATTCACCCCTGAATAATTCACTGCTGAGTCACTTTAAAGTTGAAGTAACAAAACATCTGTTTACTCACAGTTTGTAGTTAGATTATAATCAGACAGGCTTATATATACATATTACTATACATTTGTATTATCAGCTCCTTCCATGTGCTTAGATGGTAATGGAAGCTCACACCACCATAGATCCTCTCAGGTTAGGAGAGATCATGAGCTCCATGTGCTCCATGTGCTGCATGTGCTGTGTCTAACCCCCACAGGAAGTTGCATAGCTGTGTGACCTCTCTAAGTAATTCACATCAGAGGTCACAGAGTAATCACAGAGAAATAATAGGTGACAGGCAATGCATGTAAAAATACAATACATTCCAACAAACCCCTTCTCATGCATAACTGTCATGCAATTATTTATTCATACAAAGTCCAAGCTTTATACGCAGATTCACAAAACGTTCTCTGGGTAACGGTTTGGTCATGATGTCAGCTGTCATCTCACTGGTGTGACAATAGTGTAGACTGATGACCCCTTCTTTTGCCAACTCTCGCACGTTGTGGTATTTCGTTGCGATGTGCTTGGTACGTGACTGAACCTTGTCATTCTGTGACAGTCGGATGCAGCTCTGATTATCTTCCATTATCTGGATTGGTCTCTGTTCAGCTATACCAAAATCCAGCAAAAGTTTTTCAATCCACATCAGTTCTCTGCACGCTTCCGATACTGCCACATATTCAGCTTCTGTAGAAGACAAACTCACAATACTTTGTTTATGACTGGCCCATGAAATTTGTACATTTCCATACATAAACACATATCCACTTGTGGATTTATAATCAGAATGATCCCCTGCCCAATCTGAATCACAGTAACATATTAGTTTTGGATTACTATTGGCTGAAATCTTTAATTTACAATCAATGGTACCCTTTAAATACCTTACCATCCTTTTAACTGCAGTCCAATCTGATTTGGTAGGTGAGCTGACCCTTCTGCTCAAAATTCCTACTGCATTTGCTATATCAGCCCTGTATGTGGTAGCTAGATATAAAAGCTTACCTATGGCTGATCTATATTGGATGTTATCTGGTAAAGGTTCTCTTACTGTTTCATCCTTCAGAAAATCAGTGATCATGGGAGTGCTTACAACTTGGGCATCTTGCATACCTAAACTTTCAATAAGCTCATTTATTTTCTGCTTCTGGCTTAGAAGATAAGAACCATCATTTTGTTTCTCAATTTCTATACCAAGATAGTATGACACATTACCAAGTTCTTTTATCTCAACATTGAGGTTTAAACATTTTACAATGTCCTTGTACTCTTGCTCACTTTTGCTTGCAATGAGCAGATCATCAACAAAAGCTAAAATGTATGCATATTGTCCATTTGTGCACCTAGTGTACAAACATTTATCTGCTTCACCTTGCTTAAATCCTAAATTTGTCAATATTTCATGCAATTTTTCATTCCAACATTTTGCACTTTGCTTTAATCCATAAAGACCTTTGTTTAATTTACACACTAGCTGTCTTTGTTTTGTATTTATGAAACCTGTTGGCTGTTCCATGTACAAGTCTTCAGTTATATCTCCGTGAAGAAACGCTGTTTTCACATCAATGTGGTTGACTTGCATGCCTTTTGAGACTGCAATGCTCAGAAGTGTTCTGATTGTCGTGTGTTTCACTACAGGTGCAAACACTTCATCAAAATCTTCTCCATATTTTTGAAGATATCCCTTTGCGACTAATCTGGCTTTATACCTTTCCACTTTTCCTTGTGCATTCCTTTTTAACTTGAATACCCATTTGCATCCTATAGCTTTCTTGCCAGGAGGTAATTTTGTAAGAATCCAAGTATTATTTTTATCCAATGCATCAATTTCTTCTTGTGCAGCTTTATGCCATTCAGCAGCTTCTTCTGCTGGCATTTTCTCAATCTCATCCCATGTTAAGGGCTCTTGAGCTTCTGCTGACTTTGTTAGGTAAGACAGTCTTGGGGGTGGAACACCTTTGTTTTCCCTGGATGAGCGTCTGACAACAGGTTGGTCTGACCTTTCTGCATCCTCTATATCTGAGAGTCCTTCTCCAATTGATTCCCCTTCTCCAACTGTACTGTCTTCTTCAATGATCCTTTCTGTGTCTGCTTCCTCTGCCTGTTCCTCGTTAGATACAGATGAGTTGCTTTCAGACATCTGCCTTGGTATGGCATTTATATACACTGGCATGTCTATTATGGTTCTAGTTTCATATTCTGGATGATAAGGCTCATCTGGGATAATCCAGCCTTTATCAACCCTTTTGTTTTCATCAAAATATGTAACATGTCTTATGCCAACAATGCCAGTTTTCAGATTCAAAATTCTATATCCTTTGTGTCCTGGAGTATAGCCAACTAAAATGCCCCTTTCTGTTGTGGAATCCAGCTTATGCCTTCTTTGCTTTGGTACATGAGCATATGCTGTACTTCCAAATGTTCTTATGTGTGACAGGTTTGGCTTCCTACCATGCCATGTCTCATGTGGTGTGCGCTCAGCGCCTTTAGTTGGCATTCTGTTTTGTAGGTACACTGCTGTGAGAATGGCTTCCCCCCATAGTCTTTTAGGGAGATTGCTATCTGACAGCATACATCTGGTCATTTCCACAAGTGACCTAAATTTTCTCTCTGCAACAGAATTTTTCTCTGGTGTATAAGCTACTGTTGTGATATGCTGAATGCCTTCTTGTTCTAGAAATGTGCGCATGCTTTGTGAAGTGAACTCACCACCATTGTCGGTCTGAAGAACCTTTGGTTTTCTTTCAAATTTATTGCTCACCATGGCTACGTATTTCTTCAGCATGTCTGTGACTTGACTTTTTTCTTTCAGCAAATAGGCCACACAATATCTAGAGAAATCATCCAAGAATATTAGCACAAATCTGTTATTTCCCAATGATGGGATATTAAACGGTCCACATAAGTCACTGTGTATTAAGTCCAGCACTTTATTACTCCTATTTCCTTTGTATGCAGGAAATGAGGGTCTCACACCTTTTTGAGTAACACAGTCTATGCATTTCTCCATTTTACCAGCATTTGCACTTATCTGAATGCCAGTGGCTAGTTGCTTACTGTAAAGATCCTGGATCACCTTAGAATCACGATGTCCCAGGCGGCGGTGCCAGATTTCCAGACTACATTTACCATCATTCTTCCTTACTTGCGCCATATGTGAGGCTTCACCTGAAATGCTCAGTTTATAAACATCATTATGCATAAAAGCTTCAGCATACACTTCATCATTTTTAGAGATTGTGCACTTACTGTTTTCAAAATGAATCGCAAATCCCTTCTTATCTAATGTAGATACACTAAGCATATTACAAACTGCTTGGGGAATATACAAGACATCACTTACAGGAATTTCTTTAACTTCATTAGACACTTTGCATTTTAAGAATCCAATACCTTTTGCTTGGATCTTAGCAGTCCCTGCGTTTGCAGTTTTAAGAATACCTTCCTCTGGACACATTTCCTGAAAGAAATCCTTACAATTGGTTAAATGGCATGTGCTCCCTGAATCCAAAATCCAAGTACTTTCATTTGAATTATTATTTACCATAGTCAAAGATTTTTCTGTCATTAGAAAGCCCTTGTGTTTATCTTTGTCCTTCATACATTTCCTGGTTTGAAAATTCTTTAGTTCCATTGGCTTAGGTGAGCTAGAGGGAGTGTTTTGTGTTTCCTTACACCATTTAGATACATGTCCCTCCTTTCCACATGAGTAGCAAATCAGCTTGCCCTTGGGTGGAGTTTTCCCATAGCTCCGCCTTCCTCTGTTCTTTGCCAAGAAATTTGTTTCATTTCTCTCTGACTTGCTTTGAGAACACATCTCCTCAGAATCATTTATTATGCATTCCTGCCTTAGTTTTGATGTTGCCTGTTCAAAAGATTGCCCTTCAATGGCCTCATTTACAGACCTAAAAACATCAAACTTCTTTGATAGTGAGGTAAAAAGAAATGCTCTTTTCAATGCATCACACATGGGAATTCCAGAAAGTTCTAGCTTTTGAAATGAAGACATAAGATGCATAATGTGATCATTACATTTACTTTTATCCCTTAATTTGGTTTCATTCAACTCTGCCAACCAAATTGGTTGCTGCTTTGCATATGTAGTTGCATACATAGTTCTCAGTTTATATAAAATGTCCTTTGGTGTATCTTTTCCCTCCACTAATATGGCTTGTTTCTCTGAGAGAGCTTCCAAAAGCATGCACTTCACATAATAGTTTGCATTGTCCCATTCAGCCATATTTTCAGCTGTTCTGTCTTGGTCTAAGCATATATTTAATCCTTTTGCTCGAAGGAGACATATGAATCTTAGTTCCCACTGCTGATAATTAAACTCAGTTAATTTAGGCACCTTGAGAGAATAGAACAATGGTGAATTTCTTCCCTCAGCCATTTTCTTAGCCTTCTGTCTGCTGTGTGGGGGGAGAGAGAGACAGACTGAATCTTTCCTTTAAAACTTAAGAGAAAAATGTGGCCTTTTTTTTTTTCTGCCTGGTAATATTTCTCTTCTTTTTCAATTCCTGGGCCCTGGGCCCATAACCCTTTTGTTGGATTATTTGTAGTAAATAATTAGCAGATTTTAGTACACACAGCTTCAGCTTTAGAAATGTTAATTTCTTTCTTCATCTCTCTCTCATTCACCCCTGAATAATTCACTGCTGAGTCACTTTAAAGTTGAAGTAACAAAACATCTGTTTACTCACAGTTTGTAGTTAGATTATAATCAGACAGGCTTATATATACATATTACTATACATTTGTATTATCAGCTCCTTCCATGTGCTTAGATGGTAATGGAAGCTCACACCACCATAGATCCTCTCAGGTTAGGAGAGATCATGAGCTCCATGTGCTCCATGTGCTGCATGTGCTGTGTCTAACCCCCACAGGAAGTTGCATAGCTGTGTGACCTCTCTAAGTAATTCACATCAGAGGTCACAGAGTAATCACAGAGAAATAATAGGTGACAGGCAATGCATGTAAAAATACAATACATTCCAACAAATAGAACCTAAAAATGAACCGCTAATCAGAGGGAGGAGCTTAACTAAGATGGTTGCTGACTGATTGGAGCTGTAAGACAATGTTTTCTACCTCATGGTGAAGTGCAACTTGAAAGCCTGGGTTTCTCCAGTGGAATCTGGGGTGAGTACTCCTCAGGTTGAGCTGACAGACTTCTTTGTGGTTCCGGGACCAAGTATACAAACTCCAGAGGTAGCTTCGGCTGGGGGCAGCGTCATGGCGGAGGCCTCACCTTCCCCCCTCAAGGTAATTATTCTCTCTCCGGAGCAACAAAGCCTTCCTGCACAGCCATTACCGCTGGCATTGGTTGATGACACTGAAGATGAGGAAGCAGCACCCTAGCCTCTGAGCTGTGTGGAAGACAAAGAACCCATGGCATCGGGGCTGGAAAGAAAGCAATCAGTTTTGCAGGAGATACAGGGTTTGGGGCAGACCAGAACAGAGTCCAGGAAGGATTTAGCAACATTGCGACTACAAGGTACTGGTTCTCTTAACACTTGGAGCTGGGACCAGTTCTGCCAGGCTTGCACCCTACCCCCCCCCCCCCCCCCAAGTTACTTTCTTCACTCTAGCCACACTTCATCAGTCAATAACTCACATACAAACAATTATGGGATAACCAGGCCGCAGCTTGATTTATGAACAACTTTTAAAACAATTTACATCAGTAAATAACCTGCCCCCCCCCCCCGAGCTACGGTTGTCAAAGTCATAACATCAACACCTCCCCCCAACATCTGCTCGGCATGACAGCAAAGCAGCAACTTCTGCTTCTTGCTGTCGCCACAACTCTTCCTCTTCCAGCTCTGCCCTGACAGCAAAAGCCCTAGCCTGTGTGAACCTTCACACATTTATTCCAGGTCACCCGACCGACCTTTAATGACCTGGCTCATCCCCCATGAGCCATTGCTCCTGTAGCTCAGGTTCTGCAGCTGCGACCCCCTAAACTCACTCCACCTAAAAAACAAAAGTCATGCCCCACCCTGCCAAATCAAATGACTGGGCAAGAGGATGGGAAAGCCGCCTCCAAGGATCAGGAAATGCCCTGAGCCTCAGAGGGAGGGCCGGCATTTATTAATTCTCAGCTCTCCCCTCCAATTCCTGCTCCGGATGGACTCATGGGCAGAAATGCATCTTTTAAGCTATACAATATCCTCTGCCCCGAGCCCACCGGATGTGAGACCTACCCCCCCCCCCCCCCCCTTTACCTTTTCTCCTGCCTGAGCCTTCCCTAACAGGCCCAGACTGTGTTTAACTGGGCCTGTTGAGACAGGCTTTCGGGCATTTCCTTTCCTTTTCTAGTGCTGGGAGCATGACTGGAGTTTTCCCCTTGCAGAGGCCAAAGGTCTTCAATTTGGAATCTATCTGGGAAGCAATTCCTGTTCTCTAAACTTCTTTGTGAACCGAGATGCATAAATTGAGTTCACACCAACTTCTTTGAGAACCCAGATACATTAATTGAGTTCACACAGACTTGATTATACTGGATTTAGCATTCTCAAAAAATAAAGTATCTGTTTTGGGTAATAAGGTGGAAGCAGTGGAGAAAAGGTTGGAAGTATTAGAAACCCAAGGAGAAACTTGAATGAAAGATAGCGTGAACCTCCGTGCTAAAATTAAGAATTTGGAAAATGCTGTCAGGCACCAAAATCTCAGATTAATACATTTTCCAAAAAGGTATGCTATATCTGAACTGGACATGCTTACAAGATATCTTTCTGAAGTTTTGAAGGTTCCAGAATCCTCATATCCACCAATATCAAAGATTACCTTCCTGCTGGTAGGAGGCAAGCAGAAGCAAACCAATAGGGTTTACCTAGGGACACATTCAGATTTGGAGCTATAGGTCATCTAGCATTGGACTCTTGACAGGGAATGGCTTTTGAAGCTATTCTTTAAATATAAAGACATTTTGTTTATACATTTTAAGATAAGAATGTATCCTGATTTATCTAGAATGATGTTGAGGAGGAGAAAACAATGTTTGTTATTGAGACCCAAAGAGCTTCAGCTAGGGGAAACTTTTGTCCTTCATTTCCCTTGCAAATGTGCCGTCACCCTTCAAGGTGTCAGATATGTTTTCTTTGACCGTGGGCAGCTCACTACAATCTACAATCTCTTCCAGCACTTCTCAAAGTTTGTCCCCCTGTATGTGCTTCATAGAGGAAGACTAGCATCTATTCTGTTGGTTTCCTCTATCGTTTTCTAGCATACTTTTTCCTCTTCTCTTAATAGTGGACTAATGAAAGTAGCTGTGCATTATATGTTATGGTTTTTCTTTTTTGATGGCCCTTATCTGAAGTGGGCTTTTCTCAGTATACTGTTATTTTCTTTATTGCTGTATATGCTATAATGTTTGACATTGATTTTTTTTTTAAGTGAACCACTAAGGCAATGAGGTGCTTCCTTTTAGGTGCCCTGACACTGTGGAGTGAGAGCCTGTTCTATAACCAGATCTGGGCACACAGATTCCATTACAGAATACTAACATAACTGGGTATTGGTGCACCTTATATTTACATGTCTACAGTTACCAGCTGTAGACAAACATCAGCCATAGACCTGGCATGACTGGGTGCACCTCAATGTAGCAAGGATGCATAACTTACAGAATTCTGTAACTTACGCATGTAAATGATAGCACTGCCAATGTCCCTCCCATGCTCCATCTGCATTTACATGCTATGTCACATACATCCTTTCAAAATAGTACCTAGTTGATTTGCTGCAACTTACATGCATTAAGTGAACATATACTCATGAAAGTGCTGGCATTCTGTATATAAACCGTGGATTTCATTGCCAGAGAATGTGGTAAAAGCAGCTTAGCAGGGTTTAAAAAAAGGTTTGGCTACTTTCCTAAAAGAAGAGTCCATAAGCCATTATAAAGATGAACCTGGGAAAAATCCACTGCTTAGTCCTAGGATAAGCAGCATAAAATCTGTTGTATTGTTCTGGGATCTTGCCAGGTACTTGTGATCTGAATTGGCCACTATTGGAAACTGTATTGTAATCTTCCGTTGAAATATATAAAATGAAAATCTTAGAAAGGAGTTTTAGTAGAAAATAACACATCTGTCCAAAAAAAAAGGGGGGGAATCTCTTTTCTAAAGAAGGAGTTCCTAACTCTGACAGAACATGCATACAGCAACACTGTGGTCCTGTCATGGATGCAGTTTGCAATATCCCAGGGCTACATCCATTTGTACCCTAGTTAATAATGACTAGTGTGTACTTGACAGTAATTATTGCCTTCTAGGAAATGGTTTAGCAAGACAAATGAGAGGCTGCCATCTAGTTATCATCTAAAACATGGAATAATTTAAAGCACAGCAAAAAGAGATAACAGTGGAGCAGTAGCTTGTGGTTAGAGAGGGGAGACCTGAACTAGGGAATCAAGGGTTCAAATCCTGCCTCTCCCACTAGTGCTTATTGTGATTTTGGATAAGTCCCTTCATCTCAATGGTCTCAGATACACGTTAAAATGTAAGCCCAACATCTATTGTCCAATTTCTTATTTGCTGTGGTTGGCAAAGGTTGTAAATAAAATAATCTCGAAGCAGCTACAAAACTGAGCATGAGCAGGGACTGCTGGATTATTTTCAGTTTAGGTTTGGATATTCTACAGAATTGTTAGTCATTTCTACTACGGTCAGTTGGCTCTAGCTACTGGGGAAAAAGTGGTACCTGCAGCCTTTAAAAATATGTCCTCTACTTCTGGTTCTGTAGATCACACCTTACTTTTACAATGCCTATTGCATTTTGGTTTAGAAGCAACTATTTTAAAAGGATGCATTTCTTATTTGTCTGACCATTCTTTGCAAGTATGCATGGGAATTCGATCCTCCTCATTGATTCCAATGGTGAGAAGAGTTTCACAAGGACTGGCTCTGCTTTCTTTGTTAACTTTTAACTGTTCCCTTTGTGAAATTGAGTGCAGCATGAATGCAGACAACCTTATGCACATTTGACTTCATTCAATAAACAGCGCCCAAAGATAGGCGATGGGATGCTCTGCACTGAGTTGGTAGTCTGTAAAGGGTGCTCTCCATGGAGCATTTCATGCTTAAATTTGGGCATGAGCATTTACGCCTGCCAAAAGCTAGCATAAATTCTGACACCCAAATGATAGCAGTTAGGCACACAAATCACAGTATTATATAATATCACGTCTAATTTCTGGGAATGCCCCCTGACTCACCCATATGTTCATCATAATTTTAGTTTTTTCTCTTAAATATATCTAATAGTATTTATTAATTTACCTTAATTAATATCATTCTCTTTTATGTTATCAGTATATGTGCTTTGAATTGCATCTTTATGTTTTAAGCTGTATTGATTATTATATCAGTTTGATAGAAATTCCCTGATGCAGCCCTTGCCATGTTGGGTTTTCTTTTATCTCCTAGTATTGTACTAATAAAAATTGAAACATTTTTATTTTTCCTGGTTCTGGTCTGCTTCTGCTCCTAAGTCTTAGTTACATAAGAAGAGAGCTGTAGAAATGTATTAGTACATAAGTACATAAGTATTGCCACACTGAGACAGACCAAAGGTCCATCAAGCCCAGCATCCTGTTTCCAACAGTGGTCAATCCAGGTCACAAATACCTGGCAAGATCCCCAAAAAGTTCATTACATTTTATGCTGCTTATCCCAGAAATAAGCAGTGGATTTTCCCTAAGTCAGTTTAATAACGGTCTATGGACTTTTCCTTTAGGAAGCAATCCAAACCTTTTTAAACCCCGCCAAGCTAACCACCGTTACCACATTCTCTGTGAATGTTACCTGTTACTATAGTCCCTCTAAGCTGAGCAGGAGTCCTCCACCCCTAGTGCTGTCAGTTTGGGGGGAGCTGTTTTACTATCACATTTTCAATAGTGAAGGACAGGCAAGCTCTGCAGGACCCCAGGAAGCCTGTCTGCCCCTAGTGATTGAAAACCTAACATTGAAGCACTGCCCCCCAATGCCAACAATGCAGTTGGAGGACTCCTACTCAGAGGGAATAGTACCTGTTACACTATGTTCTATAAAGGATAATAGGCACCTACTTTCCTTTTTAAAATAGCCATCTACATGCAATTCATAATGTGATATGAAGCATGAAGAAAAAAACTAGTAATAAGAAGCTCCTCCCAGAATGAGTCCCTGTCACTGAGGCCCAGGTGCTCTCTCTGCGAACCCTGAGGAGGGTTGTGAAACAGAAGATCTGTTCATGCTATCAAAACAGGCCTTGGGAAGAGCTGCAGCTCTATGTAAAAAAGAACATATTATTCTCATAAATACGAAGTGCCTTTTCAAAGCAAATGAGTGGTTAATTAACAGGTAACATACAATGCTCAAATTATAGAGCTGTTTTAAAACTGAAATATAGAAGAAGAGGCATGGAAACGCGCTGTCTTTTAGCCTAGGTCACAGCATTCCCGTAATACACTCTAGAGAATTCAACTAATAAAAAAACTCCTGTCTTTTTATTAGGTTTTGTTCCTAGTAGCCATGCTTATAATAAGATCTGCTTCTTCAGGAAATAGACTGGGATTTTGAAAAGCTGATTTTATTACAAGAACATTGTTATTAGGTTTGCTAATTGTAATCACCTTTGTTCATATTTTATGCTGCTCATTCCTAGAGAGGCCAATATTCCAAATATTTTATGTGGCTAACTTCAGAGTTAACTTAAAAAAAAATTTTTTTACTTCATTCAAGTGAACACATAGAGGGGCATTTTTGAACGGGGACACCCATCTCTAAGGGCGCCCATCTCTGAGGACATCCCAGCGAAGGGGCGGAGCATCCCCTATTATCAAAACAAGAAGGGCGTCCATCTTTTATTTTGATAATACGGTCGGGGATGCCCAAATCTCAATATTTAGGTCAACCTAAGAGATCGTTGACCTAAATGTTGAGATGGTTGACCTTAGAGATGGACGACCTCGGTTTTCGCCGATAATGGAAACCGAGGACGCCCATCTCAAAAATGACTAAATGCAAGCCCTTTGGTTGTGGGATGAGTCAGCATTTGTAGTGCACTGGTCCCCCTCACATGCCAGGACACCAACTGGGCACCCTAGGGGGCACTGCAGTGGACTTCACAAATTGCTCACAGGTGCATAGCTCCCTTACCTTTGGTGCTGAGCCCCCCAACCCCCCCCCCCCCAAACCTACTCCCCACAACTGTACACCACTACCATAGCCCTAAGGGGTGAAGGGGGTACCCACATGTGGGTACAGTGGGTGTCGGGTGGGTTTTGGAGGGCTCACATTTACCACCACAAGTGTAACAGGTAGGGGGGGGATGGGCCTGGGTCCGCCTGCCTGAAGTGCACTGCACCCACTAAAAACTGCTCCAGGAACCTGCATACTGCTGTGATGGAGCTGGGTATGACATTTGAAGGCTGGCATAGAGGCTGGAAAAAATGTTTTTTTAGTTTTTGGGGGGTGGGAGGGGGTTGGTGACCACTGGGGAAGTAAGGGGAAGTCATCCCCCATTCCCTCCGGTGGTCATCTGGTCAGTTTGGGCACCTTTTCGAGGCTTGGTCGTGAAAAAAATTGGACCAAGTAAAGTCGGCCAAATGCTCGTCAGGGACGCCCTACTTTTTTCCATTATCGGCTGAGGATGCCCATCTCTTAACCACGTCCCTGTCCCGCCTTCGGTACACTGCCGGCACGCCTCCATGAACTTTGGTCGTCCCCGCTATGGAAAGCAGTTGAGGACACCCAAAATCGGCTTTCAATTATGCCGATTTGGGCGACCCTGACGCCCATCTCCCGATTTGTGTCAGAAGATGGGCGTCTTTCTCTTTCGATTATGCCGCTGATAACCTTTGGCTAGATATCTTGATGTTTGGTCAAAATTATCTGGAGGCATTCTGCAGAGTATTCCAGGGAGAAGTTAAAAGGAAAAGACAAATATTCAGTACAACCCACTTATCTTTATCTGTTTAACATTAGGATTACATATTCAGCTGTCCCACTTAATTGGATGGTACAGGTGAAAATCCATTTAGATATTTGGATGACTTGTTAATACAGGGGTGGGTAGCCACAGTCCAAGGGCCACAACCAAGTTATCCAGTCAAGTTTAAGATTTCCACAATGAATTTGCATGACACTTGATATGCATATACTTCCATTGTATGTAAATAGATCTCATGCATATTCATTGTGGACATCTTGAATTAAAATGGAAGTTGCCAACCTTACTGTATCAATCACATGCAGGCCCAAGTAAACAGGAATGGGAAATCAAGCAACATATTGGGGACCTTTCTAATAGGAATCAGCATAATAATGTCTATATTCTTAGTTTGAAGGAAGGAGCAGAAGGCATGGAAATGATACAATTCTTGGTATCTTGGATACCACAGACTCTACAAATCTTGCTCGGTCAGCCTCTGAAACTTGAATGGATGCATAGATCCCCATCACGTCTAAAACTGAGATGAAATATCTAAAGCATGTGGTCCCCAAGCTGCTGTATTATCCTCAGGCTCTGCAGGTTTTGATGGCTGCTCAGTCTGAAGATTCTCTGCAAAATGACAGCAGGAAGATACTTATACCTGATTTATCAAAAACAATGGCCTTTCATGGGAGAAGTTCTTGGTATGGCTGTTGTCTTGAATAATGTCACCAGAATCTTTGACTTTCTAGAGAAGTTGCAAGAATTTCTAGAACAGACCTCTGATCATGAGATGAAGTTAAGAACGATGTTAGATCTCAGATTTTCCTGTGACAGTTAACTTTCTGTGACCATGCAGTTTTCTTAGTCAGACTTCAGCAGTAGGGACAAGCTTATTGTTCCTGCTGTGTGTATTATTATTATTATTATTATTAACATTTGTATAGCACTACCAGACGCACGCAGCGCTGAACACCTGACACAGACAGTCCCTGCTCGATAGAGCTTACAATCTAAAAATACAGACAGACAAGACAATTAGGGCGAGGAAAGTGGGTGAGAAGGAACAAGGAGAGGGGAATTGAGTAGTGGTTAGGAGCCAAAAGCAGTGGTGAAAAGGCGGGTTTTCAGCATAGATCTGAAAACAGGTAGAGATGGAGCTAGGCGTACAGGCTCAGGAAGTCCATTCCAGGCATAAGGTGCCATGAGGGAAAATGAACGAAGCCTGGAATTAGCAGTGGAGGAGAAGGGGGATGACAAGAGAGATTTGTCCAGTGAGCGGAGATTACGGGGAGGAATGTAGGGAGAGATGAGAGAGGAGAGGTAATGGGGGGGCTGCAGAATGGATGCATTTAAAGGTCAGTAAGAGAAGTTTGAACTGTACGCGGAAGCGGACAGGGAGCCAGTGAAGTGACAATGTAGGTAACAAATTCCTTTTGTTAACCTTTACTACAGTCGAACAAATGTATACGCTTAAACATAATCTCCTGCTGCTGCCAATGAGGCAAGTAAGAGTCAACTTAAATGGGTTACTATAGTAAGATTTGAGATTTCTACAACTTTCTCCTTCAGGTGAGCTGTGACATCAATGATTCAGGACCTTGGGTATTATACCACTCACCAGCAACCTGCTTCAAACATTTCACATTTTTCAGGACTTTGTGACTAGTTCTGCCTAGTTGTCCAAGGATCTGGAAATGGGGACACCAGAGCACAGTTCACTCTATGGCAGTAGTGCCAGAAGGAGTGCAAGGTATTATGGATTCATTCTTTTATTGACCCCTCACAGTGTATAAAGAATTTTTAAACACTGCTGCTGGGATCCTTTGGAGGCTTCTCATACCTTAATCAGAGCTCCTATCAGTGGCATAGCCAGAAGGCAATTTTTCGGTGGGCCAACAGGTCAGATGGGTGGGCACCAGGGTTGCCAACTTTTTGAAATTGAAAAACTTGCCTCCCGATGCCCCACCCCATGCTCCACCTCTACCCCACTCTCAATAACTTCAATGAGGGTAGCAGTGCAGGCTTCAGTGACTGCAGGCCACATTGAGGGCTAGGGGGAAGTACAAGAGATTGCACTCTTCAGCCTCGGTCCCCTAACACACATACTTAGCCTGTATAGCAAGACCAAACACTTTTCAACACATGTCTCTAGGTACACGCTATAGAAACAATCTCAGAAAGTATAGTGTAGTATTAAAGGCAAATAAATTCTGCATCCACAGAACCCCCTGACACCCCCCCCACCCATCCCAATGGGAGCAGAGCAGAATTAGGACATTTCCCAATAAATCTCACCATAATCTCAGCCACCATATAGTAAATAAAACAATCTTTAAAACAAAATGTCACTCATAACCTAGAGCAAATCTACGATGCCAGCACTAACTTCCAAAACAAGGATCCTACCTATGAAAAAGGCATTGCCCTACATATTACAGTGGGGTCCTAAAATAGCAATATGTCTATTGGGAAAACTGAACAAACCAAAATTACTACAGAAGGCTACATAGAAAATTCATACCATCAGAATACCTCAATCACACACATGGACCAAAAATGCCAAAATATAGAATAATCGACTACAAATTATAAACATAAATTTAATCAAAACCCCAAGAAGCCAGACCTTGCATGTAATACAATACCAGAGAAACAGAAAGAAATGCATTTCCTCCTATGCAAAATGTAAAGATTGTACGTGCCAGGGATGGTGTTAGAAGAATGCAACTGGAGCAATTGCTCTTGGTCCCCTGGCCAGAGAGAGCCACAAGCATGATGGAAGCTAAAGGCAGTGCAGTCTCGTGATGGGCTTTGGGGTTCCCTCCCAAATTTATGGCCTGGGCTCCAGCCATGTCTAACACCAGCTCTGGCAAGATGTACATTCCAAATCTGGCATATTCTAATCACAAAATAGAAAATAAAATTATTTTTCTACCTTTTGTTGTCTGGCTATTTTATTTTTCAAATCAGCTTGGTCCTAGTCTCTGGTTTCTGCTTTCCTCAGTCTTAATTAACTCACCAGGTCTCCTGTCTATTTGTCATGCCTTCTCTCTCCATTTCCACGATCCATCTCCCATCTCTGTGTCCCCAAAGTTCCTTGTCCAGTATCTTCACTGTGTTCAAAATTCTGCATCCATCACCCTTTTATCCCCTACCCCTGTGTCCAACATCACCCCTTGTGTCCCTATGCTCTCCCATATCCAGTACCTCCCTTCTGAGTTCCTATTCTCCCCTATATCTAGTATCTCTCCCCTGTGTCCATATACCCCTCCTTCCCAGTGTCCAGCATAGCCTCTCTATTTCCAAATCCCCCCCCTCTCTGTCAGGCATTGCCCCTCTGTGTTCATATGCCATCCCCATACAGCATCTCAGATCTGTTTCTGTATCTCCCCTTTCTCCCTCACCCACACCAATGTCTCTCTTTCCTCTGCGATCCCACCTATCCAGCTTCTCTCCTTCCTTCCAGCTTTTGGCTCTTTCTCCTACTGTGAGTTAAAAATTTGTCTCCCTCTTCCTTCATCCCCTTGACCAGTCATCTCTCTCCCTTCTCTCCTAATCTCTCCCCCTGCTACAGCACCTCTGTTCCTTCCCTGAGCCTCCCCTGCAAGCCTACCCTCTAGCCCCCCCCCCCCCATAGGTCCAGCACCTCCCTTCCTTCTAGCCTGCCCCTCCTTGCAGGTCCAGCAACTTCCTTCCTTTCCTCCAGCCCCCAGCCTCTCCCCCTTAAGTCCAGCACCTCTCTTCCTTCACTCCAGAGTCCAGCCCCTCCCCCCCCCCCAATAAATCCAGCACCTCTCTCCCTTGCCTCAGCCAGCCACTTCCCCCCTTGCAGGTCCAGAACCTCTCTGCCTTCTTTCCAGGCAAACCCTCCCTTTTATAGGTCTAGTACCTCTTTCCTTTCCTTTCCCTTCTCTTCGGTCTACAGTCCCCCACCCCACACAGGTGCAGCCACTGTTTCCCAGCCGGCCCCTCTCCCACCCTGCAAGTACAGCCACTCACTCCCAGTCCGCCCCGCAGGTCAGCATTACTTCGTCCTTTTCCCTCCCTCACTCTCACTGTGCTGCAGATGGCCACGAGCGGAGCAGCAGAGCGGAGCGAGTGAGGTCGAGGCTGTGCACGCTGCCACGTCATACCGCAAGTAGGATGGACCAAGCTGCGCGACGTGACCTGCATTTCAGTGGGCTGGACGGAGAAGTGGAGATCAGCTGAGCGGTTGCCGTCTGCGGTCGTACGCGATCGCGATGACAGTAGAAAACGTTGAAAAAAGGCTGCGCTGCAGTGTGTGCACTTGGGCGGGCCTGAGCTGAAATTGGACCCGTAGCTACGCCCCTGGCTCCTATACCAATAGGAGCCATACTTTATAATCTCTGGCTCTTTAATGGAAGCTGTGGTTAATGTGACCATTCAATTACAATATCTGATCACAGCCCAATCTCACTCCCAATACCCCTCATAATCCACTAAAGAGAGACTCAATACATAGTTATTATCTGATGAAACTATAATTTTAAGGATAAAACCTATATTGAGTTTTTTTTTTCAATTAAACTCCTAATGTGCATAAGAACATAAGAATAGCCATACTGGGTCAAACCAAAGGTCCATCCAGTCCAGTATCCTGTCTCAAACAGTGGCCAACCCAGGTCACAAGCATCTGGCAGAAACCTGAATAGTAGCAAAATTCCATGTTACCAATCCTGGGGCAAGCTGTGGCTTCCCCCATGTCCATCTCAACAGACTATGGACTTTTCCTCCAGGAACTTGTCCAAATCTTTTTTAAACCCAGTTACACTAACCGCTGTTGCCACATCCTCCGGCAGCAAGTTCCAGAGCCTATTCTTTCAGTGAAAAAATATTTCCACCTATTTGTTTTAAAAGTATTTCTATGTAATTTTTTGAGCGTTCTCTAGTCTTTGTACTTTTTGAAAGAGTAAAAAACTGATTCACTTTTACTCCACTCAGGATTTTCTAGACCTCAATCATATCCCACCTCAGCCAACTTTTCCATGCTGAAGAGCCCTAACCTCTTTAGCCTTTCCTTATATGGGAGGAGTTCCATCCCCTTTATTATTTTGGTCACTCTTCTTTGAACCTTTTCTAATTACGCTATATCTTTTTTGAAATACAGCAACCAGAACTGAATGCAATACTCGAGGTAAAGTCGCACCATGGAGTGATACAGAGGCATTATTTTACATCCCTTTCCTAATAATTCCTAGCATCCTGTTTACTTTTTTGGCTGCTGCCGCACACTGAGCAGAAAATTTCAGTGTATTGTCAGATCTTTTTCTTGAGTGCTGACTCATAAGGTGGACCCTAGCATCAGGTAACTATGATTTGGATTATTCTTCCCAATGTGCATCACTTTGCATTTCTCCACATTAAATTTCATCTGCCATTTGGATGTCCAGTCTTCTAGGTTCCTAAGGTCTTCCTGCAATATTTCACAATCCCCATGTGTCATCTGCAAATTTAATCACTTCACTCGTCGTTATGATTTCCAGATCATTTATAAATATGTTAAATAGCACCATTCCCAGTATAGATCTCTATGGCACTTCACCCTCTTCCATTGAGAAAAATGGCCATTTAACCCTACCCTCTGTTTTCTGTCCAATAACCAATTCCTAATCCACAAAAGGACATTGCCTCCTATCCCATGACTCTATAATTTTCTCAGAAGTCTCTCATGAGGAACTTTGTCAAAATGTTTCTGAAAATCTAGCTACACTACATCAACCAGCTCACCATTATCCACATGTATCCATTTATAGGTATGTGAGACTTGTTGAGGGGCTTTCATTTTTGATGCCTTGTTCCTTTGGAATTCATTACCTTTAGCTATTTATGCTGAATAATCTTTTAAACAATTTAAAATTACCCTGAAGACCTGGCTCTTCACACTTACGTTCAATCCTGCTTAAATGGAGTATGGTGCTGCAGTGGCGTTCCTGGCCTGGATGGCACCCGAGGCGGAGCACCGATGCGCCCCCCCCCCCCCCCGGGTGCAGCGCGCCCACCCTGCTAGATGACACCTTCCCCCCCTCCAGCAAAATGACACCCCCCCCCGGGTGCACGCCGCTGGGGGGGTGCTGCGGCACGCGCCTGTTCCTCCACGTTCGCTAAACTTTGTTTGCTGCAGCTCCCTCTGCCCTGGAACAGGAAGTAACCTGTTCCGGGGCACAGGGAGCTGCAGCGAACGAATGAAGTTTAGCGAACGCGGAGGAGCAGGCGTGCGCCGCGGCACCCCCCAGCGGCGTGCACCTGGGGTGGACTACCCCCACCGCCCCCCCCCCCTTGGTACGCCACTGTGGTGCTGAATTATTGGGTCATAGCCCTCTTACCTTCCTTCTCCTTCTCCCCTTGGTTCCCTTATGGTCTTCTCCTATTTACTATTTTTCTCACCCTTTTTTGTCCTCTGGCTTATTATTATTATTATTATTGCTTTTGCTTGTAATTTTTAGATTGTGAACCACTATGATCTGCTAGTTAAGGCGGTATAGCAAGTGTGAAGAAATAAATAAATAGTAAATATATAACAAACTGGAGAAAATATTTCTTCACTCAACATGTAATGAAACTCTGATATTCATTGCCAGAGAATGTAGTAAAAGCAGTTGGCTTAGCAGGGTTTAAAAATGGTTTGGACAATTTCCTAAAGAAAAATCCACAAGCCAATGTTAAGATGGACTTGGGAAAATCCATTGCTTATTTCTAGGATGAGCAGCATAAAATCTGTTTTACTTGAGATCTTGCAGAAACAAACAGGAGTCAGTCTACTGCAGAAGCAGAACAGACTACCAAAGAGCTGCAGCGATCCAAGGAAGGACAAACATAGCAAGAGTTTATCCAAATGTCAACTTTAATGGAAATAGGACCCAACCTGGCATAGTTTCAGAAAAAACCTTCATCAAGTGTCACATAGGTTTCCACAATACATTCACATATTCAATGCATATACTGCAATATGTGCATAGAAAAAGCTCTGGTCCAAATCCAAAAGTTAGTGAATGTATTGTTAGGTCCTGTTTTCATTAAAGTTGACATTTGGATAAACTCTTGTTGTGTTTGTCCTTCCTTGGATCACTGCTGCTGTTTGGTTACTTGAGATCTTGCTAGGTACTTGGAGCTGGATTGGCTACTGTTGGAAACAGAATACTGGGCTTTGTAGACCCTCAGTCTGTCCTAGTATGGCAATGCTTATTTTATTATGCTGCATTCTTATGGGTAGGCAGCTAGCTCATGAATTAGCATGGAATATCATGCCAGCCCAGTAATAGTTACAAGCCCATGAGCTAACATTTTCCACAGCTAATTCATGGGTGTGTCGGGGGCAGAGAGTAGGCATGTTCTGTGCTAATCAGTTAGAACAGCTTCATCATCGTGTGGTAACCGATTAGCACGTGGTAAGTGCGTGAGCCCATACTGCCTAGAAAATAGGTGTCAGTAAGTGGTCATATGCAAATGGCCATGCGTGCGAATGGAGAATTAGTACACATTAGTAAAAGTGCCCCAATTAAGCTTTTGGCAAAGTCTATGGATGAAAATGACGGCATTAGCAGAATTTCTGTGGTGATTCCTCTTCTTTTATGGCCTAACCTTCTTTTTGGGGTCATAATAAATATTTTCCATGTTGGCCAGGTATCTGATAAACATCTCCTTTTGCAACAGTTGATATATCCATCAAAGCTACATATTTCCTGTTACAGTATTTACCCTCCTGATGTTAAAAAAACAATAACTTGGTTGAATAGATCTGAACGGTAGCAAATAAATCCTTCTACGTTACAATGTAACCATTTAAGAAAAGAAAATAAGTATTTGAGTGTCCTTTACTTAAAATGTTCCACTGGAAATACACTTGTCAGAGCTTACTACTGGAAGTAAATGGTTTTTTGTGTTTGCAGTCACGAGGGAGTCATTCAGTACTATGCTATGCTATTCAGCACATCCACTGAATGAACACTGCATTTTGCTGCAGAGATGTCATGTACAGGAGGCCTCATAACAGGTTCATTGAGAAAATATGAGATGCATATAATACCAGTGAGCTTGGCTGAGAATTTGACTTTCATGGATTTGCTCCTGAGAAGCTATTTCACAGGATGCTTGGAACGGAGCAACCCCAGAGGCTAAGAATAAAGAGAAGGGACAAATATATGTATTTCTCACCAAGGTCATTCCCTAAGGTCAGGCAATTTTTCTGTTTGGAAAATATTGAAGTTTAGCTCAAAACCACAAACTCAAGCTAGTGTCATGTTTCTTTCAAATATCATAATTGCACAGTCCCTAGTAAAAGGGAAGACATTTTTAATGTGTTTGTATGCATTGAAAGCTATATGCAAGAAACAAACCTTGCAAAGGAAATAATATGGAGGCCCTTTTATTAAGCTCTGCTAAAAAGTGGCAAGCGATAGCCCCAGTTCAGGTCTTTCCCACTCACTGAGGCCACTTTTAGCGTGATAGTAAAATGGTCTCATTTTCCATTATTCCTCTTAATGGCCACATGCTAATTTCTTCATTAGCGCAAGGCCATGACCATGTGAGCACTTACTGACACCTATTTTCTAGGCGATATGAGCTCATGCACTAACCACTCACTAATCGGTTAGCACACGGTGACACAGCTGTTCTGATTAGCATAGTACATGCCTACTCTCTGCCCCAGATACGCCCCCAGTGCTAAAAAATAAATTCTATCTTTTAGCACATAGGAAAGGGGGAAAGGGAAATGAGACTTGATATACCGCCTTTCTGAGGTTTTTGCAACTACATTCAAAGCAGTCTACTTATATTCAGGTACTTATTTTTTGTACCAGAGGCAATGGAGGGTTAAGGGACTGTAGTGGGAATTGAACTCAGTTCCCCCACAATCAAAGTCCGCTGCGCTAGCCACTAGGCTACTCCTCCACTAGCAACAGTCCATGTAGAAGCCTGCCCTTGCAGATCAGCAACGCGGCCGCGCAGGCTTCTGTTTCTGTGAGTCTGACGTCCTGCACGTACGTGCAGGACATCAGACTCACAGAAACAGAAGCCTGCACAGCCATGTTGCTGATCTGCAAGGGCAGGCTTCTACATGGAATGTTGCTAGTGGAATAGCAACATTCCATGTAGAATCTCCAAATAGTAGCAACATTCCAGAATCTCAAATAGTAGCAACAGCAACATTCCCTGTAGAATCTCAAATAAGGAAAGGGAAATGGGACTTGATATACCGCCTTTCTCAGGATTTTGCAACTACATTCAAAGCGGTTTACATATATTCAGGTACTTATTTTTTGCACCAGGGGCAATGGAGGGTTAGGTGACTTGCCCAGAATCACAAGGAGCTGCAGTGAGAATTGAACTCAGTTCCCCAGGATCAATGTCCACTGCACTAACCACTAGGCTACTCCTCCACGTGCACTGATCCCAAAACTACCACAGGACACCACAGTAGTGCTTTTTACCCTGCAATAAGCATGTGTTATTGCTTACTGCAGCTTAGTAAAAGGGCGCCTACATTTGGCAACCTAGACAAAGCTAACACAAGAAGGGTAGCCAATAATTCCCATCAAGACCATCAAAGAATGGGGGGGGGGGGGGGGTATCCATGAAATTCTCACAGAGATCATTAAAAGAGAAGTGCTCCTGAACCTTTCATTAAGAATATTAATAAAAAGTTCAGGATCAGCAGGGCTGGTGCTATGGTTTCTGGTGCCCCCCTGCAACCTATAAAGCGGCACTCACCCACCACCAGTGCAGCATCTCTCCCCCCCCCCCCCCCCCGATGCCAGCATCTAACCCTTTCTTCTTGCCCCCCCCCCCTCAAAGCCAGCACCTACCCCTCTCTCCTCTTGCCCTCACTCTCCTCCCCAATACCTATCCCTCCCTCTCTCTCTCTCTCTCCTGCTGCAATCAAAGCTTCCTCTATTTCATGGCAAGGGCAGTGGCAGCAATGTATGCAGGCTGCTTTCGCAGCCCTGGAGGCCTTCCCTCAGCTGTGTCATATCCTCAAGGAATCAGGAAGTTACTTCAAAAAGGGTGGGATGCGACTGAGGGAAGGCCTCCATGGCCACCGAAGCAACCTGCTTACATTGCTGCCACTGGCCTTGCTGTAACACAGAGGAAACTTTGACCGCTGGCAGGAGAGAAGGGAGAGACAGGGAAAGGTGTTGGGGAGGGAGGGGGCAAGGAGTGAGAAAGAGACCCTGGATGCAGGGGGACAAGGAGGGAGAGATGTCTGACTGCATGGGAATGGGACATAGGGAGAGGAGAAGAAAGTAGCCTGACACACTGACACAACCTAGTAAGCATGGTTGAAGTGGTTTTGGACGCCCCCCCCCCCCCCCCCCCCCCCCCCCCAGAGGTCGGTGCCCTCTACCATGCTTACCAGGTTGCGCTGCCCTGAGAATCAGAAAATTATCTTAGAATTTAATCAGACACTTGCTCAGGAACTAAAAAAAAAAAAAATCAGCACCCAAGTCTGATAGTAGAGAGAAATGAATTTATTCTACTGGACAAAGATCTGATCAGTAATATTTCATAGGTGGGAATGAAAGGAGAGGTCATGGTACTAGATGACTTTAATCTACTGGATGTGGATTGGAGTATCCCAGTTGCAAATCTGGAAAGAAGTAGAAAGATAGTGGATGCCTTATAAGGAGCTCTGCTCAGACAAATAATGATGGAACCCACCAGGGGAGGACTGACACTGGATTTAGTAAAGTAACATAGTAAATGACTGCAGATAAAGACCTGTACGGTCCATCCAGTCTGTCCAACAAGCATGTAAAAAATGTGTCTAATGTCTGAGTGGGTGGCAGTGATTACTGCACAGTATGGTTTCATACAAAAGCTAAGGTGACATCTAATCACACCAGACTCAAACTTCTGGATTTCAAATGCACTCACTTAAGTGAAATGGAGAAATGCCTGCAGGAGGAGTTGATAGGGAGGAAATATGGGAAGCGGAGAAAGAGTGGACTAAACTGAAAGGACTATAAAAAGGGCTGCTGACGCTCAATGAAATGGCATGGAAATACTTTGAAGAGATGGGGGCTGAGTCTGCGGAAGTGGGTTAGGTGGTGGAGACACTGCGGCTAGCGAGGAGGTGGGAGATGGCTGCTGGAGGGAAACCAAAGAAGCAGACTTGTGGCATCCTTGAGGCTTGGTGCCCTGAGCCAGTGCTCATCTGGTCCATGCCTTGAAGCGGCCCCGCCTATCTATCTGTATATCCACCAGTAAAATTTGTGCTATATAAGATACATGCATATTTTGACATATACATGTATATGTGCACACACATTTATTTATTAGAATTTATTTAACACCTTTTTGAAGGAATTCACTCAAGGTGCTGTATAGCAAGAATAAGACAAACATAGGCAATAGACAATTACAGCAGCAAAAATATGCAAATAACAATATAAAGTATGGTATAGTATACTACTTACAATGTCAACACAATACATAATAAAACATTCTAATAGACAGCATAGAGTATAAGCAAAGATGGAACATATAGATAGGTAAGAGAGTAAGAGAAGTTAGAAAATAAGGGGACATATGCACATATATGCCACTATTCTAATGAAATTCACACATAACCATGAGTATGTACTTTATATCCCGCAAATTTTTCAATTTGAACTTCCCCAGCTGTAAAGGGCTAAAATACAAGCTGATGCATGCCACTACCTTCTCCTACACGAGCACGCAAATATGGAATGCTCTACCCACAGACCTGAAATCAATTGTCGAAACAAATAACTTTCGCAAATCTCTGAAGACATACTTCTTCAACAAGGCCTACAACGAGAACCAACAGCTTCACTAATTCACTTTCCCAACCCAACCAGTAGGAAAATCCACTTCTACTATTACCCGCCCAATCACTTCCTCTTTCTTCCCTACTTAATCTCTACACACTACTAACTGTATCTGATATTCTGGAATGACAATGTCATAACAAAACTATGTAAGCCACATTGAGCCTGCAAATAAGTGGGATAATGTGGGATACAAATGCAATAAATAATAATAATATAGAACTGTCCTGCACAATTTGCACTAAAATTATAGTCTTGTGCAAAAGTTTAGACCCTGCTCAAATTGTGTATTTCAGTGCATCCTTAAGTGAACAGAAGCTGACTAAATTTCTACAGTACAAAATTAAACATGTCATCTTTCTGTAGTTTTTAATGTTTAATTATTATTTGCAGGTTTTTTATAGATTCAGAAGAAAAAAAACTGTGAATATGACAGGCGCAAAAGTTCGGACACCCTTTCTGTCAGTTCTTTGTAACACCTCCTTTGGTAGAAATAACAGCTTCCAAATGTTCCCTGTTTCCAGCTAACAGCCTCTCTATTCCTGCTTTTCAATTTTTCCCCACTCTTCCTTGCAAAACTTAGATATATCATTAGGTCTCCTTCCATGTAAGATGTCTCCGCATATTTTTAATAACATCCAAGTTTGGGAACAGTAAAGGCCATTTGAAAAACTTCATCTTTCTTTCCTGTAAGTGCTTCATGATTAATTTCAAGATATGTTTTGGATCGTTGTCTTGATAAAATATCCAACCTCTTTTCAACTTAAATTTATTCACTGATTATAAGGACATTAGCTTTTAAGATATGTTGATATTTATTTGAATCCGTGCTTTCTACTATCCACACATTATTTCCTGTGCTATTGGTTGGCACACAGCCCTAAAACAAAATATATCTATTATCCTGTTTAATGGATGTAAGGCGTTCTTTTCTCCAAATATTTCATCCTTTTATCTCCTAATATATCTTGCGTGGCTGTAGCCAAATAATTCAATTTTGTTTCATCGGTCCAATGCACTTTATTCAAGAAATGTCAGCTTTACCAAGGCATTCTTTTGCATACTTTAGATATTAACCTTTGTCATGTGGTTATAAAAAAAAAGTTCCTTTCTGACAACTGTCTCGTGTGTATGCATATGCAACACTATATTGTGAATATGTGGGCAAGTACTGTACTGTCAGGTAAACTTTTCAGCGGGTCACTTGAAGTGATCTGTTGGTTCTGTTTTACCAATATGGCCATTTTTTGGCCAGTTCTATCAGAGCTTATTTTAGTCCCAAACAGAATTCCATCCTGTTTCCAAGGACATCTGTTGTATGCTTATAGCACCAAATCTTGTCTTGACTCTAGTGGTAATCGTATGAGACTGCCACAGGAGGTCACAGCAGCCATTTTGAGAGTAGAACTGACATGGGCAAGAGTGACTGGAGATCACTCCTGCCCTGACTACACCACTACACCACAAAAGGACTGTAAGGTAGTCTGGGACAGTGGGGTAGCTACGGGGGGCCTTGAGGATCCAGGCCCCCCATTTCTGTCTCAGGCCCCCCAAAAAATAATGGCCAGCCAGTTGGTTATTTGCTTTCTCGGGCTCACTCCTCCCTGTCCCCGTGGTCATGCAGCTGAGCTCTTCCTCACTTTCTTCAGGTCCAGCTGGCTATCTCTCCTCTCCTCCATGTTTCCAGGAGCCGCGGTGCGGGCAGTGCTGAAGGCAGCTGCTTCTGGCTACCCCGGTCCCGTCGCTGCTTCATCCCGCCTTTTCAACTTCCTGTGAGTGAGACAAAGCAACAAGATGGGGCGGGGCAGCAGGAAGCAGCTGTCTTCAGCGTTGCCCGCATTCCGTGGCTCACTTCAAAAGGAGATTTGATTGAGAATAGAACAGAAGCTTGACAACAAAAAGCTGAAGCCTTAGCCATGGAGGTTAATCTCTCTTTCTGCTCCCCCGGGCAGCTGTCATATCAATTCCCTGTACCCTCAAAACAAAGCAAACAAACCTATGAGCTACCGTATTTTTCAGACTATAAGACGCACTTTTTTCCCCCAAAATTTGGGAGGAAAATGGGGGGTGCGTCTTATAGTCCGAAGGTAGCAATTCCGGATCGCCCTCCCCCCGAGTTCGGGATCGCCCTCTCCTACTCACGTCAGCGATGTTCCCTGGTGGTCTAGTGACGTCGGGGCAGGAAAGAGCCCCCTCTTTCCTGCCCAGCGCGCTGCTCTCCGTCCTCCTCCGTCCTCCTGTATGCTGCCTGACGGTCTCGGCGAGATTCAAAATGGCCACCGAGACTCTCGGCGGCCATTTTGAATATCGCCGAGACCGTCAGGCAGCATACAGGAGGACGGAGGAGGACGGAGAGCAGCTCGCTGGGCAGGAAAGAGGGGGCTCTTTCCTGCCCCGACGTCACTAGACCACCAGGGAACATCGCTGACGTGAGTAGGGGAGGGCGATCCTGAACTCGGACAAGACGCACCGGAGCACCTAGGTTTAGAGGAGGGAAAAAGGAAAAAAAAAATTTCCTATTTCCCTCCTCTAAAACCTAGGTGCGTCTTATGGTCCGGTGCATCTTATAGTCCAAAAAATACGGTACTTCTTCCACATTCTCGTTCTTTATTGTTGGTACCATTTTTATTTGATCCCACTTATCTTTTCAAACATGCCAGCTTGTGCAGGATACGGATGTGCACAGAGGAAGTATAATAATGGAATAACTTTGCATAGGTAGATTAGTAATTTGCTATAAATTGTAATCAGTGTGTCATTTGGAGGGGCTGGTTAAAAGGAAACCCTAGCAAGTGTTGTATTTGTGTAGAGATTTTTTTTCTCCTGGTAAAGGGCCACTAAAACAGACATCATATTATGAGAATCAGGTGCTCAACATTCAGAGTTTCTATCTTACCTATTTATGTATTTTACTTATTTATGACATTTATATCCCGCATTAAACATGAATTAGGTTGAAACCTGGGAGCATTTAAAATCTTTTTTTCCTGTGCCTAGATCAAAAGAGAAAGATGGTATGAAGACATTCTGTGCTCTAACAGATTGATTGTTCACACCTTGAGACAGCTGAGTATAGCAAACCTCTGGCCACACTTTATATACACTTTTGAATCTTCAACTAAGTCAAAAGCTAAGTGTTTGCTTTTTTCTTTTGTTTACCACAGTTTTAGGTGAATCCATTACAACTGAACATTCCTTGGAGTTTTAACAAAATTTTATATGAAAGGGTTTTTTATGCCAATGAAGAAAATTTAACCTAGTTTAAGTCCTTTCTACCCTGTTAATATCTGTTGGGTGGAGGCGTGGGTGCTGAGGTTTTTTTCCCTTCTTACTTTTTTGTACTCCATAGGAATATAGTGTTTGAATAGTACTTTGCATATTATAGGCGAGAGGTTGTTCCTTTTTTGTGGTTCAGTATTAAAACAGAGGAGGAGAGGGCTTATTCAAGATTGAAGGTCCTAGATTTCAAAAGAACTAAACTTCACCGAGGTGGAGGAATTTCTCCAGAAAGAGTTAGCTGGATGCGAACAGCTGAAGGAAGCAGAACAGCAGTGAGCAAAACTGAAAGGAGCTATTTTAATTTAAATATATTTATTAATTTCAAATATTAAAACAAACATATTTGAAAGGCAAAGGTACATTCATCAATACAATTTTTTAGAAAATAAATAAAAAAAGAAACATAAATGTTTGATTAAGTACACTCAAGTCCACAGTTTAGATCCAAGATTAACAATTTGGAGATTTATAACATTAAATTAAACTTCAAAGAAATTAAACTGGTCATTTGACTGTGTCTATTTTCTTTTTAGAGCTTTAACCTCTAAGGGGTTCTGGCTGTTATAAATTCAGAAAGTTGTATAGAGTCAAAGAAAACATATTTTACCGCCTGATAGTATATTATACATTTACAGGGATATCGTAAATAAAAAGTTGCTCCCAACTGAAGCACCCCTGGTTTTAATAGAAGAAATTGTCTTCGTTTTTTTTTAGTATCTTTAGATACGTCAGGAAATATGCGAACTTTAAGTCCCAGGAATTCTTTGTCTCTATTTTTGAAGAATTTCTTCATGATTAATGTTTTATCCATTGATAGAGCTAAAGTTATTAGCAGTGTTGCCGATGTCGTTAAGTCTTCTGTAGGAGTTTCTAAGATTGCAGAAGCATCCAAGGATTGTTCCCTTTGTTCCTCAACCTTCATTTTAGGTAAATAATAGATTTGAGTCAAGGGAGGTAAAATTCCATCGGTAAATCCTAGAATTTCTTTCATATATCTATTTATCATCTCTCTTGGAGTAACAGTAATCACCCGTGGAAAATTCAAAAATCTCAAATTATTTGATCTTTGCAAGTTCTCCAAGTTTTCAATCTTCCTTTTCATAATAGAAATATCTTTTATTGTTATCATCTGTAGTTCATGTATTTTTTCTTCCTGAACTGTCAAGGATTTCATTTTTACCAATGTCTCTTTCCTATTAGACTCCATTGCATCGACACTTTGCTCCAGTTTTTTAACCCGAGACTCTAGTTCTTGAATTTGGGGGCACAAAACTTTCCCCAAGTTAGCTACTAAAGCCCAAAGACTTTCCAGGGTAATTTCTGTTGGTTTTTCTTCCAAAAAGGATAAGGAAACAGTACCTTGTTTTTGTAGTCCTGCGGTCTGTGTAACCTCCATTTTTGAACTTTCAGTCGCCGTCATCAGCCCTCCCGCAGTTTGGTTCACATTCTCCAGATTAGTTTGAGGGTTAATGCCGCCCTCAACTCCTCTTCTCTCTGACAGATTTTCCCCAGCTCCCGTCGGCCCACTAACAGCACTATTTTCTAGCTGTTTCGGGGACGACGCCATTACAGGAGAGATAACACTTTGGGGCTGCGGGGGAGGAGCTTGTTGGCCGGGGCTAAGAGTCACTTCAAGCAGGGGCAGCGTTTCCGGCCCTCCACCCGCCGTCGGCGCTGCCAATCCGCCACTCGCCGACCCTCCAGGCACATCTCCGGGTCTCCGCAAAAAGGGATCAATCGAGCCTGCTAACGAAGAGGTACGTCGGTCTAGGGGAGCCGTGGCTGCCGATTTTCCTCGTCGTTTAGACATATCAGGTACTAAATTAGAGCGTGGAGACTCGCGACCAGTTCAGGCAGCCATCTTGGATCCAGAGCTATTTTAAAGACAGCAAACCTTTATCTTAGAAAACAACATAAAAGTAAGAGGAAAAGAAGGCCGCTCTGGATCTTGAACATAGTAGCTGAAAAGGTAAGGGAAAGAAGGTTAGTCTTCATACGTTACAAGAAGACTCAGAAAAAGGAGAACAGGTAAAAATACCTGGAAAAGCTAAGAAAAGCTTGAAAAGCTGTCAGAAATGCGAAGAGGCAAATGGAAGAAAGGATAGCCAATATGGTAAAATTGGGGAACAAGACATTTTTCAGATTTATAAATGACAGGAAGAAGTGCCATAATAGTATTGTGAGACTCAAAGCTGAGGGAGAGGAATATGTAGAAGCTGATAAGGATAAAGCTGAACTGCTTAACAATTATTTCTGTTCTGTGTTCACGGATGAAAGGCCGGGGGTAGGACCGCAGAAAACAAATGCTAATAGGGATGGATGTATGGTAGACTGGGACTGATTTTCAGATGACTCCGTTCGGGAGCAGCTGGCTAAACTAAAAGTAGACAAAGCGATGGGGCTTGATTGGGATACATCCAAGGTTTCTCAGGAAACTCGGAGATGTTCTGGCAGAACCGCTGTCTGACCTCTTCAATGCTTCCTTAGAGTCTGGCGTGGTCTTGGAAGACTGGAGAAGGGCAGATGTGGTCCCTCTGCACAAAGGTGAAAGTAAGGAGGAAGTTGGGAACTACAGACCTGTCAGTCTGACCTTGGTAGTGAGTAAACTAATGGAAACGCTTCTAAAGCAGAGGATCGTGAGGTTTCTCAAATCAAATGGACTGTAGGAACCTGAGGCAGCATGGCTTCACTAGTGGCAGGTCATGTCAGAAGAATCTAAATGATTCTTTGACTGGGTGACCAAACAGATGCACATGGCTCCTGGCTGGTTAAATAGTGTTTAAGCACCTAACCATGAATATTCAGCAGGAGAAAACTGGATATTTCCAGCTGAATATCCCAGTTAGTGGCAAGCCGCTAACTGGCTATTGGGCTCATTTTCAAGACAGAAAAATGTCTAAAAAACAGCATAAAGCAGCATTTGGACATTTCTCTCACAAAAATGTCCAGTATTTTCAAAACCTATTTTTAGACGTTTTCCTATGAAGTCTGTCAGAAGTGCGTCCAAATCTCAAGGGGGCATGTCAGGGCATATTCAGGCTGGGACTTGGGCGTTCCTAAGACGTAGATGTTTTTCAGCCATAATGGAACAAAATAAAACCATCCAGGACTAACACTAAGACGTTTTGAGCTAGACCTGTTTTTATAACGAATAAGGCATAAAAAGGTGCCTTAAATAACCAGATGACCACTGGAGGGAATCAGGGATGACCTCCCCTTATTTCCCCAGTGGTCACTAACCCCCTCCCACCCCAAAAAATGTGATTAAAAACATTACTTGCCATCCTCAGATGTTATACTCAGGTCCATCAGAATAGCATGCAGGTCCCTGGAGTAGTCTAGTAGTGATGCAGTGCACTGCAGACAGGTGGACCCAGGATTGTACCTCACCCTACTTGTTACACTTGTGGAGGAAACTGTGAGCCCTCCAAAACTCACCAGAAACCCACTGTACCCACATATTGGTGCCCCCTTCACCCGTAAGGATTATTGTAGTGGTGTAGAGTTGGGCGTAGTGAGTTTTGGGTAGGTTTTGGGGGGGCTCAGCAGACAAAGCAAGGGAGCAATGGTGAGATATGTACCTGGGAGCATTTTATGAAGTCCACTGCAATGCCCCCTAGGCAGTGGTGTGCTGGTAAATTTTTAACAACAGGGTCTCTCCCCAGTCCACCTCGGCGCCCCCCCATCCACCACTGTGCCCCCCACCCACCTCTGCGCCCCCCCCCAAAAAAAAATTGCAAAGCTGGCTATAACCGGGGGGGGGGGGGGGCAATGCATTACTCTCTCCAGGAAAAAAAAATTAAATGATCCCAGGTTCCAATCTAATTCATGTTTAATATGGGATAAAATGCCATAAATAAGTAAATAAATATAAACTTTTAACGTTCAGCACCTGATTCTCAAAGTGGACATATTCCAAACACTATAATAAAAATAAAATTATTTTTTTCTACCTTTGTTGTCTGGTGACTTTGTTTCTCTGCTCATGCTGGCCCAGTATCTGATTCTGCTGCTCTCTATCTGTTCCCTTGACTCCGTTTCCAGGGCTTCCTTTCCATTTATTTCATTTCTTTCCTCCTTTCTTCTTCATTTCTGGTCCTCCGCAGACTTGACTGTACAGTGGATCCAGCTTCTGCCTATTTTCTCCATCCATGTGCAGTTTCTCTCCTCACTTCCTTTTCCCTCATCTAATCTCCTTTCGCTATCTTCTCTCCATGTCCAGCATTTCTTCTCTCTCCCTTCCCTCCCCTCCATCCATGTCCAGAATTTCTCTTGCCCTCCCCTCCATCCATGTCCTGAAACTCTCCTCTCTCCCCTGCCCCCTCTACCCATCCATGCCCAGCAATTCTATCCCCTGCCCCCCTCTGCCCATCCATGCCCAGCAATTCTCTCCCCTGCCCCCCTCTGCCCATCCATGCCCAGCAATTCTGTCCCCTGCCCCCCTCTGCCCATCCATGCCCAGCAATTCTGTCCCCTGCCCCCCTCTGCCCATCCATGCCCAGCAATTCTGTCCCCTGCCCCCCTCTGCCCATCCATGCCCAGCAATTCTGTCCCCTGCCCCCCTCTGCCCATCCATGCCCAGCAATTCTGTCCTCTGCCCCCCTCTGCCCATCCATGCCCAGCAATTCTCTTCCCTGCCCCCCTCTGCCCATCCATGTCCAGCGATTCTCCGTCGCCCCCACCCTCCCCTCCCGCTCCCATCCATCTTTCTGTATTACCTCCGTCGAAGCGCCGCCTTATTTAAAGCCCTGCTGCCAGTCTCCAGCCTTCCCCTGCTTGCTTCATGATGATGTTCGTTCCCTCAGTCCCGCCGCGGAAAAAGGAAATGACGTCAGAATGACGTCAGAAGGCAGTACTAAAGGCACAAACTCATCAGACGCAAGCAGGGGAAGGCTGGAGACAGGCAGCAGGGCTTTAAATAAGGTGGCGCTTCGACGGAGGTAATAGAAAAAGAGACGGATGGGAGCGGGAGGGGAGGGTGGGGGCGAAGGACATCGTTGCACATGTTTGGGAGCGGGAGGGGAGGTAAGCATGGCCTGTGATGGCGCCCTCCTGCCATGCTTACCTCCCGTAATGGAGCCGGCTCGCCCCAAAGAACAATCTTCTCGCAAGAGCTGTCAAAATTTAACAAGCGGCTCTTGCGAGCCGGAGTGAGCCGGCTCCAGCACACCACTGCCCCTAGGGTGCCCTATTGCTTTCCTGGAATGTCAGAGGGACCAGTCTACTAGAAATGCCGGCTCCTCCTACATCCTAATGGCTTGATTTTGTGTGTTTTGCACTTCGACATTTTTTATTTTCAAAGATGGACCCCCCCCCCCCCCCAAAAAAAAAAAACATCCAAAACACAAAACCTTGTCCAAAACAGTATTTTCGGGGGGGAAAAAAAAAAAAAGATACACGTTTTTCTTTTTGGAAAATTAACTTCTTTCTTATTCAAATTTTGGATGGTTTTTGCAAAACGTAAAGTTGGACTTGGACATCACATCGAAAATTTCCCTCTGTATGCTCGTGGTCTCTAAAGTTAAAAAAAAAAGTTAAGAGGTCTCAGAAGATCTAGAGGATCTTTCACAAACCATCTTGTCTCTACCAATTGCTGCTGTACTATAACCTGCTATTCTGTTTTTTATTACCTTATTTTTATGGACTACATCTGCATAAATTTTGTCTGCAAATTTACTTTTGTTTGTGCAATCAAACCCCATTCTGGACATTTGCTTTATTGAGGTGTGTCTGTGCTTGCTGCCAGAATGCTGGAGATTGTAAGAGGCAGGTGAGAGACCCACAGCACTACCCAACTCATACTCTGAGGTAGGGAGAGTGGCAACCCCACCCCTACCCTCACCAGCACTCTGGAAACTCCCTCATTAAGGCTGCATGTTCAAGAAGCTTCCCTGGGCTGAAGATACTCCTTTTACACTAAATTAAATGTTGGCTCCATATTGCTGCACATACAAAAAAAGGTGACTCAGTATTATTTAATGACCCCTTTCCAACTGGCAAAGAAGTGAAATTGATGTCACCTCTGTCACTCTTCAATGTTATAAAATGTTGCTATAGAGGATGAGGTATGGAAAATCTGCTTTCACTTTTGAAGCTTTTTGGAAATCATAGAAGATTCTAGAAGCATAAGAATAGTTTGTAATTCCAGTGACATTAGTTTAGTTCAGGAAACAGAAAAGAGAAAATCTGGTAAAGTACTGGAAAATCAGCATTCTATCTGTGGCTTCTGGTTTTCAAGTTTAGCCATGGAATCACACCACCAAAATTCCTCTCAATGAAAGTCTAGCTCTCTACAGAGCATCTCAGAGTTTCTGTCTGTCTTACTTCATAGAGAAATATTGATACTGGCTGAAATGCTGTATGCATAACTGCCAGGAATATGGATGAAAGGGAGAGTACTGTAAAAGCAGCTGTTTTGCTAATAGCTGCCTGCTTCTAACTAGTTACTCAGGTATGATTAGCTCTGTCTGTCTGTTTACAGCTGAGGAGGGATGTGAAAGACAGAGCTCCAATAGCAATCTGGCTATAAACACCTACAAATGCTGCTAGCTTATTTTCACTATGTTTAAAAGGTATTGTGAAGATTGAGCTAAGCTGCAACACAGGAGGGAGGGAGCCCAGCTACCAGAGAGGAAGATCAGATGCCAGAGAGTTTCCTTTAAATTGGAGAAGCTGAGCCCATGATGCTGCTCTTTCTGGCCAGGAAAAAGGCAGGACAGAGGCTGTACTGATACCCAGCCACAAGGGTACATTTATCTGAGAGCTGCCACTTCAAGGGCAGGGTAGGGATGAGAGAGAACATGGAGAGGTATTTCTACAGGTAAAACAGTGTTTTAGGTGCAGAAATGGCTTTTGGTAAAATTGCTCAGAGTATGTGCTCTTAAGCTTATGCAAATATACCCTGTATACATGTAAATCTATCCAATATGGATGGAGGCATTCTCAGAAGTGGGGTTGGGGCAAGGTTTGGACTTATATGTATATTTTATAAAATCATACAAAATACACCAACAAATCTGTGTGTGCCAAAGAGCAGGTGTAAATGTATGTGTATGCTTTCAGTGGGTCAGTTTTTGAAGGAAAAAGAATACTAGGACTAGGGGGCACATAATGAAGCTAGAAAGTAGTAAATTTAAAACGAATCAGAGAAAATATTTCTTTACTCAACGTGTAATTAAACTCTGGAATTTGTTGCCAGAGAATGTAGCAAAAGTACTTAGTTAGTGGGGTTTTAAAAAGGTTTGAATGGCTTCCTAAAGGACAAGTCCATAGACATTATTAAAATGGACTTGGGGAAAATCCACTGTTTATTTCTAGAATAAGCAGCATAAAATGTTTTGTACTTTTTTGGGATCTTGGCAGGTATTTGTGACCTGGATTGGCCACTGTTGGAAACAGGATGCTGGGCTTGATGGACCTTCAGTCTGTCCCAGTATTTGTTTATTTAGATTTTACTCATACCTTTTTCAGTAGTAGCTCAAGGTGAGTTACATTTAGGTACTGTGCATATTTCTCTGTCTTAGGAGGGCTCACAATCTAAGTTTGTATCTGAGGCAATGGAGAGTTAAGTGATTTACTCAAGATCGCAAGGAGCAGCAGTGGGATTTGAACTAGCCACCTCTGGATTGCAAGACTGGTGCTTTAACCACTAGGCCACTCCTCCTCCATAAGTATGGCAATATTTATTTACTTATGAATGCACATACTAATTGGGTAGCCCGATATACAGTAAAGTTATTCTCCTTGTGTACAGTTAGACTCAGTCCGGCCGATATTCAGTTTTATTTAACTGTCCTGGAATGGCTCCTGGCTGGTTAAATAGCACTTAACCAGCTAAGTGCTAATATTCAGTGCGAGATAGCCAGTTATCTCTGCTGAACATTACCGCGTAGTGCATAGCGGCTAACTGGCTATATCACGCAATATAACCAGCTAGCCATGAATATTCAACGTATCACCAGATACATTAGCAGCCAAATAGGACCACCTAAATAGCAGTCCTATCTTTGGCTGCTATAAACTTAACCGGCCAGACCTGAATATTGACATAGTTAAGTTTAAACTGACTGAACACCCCCCCCCCCCCCCCCTGAATATTCAATGGCGGTCACTGGAAACAGCCCGGTATTGTATATCAGAGCTCAGCGCCGATCACAGGACTTAGCTAGCCTGCCTCCCGCAGGCTGAATATCGGCCAGAGTAAGATGAGAGTCATCCCACATGCACCCAGATGCAGTGCAGCCTCATAGGGCCAGATGCTATATATGGCACTTAAAAAATCTACGTGGAAAACATTTCCACCTAAGTGTATTTTATAAGCGGTGCATGTGGATTTAGGCGCAGAGGGCCATATTCTATAACAACACATGTCAATTTTGGAATGCCCACAAAATGCCCATTTCCCGGCCCCTAACCATGCCCCTTTTGTGTACATAGTTTGTTTATTGAAATTTACAGTATTATAAAAGGCGATGACATCTTAATGCATTCTCCTGCTGCCAATGGAGGAGGAAGCTGCTCAGACAGAGATATTTGCATGGTTGCACCTAGTGGAAGCCTCTCGCTGAATGGGTCTTGTTTAAGACAGTAAGCATTGAAGAAACCCTATTATTTGCTTCCTGAAGACCATAACCTTCTAGGATGAACTGAACGAATTGTTAATGTTTTCTGATTTCTAGCAGTGTCTATAAGCTGTACATAAGCATGGTTCAAACAACAATTGTGTAAGTATTGACATTTTTTAAACAATGAGTCCTAAAACTATTTTCACCTGTTGCTATATTTGCATCAGGATATTTAATACCCACCAAACCAGTGTGTGCACATTATGTATGGAAACACCACCCACTTAAAACTATAGTTTGGGTCATAACCAGCGAATTATCAGTTCCAAGGCGGTGGTTTGTTTCTCAGGTCTCCTTCTTTTGGCATTATAATCACTTGCATAAATGCACAGTTAATTCCTCTTCATGCTGTGTTTCCATCCTGACAAGAATGGATTTATAAGGAGTCAGTGACTTCACAGAGTTTTATTAATAAAAGCAAGGGAGGAAGTGAACCTTTCATAACACACAATCTAAAAGATTACAGAGACCTCTAGGTCGAAGTCTGAATCTTAAATACTTCTGGTGATCTTAAGGCACTGTCTTGACCTACTTGAGGGTAATTTTAATAGCAAGGTATGAAGAAACATAGAGGACAATTCTATAAACTTCTACAACTTTCTTGTCATCAACTACATAGTATTCTTTCTCTTAATCTTCAAGGAATCAAATATATTATACTTGAATTAACTCTATATTTGTTATGTTACTACTAATCATTCCTATAGTGCTACTAGTCATATGCAGTGCTGTACACATTATATACAGGTACTTTCCCTGTCCCTAGAGGGCTCACAATCTAACTTTTTGTATCTGGGATAATGGAGGGTTAAGTGATTTACCCAAAGTCATAAGGAGCTGTAGTGGGAATTGAACCCAGGTTGGCAAGATCAAAGTCTGCTGCACTAACCGTTAGGCCACTCCTGCACTCCAATGCTACTTATACATTGTAAGTCACATTGAACTCAAGCTTATTTGGGCTAATATGGGATATAAATGTCATAAGTAAATAAATAAATAAAGAATACTAAAAGTTAGATGCAAAAAATCTGTGTACTATGGAAATTTTGTTGTCTGGTACTTCTATTACAGTTTCTTATAAGGTGAAAAATTTGGGGGTGGCTGTTCCCTCTAAGTTAAGCAGGAGTCCTCCAACTGCATGACTGTTGGGGGATGTGTGTGTGGGGGGGGAGGGGTCTACAACATTGTGTTTTCAATCACTAGAGACAGGCAGGTTCCCTGGAGTCCTGCAAAGCTTGCCTGTCCCTTACTCTTGAAACTGTGATAGTGAAACAGCACCCCCCACTGGCAGGACTCCCACTCAGTTTAGAGGGAACATTGGTGGTAATGGACTCTTAATTGTCTTTTAAGTTACAGGTTGGTCATTAGACGTTCATACTTTAAGTTACGATTACTGAGTAAACTACGTCCATTAATTCCCCAAACAGATTTTCAGGAAGTTTTATACAGTTCAGTATTAAGCAGATTAGATTATTGTAAAGTGGGATATTTGGCTCTGTCATCTATGTGTATTCAGTGTGACTGTTATATGGCTTGTCTAAATATGATCATGTTTCCCCCTTTCTAAAGAAATTGCGCTGGTTATCAGTGGCTGATCACATTAGATTTAAACTATTGCTGGTGCATCAAGATCTGTATCTGGACTCCTCTTGCCATAACAAACCCTCCGTTTAGAAGATGCATGCACACTGGTGGTACCTTAGTTTCAGCAGACTCAAATGGAGCATACAAGGAAAAGAGCTGTATGCTTGTAAGAAAGAAGACTGCCAAGGAAGGCTCGTAAGAACATAAGTATTACCATACTGCAGTGGCGTACCAAGGGGGGCGGGGGGCGGTCCGCCTCGGGTGCATGCTGCTGGGGGGGGTGTGCCACGTGCCTGTCAGCTGCGCTGGTTCCCTGCTCTCTCTGTCCCGGAACAGGTTACTTCCTGTTCCGGGGCAGAGGGAGCAGGGAGCCAGCAGAGCCAACAGGCGCGCAGCTGCTCCCAGCAGCCAAGAAGGCCCCCCCCCGGGGGGGTGTTGATGTGCCGGGGGGGGGTGTCATGCTGCACCCTGGGGGGATGGACGTCGCTGCACCGGGGGGAGGGTGCGCAGCGGCAATCCACCCCGGGTGGCAACCGACCTAGGATCGCCACTGCCATACTGGGACAGACTGAAGGTCCATCATGCCCAGTATCCTGTTTCCAATAGTGGCCAATCCAAATCACAAGTACCTGGCAAGAACCCAAAAGAGTAAAACAGATTTTTATGCTGCTTAACCTAGAAATAAGCAGTGGATTTTCCCAAGTCCATCTTAATAATGGCTTATGGACGTTTCTTTTAGGAAATTATCCAAACCTTTTTTAAACCCTACTAAGCTAACTTTTGCCACATTCTCTGGCAATGAATTCCAAAGTTTAATTACACATTGAATGAAGAAATATTTTCTCCAGTTTGTTTTAAAATTTACTACTTATTAGCTTCATTGCATGCCCTCTAGTCCTAGTACTGTTGGAAAGGGTAAACAAGCGATTCATGTCTACCCATTCCACTCCACTCAGTATTTTATAGATCTCTATCATATCTCCTCTCAGCCGTCTCTTCCCCAAGCTGAAAAGCCCTAGCTGCTTTAACCTTTCCTCATAGGGAAGTCATCCCATCCCCTTTATCATTTTTGTTGTTCTTCTCTGTACCTTTTCTAATTCCTCTATATCTTAGTGCTGAACTATGGTTCTGAGTAATGATGATATTGTAGATGGAAGAGAGTACTACTACTACTACTTAGCATTTCTATATGCCAGAGGTGGGCTAATGAAAATGAGATTGTTTGAGAGACTTCCTTTAAAACTATTGAACCTGTGAGGAAACAAGCTTGTCTATTTCCCTTGTACATGGTAATAAAGTTTTCCATTTTGACCTCACAGTGCCGTCTGGTGTGTTTTATGAGTGTTCCATGCCACCTTGCCAAGTCATGCTATCACAGGCTCTTTGTTTATGTTTTATTGTTACCCACCTAGAACGATGGATAGTGTGGGCTATAAATATTTTAAGTAAATACATCTACTGATATTTTGGTTTTGACTGTGAACCCTGATAAAGCAAGTCTCAGTGCATTATCTTTTGTTCTAGAAAACTAGACGGTGTCTTTCCTTGTGGACTGCAAACAGATATGACTAAGATCACTCTGCACTGATTTAATTAATTCCTATACCTTTTCCACATGATTGCCTGCTTAGATTGAGAAACAAAAAGCAGAATTGTGGGTAATGAGGGAATGTTCCTTAGGAGACTCTCTCAAAGTCAAATGATCATTCATCATGGAAATGAGCTCCGCTTCATCTTGTCACAGCCATGAAAACAGGAAATTTGAAAGCAGTGGTGTTCTGTTTCAAAAGAGAGAGAAGGAACCATGATTAACGTCCTGAGGATGATTGTACTGATTGGCTGGCTAGAGCTCACAGTTCAGCTATTTTATGAGATTAGCAGGTCATTAATTCTCAATTGATTACTCTTTTCAGGCATTACAGACAATATGGCCTGCTCAGTCTTTCCATTTCTAAAATCAGTTGCTTGGAATAAAACCCACTGTGAATATTTTTAACAGTGTCGTTTCTTTGTTTCTGTTAAGAATTTTGGAGTACAAGTGCAAAGAGAATCACTAGGTAAAAATACTTTGCTGTTGCTTAGCTGCAGTGGCATATTTCACAATCCATAACAATTAGCGGAGCTGCCAGCACATGGTACTTTCAGCTCAGTCCTCATGGGTTTTCCCCCCTTTGCTTACCGTAGACACAGGGATGAGCTCTTGCATATTTACAGCTGGAAGCATGGAAAACATAGAGGAAGCTAGAGGAGGAAGGCAGAGGGCACTTAAGGGAATTATAAAACGATTTCTATAAATAGCCAGCAAAAGAAGCCGAGCTGCTTTTAACAATAATTCAGGCTTTCCTTTTGCAGGTATTGCAGCTACATCAGCAACCATTTCCCCAGAAGGTTTTAACAACCATAACACTGAGAGGCATTTCCAGAGACTACATCTAGTTCTGTAATTCTCAAAAAGTGAAGGAGTACTGAAATGGAGCAGGGACTGTGCCCAAAGCAGGGCTGCTGCAAGCACCGGGGCAAACTGGGCAGTTACCTAGAGTGCCACAGTTTAGGGGGCAACAGCAGCACTGTGGCAGTACTGAAAGCAGGACTACTACTACTACTTATCATTTCTATAGTGCTACTAGACGTACGCAGCGCTGTACGCTTGAACATGAAGAGACAGTCCCTGCTCGACAGAGCTTACAATCTAATTAGGACAGACAAACAGTACAAATGCTTTCACTGTTATTGGTTCATCTGCCAGCTTTAAATGCCAGCCCAGGACAAAACAGGCAGGAGGGGAGGCAAACAGAGCATCTATGTATGCATACAGGCCTTTAATTTAGTCCTTGGGTGTGCACAGGTGCAGAGAGATGACAGCAGACGGAAGAGGAACACATTGAAGAAGCTGGTGGTTCAGCTGTTTATAAGCGAGTGGATTTTTTTCTCCTCATACCAATTGTTGCATTGCAAGCAAAAACCCACACAGAACCACACCTTCTGGTGTATCCATACCTAACCCCTGACACAGGCATCTGCTGAAACACGGGCCATGTTGGGTCCCTTAATTAAGTCAGCTTCTTTCAGTTGTTTGGCTTCGTTGTCCCATCAGTGGCTTACCATGTAAAAACTCCATGTCTGGTTTGTGTCGCTGTTTCCCTCTGCTTTAGCTTGTCAGACGTCTGTAAAAACCAGCTTTCTAAAATCAGGTTTTACCCGTCTATGTGATACACATGTGTAAATGCCAGTATTTACACGTGTAAACAGTAAATAGGGCCTCTAAAATAAGGGCCATTGTTATTTGGGCTTTATAGCATTAAGGAAGGGGATTGTATTTTATTATTATTGATGCACTGAATATGGTTTATTCATTACTTGCTCTACAACCTTTAGTACCAAATACAGCAAAGTGGTTTACATTCTGAAACAAAAGGTGGAAAGGAACTCCATAAAATTCAGTAGGATAGAAAAGAGATAGTTTAACAAAGATAGAACCATAGAAAGAAAACACTACATGGAAATAAGATACAGCTGGATATCCCTTTGTCCTTCAGATCTGACTGGGCAGGATTGGGCTGAGCAAAGATAAGAAAGGGTGTTTTATTTGTACCACACTATGTGACTGCACAGCTTAATGGTGGAATCTAGACTGACATATAAAAATATGTTTTGGGCATTCAGTTGAATGAGATATCAAGAACTAATTGAAGAATTATTAGTTAAATAAATAAATAAAGTATCATTGCACTGTGAAATTGTGGGGTCCTTTTACTAAGGCTTGCTGAAAAATGGCCTGCGCTAGTTAAGGCATGTGTTTTGGACACGTGCAGATCCACTTTTCAGCATGCCAGTAAAAAAAGCCTCTTTAAAATGTTTTCCAAAAATGGATATGCGGCAAAATAAAAATTGGCACGTATCCATTTTGGGTCTGAGACCTTACCGCCAGCCATTGACTTAGCGGTAAGATCTCTCACGTTAACCATGCAGTAATCGCCTATGTGCATCAAGTCGGAGTTACCGCCTGATTCTCGCTGCGCACCAGGCATGCGTAGCGGACGCAAGTCAAAAATGAAATTATCACACAGGCCACATGGTAGCTGGGCGGTAACTCCAAATTGACGCGCATTGGTCACACGTAGGCACCTATGCGGCTTAGTAAAAGGGCCCCTAAAATTGTACAGTCAGTTTTACAGCATACAAGAAGAAGTGTATACTCTTATAGTTTGTAGTGCTGTGCAGCTTGTGCCCTTCACCTCCACTGTCAGTTCCTGATTCCATTCATTGTACTTTGCTGTGCCATATCCCTGGAACCAGGGGCGTAGCCAGACTTCAGCGGGAGTGGGGTCTAGAGCCCGAGGTGAGGGGGCACATTTTAGCCGCCCCCCCCCTCCGGTGCTGCCAACCTCCCCCGCTATTGCCAACACCCCCCGCCATTGTCAACCCTCCTGCCGCCGCTGCCACCACCAACAACAACTTTGACCCCCCCCTGCCGACGACCCTCTCGACCCCCCCTCCTGCCGCCAACCCTCCCCCGCCATTGCCATTGCCTACCTTTTCTGGCGGGGGACCCCAACCCCCGCCAGCCGAGGTCCTGCAGGACGTCAGACTCAGAACGAAGGAAGAAGAGGACCTCGGCTAGCGGGGGTTGGGGTCCCCCACCAGCAAAGGTAGGCGACAGCGGCGGCAGGGGAGGGTTGGCGGTGGGAGGGGGGGTCGAGAGGGGGGTTGGCAGGGGGGTCCAGGGCCAAATCTACGGGAGCCCAGGCCCCATGGCCCCATGTAGCTACGCCCCTGCCTGGAACAGATTTGATGAGTTGATGTATTATGTTCCTTCTCTATTCATATTCAGATCCAGTCTAAAACTCACCTTTTTGAGGGGGCTTTTTAATCTTTCTCTATAATAAATACATTCTTGGGAGACTCTCTTGTTTGTCACGTATATATTTGTTTTTATTAGATTGTAAGCTCTGTCAAGGAGGAACTATTTCTTATGTATGGTGCCCTACATGTCCCGTAGTGCTGTAGAAACGAGTAGTAGTAGTAGAGAGGATACTGCAGAAGATATCAGGAGGGATGAAAGACAGGAAAGGAAGGGGAGACCGAGAGGAAGGGAAAAAAATAGCCTAGAAGTGTGGAATCGAGTGAAAGAAGAAGCTCCTCTGGGACAAAGAGGAAAGAAGGAGACAGAAGCAAACAACTGGGATAAAAAAAAAAGGGATGAAAAGTGCAAAGAGGAAAACTGACACGGAGAAAGGAAAGAAAGAAAATGAAAAAAATATTATCCCCCCCCAAAAAAAATTCAAAACCATAGCCCCCCCCCCCCCTTTTATAAAGTCATGCTAGCAGATGCCAGTGCAGTAATTACAGTGCTGCAGCTGCCAGTGCAACTTTATAAAGGGGGGGGGGGGGTATGGTTTAGAATTTTTGTGGGGATGGATAATATTTTTTTCTTTTTCTTTCTTTCCTTTCTCCATGTCTATTTTCCTCTTTGCACTTTTCATCCGTTTTTATCCCAGTGCAGCTTTGTAAAAGGGGAGGGGATAGTTTGCTATTTTATGTCATTTAAACTCTAAGTACATTTATGCAAATATGGCATGGAATTGGTGCAGAATTTTTAAAAAAACATTCCTGTAGAATTTTCTAATGCTTATCACAGAAGCTATCCCTGAGCAGCAGCAAAAAATCAGGCCTATAATTAGTTCAATAAGCACAACTAATTCAATTAAAGTTAAGAGAAGTATTGCAATAGTGTCAGACTCCCATAGCTAACATAAGCTCATGAAATTTCTAAAATCAATCTGCTTTGTTAGGGCTGGCACATCTGTCGGATTTTTCTGTAATACAACATTGCCTAAAATGCTTTAAAAATGTAATTTAATACAATGGCGTAGCCAGACTGCCAATTTTGGGTGGGCCTGAACCCAAAGTGGGTGGGCACAAAATAGGTGATGTGGTCTATGAACAAAAGTACTTAAGAAGTATGAATGCACTTAAATGCATAAAAAGAAGCAATATTGTTTCAAAATGCTCTCTCACACTATCAGGACAGACGTCATCCTAAATCTCAACCCACGAGTCTCTCATTTGGTGATTGCTAATTCTTAACCTTCAACAAAAGACAGTTGGAAAAGGAGAAATAATTTTACAGCATCACTATCCCTCATAAAATTTCTGCAGTGGAAAGGACACCAGCGATGAAGGAGTGACCAAAGGGCCAACAGCGTGTTTGAAAATTGATTTGGCTTACTAGATGGTGATGAAAAAGCCAGAAGCAGAATCTCTCACAGCATGCTGCAGGTTTTTTTCCCTCCCTTTCCCCAGCCACCACTGGCACGCTGGCTGCAGGCCTTCTTTTCCCTCCCTCCCCTTCAGGCAGCGCCGCACTCTAACTGTACAGCTGAGCAAAGCTGCAGGGCACTGGGTCCATCCGTCCTGCCGCTATGCTGCTGCCCTCCAGCTCCGTTCATCTTTGTCTGTTCTTCTGCTGCTGCTTATCTGCAGCGGATCCGCGCGCTGCCAGGGCTGTCTGTATGCTGCCTGCGACTGCTTCCTCTGCGCTTGCCCTGCCTCTAAAAGGCGGGGCAAGCGCAGAGGAAGCAGTCGCAGGCAGCATACAGACAGCCCTGGCAGCGCGCGGATCCGCTGCAGATAAGCAGCAGCAGAAGAACAGACGAAGATGAACGGAGCCGAAGGGCAGCTGCATAGCGGCAGGACGGATGGACCCGGTGCCCTGCAGCTTTGCTCTAGTGTTGGACTGCGGCGCTGCCCGAAGGGCAGGGAGGGGAAAGAAGGCCTGCAGCGTGCCGGCGGTGGCGGATCAATTCTTTTGGCGTCTCTCTGCACCGTTGCTGGGTGGGCCGGAGCCCAAAGTGGGTGGGCCCAGGCCCACCCATGGCTACGCCCCTGATTTAACATACCAAGAACACAAACTAAAACACCATAGGATCTAAGTACTAAAAGGCATTAATGTCTAGTAACGTATTAGCTAATATCCATGTTATAAGTCTATTAACATTGAGTTATTTGCAAGCACATTAGCTGTTGTTGGTAATGCTAGTATGCATGTAACTAACCCCCCCCCCCCCCATAAGTTAAGTAAATTATACATTTTTGAAGCTTATATGATGCACATTATTGTTATTAATTATTATTACAATATTAATGTACTGCCCAATATTCAGCTGACTGCAGGCAGCACTTTTGACGGCCCACTGCTGGCATTCAACCTGAATATTCAATGTCAGGCTATTTCCAGTGACCGGCATTGAATATCTGGATTTTTCAATGCCAGCTAGTGCATGATTGGTTAAGTCAATAGTCAAACTTAACCGGCCATGGCTTAGTGGGCAAAGATAGGCCTACTTTTTATGTGGCCTTATTTGGCCTATAGGCCTTGCCAGTTAAGTTCCAAATATCAGAACTTAACCGGTCACGCCCCCGGAACACCCCCAACCTCGCTTTCTTTTTGGTGCTAACCATGCATTTTCAGAGCAATAACTGGTTAAAAACTGCTGAAAATGACCGGTTATCTGCAGAGGTGCGAGTTAATCAGTCGGCGGCCATTCCTGGCTGATTAACTCACACTGAATATCGACCAGATAGTTACTGAGCCTTTGGGCCTCTCAGTCTCTGACACTAAAATAAGAAGAAGGTCTCCTTATCTTCAGTTCACAAGAAACATGCTTTCATGGGCAGGTCACAGTATTGTTTTGAATCTGAAAGGGAAAGGTAATGAGTTTTGATATGCTGCCTTTCTGTGGTTACCATCAAAGCGGTGTACATATTATACACAGATGTGTATTTGGTATCTGGGGCAATGGAGAGTTAAGTGACTTGACCAGGGTCACAAGGAGCTGCAGTGGGATTCAAACCCATTTCCACTATTTCTCATGCCACTGCATTAACCAGGGGCGGCCTAAGGCAATCTGCCGCCTGAGGTGAGGGATGAGATGATGCCCCCCCCCCCCCCGCCAAATCCAACATCTCTCCATTCACACTTTCTCTTTCTCTCACAACTCCCCCCCCCCCCCCCCCCCCAGCTACAGTCTGGCATCTCCCCCTTCTTTTCTCAACCCCATTCCCTGAATCTACCTTCTTTTCTTGTTATCCAAACGTTAGTGGCGGGAGCGATTTCCATAGGCTGCCCTGCTTCCAACACCGGCCTCTTCTCTCTACTGCAGCCCACCTCTGAGGAAACAGGAAGTTACATCAGAGAGTCGGGCAGCAGTAGAAATAAGAGGCTGGTGCTGGTGGCAGGGCAGTCTATTGGAATCACTGCCGATGATGACTTTTGGAAAACAAGAAAAGAAGGTAGATAAACAGAAATGTACATATGTTTATCAGATGTCAAGCTTCTATGGGTCACAACGGTTAAGTCCATGCTCCGGTTAACTGCATGCATTTCTTTGGTCCCAGACCCTTGCATTTAAGCAGATTGCACTATAATTTGAAAAATTCATAAATAAATAAAAATGTGCATGTAAATTCTAGTGCATGGATCTGAAAAGGGGATTGGATTTATTATTTATTTATTTACAGCATTTATATCCCACAATTTCCCACCCATGGGCAGGCCCAATGTGGCTTACAACAATCTACATAAAAACACAGCATGTCAGGGGTCAAACAATTAATGTCCTAGAAGTATAATGGGGAAAAGGCAAAGCGAGGTAAAGAAAAAGAGAAAGAGCAGCGGTGAGTAATGTGATACCGGGGTAAGACAGATCAGAAGGTAGAGATGCCTGGCGGGAGTGATGCATACGCTTTGCCAAATAGAAAGGTCTTGAGGCGCTTTTTAAAAGTAGGGTGATCAGTAGTAAGTTTCACCAGTTTAGGCAGTTCATTCCAGAGATGAGCACTAGAGTAGGAGAAAGTTGATGCATAGTTGCTTTTGTATTTAAGTCCATTATATACTGGGTAATGGAGGTTTAAGTACGTTCGTGAGGATCTGTGGGAGTTCCTTGGTGGCAAGTTTATTAGGGTGTCCATGAGGCTTATTTTCGAAAGAGAAAAACGCCCAAATTCCGACCTAAATCGGGAGATGGACGTCTTTCTCTTGTGGGTGCCCAAATCGGTATAATCAAAAGCCGATTTTGGGCGTTTCCAACTGCACTCCGTCGCGGGAACGCATAAAGTTGACAGGGGCGTGTCGGAGGCGTGGTGAAGGCGGGACTGAGGCGTGGTTATCGGCTGAGCAGAGATGTGCGTGCTCGGCCGATAATGGAAAAAAGAAAGGCGTTTTCAGAGAGAATTTAGGTCACTTTTGTTGGACCCGTTTTTTTCACGAACAGGTCCCAAAAAAGTGCCCTAAATGACCAGATGACCACCGGAGGGAACCGGGGATGACCTCCCCTGACTCCCCCAGTGGTCACTAACCCCCTCCCACCAAAAAAAAACGAATGTTAAACACTTTTTTCCCAACTTGTAAGCCAGCCTCAAATGTCATCCTCAGCTCCATGACAGCAGTATGCAGGTCCCCGAAGTAATTTTAGTTTAGTTAGTGCTGTGCGGGACCCATGCAGAGAGGAAAAATCGGAAGAAAAAAAAAAAAACAAGCAAGTGCAGTCAGGGACGTCTAAATTACCAGGATAGTAAAAGGGGGAATCAAACCAGCAACCTTCTGATTATAAGCTCAGTGCTCTAGCCAGTGCACCACTGATTAGACATCCTTCCCGTTCCATTAAGTCCCTCCAAGTTTCTGTCAGCCAATCACCGCTGTTTAGCTGACACAGATGTCAGCTAAATGAGTTGTGATTGGCTGACAGAAACTTGGAGAGACTTAATGGAAAGGGAAGGACGTCTAACCAGTGGTGCACTGGCTAGAGCACTGAGCTTGTAATCAGAAGGTTGCTGGTTCGATTCCCCCCTTTACTATCTTTTAATTTGGACGTCCCTGACTGCACTTGCTTGCTTGTTTTTTTTTTCTTCCGATTTTTCCTCTCTGCATGGGTCCCGCGCAGCACCAACTAAAGTAAAATTGCTCTGGGGATCTGCATACTACTGTCATGGAGCTAGGTATGATATTTGAGGCTGGCATAGAGGCATCTCAGGGGGACCAGTGCACTACGAATGCTGGCCCCTCCCACGACCAAATGCCTTGGATTTGGTTGTTTTTGAGCTGGGACGCTTCGGTTTTGATTATCGCTAAAAAACAAAAACGCCCAGCTCAAAAAACGCCCTAATCCAATGTATTTTCGAAAAAAAAGATGGTCGTCCATTTTTTTCGAAAATACAGTTCGGCCCACCCCTTCACGGACCCGTTCTCGGAGATGGACGTTTTTACAAATGGGCGTTCGCGTTCGATTATGCCCCTCCATGTATGCAGGGGCTTCACCATAGATGATTTGGAGGGGCATAATTGAATGAAAACGCCTATCTCCATGGGCGTTTATCTCCAAGAACGGGTCCGTGAAGGGGTGGACCGAACCGTATTTTGGGAAAAAATAGACGTCCATGTTTTATTCAACAATGTGTGAGCTGGGCGTTTTTGTTTTTCAGCGATAATGGAAAATGAAAGCGCCCAGCTCAAAAACGAATAAATCCAAGGCATTTGTTCATGGGAGGGGCCAGGATTCGTAGTGCACTGGTCCCCCTCACATGCCAGGACATCAACCGGGCACCCTAGGGGGCACTTTTACAAAACCAAAAAAAAAGGTAAAAGAGCTCCCAGGTGCATAGCACCCTTCCCTTGTGTGTTGAGCCCCCCAAATCCCCCTCAAAACCCACTGCCCACAAGTCTACACCATTACTATAGCCCTAAGGGGTGAAGGGGGGCACCTACATGTGGGTACAGTGGGTTTGGGGGGGTTGGACGACTAATAAGCATTAAGCAGCACAATTGTAACAGGTAGGGGGATGGGCCTGGGTCCACCTGCTTGAAGTCCACTGCACCCCCTAACAACTCCTCCAGTGACCTGCATACTGCTGTCAGGGAGCTGGGTATGACATTTGAGGGTGAAAATAAAAAGTTGTGAAACTTCATTTTTTTGTGGTGGGAGGGGGTTAGTGACCACTGGGGGAGTCAGGGGAGGTCATCCCCGATTCCCTCCAGTGGTCATCTGGTCATTTAGGGCACTTTTTGGGGCCTTATTCGTGAAAAAACAGGGTCCAGGAAAAGTGTCCTAAATTCTAGCTAAAAACGCATACTTTTTTCCCATTATTGGTGAAATGCACCCATCTCTGTTCGGCAGATAACCACGCCCCAGTTCCGCCTTCGCCACACCTCTGACACGCCCCCATCAACTTTGTCCGCATCCGCGACGGAGTGCAGTTGAAAACGTCCAAAAATCGGCTTTCGATTATACCGCTTTATTCGTTTTTGTGAGATAAACGTCCATCTCCCGATTTAGGTCGGAACTTGGGCGTTTTTCTCGTTCGATTATAAGCAGGTTTATGCACCAGAGCACAAATTTTACTTATAACCCGCCCTTATCCGGGGTGGCAAGCAATAATACATACATAAAATCACATTAAAACAAATTCAAAAACAAACTGTTCATAAAACACAATCAAAACAAAAAGAAAAAAAAGTAGGAAATAATGTCCAAGTCTCTTGAAAAAATTAAAGAGCAGAACCATCAGGTGCATAATATGCTAGGCAAAGCAGATGTGCTTTCAGTTCTAGCTTAAATGTTTGTGCATGTGGCTCATTTTTTAATCTACTAGGCAGCTTATTCCACTCCAACGGTCCAGTCACTAAGAAAGTCCGTCTTCTGGATAGAAGACATGGATCTGAAAAGGTGGTATGGCCATGGGGATTCCTAGAATTTCCACACAATGTTATAGAATATGTCCATTCCATGCCTAATTTAGGTGGTGGCTTTATTGGCATAAATGGCTGTGACTAAATATTCCAGGCATAGAAAAGCCACTGTAAGAAATTCTCTCAAATATTTGTTAAAGATTATTTCATTCTAATGATGCACCACCTAGACTAAATATTGTTTCTTTTTTTTAATTTACACTGTGTTTAAATAAAATGAAAGCAGTGTAAATAGCTTTGCATGTACGTAATTAATTGGATGCTTTATTGCTGCTTAGTCTTCTTTTGTGTAAGTTCAATGTAACATTTTGAACAGCAGAGCAGCTTCACTTCACACAGAGTCGGAAATGTCAGCATTATCATAGCAAAAGGAAGATTCCAAATTCCCTTCTGACATTCTTGCAACAAAAAATGGCCAACTTTGGTGAAATGTCTCAATAGGAATTTCATGGAAGCTGCAAATATGCAAAAGAAACTAATAACAAATCACACAGAAAGCAAGCAAAACTTTGACAACAATGAGAATGGTAAGTAATTTAAGTAGATTAAGAGGGGAAGGGGATTACAGATCATCTGGTGGCATATGATACATGCTGGGATATTGGAGGGGGATGGCAGAGCATTGAGCCATACCTCAGTGTGGCAGGGGAGGCACATGCCTGAAGGGTAGGCATAGGGTATCAGATACCTTTTAGCCAGCCCCATAAGAGTGTGGGGTAAGGGTGTTCATGGCGGGGGAGGTTCTGCTTTTGTCTGGGGGAGTGCAGGGGAGAGGGAATATTGGTATCCTAGTGGTTCGAGGTGGGCTGAGGGTTTGAGAAGGGATGATAATCATGTTGAAGGACTTCAGGAACAACTAAGTGGATTCCCATGGCCTGTGCACTTGTGTGCCTCAGGGCAGGTATAAGACCTGATCTGGAAGTTTTTTGGTCTTCGTGTGTATTCCCCTTGTATAATGGGGAATACATATATAGATTTTCAGCTCACCGAAACAACACTCCCTGACATCTATATACATGGTGTTGTTCTCCCCTTTTAAATAGTGGCTTTCTAAATTCACTATTTGCACACATAGGGATAGATTCTATATATCACGCCTAAAAAATCGGCAAAAAATCGTCAGAGGTATGATGTTTGCGCCAAGCGATCTGCACTACGTAATTGAACTTTAAGAAGTCGAAGTTATGGTGAGAACCACGGGGCAGATACTGACTGCTTATGTGTAATTGTGAGAGAAGGAGCAACTGCATCCAAGGCAGAAGCAAGGGAGGAATTAAAGACGTATCTGGGGAGATAGTGGGCAATCACAGGAAAATTGGGAAGGTGATCAGGAAGAGAAGAGAGGTTTTTGTCTATAAGTAATCACCGAGGGAGCGGAGTCTGAATAGGCGGAGGTGCAGGTAAAGCTAACGGGAGCTGAAAGGTGAGTAAAGCATGATCCATCCAAGGTTACCACTGTGAAGAAATCAAAGAGGGACAGAGGGGAGAAGAAGAGTGAGAAAAGATAAGGTCTAAAGTGTTGCCTCCAGAATGTGTAGGGTCAGGAACATGCTGAGTAAGACCTAATTGTTGAGCAAGTGAATGAAAAGGCTGATGGGCACCTCTGAAAGGGAAGTTAAAGTCACCCAAAAGGAGCAGAGAGGGAGAAAAGAACGCTAACATCTGACAGAAACACAGAGAGTTCTGCCAAGGAAGAAAAAGGAGGAAGAGGATGATAGATAAGGGCAGTATAGAAGTAGAAGATGGATTCCCATGGCCTGTGCACTTGTGTGCCTCAGGGCAGGTATAAGACCTGATCTGGAAGTTTTTTGGTCTTCGTGTGTATTCCCCTTGTATAATGGGGAATACATATATAGATTTTCAGCTCACCGAAACCACGCTCCCTGACATCTATATACATGGTGTTGTTCTCCCCTTTTAAATAGTGGCTTTCTAAATTCACTATTTGCACACATAGGGATAGATTCTATATATCACGCCTAAAAAATCGGCAAAAAAATACGCCTAAATCTAGGCGTAGTTTATAGAATAAGCCCAACACCTGTTTTCTGCAACTATATTTAGTCACAGCCTTTTACTCCAATGAAAACCTGGTGTAAAAGTCGCGATCTAAATTAAGCACAGAATGGGCATATTCTATAACACTGCGCGGAAATTCTAGGAATGACTTGGCCACGTCACCTTTTCAGATCCACGTCTTAGAATTGACACGCATCACTTTTATAGAATACGCTTAGACATTTGTGCGCATAAATTCTAATGACAGCCAATTAGTGTCAATAATTGCTTGTTAAGATCAATTCAAATTCAATTCAAATCAATTCTTGTATACTGCTAATATCCTTTCCAGGGTACAGTGTGGTTTACTTTCTAGGTGAGACAAAAGCAGATAGTGTTAGTGTGAAGTATGAGAAAATTAGATATCATTGATGTAATGTATGAGATCAAACATATTATAGGAAAGCAAAGTGGGTGGTACTAGGAGGTAGAAGTCATTATGGTTTATTATGAAGCAGTCTTTGGGAAGAGAAAGGTTTTTAGCCTCTTCCTGAAGCTAAGGTAGCTGTTTTCTGTTCTGATGGCAATAGGTAGAGTATTCCATATTTTAACTCCAAGTATGGGGAATAGAGAGCTGTAAATCTTCTGATATCGAGTTGTTCTTTCAGTCTGTTAGACTGGACCAGATGTAGCGAAGGATTTGAAAAACTAAACAAGCAGCTTTGAACCTGTCTTTCTGCTATGGGAAGCCAGTGCAGTTTGTTGAGATGAGTTGAAACACTGGTATATCTATTTAATTTGTATATTAGTCTAGCAGCTGTATTCTGTATTACTTGCAGTTTTTTCTGATATTGACACTTAATGCCAAGAAATAAAATGTTACAGTAATCCAAGTGAGGTAGGACTAACATTTGGACTAGTAGTGTGAAGGCTTTTTGATTGAAGAATGATCTGAACAGACGTAGCTGTCTCATTTTGAATAGTTTTTTTTCCATAGCTGGTTAATATGGGATTGAGAAGGTAAGTGAAGAATCGAGCAAGACCCCTAGTACTCTGGTTTCAGACTCAACTGTAAAGCTTTGACCATTGGACAAAGGTATTGATGGTGGGACCTCAACTCCCTGATTTCAGAACCATAGAACCTTGGTTTTTTGCACATTCAATTTCAGCTTATTGGTCAGGACCCAGGTGCTAACAGCAGTCATGCAATTCTCTATCGACTGACTTGGGTCTTTGATGCTGTCACTGGTAAGAGAAGCAGGATGTCATCTGCGCAGGATAATAGTAGTTCATTAAGACCCAGGTGTATTGAGGCAAGGGATGACATAAAGAGATTGAACAGGGTAGGTGAGAGGGGAGATCCCTGCTGGACCCCACAGTTAGGAGACCCGTAGTTGAAAAGTTGGTTGTTTGCTTGACAGAATAGCTTTGATTTGAAAGGAATTCACAAAACCATTTGAGCACAGTCCTTGTTATTCTTATTTGATCCAGGCATTCGAGTAGCAATGTGTGATCTTCCGCATCGAACGCTGTCGATATATCGAATTCGAGAAAAATTACTTGGTCACCTTTGCATAGGTGTTCTTTGACATATGTAGTTAGAACTAGCAACAATGTTTCCATACTACGTAACGATCTGAAGCCAAATTGTGACCAGTGTAAAATAGAAAATTTTTCCAGATATAAAGAGAGTTGTGTACTAATGTAGGATTCTAGTACTTTAGTAAAAAGGGAAATGCTTGCCACTGGACGGTACTTTGCAGGCGAAGTTGCATCAATTATCAGCGCTGATTGGCTTGTCAAGCTAATTAAGTTCTGCATGCAAATCCAGAATATGATTGGATTTGTGTCCACAACTCGAGTTGCACTGCATAGAATCCGGGGGATGGCGATCCACACTGTAAATGTTGATCTTTTTAGAGATGCTTCTAAAATTAAGGTCATAGTAATTCATCATCTAGAAGACTGAATACTGAATTTAGCTTGCCTTGGCACAGGAATGGTAGGGATAAAATTGAGGAATGTTCACAGAATGGGAAAAAATAGATACTTAATGGCCATTAGGAACATAATTTTATCTGGCACAAGAAAAAGTGAATACACAAAGAGCTACTAATTATTTGAATATGAAATGAATCGTTTGAATTACACCTTTTTTTTCAGTAGTAGCTCAAGGTGAGTTATATTCAAGTACACTAGGTATTTCCCAGTCCCTCTAACCCCCTCATTCTGTAACTCGACACCTACTATTAAGATCACGCTACTAAAGACATTTTGGAAGGTGGTGGAGTACTAGTATTAATATTTGAAAACCTACCTCACACCAAAGCACTCTGAAACTAAGGAAAGCACAAAATACTAAACACAAGAAGGAAAAGCCTCAGCAGACCCAGACCCACTGAATCAACAATGGTCTTAATAGGGCCCCATTTGTCGATCATTGGCATAAAAAGCCTCCTGTGTTTCTTTCTTTATTGTTGAATGCTGTAAAAATACTTTACTCAGAACATATATTTAATACTTAGCTTCAGCCCTTATAACACCACATCCGTCCAGTGATGGCAGGTGCTTCATTAATTGCTTCAGGGACTCACGGTGGGCACTAAGCCAAAATTTAATCAACTAAGGAGGTTTTTTACTGAAGCTTAGCTTGAGTTATCTGCAGCAGGACCCATAGAAATAAAACGGGCCCTACTGCAAATAACTTGAGCTAAACTTTAGTAAAAGACCCCTTCAGAGAGTTCTGCGCACACTTCTGTTCTCATAAATTACTACTACTACTACTTGACATTTCTAAAGCGCTGCTAGGGTTACGCAGCGCTGTACAATTTAACATAGACAATCCCTGCTCAAAGAGCTTACAATCTAAAGGACAAATGAACAGTCAGGCTTGGACTACTATTAAGTGCCAAGTACATGCATAGTTTATAGAAGAGTAGCTCTTACACACATCAGAGGTGCCAATAATTGGTATTTATGTACATAAGCACTAGGAGCAAGTCTATAAAATATGTGCTTTAAAAACCTCAGAGGGTATTCTATAATTGGTGCTCAAAATTTGGCACCATAAAAAAAATTGACGCTAAGCACAATTCTATAAAAGAAACGTGCCCTTTATAGAATCACACTTACCCCCTATTTCTGTAAAAGTCACCAAAAATTGTGCATGCAAATTTGGGTACATGCCCGATTTGTGCACGCAATTTAATTAAATAACTAGTTAATTGGCGCCAATCATTGTCTTTATAACAAGCAATTAAATTTAACGGAACTTTATGTGTGTAAATTTAGGTGCGGGATCCACGCCTAAAATTTATGCCTGATTTGAAAAAGGGGGTGCAGAAATGGGAGGGGCATGGGTGAAATGGGGGCATTCCTAAAATGAACGAGTGTTGCTATAGAATAACAGGGATATGCAACTAATGTAGGCATGTGCATATGCACCACATGTCAGTTGGTGCAAATGGCCACGCCTAAAGTTATGGTCCAAGAAAACAACAGGGTAACCGATCTGCAAACTCCAAGATGGAAAACAAACAAAGCAGATATGTATATAAAAAACAGTATTTAATAGAAATTCGATGAAAATAAAATTAGCAAGCCCGACATAGGCCGAGTTTTCAATTATGGTCACATAAATTTTAAATTATGAGTAATTCATATTTTAACTATTATTGCGCTTTTAATTGTTTCTATTTGTTTTTAATTGTCATACTACTGTTTGTTTTGTAGCCCCTGATGCAGCCCAGTTGGGCGAAACACGGCCTGTGTCGGGCTTTCTAATTTTATTTTCATCTAATTTCTATTAAATACTGGTTTTTTTATATACGTATCTGCTTTGTTTGTTTTCCATCCACGCCTAAAGTTAGGCATGGGCGTAAGCGCTATTCTATAAAGCGCCTAATTTTAAGCGCAGCTTATAGAATAATGCTTTTTTCAGCAGCAATTTCTTTTGGCACCATATATAGAATCTAGCCCTTAGCACTGATTCCCATACCTAGCTTTAGGCACCAGACTTATGCCTGCTGAAACCTGGTATAAATGCGGGTGCCCAAGTTAGGCGCGCTGAGGCTGTATTCCATAACTGCATGCACAACTTTTCAGAAACCCTTGACACACCCACGGCCACACCCTCTTTTGAGTTACACGCTAGTAGAGTTAGGTTTCAAGTCTTCTATAATAGCATACAACCAGATGCAGGCGCAAATTGTAATGAGTGTCAATTAGCCTCAATAATTGGTTGTTAGCACCCTATTTTTGAAAGTTAAGGGCTCATAACTCAATTAATTTGCACACGCATCTTGGATGTGTGCACAGATTTAGGTGCCGAAATCTGGGCACCATACATAGAACCTGGGGGTTAGTGCATAACCGTCAGGGAAGTGTACATAGGTGGGTTGTCAAGCAACATGCACAGATTACTTTAGTCATGCCTAAATGCTGTTATAGAATTGGTGTTAAGAGCAGCCCATTGTGGCTACTTAATTATAAAATTGCCCCCTAACTTTAGACCTAGAGCAACAGAGGTTTAAGTGACTTGCTCAAGATCACAAGAAGTGACAGTGGGATTTGAACCTTGACTAATTGACTCTTAGCCCATCGTCCCAACCTTTATGCTAATCAGCAGTGGCTGTTGATACTTACCTTTTACTTTAATGTGATGAGGAACTCCCAAAATCCAAGCAAATTATTTTTAAACCCACAATTACATATGCTTGAGCATCAGATTTGTTTCTGTTTCCCAGCAGCACTGAAAGCCGGCATGACACTGATTACCACAAAATAATATGCAGATGAATTTTATTTGAATGAATGCATGAGGATTTGACATGTTTCATGTCATAAGCATTCCCAAATTCATACTGTATCAGTTTTCCATCTCATTGAAAATCCTTTCTAGTACAAATTCTACTATATATGGCTGGTTCTGGATAGTTTCAAGTTTATTTATATTAGATATACCACCTAAGAAGATTCTATCTATTTTTGGTATAATGTATTACAAAGAAATTGAGAAAGGCACTACATTCAGATAGGATCAAAGAAAAAACAATATGGGAGAAGAGGGAGAGGAGAAGAGAGGAGAGAAGAGGAGAGGGAGAGGGCAGTCTTGCAGATCCATCCAAGAGCCTAAAGGGAACTGCTATTTTATCATTAGCCAAAAGGATCATAGAAATGGGAACTTTTAAGTCCTGCTTGAATTTGTCTAATGATTTTTCCAAATGTAAGTAGTAGGGAAGAGCATTTCAAAGAGAAGGGCCAATGCCATTGAAAATCCAAGACCTAACAGAGTCAAAACAGATTTGACAAAATGATAGTATGTTGAAACAATTGAACTGTCAGAAGTGGAGAGTCCAAGAGGGCAAGTAGGTTTTAAGTTTTCTAAGTCCGCATAGCCCCAACGAGAGATACAGACCTCTCATTAGATTTCCCAGCTTTTTCAAGCATTAGGGCAAATGGAAAAGCTTAGTGCATCTCATTTCAATAGGGTTTCTACACAATTTGCTCATCTGCATTCCGTTTGCGTTAGCTGCTACTGTCGTTGGAAAAAAGTATTTAGTGCATGCCAGGGTTTACTACTTGCTCGTTAATGGCTCATTATTGGCTCGTAAAGTTTAGTGCATCTGGCCCTAAGTCTGGACAAATATAGCAGGGATTCTAGATAGTGGACCATGTAAGTTATTAGAATTTTGTAGGAGACTTGATGTGTCAGTGGGAGACAGTGTTCCTTGTGTAGTAGTAAAGTGATGTATTTGTATTTTGTAGATCCGATCAATAGGCAGATAGCAGAATTATGTACAAGTTGGAGGTGGCAAATGTCTCAGGATCTTATCCCCTGTAAAAGAGAATTACAGCAGTCTATTTTGGTGGTTACAAGAGAATGTATGAGAACACAGAGAGCATGCTTGGTGAAAAGATGTCGGAGAGAATATAACTCTTTCAGTGTAAAGAAGCAATTCTTGACAATTGATACATGTTTTTGGAAGGGAAGAGTATGATCCAAAGTTACATCCAATATCCTGAAGGACTGGGTAAAGCTAATTGGTGTGCCAGCCTACAGAATCGGAGCTGCTAGAGATGGGGGACCTGTGTGGCCATGGAAAAGTCCCTTGAATTTCTCGGGATTAAGCTTAAGTTTGTTTGATTGGAGCCATTACAATCTGAGCCAGTTTGCCATTTAAGGAGTGGATCTCAAGGGGATTATCACTGGTTAGGGTGGACAGTATTTGTAAGACATCTGCATAAACAAAAGCAATGCGGTCCCAGGATTGTGCCGAGGTAAGTAAGAGAGATATGAAGATATTGATCAGAGTGAGGATTAGCTTTTGAAGGTAGCCCTTCTTCGTCAGATCAGAAACTGATCTAATGAAGAAGCCACATTAGGTGCCTACGCGTGCTGAATATGCACCAAATTGGAGTTACCACCCGGTTACCGCATGGCCCTTGCGGTAATTTCAATTTTGGCGTGCATCTGAAATGGATGCACGCCAAGGGACATTTGATACGCGTAGGTCATTGCCGCCCGGATTCTTTACCACTAGATCAAAATGGACTCGAGGCAATTTTGATTTTGCTGCATGTCCATTTTCAGCAAAAAAAAAAAAAAAAGGCCTTTTTTACAGGCACTCTAAAAAAATGGATCGGCGCGCACCCAAAACCCATGCCTACACTACCATAAACCATTTTTCAACTGCCTTTGTTAAAGGACCCCTAAGTCATTTTTATTTTTACTTCACAAAATTTATTTAAAGTGTAGTTTTTCCTAAGACAACATTCTTCAACATTATATTAGAATGCAAATCCTAGACCCCAGTTTTTACAATAAACTTAAGTATGTTATTTTTCCTTCTTCTCTTTGTTATAAACAGCTAATTTGAGTGGAGGAGTAGACTAATAGGGTAGGAAGCTGAATACCAGGAAAGGCGTCCAAAATGTTTGAAAGAAGGACGTCCATGCCTTCGTTATGCCTCCGCTGACACACACACACACCTCCCCCCCCCAGGGACCTGCATACACCCCCCCCCCCACAGGGACAGCCAAATTTCAAGGGTGTGGAGTGGATGAGTGGCCTAGTGGTTAGAGCACTGGTCTTACAATCCAGAGGTGGCTGGTTCAAATCCCACTGCTGCTACTTGCGATCAAAAATCCAAATAAATAAATAAAGGGGGTATCAGAAGCATAGCAAAGGCATAGAGGTCCTTCTCAGAGAAACATCCATATTTTGGACGTCCTCAACTGCCAGGGACGGAGGCATAGGAAGGACGTCCTTAAAAAAAAGACATCCTTGACGAGCACTTGGACGTTTTCACCTGGACTAGTGTTTTGCTAAGGTTGTAGAAGGCTATTATACACGCAGCTTATCTGCATGTATGAAGCCGTCTTTGGCATGCACAGAGCAGCCACGCATAACGCTTGGCTGCTCTGCACTGGCTTCCCCTCCTTAGGAAGGATATCGTGTGCAAATGAGCTAACAGCGAGGAGCTCATTTGCATGCGATTTCCTTCATGGATGCCCGTTCCTTTCCGAATCGCTAAGGGATCGGTAAGGGAAGGGCTTTTTCCGTTCAGTGAGTGGGACCAGTGCACTACGAATGCTGGCTCCTCCCACAACCAAATAGCTTGGATTTGGTCGTTTCTGAGATGGGCATCCTCGCTTTCCATTATCGCTGAAAATCAGAAACGACCAAGTCCTGGGGACAATCATCTCTAAGGTCGACCTAAATTTGCTGATTTGGGCATCCCCGACCGTATTATCGAAATGAAAGATGGCCGCCCATTCTGTTTCGATAATACGGGTTTCCCTGCCCCTTGCTGGAGCCATCTTGCGATGATGTTCCCAGGAAAACTTGGGCATCCCTTTCGATTATGCCCCTCTATGTGACATAAGAACATAAGAATAGCCATACTGAGTCAGACCAATGGTCCATCTATCCCAATATCCTGCTTCCGACAGTGAAAAATATTTTCTCCTATGTTTTCTGAATGTACTACCTTTGTATCTTCATGGTGTGCCTCATCTTTGTATTTTTTGGAAGAGTAAACACTCTATTTGTATTTGCTCATCTTACTCCAACCAGAATTTTATAGACCTCTATCATATCTCATCATCTCTTCTCCAAGCTGCAGATCCCTAACCTCTTTAGCCTTTTCTCATAGAGAATCATTCCAAAGGGAACAATTTTCCCTAAACAACCCTCTCTTTGCGAATGCCTCCCTGATATGTGGTGATAAGAAGGCTTGTAATGGCTATACATACCTAATTATACCTGCATGTCTTTGAGCAATTTTCAAAAACTCCCTTTATGCATATAAAATCCTATTCAACCCTTTTTTTACTCAAATTTTTATTTTCACCCTTGATTTCTAAAACAATTTCGGAACCTTGAGCAAAAATGGGTTAATGTGTGGAAATTCCTTTGAAAGTTGCCTTCTTGGTGTATAGCATGTTCTTTTTGCTGTTCATCGATATACAGAACGGATTGTATATATTTTGTTTTATCACTGGGATAAGCCTTACAATCCAGGAATTAATTAATTTGGTGGTGATATCAAAAATTTTATCTAATCTTTCCTGCATATTTCCCATTGTGAAAATGTGTCATTCTGATTCTATCCTGAAACATGACAAATTTCTCAACAGAATTAGTTTGCCTGTAGGTATATTTTTAAGTAGTAACATTTAACTAACACAAAACAGACTTCTTCTCCTGACAAATGCTCAAATGCTTAACGATATATCTTATGATCTTTAGTAAAGAAAATTCAGTTTAAAATGTATTTCGAGGAGGCTATAGCACCATTAAATGAATTAAACCATTATTCTTTAAGGGGCCCTTTTACTAAGCCGTGGTAAAAAAAGTGGCCTGCACTAGTTTTGGCGCGTGAAATTGACATACACTGTGCCATTTTTCACCGTAGCGGGAAAGGCCCTTTTTTTAATGGGGCAGTAACTGGACCTGCATTAATATTAAAATTAGCATGTGGCTATTTTCTGCCTGAGCCCTTATCGCTGCCTATTTAGAAGGTGGAAAGGGCTCACGTACTACTTGTGCAGTAATCAGGCAGCGTGCGGCAATGTGGCTGTGCTGCCGATTACAGCCGGGAATGCCCTCTGCGGGTAGAAAATATGCCAACTTTGGAACTACTTCTGGATGCCCATGTTATCCTGGCTATAGGGTCAATTTGGCACACGGTAGCCCTACTGCAACTTAGTAAAAGTGTCCCTAGGGGAGTCATTACTATAGACGTATATTCATATGAAACAACATGGGAAATATCCATTTCCCACGTCATTTCATATCATTTTTAACCTGAGACAACCAGAAAATAATCAACATTTTATTTTTTTCCCCATGGTGTTAATAGTGTGCATTATTGAAGTGCTAAGAGGCCACCTATAGTTCCACAGACACCTGCTAAAAACAAGTGTGCCTATAGGTGGTTATTTTAGAAGCCCTATTTGTGATTTACACCTGTAAATACTGGCATTTACATGTATATTGCAGGTAGAAATCCAGTTTTAAAAGGCATATATTTAAAAAGCATCTCCACATATAAATAGAAGCATTTACGTTTGTAGACTGATTTCAGAAAGCTGCAGGCTACACATGGAGATCACTGCGATGCAGAGATTTCCAGGGGGTATGGCTTGGATGTGGTCTAGGCATGGTTTGGGTGAACCAAACGTCTGCAATACATGTGTATGCAAGAGAGGGTGATTTGGGTAGGACTAGGTTGGGATCAAAAATGCACATGCATTCCCCATTTCACAAGGAGAACGTCTACCTGTGTTTGTCACGATCAACATGGGATTTGCTGCTGCCCCTGTGCTAAAATAGCCCGACCTATGTTAAAATAACTTGTCTTAAAGGAAACCCATAACTTCCGCCTTTACAAAGTAATTTTTTTCTTGTACACCTCTATCATTTACTAACAACACATGCTAATGCCTTTAGTGTTTCTTATTTGCTGGAGGCCCCGTTGTGTAAAATGGACCATGGACAAATAACATACATTAACGTTGATATCAAACACTAATTGTTAGAACTATTGTTGTAGGCACAAAATCATGCATGCAGGAGACTTCTTAAAGAGCAGATCTTCTAGAGAAATGAGATCTGTACACCAAGGGCTAGATTCTATATATAGCACCTAATTGGTGCTGAAAAAAGTGCTATTCTATAAGCCACATTTAAAATTAGGTATTATTTGTAGAATAGCACTTACACCCAGGATTCACGTCTAACTTTAGGTGCAGCCATTTGCACCAACTAAATTAGGCATGTATCCCTGTTGTTCTATAACAATCCGTGTGAATGCTAGGAGCACCCCTGTTCCACCCATGAACCTCCCATTTCTGGGTCCCTTTTTTTTTACTTGCCTGTAAAATGTAGGCGTGAGATTGCATGCGTAAATTCCAGTTAAATTTAATTAGTGCCAATAATAGCTAGTTAAAAAGGCAATTACTGGCACTAATTGGCTCATGATTCAATTAAATTACATGCACAAATTGGACCTGTGTGTATTTGCATATGCTATTTTTGGTGACTTTTATAGAATTAGGGGGATAATGCTGATCCAGGGGTGCAAAATCAAAAGATAACTCACAGTTAACCGTGGTTATGATCCTCAAAAGATTCAAGCACACCTCCAATTTAAAAATCAGCTCATTAGAAATCAGCTCACTACTGAAACAGCACTGCATGAGTGGTTGAACATACCAATCAATAATACCCTCTAGGTGATGTCTAACTAGTTGCTAAACATCTGTTATTTTAAAAAAGAAATATGATTCTGCACCTTCCATGTTCATTAAATATGTAGAGGGTAATTAAGAGTGTCTTCATGACCTAGAGCTAGTATAGGGTTTGACTGCTCCCAGCACGTGTTCCACATGGTCGCACATGAAGCCCTACAAGCTGGCTCACTGCTGCATACTGGAATCTATCTATGACACTCACATGGCATGGAGGAGTGGCCTAGTGGTTAGGGTGGCAGACTTTGGTCCTGGGGAACTGAGCTCAATTCCCACTTCAAGCACAGGCAGCTCCTTGTGACTCTGGGCAAGTCACTTAACCCTCCATTACCCCAATGTAAGCTGCATTGAGCCTGCCATGAGTGGGAAAGCACAGGGTTCAAATGTAACAACAATATGTGCAATTTAAATGAGTAACCAGCTAATTCTTGCCAATAATTGAGTGCTAACCATCAAGTATTTGCACCAATTGGCAACAATTTGGATTGACAGGCACATCTTGCTAGGAGCTATTCTGTAAAGATGCATGCATAAATCTTTTAGCGTGCAACTGAAAAGGGGCATGGCCATGGAAGGAGCATGGGCAGCTCAGGGGTGTTCAATAAAGATGCGCACACTATTATAGAATGTGGGGTATCTGCACCTAATTTATGCACAAGGAATCACACTAGGTTTCAGTTGGCGTAAATCCTTGCACCCAAAGTTGGTCATGGATCCCAACATTACGTGCCATTCTATAAACAACACCTAACTTGGAATACCCTTTATAGAATAACACTCGGCGTTCATGTAATATAATATGTAATATTATGTAATATATTTCTTGTATCCTGCCAATTCCCACAATTAGTAGTTCAAAGCAGGTAACAACATGTCAGAAAACAGTAAAAGAAAAATAAAATAAATCTATTGAGATAAAACATTTTCTAAGAATCTTGCAAAATTGCAAACAATTGAAAGAGCTTCGAAGTATAATAGGAACAGTAAGCCAAAACTGAGAAGTCAGATAACAAAAAGACATCTCTAAAATTTTCTTATATTTAACTCCTAAAACAGATGGTATTAGCAAACACAAAGGGTCTCTAGAATTAGAAGAGCCACACACATTGGGAAATGAGATCAAATTTAAAAGGTAGTCTGCAGCCGAACCATCAAACATTTTAAAAACAAAACAAAATACCTTGAAAAGGGCTCTACAATGAATGGGAAGCCAGTGGAAAGATCTCAGAGCCATTTACTGAATCTGGTCCTGAATAGTGTCAAAACTCATGAGCCCGCTATGTTAATCTCATAATAATGTATTGTACCCTTTCCTCCCTTTGGTGCTCTCGCTGTTCTCTCTTTCATTCCCCTCTTTCCGATTCTACCTGTCCTCCCTCGTCTCTTTTCTTTCCTCATTGTCCTCTATGCTGCTCTCATTCTTATCCTTCACATCCCACCTCTCTTCACCATGCAAATGTTGTCTTTCTTTCCCTCAATACAGCTCAAGGTATGTGTGTCCTTGTAGCCTCATTCCTAAGGGATCAGAAAATAATGCATGCAAATTGTGTTTTTTTGCACTGTACCTTGTTACTTTCCATGCAAATCTACCTGTACAAAAAAAAGGTGCATGAAAATTTCAAAGGGAGGGAGGGAGGGAGTTTGGATTTTTCTCACACCATTTACAGTAGTAACTCAAATCAAGTTACATTAAAGTACAGTAGGTATTTACCTGTCTTCAGAGGACTTACAATTTCAGTTCATACATGACAGCCATTTCTCTTTGCAAACTGCTGCAAAAAACATGGGTAGAAAATCCTCTGCAGACTTTGTCCCCAATCTGATGGTCTGAAAATTACCCTTTTAATTTATTTATTTATTTATTAGGATTTATTTACCACCTTTTTGAAGGAATTCACTCAAGGCAGTGTACAGTACGAATAAATCAAACATGAGAAATAGGCAATTACAGCAGTAAAAATATTCAAGTAACAATACAAAATATGGCATGGTATACTACTTTGTACTGCTCTATTTTGTTTATGGGGTCTCTTGGTTCCAAATCTATCTCTATAACGTTATACCAAGAGCAACTCAAATGTTGTTCTCACAGCGTGTGGTTGCCTTAATGTTTAAACTTCTATTAACTGGACCTCAATGCATCCACCCTTGGCATTTCACCTTCAGGTGAATGAGCCCTTTTATTACAAAAGAACGCCAAAGTTGTAAATGGAGCTAATAATCCTATCACTGGTCCTTTTTTCCTTTTTTTCTTTATCTAGACTGATAGATAAGATACCTGTGCAAAAAACTCTATTAAAGAGAAAAACCATTGGAAATCCTCTATCAGTCTCTGTGCAAATAACCACTCACTGTGAGAACAAAACACGTTAATGTTTATGAACTCTTATCTTAAACTGTTCTTCAAATACACTAACAATAAACACTTTCCTGAGGATCCCAGCACTTCAACTGTCCACCCTGGGGGCGGGCTGAAGGTGGACAGTTGAAGTGCTGGGATCCTCAGGAAAGTGTTTATTGTTAGTGTATTTGAAGAACAGTTTAAGATAAGAGTTCATAAACATTAACGTGTTTTGTTCTCACAGTGAGTGGTTATTTGCACAGAGACTGATAGAGGATTTCCAATGGTTTTTCTCTTTAATAGAGTTTTTTGCACAGGTATCTTATCTATCAGTCTAGATAAAGAAAAAAGAATAAAAGGACCAGTGATAGGATTATTAGCTCCATTTACAACTTTGGCGTTCTTTTGTAATAAAAGGGCTCATTCACCTGAAGGTGAAATGCCAAGGGTGGATGCATTGAGGTCCAGTTAATAGAAGTTTAAACATTAAGGCAACCACATGCTGTGAGAACAACATTTGAGTTGCTCTTGGTATAATGTTATAGAGATGGTATACTACTTGCAATGACAACACAGTACGTAATAGAACGTTACTGGTAGTAAAGGGTAAGGCAAAGTTGTAACATATAGATGAGTAAGAAAGTAGGAAGAATTTGAAAGTAAGGTGACTGATTTGAAGAAAGTTGCACATGAGGTCAGAGAGATGGTTGAATATTATCTCAGTTAGGCTAGGAGTGGATAAACATGTCCCGCTGTAGTATGTGCAGCCCGAGTCAAGCCTTGTATGTGTGAGTGAGACTAACAAGTTAGTTACTTCTTCCGTTAAAGGCTTGGTTGAAGAGCCAAGTTTTCACCTGCTTCCTGAAGTACAGATAGTCTTGTGTTAAGCGCAGCCTTTCAGGCAATGCATTCCAGAGTGTGGGGGCTACTCCGGAGAAGGGTCGCTTGCAGGTATCACATCTTGTAATGTCTTTTGGAGAGGGTGTAGTTACTGAAAGTCCTTGGGAGGACCTTAGTGTCCTTGGCGGTGTGTGGAGGATCATCCTATTCTTCAGATACTTGGGGCAATTTCCTTTCAGGGCCTTGAAGATCAGACAGAGTTTTAAATTTAGCCCTGTATTGTACAGGGCTAAATTTGTACAATGTATTTATTTATTGCATTTGTATCCCACATTTTCCCACCTATTTGCAGGCTCAACGTGGCTTACATAGGTCTGTTATGGTATTGCCATTCCAGGATATGTATATTGTATATTATACAATGAAGTTTTTGCAAAAATGGTGTGATGTGGTCACGTCGCTTGCAACCTTCTATGAGTCTTGCTGCTGCATTCTTAATCAGCTGGAGCTGGTGCAGGCCCTTTGTAGTCAGACCATTGTACAGTGTATTGCAGTAATCCAGTAATTATATTGTTTTAATTTCTAAATATCTCAGCTTTTTCTACATTAGGAAGATTTATAAGGCAGAAGAAAGCAGCCTACAAGACAGCTTTATAAACCCTTTGTCTCTTTCTTTGGGAAAGACAACAATGTTGGGTGGAGGGGGGGACTAGTGAACTCTAAGTATACATTTTGAACTAATTGTAAGCAGAAGCAAATTTGAAATAGTAGGTATGACAACGTGGCAGTGAGTGAGCTATGCAGGTGCGAGAAAGCAGGACTTGAAAACAAAAAGCTTTGAAACATGATAAGAGGAACCAGTGGCGTAGGAAGGGGGGGCGGTCCGCCCCGGGTGCACGCGCTGGGGGGGTGTCGGCACTGCTGGTTACCTGCTCTCTCTGCCCCAGAACAGGTTACTTCCTGTTCCAGGGCAGAGAAAGCAGGGAACCAACGGAGCCGACGCAGCTCCCAGAGACGATGTGCACTCGGCGGGGCGGAGCGCCAGCGGTAATGATGCACTCCGGGGGGTTGCGTGCGCCAAGGGGGGGTGCGCCGCACTGCACCCGGGGGGGTGCGCAGTGGCGACCCGCCCCGGGTGTCAGCCGGCCTCGCTACGCCGCTGAGAGGAACTGATGAGCTGAACAATAGAAACTAATGGATAAATTATAAATAGTATTTTGAAGCCAATTAGGAAAATGAATACAAATGCTGAATAAGAAGGCTAAGCAATATTAAGAATACAGTTGGAAATAGCAAAAAAAAGCACCAAGATCCTTCAAAATCGGGACACAGTTCCTTTAATCCTATGACTTGAACATCAATCTTCCATAAATGACCCGACCCCCGTGTTTCGGCACACAGCGCCTGCTTCAGGGGTCAGATGTGTTGTGACATCTAATTGATGCAATGTGCAGTGACAGAACTTTCTCCCTTGCACATACATTTCGTAGCAAAGACGGGCCCTTTGTAATTAAATCAGTGAAACAAACAGTAATACTGCTGCCTGGCCCTCTATAAGTATTGGAAATCTTGATGATGTTAATGATGACGTCTTTTCCTATGCAAACATACCATAGTCATTTATGGAAGATTGATGTTCAAGTCATAGGATTAAAGGAACTGTGTCCCAATTTTGAAGGCTCTTGGTGCTTTTTTTGCTATTTGGACTTTGTTCTGTACTTTGGACCCTCTCTATGCTGTTGTAAGAATACAGTTGGAAACAGACAGAATGGGGAAGGAAGCAAGACAAGGTGAGAGATTGTGAAACACAAGATGGGCATTTTGGATGGAGGCAGCAGAGAACTTAAAGTTAATCAACAGTTTAATCAGATTGTCTAGGAGTCCAAAAATATAAGAGATTAGTTTAGTGAGAGGACCACACAGAATTTTAGTGGAACTGTACAAAGAAATGAATCAGTATTTCAGTGATTAAGGGGCATAATTATCTACCTGGCCTACTGTTAATACGTGTTATTTTTTACCACTAACTTGTGCCATTTTATGCAATAACTGGGGTTAATAGTAAAATAACACATCTTGTTGGTATCCATCATTGATAACTTCCAGTAATGGGCTGATGCTCAGAACTCTGGGACTATAGCGCTAGGGAATACTGCAGGAACAGTGCAGAAAAATAGCTCCCCAATGCCCCACACTAATTTTATGCAAATAATATATGTGATGTGAGACCGAAAGTATGGGGAGGAATATGCCTGGTCCATGCGCATAAGAGTTTCACGGTAAGCACGGCTCTTGTGCACATGCCCAGGCAAACCCGGAAGTGAAGCATGCATCAGTGCCATTCCTCTGCACCTTTAAATGTAAGCCTTTTAAAAAAATGTCCCCACTGGAAGGCTTATATTTAAGTACAGAAAACAAGCACCAACATGTGCTTTCATTTTCGGCTTTGCTCAGGCTCAGGCTCGTTTTTCACTCCTAGCTCTTAGAAGCTTGTAGGGGCTTCCTTCTGCTTCCAAATTCAATCAAAATCGGCAGATTTTAAGGAGAAAATCATGGAAAATCCTCTCTCCAAACACACCAACACCGAGCTGGCGTTAGGTTTCCAGCAGTAAGGGTGGATTTGTTCTGTGCGCTGTTCTCTAAGCATTGGGAGGGAATATGAAATGACCTCATTAACATCCATTTGTCTACATTTAAATACTATTTGTGCTAATCTTTGACGCACACTTTGCCTCCTGCGCTAGATCCCTCTGAATATCCTGTGCAGATTAACACCGGCGCTAGTCCAGCGTTAATCGGCTCTAGCACTGGCGTTAGGTTCTGAACATTGGCCCATAAGTTTGAATCAAGGAGAGACTACGAGTGCTGTCCTCATGCAGACAGTGTGGCTGAAGAAACAAAGCCAGCCTTCTGCACTTCCTCAGCTCCTGGGAAATTAACCACAAGCTTAACAGTGACAGAAGGGAACCTGAAAGCCTATGAGGGTGGTTTTCTCTTTTCATTATTCCTAACATTTGTAATGAGAAAACTGTCAATATCAGCCTGAATAAAGAGCTGCAAAAAACTCAATGTCTTTAGTTTAATTGTAGTGGAAGGAAGATGAATCTTAGGATTTCGTTTTTTTAATCATCAAAACTCAAGAAGACTCTGATAAGGGGCTAATCTCTTTCAGCTACAACTGCACTGACCTTTAATAAGAGTGACATCCTGCACTTGAATAACATCCTGATTGTAGCACACTCAAGAGTGTAATTAGGATAAAATTAAACAACTAAATAAGCTTGCAACCAATTAGGCAAGCAGACATATCTGTCATGTATAAAAAGCCTTTGCAAGGATGAGCTGTGATGCTCCTTGAAAAAGGAGAATCGGCCCAATGGTTTGCACAGGGGTGAAGTCCAAACCGTGAGCTCCTCCAGCTAGAAAAGCTGATATTAAGGTGCTAAAGGATGGAATGAAATTGATTTCAGAAGACATAGCAAACATAACTGCTAATATTTAAGGCAAAGGTGAGTACCTGAGTGAACATGAAGGGCACTGTAGAAATCCTGAATGATATCTATGCATGGCTCAACGGGGAGTGGTTTGGGCAGTTCTAAAAATTATGTTTGGTATTTCCCATTTTACAATGGGAATAAACAAATATTTAAGAAAAAATGTTCCATGACAGCTTTTGTACCACGTAAGTTTCAGCAAAATGCTCATTTCAGCCAGTATTTGAAATGAGTGATTGATGACCAATGCAGAAAGCTTGCGATAGTCGTGCGTTAGTGGCTCAGCGCACAGACATCTAGTGTAAGTTGAATGCACCATTTTTGTTCCTCAATGCAGTAAATTAATGGCATGCAAATTACCGCTATATTAAAAAATGTGCACAGTCAGAAAAACCAACACTCACCATGGCAGTAATATGCAGCTGTTTCCTGCAGAAGAACAAAAAAAAAAATCTCCCTTCCTGCAAGTGCATGAGCGGTGACTGGCTCATGCACTGAAATGAAGAGAGATTTTTTAAAAAGGCCGCTTCCCCCCCCCCCCCCCCCCCCCCAGTTGCTGCAATTCCCCCTAGCCAAAAATCTCTAGCAGTCTAGTGGACTACCCCAATGTGCTACCCCTGATATAAGTACATAAGTACATAAGCACTGCCACGCTGGGAAAAGACCAAAGGTCCATCAAGCCCAGCACTCTGTCTCCGACAGCGGCCAATCCAGGCCCCAAGAACCTGGCAAAAAACCCAGAATTTAATAACGATCAATGGACTTTTCCTTCAGGAATCTGTCCAGACCCCCTTTAAACTCAGCAAGGCCAGCTGCCGTCACTACCTTCTCCGGCAATGAGTTCCAGAGTCTAACCACACGCTGAGTAAAGAAAAACTTTCTCCAATTTGTTTTAAATCTACCACATTTTAATTTCATCTTGTGTCCCCTAGTTCTATTATTGTTAGAAAGTGTAAACAAACGCTTCACATCTGTCCGCTCTACCCCACTCATTATTTTGTAGACCTCTATCATATCACCCCTCAGCCGCCTATTCTCCAGGCTAAAGAGTCCTAGCCGTCTTAACCTCTCCTCATAAGGTAGTCGTCCCATCCCTTTTATCATTTTCGTCGCCCTTCTCTGCACCATCTCCAATTCCTTTATATCTTTTTTGAGATGAGGCGACCAGAACTGAACACAATACTCCAGGTGCGGTCGCACCATGGAGCGATATAATAGCATTATAACATCCTCATGCTTGTTTTCCATCCCTTTTCTAATAATACTCAACATTCTGTTCGCCTTCTTAGCCGCCGCAGCACATTGAGCGGAAGATTTCAACGTTCTATCCACGATGACTCCCAGATCCCTTTCTCAGTCCGTATCTCCTAAAGCGGAACCTTGCATGACATAGCTGTAATTCGGGTTCCTCCTTCCCACGTGCATCACTTTCCACTTGTCAACGTTGAACTTCATCTGCCATTTGGACGCCCAATCCCCCAGTCTCACGAGGTTCTCTTGTAATCTTTCACACTCCTCCCGCGACGTGACGACCCTGGATAACTTTGTGTCATCTGCGAATTTAATTACCTCACTAGTTACTCCCATCTCAAGGTCATTTATAAATATGTTAAAAAGCAGCGGTCCCAGCACAGACCCCTGAGGGACCCCACTAACTACCCTTCTCCATCGAGAATACTGACCATTCAACCCTACTCTCTGCTTCCTGTCTTTTAACCAGCTCTTAATCCATAATAATACACTGCCTCCAATCCCATGACTCTCCAGTTTCCTTTGGAGTCTTTCATGAGGCACTTTGTCAAACGCCTTCTGAAAATCTAGATATACAATATCCACCAGCTCTCCTTTGTCCACATGTTTGTTCACCCCCTCGAAAAAAATGCAGTAGATTTGTGAGGCAGCCCATGCTTTTGTACGTGCTCCGTAATTTTATTCTTAATAATAGCCTCCACCATTTTTCCCGGCACCGACGTCAGACTCACCAGTCTATAATTTCCCGGATCTCCTCTGGAACCCTTTTTAAAAATCGGCGTTACATTGGCCACCCTCCAATCTTCCGGTACCACACCTGATTTTAGGGATAAATTGCATATTACTAACAGCAGCTCCACAAGTTCATTTTTCAGCTCTATTAATACTCTGGGATGAATACCATCCGGACCCGGCGATTTACTACTTTTTAGTTTGCAGAACTGCCCCATTACATCCTCCAAGTTTACAGAGAAATCATTTAGTCTTTCCGACTCGCCCACTTCAAATACCTTTTCTGGCACCGGTATCCCTCCCAAATCCTCCTCGGTGAAGACCGAAGCAAAGAATTCATTTAATTTCTCCGCTACAGCTTTGTCTTCCCTGATCGCCCCTTTAACACTACCGTCGTCCAGCGGCCCTACCGATTCTTTAGCCGGCTTTCTGCTTTTAATATACCTAAAAAAATTTTTGCTATGTGTTTTCGCTTCTATCGCTAACTTTTTTTCAAAGTCCTCCTTAGCCCTCCTTATCTCCTTTTTGCATTTGGCTTGACATTCCTTATGCTTTATCTTATTGTCTTCCGTCGGTTCCCTTCTCCATTTTCTGAAGGATTGTTTTTTGGCTCTAATAGCTTCCTTTACCTTACCGTTTAACCACACCGGCTGACGTTTGGTCTTTTTTCCTCTTTTTCTAATACGCGGAATATATTTGTCCTGTACTTCTAGGATGGTGTTTTTGAACAGCATCCACGCCTGATTCAAGATTTTTACCCTTTCAGCCGCTCCCCTCAGTCTTTTTTTCACCGTTCTCCTCATTTTATCGTAGTCTCCTTTTTTAAAGTTAAACGCTAGTGTATTTGATTTCCTGAGTTCACTTACTTCGTAGCCAATATCAAAACTGATCATATTATGATCACTGTTATCAAGCGGCCCTCGCACCGTTACCCCCCGAACCAGATCATGAGCCCCACTAATGATTAAGTCTAGTATTTTCCCTTCTCTCGTCGGCTCCTGAACCAGCTGTTCCATGAAGCCATCCTTGATTTCATCAAGAAATTTCACCTCCCTTGCGTGTACTGATGTTTCATTCACCCAGTCTATATCCGGATAATTGAAGTCACCCATTAATATTACATTGTCCTTTTTATTCACTTCCCTAATTTCCCTTGTCATTGCCGAGTCCGTCTGCTCGTCTTGGCCAGGCGGACGGTAGTACACTCCTATCACCATCCCTTTTCCCTTTTCACGTGGAATTTTAATCCACAAGGATTCCAGGCGGGGTTTTGTCTCCTGCAATATTTGCAGCCTATCTGAGTCAAGGTTCTCATTTACATACAGCGCTACCCCTCCTCCAATCCTATCCACCCTATCGATGCGATATAATTTGTAGCCCTGTATGACTGTGTCCCATTGGTTATCTTCCTTCCACCAGGTCTCAGAGATGCCTATGATATCCAGTTTTTCATTGTGCGCAATGTACTCCAGCTGTCCCATTTTATGCCTCAGGCTCCTGGCATTTGCGTATAGACATTTCAATGTATGCTTGTTGTTCTGATTATTATTACGTTTAATACGTGGCAATATTAATATGTTGTCTTCCGTCTGGTCATTTTTAATTTTATTTAAGTCTATCTGATCCTCTATGATTTCTTTGTCGTCCTTACTCACAAGTAACCCTTTTTTCCCTATCTGGGTGATATCCTCAAAAGATATCATCTTCCGAACCATGCGCTTTTGAGCGACTGTCGGCCTTCCCCCCCGTTTCTAGTTTAAAAGCTGCTCTATTTCCTTTTTAAAAGTTGACGCCAGCAGCCTGGTCCCACCCTGGTTAAGGTGAAGCCCATCAGATCGGAATAGGCTCTCCCTTCCCCAGAATGCTGACCAGTTCCTGACAAATCCAAAACCCTCCTCCCCACACCATTGTCTCATCCACGCGTTGAGACTCCGGATCTCTGCCTGTCGCTTGGGCCCTGCACGTGGAACAGGTAGTATTTCAGAAAATGTTACCCTAGAGGATCTGGCTTTGAGCTTCCTTCCTAAAAGCCTAAATTTAGCTTCCAGAACGTCTCTCTCACATTTTCCTACGTCGTTGGTACCCACGTGTACCAAGACGGCTGGTTCCTCCCCAGCACTATCTATAATTTTGTCTAGGTGCCGCATAAGGTCCGCCACCTTCGCACCAGACAGGCAAGTCACCAGGCGATCCTCACGTCCACCAGCCACCCAGCTATCTACATGCCTAATGATTGAGTCGCCAACTACAACAGCAGTCCTATCTTTTCCCCTGTGGGCTGTAATCGGAGACATATCCTTAGTGCGAGAGGATAATACATTCTCTGGTGGGCAGGTCCTGGCTACAGGAGTACTTCCTACTTCACCAGAATGGACCACCCTTGCACCAATTCCCCATCCCTGATGCCAGAAGGGACACATGCCCTAATCTCCCTGACACCCCAACCAAAAATAATCCCTGCTACTGCAGTGGACCCTCCACCCTAGACACCACAAAAATAAATTCCTGGTAATCCAGTGGGCCACAATTTCCCTGGGGCCCCAGGAACCCCCTCTCCATGTGCCTTGAACAAGAGGCAGAAGCAATGTCCCTCACTCTTGCCATGCCATCTTCCAAAATAACAGCACCTGACCCCACACCAAACAAGGGGTTTATTTGAAGGGTTTTGGGTGGAGATCAGAGAGTCAGGAGATGGGGGTCCACTAGATCACCAAGGATTTATTTTTGGGGTGTAGAGGGGATCAGGAACTGGGAGGTCCACTAGACTAGCAAAAATTTATTTTAAAGGTGTCAAGAATAATCAGGGATGGGAGGTGAGAAGTCAATTAGACTACCAGGGATTGTTTTGGGTAGTGTCGAGGTAGGGAAATGGGGTGGGTCCCTTCTGGGGTCAAGGTGTGAGGGATTAGAGCATGTGGGGGTCCTTATTTGTGCTGACTTTAAAGTCTTCTGCAGCAGTTCTCTGCATCACCGCAGCATAGCTAATAGGCTCCTCTTTAATAATGCTATGTGCTGATTCCTAATGCAAGGTGTGGGGAGGAGTGGCCTAGTGGTTAGAGCACCAGTCTTGCAATCCACAGGTGGCCAGTTCAAATCCCACTGCTGCACCTTGTGATCTTGGGTAAGTTACTTAACCCTCCATTGCCTCAGATACAAACTTAGACTGTGAGCCCTCCTGGGACAGAGAAATATCCAGTGTACCTGAATGTAACTCACCTTGAGCTACTACTGACAAAGGCATGAGCAAAATCTAAATAAATAAAGGTTCTGCTTCTACACAAAATCTTTTTCTGCATTTGGAGCCCAGAAAGTTGAACACAGACATCACGCTAGCCATGTGCTTTCGTCTGTTCAACCTTTCTGCATCAGCCCCTGAGAGGGCAAATATGCTTAGCCCTCTAGAAATCTCTATCACCTTTGAAGTGTAAAAATTTCCCTTTTGGGTTTTGCTCCTTAATTGGCTTAATTTATGCCTGGATATTCAATGTTGGATCATATTCAGGCACCAGCACTGAATATCCAGTTTTCTGCAGCCAGCTATCCCTTATCCAGGTAAGTACAAAATCAAGTGGCAAACATGGTCATTTTTGAACCAGAAAAATGTCTCTCTTTTTGTTTTGAAAATGGCCATTTCCAAGACATTTTGTGCTCAGTGTGGTTTATTTTTTTTGTGACCATTAAAAAAAAAAAAAAGTCCAAGGAAAAAACACACAAAATCAAGCCATTTGGATGTATGGGGGGGGGGGGGGGGGTTGTCAGCATTCTTAGTAGAGTGGCCCCACAGACATCCCAGCAGAATACAGGTAAAAGCAGTTAGCTTAGTGGGGTTTAAAAAAAGGTTTGGATAGCTTCCTAAAATAAAAGTCCATAAGCCATTATTAAAATGGACTTGGGAAAATCCACTGTTTATTTCTGGGATAAGCTGCATAAAATGTATTATACTGTTTTGGGATCTTGCCATGTACTTGTGACCTGGATTGGCCACTTTTGGAAACAGGATACTGGGTTTGATGGACCTTCGGTCTGTCCCAATATGGCAACACTTGTGTACTTATGACATCACATAAAAGGTCCCAGGTACACACCTCACTATTACCTCCTTTTATTGTATGGGGAACCCTCCAAAACACACCAAAAACCTACTGTACCCAACTGTACACCACTACGATATCCCTTATGGCTGCAGGTGTCACCTATATATGGGTACAGTAGGTTTTTGATGAGTTTTGGAGGGCTCATACTTTCCACCTCAAGTGTAACAATTAGAGTGGGATATGGGCCTGGGTTCCCTTCTCTACAGTGCACTGCAGTGACCGCTAGGCCACTCCAGGGACCTGCTTGCTACTACAATAGGACTGGCTATAACATCTGAAGCTGTCATAGAGGCTGGTATGTACTGTTTCTTTCACATCTTTGGGAGGTGTGAATGGGTCAGTGACCACTAGCAGAGTAAGGGGGGGTCATGCCTTAATATCTCCAGTGGTCATCTGGTCATTTAGGGCACCTTTTTGTGACTTAGTCATGATTGAAATAGGTCTAGACCAAAACGTCTAACTTTTAGCCCTGGAAGTATTTGCTTTGTTCCATTATGGCAGAAAAATGTCCAAGTTCTGGGAAGGCTCAAATCCTGCCCCCAACATGCCCAGACAAGCCCCCTTGTGATTTGGATGCACTGCAGACAAACTGCATAGAAAAAACCTTTAAAATGGGTTTCAAAATAGCAATTTGGATGTTTTGGCAAATCCATCTGCTGCTTTGTGCCACATTTTGGACATTTTTCTGTTTTGAAAATGAGCCCCTTAAGCAGACAGGAGCCTGGTTAAATAACTTTGAATAGTGACCCAATTGTTTGCACTTCTGGATGGAAGTAGCAAAAATCAGTGCTTTCACATGTAACTGCTGGCACTTACACTTAGAACCTGACAAGTGATGCCACTCTTTTTCTGAATGTGTAGGTTTGTGAAATTGATGCTCCCCCTGTGAATGCCAGCAAATACAAATATTTCTACACACAGATCCTCTAGAAGAAGGAGGTCCTGTTTTACCTTATGGTGAAGTGCTTTTTTTACACTACTAAGGTTTCTGAGCCCCTGATGCAGCCCGTGAACAAGGATGAAACACAGCTGTGTCGAGCAATATTTTATATTTTTTATTAATAAATCTTACAGCTGGATTCTACCTGGTGTGCTTCTTCTTCTGTTCCAAAATTGTAATTGAGACATCCAAATTGAGATATGTAAAATTCCAATAATTTTTTTTAATAAAAAAGAATCTGGCAATGTAGAATCTTTCAGAACTTATATGTGTATGCCTTTTTTAGAAACCTACATACGTAAATGTTACTAATTAAGTACAAAGTGTCACGTAATGTCTAAGCACTATCCCTAGCACCCATCAGGGAATAACCCTGTGGCCACCTGGAGGGTCTGACAGCACTGTTCAGGCCCGCCTGCACCTGTGCATGTGTACTTACACTAGCATACCTTCCACCAACCTGCTGGATCCCTCTTGCCTCTGGGTGAGTCTCCTACCCACAATGGCTCGGTGGCTTCTAGGGACACTGGGGCCACAATCCTAGGGTCCTTGCAGTTCCCAGAAACCCACTCACAGACTAAGAACACAAATTACCAGGATTCTTAGTCAGTCCAGGACAACAGAGCTAACAACTAATAGGTTTATTATCAAAAAAGTAGAATAGTGAATGGGTAAAAGTTTTAAACAGCAAACAGTAACAGGTAAATAACAAGGATTCAGTATTAAAGCTAACTAACTCTTTTTTTTACTACCTAAGTAGTACCTGGGGAGATCAGGCAAAGAAACTGCTCACAGGAATTGAATAGGGTCTCAATGCAGAAGTCTACTCCCGCCACACTCCCAACTCTGAGACTGGGGAGTTTCAGCACATTCTGGGCTAGGTCTTTGGCTTCAGGGTCAATCAGGGCATACAGCATTAGCACTAAGGGTGTTTGACCAAGCCACTGCAGGTTACTTTTCCCCTCAGGGGTTTTCCTATGTTCCTTTGGGGAAGGTAAGCTAAAAAAGAAAACAGACCTCTACTACAGCTATAATGTAGGGATCAAACACCACCTGCTGGCCAATCAAAGGAAATGCACTGAAGGGAAGAAAGTGTCATAGAGCAGCATTACAGATCACAAACATAAAAACCATAATCTTTCTATACTTTTGAAAGGGCAAAAGCAATGGGAGATCTCCTTTAATCCTTCCTGTAAAAGGCTGTCCAAAACTAGCACTGTTAGAAAAGCTATTATGATGTGGATGGCAGGCCATACCACACAAAGACTGGAAGAGACTGCAACTGGCAGAAGAATCAGCAACATAGTTGAGGGAAGGACAGGCCCCACCACCTGAAGATCAAAGCAGCACCAATGGTAGGTGAAGACCTCTTCAGCATAGACTTGAGGTTGAGTGACGCTTGCTGGAACTGTCCTCAGATCCTGCTTGACAGCATTCATCTGACCAAGTTGATCCTATGCTGTTGAAGCTGGTGAGGAAGGGAAAAAAGAGAGAGTGAAGGGGAAGGGAGAAGGAGGAGGGCAGGAGACACCAAGAGGCAAGAGGAGAGCAGACAAGGGACACTGCAAGTGGGCTGGGGACGTGTCAAGAGAGGAGGAAGGAAGAGAGCAGAGAAGAAGAGCAGGGGAGAAGAGAGGAGATGGAAAATGTGTGCCTCCCCCTCCAACATCTCTATATATTATGTACATTAATACGTCCATGCTTTCACCCTCCTGTGTGTAAACCCCTACCCCCATGTGCACATATGCACACCCTGCAAAAAAATAAACACAGACACCTCTCTCACCTACGATGTACCCCCATGTATACTCCCACTCCTCACACAGACAAATCCCACTCCTCCCCCCATTCATGCCCACCCATTCTCCCTACCCATCCTCCACTGCAGAAAGCAGATAAAGACACCTACCCCTCACTACCTTCTCTCCTCCATACCCCATCATATACCCCCACTAACATACACATTCCCATCCATTCACCTACTCCCTCAACATAGAAATCAAATTTCATACCTGACTGCACACAAATAAATATACACATCATTTATTATTTATTTGTCACATTTTATACACCGCTCTTCCAGTACAAACCAGTCAAAACCATTTACAATAATGGTTCAGCCAACAAATACTAGAACTCTAGCATATAAATATACTCATTCTATCTAACAGGGTACTCTAGATAAAAGACATTCAATCTCCACAGTATTGGAGATATCCTTCTTGTTGTCCATCCATATACTCCTCTGACCGATCAAGATCCCAAGAAGGCTAGTTTTAAAAAGTTTTGAGGTCCTTCTTAAAATGATCCATGTGCAGTTCAGTTCCCCACCTACACATCTCCTATAACCTAATGGAGACACACTTCACACCTCTCCATCACGCAGACAAGCCTGAGTCCGGCAATGGTAAAAAGAGAAATCTGCTCTTCTCTAATACTATAAATAAATTAGTCACCTTACTTTCTAACTCTTCTTACTGTCATGTTCCCGTTCCCTACCTCTTCAGAGACAGCGTCTCTGGGGGACGCGGGGGTCCAGACCACCATAGGCCACGTAGTGCGCGCTATCAACATTCTCAGGCAGTGCTGTCTTGCTGGGGCTTCGACGCTCCCGCACCTCAGCGCGCCTCATGTCGGGTCAGCTAATTGGCTCCTGCGTCTACTGGTCCGCCTCCCCGTTTCCTCGGCTCCTCCCCTGTCCTCTCGTTTGACCTATTAGGGGCTGCTCTTTCCTATGGTTTTTTCCTGCTCCTCTCCTAGAGGCCACCTGCTGTTTCCCTCTCCTTCTTGCTGCCCTATGGCAGCTCTCTCTCTCCTGCTGACATCAGACCAGTGGCGTAGCCAAGGGTGGTCCTTGGTGGGCCCAGGCCCACCCACTTTGGGCTCAGGCCCACCCACCAATGATGTGGCTGGCAGGGATCCCCAAGCCCCACTAGCCGAAAACTCCCAACAACTGTCCCTCATGCATACCTTGTAAATAGCAGATCTTCACCTGCAGCGAGCAATGACTGATACATACTGCTCGCACCAGCCCCCACAGCCTTCCCTCTGATGTATTCCTGCCTAGGCAGAAACAGGAGGTTGCATCAGAGGGAAGACTGTGGGGTCAACATGAGCAGTGTGTATTAGTTGCTGCTCGTTGCTGGTGAAAATCTGCTATTTAAAAGGTATGCGGGGGGGGGGGGGGGGGATGTTTGAGATACCATATGGCATGCAGGCAAAAGAGGGAGAGACCAAATCACTTGTGGGACGACACAGGGTTCTGCCCACCCATCTTGGGCCTAGGCCCACCCAAAATTGGGAGTCTGGCTATGCCCCTGCATCGGACGCCCACTCCTTATCAGCTGATCCCTCTTCTAACTCGCTGCTTCAGCTTCTACTCCGGTAGGTCTTGCTTTGTGCTGTTGTACGTTACTTTTGTTTCTGTATTCTGCCTGAACCTTGACTACTCTCTGTGCCTGCTGCCTGCCTTCTGAACCAGCGTGTTTTCTGACTACTCTCTGTGCCTGCTGCCTGTCTCTGCACCTCCGGGCTTCTGTCAGGTCCCGAATCAAGGTCTTCGCCTCCATTCGGCTCCTGTTCCACTTGGCCCTTGCCCTCATAATCCCTGTCGGCCGCCTGAACCTAGGGGCTCAACCTCTGGGGAACGGCAGTCATTGCAGGTGAAGTCTCAGGGTTCCCTGACCGCCGAGTCAGGACCAGGGTCCTTCTCTTCCTCAGGACACTTTTGGGTGCGACTCGGCATAAGGACTCACGAGTCTGACACTTACTGTCTTACCTATATGTTCCATCTTTGCTTTACCCTTCACTATCAATTAAAATGTTCTATTATGTATTGTGTTGACATTGTAAGTAGTATAATATGCTATACTTTGTATTATTTGAATACATTTACTGCTATAACTGTCTATTCTTCATGTTTGATCCATTCTTACTGTACACCGCCTTGAGTGAATTCCTTCAAAAAGGCGGTAAGTAAATCCTAATAAATAAAAATAAATAAATGTGCATTTTATGTTCGTTGTTAGAGGTTTCTTCCTGAGATAACAGTGACATCTACTGGTTGAGACAGAAAAGCACTTGATTTATTCTACAGAGCTCTTGTACAGAACCTATAATTAGAAGGCATTGATTTTTAGGTGTTTATAAATTGTAAAGTGTTTATTTTCCAGCTAATTAGGAGTTCTTTCAGGGCCCAAAAATAGGTGTTTGTTGGTGTTTTCACAGCACAGATATATTACTGGGTACCTTTTACAATTAAATAAAATACATTTGTAGAGCTGTGAAGTCATTGGCAAGGAATAAACACAAAACAGAGTGGAGGATCCAAAGCAGGCAAGGAGAGAGATGAGAGACCTTGGAAGTGTGCTATTTTTCCAGTGTTTATCCAATATACAACCTTTCTTTTGCATCAGGGATGTTTTATCACTGTTTCTTGGTTAAAACATGCAATCAGAAGTCTCCCCCCCCCCCCTATATGATAGCACTGCCAGAACCTGTCCAGGCTATCCACAGTAAATATGTATAACAAACCTTACCTATACTAGATCTTCAACATATGCAGAATTATGCTGTGCATTATTCACTGTGGTAGCCTAAAAATCCAATTGACCATGGGGACACCAGGACAGGCTCCGGAAACTGCTGTAACTAATGAAATGACTCGCTTACAATGCTCCAGGCTTTGTGAGCTGTAAAGTTTTCTGGCACATTATTATCTAGGCTATTTCCCACTGATTGATAAGTTTGTGATGTGCTCTGTCTTTTATCAAGATAATTGTTGATGAACATAATAAAACCAGCAGCAGACTGTATAAATTACAATGATATTGTTTTTCGCAGAATTTATTTAATATGAGCAAGATAGTCACTAGTCATAGCAACATAACATAGTAACATAGTAAGTGATGGCAGTCTGCCCAACAGTCACGTTCATTATGAATTCAAGATTAAATCAACAATGAACATGATATTATATACTTGATCATGGTCTTTCTTTGGTGTTTCTGGGACATAGACCGTAGAAGTCTGTCCAGCTCTGTTCTTATGTTCAAACTACTGGAGTTGTCGTCAAAGCTCACTCCAGCTTTTCCAAATCCATCTTGTCATTTGTGGGACTAAGACCATAAAAAGTCTGCCCGACACTGTCCTCACATTCCAAATTACTGGAGTTTCTGCCAAAGCTCTCTCCAGCCCATCCTAAATCAGATTGCTATTTGTGAGACTCAGACCAGCACCTGCCTTAGTTGATGCAGCCAGAGTTGCCATCTAAGCACCACTTGAAATGCAAACACATATACAACTAAGGTTTTGTGTTTTATGTCATTCATTTCCTAATTAGAGATCCTCTGTGTTCATCCCACACCTTTTCGAATTCCGCCATATTTTTTTTTTCTACCACCTCCCTCAGGAGGGCATTCCAGGCAGCCAGCACCCTCTCCGTGAAAAAGAATTTTCTGACATTACTCCTAAGGCTACCACCCTGCAACCTCAATTCATGCCCTCTAGTTTTACCATTTTCCCTTGTCTGGAAAGTGTTTCGATATTAATAACTTTCAAGTAGTTAAACGTCTGTATCATATCTCCCCTGTCCCTCCTCTCCTTTAGGGTATACATATTCAGGGCTTCCAGTATCTTCTGATATGTCATTTGGTGCAAGTCCCATATCATTTTGTCGCCTTCCTGTGGAGCAAGATACGGCCTCCAAAACTGAACACAATAATGGAGCCTCACCAATGACTTGTACAGGGGCATCAACACCTCCTTTCTTCTGCTGGTTACACTTCTCTCTATATATAGCCTATCATCCTTCTGGCTACAGCCAGCGCCTTGTCATACTGTTTCATCACCTTCAGATCCTCAGATACTATCACCTCAAGATCCCTCTCCCTGTCTGTGCTTATCAGTCTCTCACCGCCTAGCACATATATCTCCCCTTGGATTTCTACTCCCTAAGTGCATCACTTTGCACTTCTTTGCATTGAATTTAAATTGCCAAACATTAAACCATTCTTCTAACTTCTGCAGATCCTTTTTCATGTTTTCCACTCCCTCCAGGGTGTCCACTTTGTTACAAATCTTGGTATCATCCACAAAAAGGCAAACCTTACCTTCTAACCTTTCGGCAATGTCGCTCATAAATATATTGAACAGAATCAGGCCCAGCACCGATCCTTGAGGAACTCCACTACTCACCTTTCCTTCCTCTAAGCAAATTCCATAACCTCCACCCTCTAGCGTCTGACGGTCAACCGGTTCCTAATCCAGTTCACTTCAGCCTGTCAAGTTTATTCAAGAGCCTCCTATGAGGAACCGTGTCAAAGGCTTTACTGAAATCTAAGTATATTACATCTAGAGCATGTCCTTGATCCAATTCTCTGGACACCCAGTCAAAAAATTCAATCAGATTCATTTGGCACAATTTACCTTTGGTAAAACCATGTTGAATTGGATCTTGTAACCTATTAGATTCCAGGAAATTCACTATCCTTTCCTTCAGCATCACTTCCATTACTTTTCCAATAACTGAAGTGAGGCTTACTGGCCTGTAGTTTCCAGCTTCTTCTCTGTCACCCCTTTTGTGAAGAAAGGCCACATCTACTCTTCTCCAGTCCCATGGAACCTCCCCAATCTCCAAGGATTCATTAAACAAATCTTTAAGAAAACCCACCAGAACCTGTCTGAGCTCCCTCAATATCTTGGAATGGATCCCGTCTGGTCCCATGGCTTTGTCCACCTTCAAATTTTCAAGTTGTTCATAAATACTTTCTTCCGTGAATGGTGCTATATTCGCTCCATTCTCAACTTCATTAGTTAACAAGCCAATCAGCGCTGATAATTGCCAATTAACAAGCAACTATTGACACTAATTGGCAATAATTAGAATTTACGCGCACAACTAAGCATATTCTACAACAGGATTCACATAAATTCTAAGCCGCATAGTTGAAAAGGGGGTGTGGTCATGGGCGTGGAATGGGCAGGTCATGGGCATTTCTAAATTCTTTGCATGTTATTATAGAATACACCCAGTCTGCATGTAATTTAGGCATCGGCATTTTCACCAAGTAAAACATGGCGTAAATGGCTGTGACTAAATTTATATAATGGCTGAATATATATATTTTTTCAGCTATTGTATACAAACCCCAATAGACTTGGCACTTAACCTCTTAAACCAAATGCACTCTAGTATTAACAATTAGTCTTTGACTCTGGTATTCAGAATCAGTGACTTAGTCCTTCACACACTGTTCAGACCCTGTTAGTCTTGCTTGCCAAGGTAGTAGCTGTAAGCTCTTCCCTGCTGCCTAGTTAAATCAGTGTGTAGGCATGGCTGAGTGGCCTAGGTCCCTCCTCTCCTTTCTCCTTCTTCTACCCTGAGCTGGCTACTCTACTCTCTCTGCTTAGGTTCAGAGTTTCCAGCTCTTAATAAGACTCTATAACCACCAGTAGCAGGATTTCCCCACCAGAAGGCTATCTCCCATTCCAGCCAGAACCATCAAAGGTAGTTCAACATGAGATAAATACCCCCCAAAGGCTAAACAACTCTCTCAGGGCCTCTTTTACAAAGCCTTGCTAATGATTCTCGGTGCGGCAAATGAGTGAAACCCCATTCAATTTCTATGGGTTTCCTCTCATTTGCCGTGCAGGAATCGCTAGCAAGGCTTTGTAAAAGAAGCCCTCAGTGAATTCCCAAAGTGCCACTAACCTGCCTCTTCCCTAAACTCATGGGGAGCAGGTTTTCAATTCCCTCATTCTGATTCAGCTGTCTCCATACAGGGCTAGATTCTATATATGATACCTGAAAATTCTGTGTGGAAAAAAAATACACCTAGGCGTATTTTTTAAAGTACGCCTATATTTGATAGAATAGGCTTACATTTCCACACAGTATATAAATACACCAAGCAGCTCTCTACTTGACCAAATTTAGTCACGGCCATTTACACCGTGTTTTCCTTGGTGTATTCTATAACAATTCACATACACTTTAGAAACGCCCACGCGTGTCACCAGATCTCAGGACTGACATCTCACTGACTCCGGATCTACGGACACCCCTGCTACAACCATCGCTCAATGAATTGCCTGACCCAGTACTTGGAGCTCAATGCAAGACATCGGGATGGATTCAACGTTACAGGAGGAAACTCTGGCTGTTCAGTTAACTGCTTTTATCAGCAGACGGTGTGTTATATCTTGTTCTCTGAATACAGCGGCAATGTAAACCATTTGGATCAAGGAATAATTGGAGTTCTAAGGAGCCGTTAGCTTTAATGTTCATTTAGTTACTATGGGCCTCTTTTACAAAGCCGCCTTACCGATTCTCAGTGGGGCAAATCAGAGGAAGCCAGTTCAGTTGCTATGGGCATCCTCTCATTTGCCGCACGGGAATTGCTAGTGTTGCTTTGTAAAAGAAGCCCTATATGTGCTCATTTCTTTTCATAATTTCAATTGATTTTCTCCCCCACAATGTCAAGGACTTTATATTTAAGATTTTATAGTTAACGATTTTGCTTGTTGGTTTAATTATCAACTGTATTTGTTATTTCCTTGTTTCTGTACAAGATATTTGACTTGGAATTAAACTGAAAACTTTAAATAAATAAATAATTAAACAATTTTTCTAAAAAGCAAGAAGGAGACGATCCATGTAGGCATCTAAATACCAAAGTGAAATTTTTAAATTAAACATACAAATCAACTGGGGGGCAGACTCAAGAAAAATGTCAGGAAGTATTTTTTCACGGACAGAGTAGTGGATGCTTGGAATGCCCTCCCGCGGGAGGTGGTGGAAATGAAAACGGTAACGGAATTCAAACATGCGTGGGATAAACATAAAGGAATTCTGCTCAGAAGGAATGGATCCTAAGGAGCTTAGACGAGATTGGGTGGCAAAGCCGGTGGCGGGAGACGGAGATGGTGCTGGGCAGACTTATACGGTCTGTGCCAGAGCCGATGGTGGGAGGCGGGACTGGTGGTTTGGAGGCGGGGATAGTGCTGGGCAGACTTATACAGTCTGTGCCAGAACCGGTGGTGGGAGGCGGGGCTGGTGGTTGGGAGGCGGGGATAGTGCTGGGCAGACTTATACGGTCTGTGCCAGGAAAAGGACAGGTACAAATCAAGGTAAGGTATACACAAAAAGTAGCACATGTGAGTTTATCTTGTTGGGCAGATTGGATGAACCGCGCAGGTCTTTTTCTGCCGTCATCTACTATGTTACTATGTAACTAGATGACGATTCTTTAAAATAGGTGTAAGATGATGGAAAGATTTGGTGCCAACTAAAATCCTTATATCATGTCTGAAAACAATTACAAATCTCTGACTTGACCTTTTATACAACCTTCAGAGTACACTCTCATGGATCATCCTCCTCCCCTATCCCGCTCTCTGTTGGAGTTCCTCAGGGATCTGTCCTTGGGCCCCTTCTTTTTTCAATCTACACCTCTTCCCTGATCTCATCTCATGGTTTCCACTATCATCTTTATGCTGACGACACCCAGCTTTATCTCTCCACACCAGACATCACTGCGGAAACCCAGGCCAAAGTATTGGCCTGCTTATCCGACATTGCTGCCTGGATGTCCAACCGCCACCTGAAACTGAACATGGCCAAGAATGAACTTATTGTTTTCCCACCCAAACCCACTTCTCCTCTCCCTTCACTCTCTATCTCAGTTGATAACACCCTCATCATCCCCGTCTCATCTGCCCACAACCCCGGTGTCATCTTCGACTCCTCCCTCTCCTTCTCTGCGCATATCCAGCAGATAGCTAAGACCTGTCGCTTCTTCCTCTACAACATTAGCAAAATTCGCCCCTTCCTCTCTGAGCACACCACCCGAACTCTCATCCACTCTCTCATTACCTCTCGCCTTGACTACTGCAACCTACTCACCGGCCTCCCACTTAGCCACCTATCCCCCCTTCAGTCCATCCAGAACTCTGCCGCACGTCTTATCTTCCGCCTTGACCGATATACTCATATCACCCCTCTCCTCAAGTCACTTCACTGGCTTCCGATCAGATACCGCATACTGTTCAAGCTTCTCCTACTAACCTAAGTAGAGGAGTGTGGTAGCCGTGTTAGTCCACTCTTAAGGTTATCAATAGAAATCAAACAAAATAAAACATGGAAAAGAAAATAAGATGATACCTTTTTTATTGGACATAACTTAATACATTTCTTGATTAGCTTTCGAAGGTTGCCCTTCTTCCTCAGATCAGAAATAAGCAAATGTGCTAGCTGACAGTGTATATAAGTGAAAACATTCAAGCATTACTGTGACAGTCTGACATGGTGGGAGGAGGGGGGTGGGTAGGAAGTATGCATGGGGACATCAAAGCATATCATTGATATTCTAACAGGGTGGATGTGGATAAGTGAGGGGAGGGTGATCAACAGAGACATACAGCTTTATGGTTTATAATGGGCTAGGAACCCCAGATCCTTGTTAAGTCCTTTCTGTTGGGTGTTAAAATATTCAATCATTCTGACTTCAAAGGTCTTACGTTCTTGTATGGTTTTAAAGTTACCTTTGAGGATTCTCACTGTGAAATCACTGGTACAGTGTCCTGGTCCTGTAAAATGTTGACCAACAGGTGTGGGAACCCTGCTGGCACCAGTATTGTTCATATGATGTCTATGTAAATTGAACCTTGTCTTAAGCATCTGGCCTGTTTCTCCAATATAGCATCCTTCGTTACATTTTTTACACTGAATGATATATACCACATTGGAAGATGAGCAAGTGAAAGATCCCTTTATGTTGAATATCTTTCCTTTGTGGATGACTTTGGGGTCCTGTGAAATATTTTGGCATAGTTTGCAACTGGATAAATTACAGGGAAGTGTGCCCTTCTGTTCCTTTTCAGTCTGTGAAGGAAGTTTACTTCTGATTAGCTTGTGTTTTAAATTGGGTGGCTGTCGGAAGGCCAGTACTGGTGGGGATGGGAATATCTCTTTCAGTAATTCATCCTCCTGGAGTATAGGTTGTAGATCTCTTATGATTTTCCTCAGTTTTTCCAGCTCTGGATTGTATGTCACTACAAGCGGGATTCTGTCTGTGGATTTTTTCTTTTTGTACTGTAGCAGATTCTCCCTGGGTGTTTTGATGGAGGAGGCAATATTCTTGGAGATTATTTTGGGGTTGTAGCCCTTCTGTTTGAAAGATTCAGTCAGGGTTTTAAGGTGTCTGTCTCTGTCCCCTGGGTCAGAGCAGATACGGTGGTATCTTGTGGCTTGGCTGTAAATGATGGATCTTTTTGTATGTGAAGGATGGAAGCTGGAGTTGTGGAGGTAGCTACATCTGTCTGTGGGTTTCTTGTATAAGATGTTTGTATACAGCCATCACTGATTGAGACCGTGGTGTCCAAAAAATTGACTTTTTCTGGGGAGTAGTCAATTTTGAATCTGATTGTAGGATGGTATGTATTGAATGCAGAATAAAATTGTTTCAGAGTTTCTTCACCCTCCGTCCAAATCATAAAAATGTCATCGATGTACCGGTAGTATTTTAGAGGTTTGGTCTGGTGTGTATTCAGAAATGTCTCTTCCAGCTCAGCCAATGTGGTATATATCATTCAGTGTAAAAAATGTAACGAAGGATGCTATATTGGAGAAACAGGCCAGATGCTTAAGACAAGGTTCAATTTACATAGACATCATATGAACAATACTGGTGCCAGCAGGGTTCCCACGCCTGTTGGTCAACATTTTACAGGACCAGGACACTGTACCAGTGATTTCACAGTGAGAATCCTCAAAGGTAACTTTAAAACCATACAAGAACGTAAGACCTTTGAAGTCAGAATGATTGAATATTTTAACACCCAACAGAAAGGACTTAACAAGGATCTGGGGTTCCTAGCCCATTATAAACCATAAAGCTGTATGTCTCTGTTGATCACCCTCCCCTCACCTATCCACATCCACCCTGTTAGAATATCAATGATATGCTTTGATGTCCCCATGCATACTTCCTACCCACCCCCCTCCTCCCACCATGTCAGACTGTCACAGTAATGCTTGAATGTTTTCACTTATATACACTGTCAGCTAGCACATTTGCTTATTTCTGATCTGAGGAAGAAGGGCAACCTTCGAAAGCTAATCAAGAAATGTATTAAGTTATGTCCAATAAAAAAGGTATCATCTTATTTTCTTTTCCATGTTTTATTTTGTTTGATTTCTATTGATAACCTACTAACCTACAAATGCACTCGATCTGCAGCCCCTCCTTACCTCTCTACCTTCATCTCCCCTTACGTCCCTACCCGTAACCTCCGCTCTCAAGACAAATCCCTCCTCTCAGTACCCTTCTCCACCACCGCCAACTCTAGGCTCCGCCCTTTCTGCCTCGCCTCACCCCATGCTTGGAACAAACTCCCTGAGCCCATACACTAGGCCCCCTCCGTACCCATCTTCAAATCATTGCTCAAAGCCCACCTCTTCAATGTCGCTTTCGGCACCTAATCACAACACCTCTACTCAGGAAATCTAGACTACTCCAACTTGACATTTCGTCCTTTAGATTGTAAGCTCTTCTGAGCAGGGACCGTCCTTAGTTGTTAATTTGTACAGCGCTGCGTAACCCTAGTAGCGCTCTAGAAATGTTAAGTAGTAGTAGTAGTAGTTATATAGCCCCATGGTACAAAGAATTGAAATAATCAATTTGCCTGAGTACCAAGGACTAAATCACACTTCTTAAATCAGAGGGACATAATTGTCAATTTGTAGCAAATAAAAGAAGCAAAACTTAACAACAAATGAATTCTGGATTTCTATTTTCAGACATGAATCCAAGTAGACCCCCAGTCTCAACAAATGTTTGACAGATTGACAGTTTCAGGAGATGTGTGGAGCTGGAGGACTGTTTGTGCAAGGGTACCCCAAGGTTCAGCACTCTCTGCTTTGCTTTTTAATATCTATTTGGTCCTATATGCAGGGTGCTTGAGTGCTTAGCAGTTAAATATCGACTATATGGTGATGATTTATAGGGGTGGGGTTCTGTTTCCAGACCTCTTGGTTTTTTGTTTAATAATGATCCCAAATTGGCTATTTGTGAATATTTGTTTTCTAAATATTGCCAAGACAAAAGTATTTACTTTCTGGTTCCAATTATCTTATTTTCCTTCTATGTACATGTTTGAAGGTATTGAGATTTCCATTAATATAGAAATGTGCTATATTATTTATATAATTATTGGGATTTATTAACCGCCTTTATGAAGAGACTCACCCAAGGTGGTGGTTGTCATTTTGGATTTATATTATCTTTTAAACTGCATCTAAGAATATTACTCACAGAGAGTTTTTTTTAACTCTTCATCATCTTTAATTTTAAGTCCTGTGAATTTTTATACTGTTGTACAATCTTATGTCACTCTATTGTTTAATTATTGCAATGCCTTGTTTCTTGGAGTTTCAAACAATCGTGTACATCACAAGTTGCTCAAAATGCATCTACATGACTGATTATAAAGGCTTGGCCTTTTGAACTTATTACTCCAAAAAACATCATGGAGGTTCACCTGTTCTCTAAAATTAGTCCGGGGACAAAACATTGACAGCGCTTTTTGCTGAATTTTTGGCTTGCACTGTTTTACCTGTTGGGTTTTTTTTCTCATCGGGCTACACAAACTGCCTTTACATATAAAATAAACCTGAACTCTGCTCCACACAGTACAGAGCATTTGTTAAGCCACCAACCTCATGAGCTGATCCAAGACACTAATACAGCTTCACAGGTGGCTTGCTCCATCCAAGCATGTATGGCTGTTAGTGCCTCCTCTCTCTACCAAGAAGCCTGACACTGTGGCTTTGCCTAAGCAACATTTGCTGTTGTCATTCCCAATGTGGTACCCAACCCATTTTTACAAGTACCACACCACTACCCCAGATTCCATTGAGCAGTGATTCCCAAACCTGTTCTGGTGGAACCCCAGCCAGTCAGATTTTTAGAATACCCACAATGGATATTCATGAGATCGGATTTGCATGCACTGCCTCCTTAGTATGCAGATTCTTTGTGGGTATATGGAAAACCTGACTGGCTCAGGTTCACCTAGAGACACCAGATGAGGAACACACATCTTAATATGATAAATAGGCTTTATTTGTGCCACTCTGTAAAAAGGTCCCGATGTGACCATGTTTCGCCTCATTAGAGGCTGTGTCAGGAGCTAAAACAGCAGTATGGCAAAAAATAAAAACATACAATAAATCATAAAACATTAAACACCAATCCTGAATACTAAAAGCTATTAAAACATCTTCATAAAACATGAGTTAGGAACAACCCACCAATACATTATTAGAGGCAGGGTCAAACAGCAAACCTATAGAAGATAAGGCTAACATACAGGTATAATGTTTAAAGACATACTATTAAGCAGGTTTATTTAATAAATCAGAAACTCATAAGTAACATTGTTAATATGTTAAACAAAATAATATGAACAAAAGCATAACTGAAAATAACATAGAAATATTGCATTAAACCAAACTAGTACACACCAACTGTAAACAGATCATCAAGCCAAAGCATGATAGAACTCATAAGAACCAATAAAAAATCAAATTATAATACTACTAAATGTGGCAATTCACAGAAACGTGTACCAAATTAATCTGAATAAACAAAACATACCTATTGTGGTCCCAAAAGGCACAAACTAACATCCAATGAAAGCAGCAACAGTCAGCCTTGCCTAAAAAGATACGTTCAAAATAAGAGCACAATAAAGAGTCAAAAGCAACTAAAAACCAGAATAAAGTGGCCAAAATGCATACTCACAACTTGCAGGGTAGATAGAAGCACAGCAACCGTCTCCCTCAATCAAGAGAACTCTGTCTACAGCTGTGCTGGCACATTTAAATATTCTTCCCACAAAGCAACTAAGAAAATGTTTAAAATAAGAAACAAACTCAAAATACTAAAATACATAATACAACAGAAAAAAGGGGGTAAAAAGAAAAAAAAAAGAAAAATCATTTATTATACCTCATTAAAAACGTGCATATTAATGAGGCAATCAAAAGTACTCAAAAAACAACTCTAAAACCTGTACTAAACCTACAAAACAGAAGTCTAAAACACTGAAAGACACACAAAAAAAGAAAAAAACCCCCAAAATAAAAGGAAACGAGACATTAATTGCATCTCATTAAAAATGTGCATATTAATGAAGGAATTTGAGAAATTCAAAAACAACACTAAAACCCATACTAGATCTATTAAAAAAAACTCAGAAACACTAAAAGACATGAAAAACATGGAGAAAAAAAAAGCTAAAAAGAAAAGTAAAACCAAAATAAAAATACATTAAAACCACCTTATCAAAAACGTGCATATTAATGAGGGAATCAAAAAACAACTATACTAGACCCTAAAACACTAAAAAAAAATCAAGATAAGACAGGGTATAATTAAAAGAAAAACAAGATCAAAAAACTATATATAGTCTAAAAAAATGCATATAAATGAGGGAAACAAACATGTATTAGAAACATGCATATTAATAAGGGAAACAAAGAGGCATATTTTCAAAGCACTTAGCCTTACAAAGTTTCATAGTAACCTATGGAACTTTGTAAGTCTAAGTGCTTTGAAAATGAGCCCCATAGTAAACTCAAATACGGCACAGTATTGATGATGAATTATTAAGAATTGAATAACAATTTATTTATAGATGACAAACATTGAGCCCTAATGGTCTCAAGAATTAGATCTGACTGTATTTCTGTAATAATTGTTGTTTTGGGGGTTGTTTATTTTTTTAATTTAAGGGACACATTCAGTTTTTTTCGAGGAAGGAACTGTGCTGTATTATTTGATTTATTGTATATTTTTATGTTTCGACACACAGCTGTTTTAGCCCCTGACACAGCCTCTAGTGAGGTGAAATGTGGCCACGTTGGGACTTTTTTTTACAGAGTGGCACAAATAAAGCCATGTGTTCTGCTCTTCTTTGGACTCCTCAGGTTCACCCAGGACAGGTTTGGGAATCACTGTCATAGAGACTCATTGCCACCATATTGCTGCCACATAGGTTGGACGACTGCCCAGGTTAGAACTGCACTGTTTGGTGTTTCAACAAATTTACATTGCCCAGTCAAGTTTGATTTGATTTAATAATTTGATATACCGTTTATTACAATTGCTTGAAAGTGGTTTACAATAAGATAAGTAAAAGCACTTACAGATATTAACAAATATAACAAAATATGTATCATAGTAAAACAATATTATTCAAATATCAGATTATAAACAAAAACAAAATATCAGGTCATCAAAAATAAAAATATCAAATAAGAAACGTAAATAGAAACCTTATGAACAGTCACAAAACATATCTCAAAAATCCAGGGGCAACCACATCAAGGGTGGCACACATGACTCTAGGGCTTAATTCTATATAGATCACCTAAAGACAGGCACTGGGATGATGTGTGCTAAGCATGAATTCTATAATGACAATTGTGCACATGGAGTGGCCAGCCTGGGCTCTGTACAGTACTAAAACCAGAGCAATCACCTGAACTGCAGGCCATGGGGACTCAGAGCATGCATGGAGCTGTCATTCCCACAGCTCATTCCTCTTTGTATTCAATTGTGCTTCAGTAAACCTGTTGCTGTGTAGAGGAAAAAGGGAACCACAAGGGAACTGAACACAAACAGGACCCAAGGGATAATAATGGCAAAAACAGGAAGCCGGAAGATGAAGAAGGATTGACAGGCGATGGGATAATCAATCAAACCTTTATTGCTGCAGTGCATAAGACTCGACACGGCATCGCGTTTAGGCACTGGAGTTCCTGCCTCAGGAGCAGTGGCGTAGCAAGGGGGGGGGGGCGGGAGGGGCGGTCCGCCCTGGGTGTCAGCTCAGGGGGGGGGGGGTGCTCCCTGCCAGCTCCCCCCCCCTCGGCAAATCGACACCCCCCCTGACCAGCTCCCGCACCCTACCTTTAAAAAGAATATCGGGAGGCTAGGCGCAGCGCCTCGCGCCTGCCCTGCACGTAAAAGAAATGTGGACTGTTGGGTCTTCCCTCGCTCTATCTGTCCCCCCTCCGCTGACGCAACTTCCTATTTCCGCAAGGGCGGGACAGACAGAGCGAGAGAAGGCCCGACGGTCCACATTTCTTTTACGTGCAGGGCAGGCGCGAGGCGCTGCACCTCCTGATATTCTTTTTAAAGGTAGGGTGCGGGAGCTCGTCAGGGGGGTCATCGTGCTGCACCTGGGGGGGGTGCAACAGCGAACCGCCCCGCCCCGGGTGGCAGCCCCCCTGCTACGCCACTGCTCAGGAGTATGATGATGTTGATATCTTGCAAAATTCAGTGGGCGATTGCTACTTATCTCCCGCTGAATATTGCTAGTTAGTGCTTAGGGGGAGATTCTATATATGGCGCCTAAAAATGGGCGCGGAAATCAATGCCAATTAACTGTATTCTATAAGTGGCACCTAGACTTAGGCGTGGTACATAGAATATGCTTAGTTGATATTTTGGTGCATAAAATTAGGTGCCTCCATTTACACCAAAAAAGTGGCATAAATCACGGCACAAAGATTTACGCGCACTGGGCCATATTCTATAACTATGCATGTAAATTTTGGAATGCCCTCTATATGCCCATAACCATGCCCCTTTTAACCTGCACGCAATAGAAATTAGGCACACTGTATTTCAGAATACGCTTAACGAGTTGCGCACATAAATTCTAATTATTGACAATTAGTGCATATTGCTTGTTAAGTGCTGTTATCAATGCTAATTAGTTTGTTAAGCTAATTAAGTTACATGCATTGTTATAGAATATGCTTGGATTTTGGCACAGATCTCTAGGCGCTCTATATAGAACCGAGTGGCTAGTGGATAACCAGTTATATTGCGCAATATAACCAGCTATCCGCTAATATTCAGCGCATCACCAGCTAAGTTTGGTGGCCTACCTTTATCCACTTTCAACTTAACCATCCAGTGCTGAATATCAGCTTAGCTGGTTAAGTTGAAACTGGCCAAAAAACACCTGGATATTCAATGTTGGTCACCGGAAACAGCCTGGCATTGAATATCTAGGCTCAACGCCAACTGTGGGAATCAGCCCAGCTAACTCCCACAGTCTGAATATAAGACCCATAAAGTATATGAAGAATATCATTCCATGTAAGCTGCTATTAATAATCCCCCTGGATTCTGTATATGGCAACTGAAGTTGCATGTACAATTTGGCCACATGGCCAAATTGTGTATGAAACTTAATTGTTTAACAAGCCAATCAGCACTAATAATTGGCCACTAATATGCAATTATTGGCACTAATTAGAATTTAAGCGCACAACCTTCTAAGCGTATTCTGCAAAATGGTGTGCATAAATTCTTATGTTTGGATCTCAAAAGGTCCATGGCCAGGGGAGGGGCATGGACAGGTCATGGGCATCCCTAAAAAATATGCGTACTGTTATACAATATGCACGATCCACGTCTAAGTTAGGTGCGGGCATTTACACCAGGTTTTAGTTGGCGTAAATGATCTTGTCTAAATTGTAGCTATGGGAGCAGGTGCTACATGTATTCTATAAACCGTGCCTAACTTTAGGTGAGGTTCATAGTATAGCACTACATGTGTTTTTTTCGGTGCTGATTTTTGGGCACCATATATAGAATATGGTCAAATATGCATTAGTGTTTGTTACTTAATATAGTAGGGGTCCTTTTACTAAGACCTTACCGCCACCCATTGAATTAGCGATAAGGTCTCACGCATTAACCAGGCGGTAAAGCCTACGCACCTAGAATGTCTTTTACCGCCCAGTAGCACTGCACACCAGAAAATAAAAAATATTTTCTGGCATGCATAGGGGACGCACGTCAAAAATAAAATTACTGCCTGGGCCACATGGTAGCTGGGCGGTAGTCCCAAAATGACGCAAGTTGGGCATACGTAGGCGCCTACGTGGCTTAGTAAAAGGGCCCCGTAGTTACTAATATCACTATATCCAGTACTTCAATATATAGAGATAACCATTGTAGTTTTACTGGATAGTAAATGTAAAAAATTTCTTTAAGCTTGCACTTAAATTCCCAATACTTCTATTAAAAATGGAAAATATAAAATGCTAATTTGAGATTGCTTGTTAACATAGGTTTGTTTGTTTGTTTGTTTGTTTTTCCAGATTTTGGCCATTATATCCATTCTGTTCATCGTACTTTCAACCATTGCATTGTCCCTCAACACTCTACCTGAACTTCAAGAAATAGATGAATTTGGACAGCCAAATGACAATCCGCAGCTGGCACATGTGGAAGCTGTATGCATTGCTTGGTTTACCATGGAGTACCTCTTACGTTTCCTCTCCTCACCCAATAAGTGGAAGTTTTTCAAAGGTCCTTTAAATATCATTGATTTATTAGCCATTTTGCCATATTATGTCACCATTTTTCTCACCGAATCCAACAAAAGTGTGCTGCAGTTTCAAAATGTCAGACGTGTGGTACAGATATTTCGTATTATGAGGATACTGAGGATTCTTAAACTTGCGAGGCATTCTACGGGTCTTCAGTCACTGGGATTTACTCTGAGAAGGAGTTATAATGAATTGGGCTTGTTGATATTATTTTTAGCCATGGGAATAATGATATTTTCCAGTCTGGTATTTTTTGCCGAAAAAGATGAAGATGCTACAAAATTTACCAGCATCCCTGCATCCTTTTGGTGGGCTACTATAACTATGACTACTGTAGGTTATGGTGATATTTATCCTAAAACATTACTAGGCAAAATAGTTGGAGGATTATGTTGCATTGCTGGAGTGTTAGTTATAGCATTACCCATACCAATTATCGTGAACAATTTCTCTGAGTTCTACAAAGAGCAGAAGAGACAAGAAAAGGCCATTAAACGTAGAGAAGCCCTTGAACGAGCTAAAAGAAATGGAAGTATTGTCTCTATGAATCTGAAAGATGCCTTTGCTCGCAGCATGGAACTGATTGATATAGTGGTGGATAAACCTGTTGAGGAAACCATCAAGAAGGATAAACTTAGCGATAACCATCTATCCCCAAGCCGATGGAAGTGGGCCAGGAGAACAATGTCTGAGACAAGTTCCAACAAGTCATTTGAGAATAAGTATCAAGAAGTTAGCCAACAAGGCTCTCAAGAAAAGTTGAACAACCCATCTTCCAGCCCACAACATCTGAGTGCTCAGAAATTGGAGGAATTCTACAATGAAATTACTCAGACTCAGTCCCAGGCTAATAATAAAGTTGATTACCAGGATCAGCCTATCTGTTCACCTGCACATAAGGAAGAAATAGAAATGGGAGAAGTTCCTTCTCAGAAAAATCGATTATCAGTTGCTGCGAGTGATATAGTAACAGATATGAGAAGTGTATCCAGTATTGATAGTTTTACCAGTTGTGCAACTGATTTTACAGAAACTGAAAAATCCCCTGCTCCTCTGTACCTGGGTAGCAACCTACAAATGCAATTTTCCCTACCCTCTGTTAAAGTAGAAGATACCAAGAGCTCTCAGTTTTTACCACTTTCAAAAAATGAAAATTTCAGACCAAAAAATATAATTTTTGAATATATCCCAACCAATACTGTAGAGAACATGAACACTAACAACTCACAGACTTTAGTGCATGGTTCTTTACAGTCGGACAATGTGTCAGAAAGCCCACAACGTTCTTTTAGAGGAAACAATCCATTGAAATCTAGATTTCTGAAACCTAATTTTACAGACAAGAGAATGGGTATGCCACAGACTCCACCAAGTATTGCTAGGCCGCTGCCGGTAACAACTATAGACTTTGCCATGCCTACAACTCATCTCAGCACAGTTCTTCCAGATGAAACTTCAACACAGGGAGAAAGGCTAAATACTGCTATATCACATGATTATCAGGGTTCAAACTCTCCTTCTCTTTGTCCAAAAAAAAATCTTTTTGATTTTGCTTCAAAAAAGAGATCAAGTTTCACTGAAATAGATGCAGAAGAAGATGAAAACTTCTTGGAGATTCATGGTGCAAAACATGAAAACCAGCCACACACCAAGACAAACTGCTTCGGAGACACACATAATGATGACCAACTAACAGAAGAGACCACAGTTGTCTGTTCTTCACCTAAAAACATAGGTCATAACTGTATCCAAGACATTTACCTTACAGTGAGTGAAGTAAAAAAGGACAATCAAGAAAAATATAAATTGGAAAATCATTTATTTAATCCCGATATTCATTCAGATCCTGGTGAACCAGACAATTGTCCCACACATGAAACCAGCATGTGACTAGGTATAAAAGCAATAAAGACTGTTTTTTTTTCTTAAAAGCACCTAGGTTGGTAATAACTGCTGACTGAAAATGGGACGCCTCAAATAAGTGCAGAAAATGTTATTTTTGCATGGCATGAAGAGTTGATTAGCTTAAATACTGTTTAAACTATAGAACTCAGAACTACTTTTTTTACACAGAAAATAAGACTCAATATCAGTGAGTAAAATAAAGAAAGCTCTATTAGGAGTCAGTGTTCTGCAAAATTTGACATTTTTTTATTCTTTCACTTGCAATTGTAGACAGATTTTAAACTTTTCTTAGCTATAGAGAATTTTAGAATTTGCACAAGAAAAGATTAACATGTCAATGCATGCATTCAAGCTGACAAGAAATAAGGTGCTTTGAGCTTGAAAAATAATTGCAAATATTTGTACATAATTGGGTGAAGAAAAGTTAAAATTATCATGAAAATATATGGAAAACAAGTTTACGGGGGCACAGGTACTTCCTTCACAGCATGCTGCCTGGAGGATTTGTACAGACTTATGTTGCAAAATTGCAACCTCTATTTAAAGCATCTCATGTATCATGTCTTCTGTTATAAAGCTCATCCATATACTTCTAGCTTTAAATAAGTATGTTTTTAACTTATTGTGCTATATATAGATATATATATATTGCTTTTTTAGGGGGGTTGCATAACATTATAAATGAACTTGTAATTTAAAAATAATCTATGAAACTAGGCAAGATTTAATGACCAGAAATTGAATAATAAAGATTAATATTTTATACAAACATTGCCAAAATTGTTTCAGTAGGAGAAATGTCCTCATTATCTGATATTTCAAAATAAATAAAAACACAACTATTTTGAAGGATAGTTGTGTGCCAAGTAGCCATAGATAAAGATGCACACTGCACAAGTTACATGCTTTTCTTAAAAATATAAAACACTTTAAATGTTTCCACACTTATCATTTCCTTCTTTTATTTTATGATAATTGCTTTCCCATGATTCTACATGTGCACTGGAGTATGCATTCTCTCTTACTTCACCCAAAACCAGTTCAAGACCATGAAACAGATTCTTTCGCTTTCCCTTAAATACCATTAATTCACATTGGTAAAAAGAAGACAAGGAATCTTAGTGGAGATTGGGTGGCAACACCGGTAATTGGGAAGCAAAACCAGTGCTGGGCAAACTTCTACGGTCTACACCCTGATCGTGACTGAATAGATATGGATGGGCTGGAGTGTAAATTTTAAGGGGCTTCAACGTTAGCTTCAGAACAGTGCTGGGCAGATTTCTACGATCTGTGCCCTGAGAATGGCAAGGACAAATCAAACTCAGGACGTCAGACGCACAGAAGCCCTGCAGAGTGCAGCGAAGATCAGCTGAGAGAAGCGCGTCTGTGTGGGCCGCGCATGCCGGAGTCAGAAAACAGCACTTCTGCTGGCGGGGGTTTGGGTGGAAGGGGCCCGGCCTGGTGGCGGAAGCAGGTGGGACTGTGGCGCTGGGCCCCCCTCAGGGGGGGCGGCGACAACCTGGGAGGTGGCAGTGGGGGCGGGGCCCAGGGGCCCGGGGCGGCCTTGTCCCAGGCCCGGCCCAGTCTCTCGGCGGCCCTGGGCTTTAGCACTGGACCTTTGAGCATCGAGGCCTCAGATAGGTATCTAGGCACCAGTGCTGAATACCAGCTATCAGATAGCTTTTGTTGGCTGCCAAATACCCGAATATTCAGATCTGGTATCTGGATATTAGGTCCGGTGCTAAATATCCAGGTATAGGGATGGGCATCCGTTTGCAACGATATGGGAAATGTCAATAATGAGGCTTGTCATTATCAAATGAAAATGAACAAAACACCCCACAAATTCATATTTTATCATTTTGCAATAATAGTGCACACTCTTTTGAGTGTACAGTATTTGCAAAGAGGATGCCCATTGCACATGTGAGAACTATCGTGCATGCGTGAACTACTGTACATAAAACTAAATTCTATACATGGCACCTAAAATTTGGCGCTGAAAAAAAAACAGCGCTTAGTGCTATTCCATAAATGGTGCTTAAATTTAGGCACTGTTTATAGAATAGCGCTTAGCGCCAGGAACTGTGACTACATTTAGGCATGACCATTTACACCAATGAAACCTTGGTGTAAATCCTTGCACCTAAATTAGGAGCGAATCCCCGTTATTCTATAACATGCATAAATTGTGAGAAAGCCTCCAATCTGCCCATGACCCTCCCATGGCCACGCCCCCTTTTGGACCCGCATGTAAAATATGCGGATCCTGTGCCTAAAGTTATGCGCGTAAATGTTAATTAAATCCAGTTAGCACCAATAATTGCTTGTTAAGCCAATGATCAGCACTAATTGGCTCGTTATTCAATTATATTGCACATAGAAATTGGACATATGCCCAAATTTACGCTCACAATTTTTATAGAATTTGGGGGATAGTGTGCATTCTTTCAGAAAGAGTGCACCGTCTTTCAAAAAAGTGCGCACTCATGGCCAGAGCCAGTAAACGGTACTTAAAAAATCGATGCCAAAAAAAATCAGTGTTCCGTGCTATTTTATAATGGGCACTCAAAAATGAGCAACCATCATAGAATAGTATTGAGTGCTGATTTTGGTACCCAAATTTGAGTGCCAGGACATGCCTGATGAAACCAAGTGTAATTTCCAGTGTCCAATTTGGGCGTACATCTCCAGTATTCTGTAACACTGCACGCAGATTTTAGGAATGCCCAAGACCTGGCCATGCACCTCCCTTCAGGGGTGGCCCAAGGCAAGATGGCGCCTGAGGCAGGAATAAGATGTTGCCCTCCCCCCCCCCCCCCCCGGGCCACGGTCTGGCATCTCCCTCCTTCCTTTCTCCACCCCCTTCCTGTAGTTAATCCATTTTCGAAAAGGCAGCGCTGGCAGCGATTCCCATATGCTGCCCTGCCACCGGTACACTTCTCTTCTCTACTGTGACTCGTATCTGAGTAAACGGGAAGTTACATCAGAGAGGTGGGCCACAGTAAAGAGAAGAGGCTGGTGCCAGTGGCAGGGCAGCGTATGGGAATCGCTGTTGCTGCCGCCTTTGAAAAATGGAAAAAGGTAAACTCGGGGAAGAGGGTGGAGGAAGGAAGGGGGAGATGCCGCTCCAGTAAGAGTGTGGCTTGAGGCCCATACCTCAGGTGGCCTAATGGTAGGGCCTCCCATGGCCATGTCCTCTTTTGGTTTGCGCACTATAGGATTTGGGCATACAGTGTTATAAAATATCACATAGCAAGATGTGCATGCAAATTCAAATTGGCACCCAATTATTGGCTCAGCCAATTTAGGGTGCCATGTACAGAATCCAGGGGTCAATAGTTCCCATGACAAACAAAAAGATTGCCAAAAACAAATGAATAAAATGAACATCCCTGGAATCTACACAAGAAACGACATAAAAGTGAAATTTTCTGGCTGCCCATCCCTTTCCAGGTATAGAAAAACCCGTGGAGGTCAGCATTTTAAAAACCACTGACTGCTGTGGGTTTAATATTACCTTTAAATATCCATCTCGCAAGATTATATTCCTGTATGTGATTTTATTTTTTGCAGTCCCCATAATTATGTAGAAAACAAATGCTTAATGAATATGCCAGATTGCATTTGACATGTATATGTTCAAATGCAAAAAGTAAATGGTATGAAATAAAGATAAATGAAAGGTTTCATTGCTCACCCTCAATTCCCAGAAAGAAATCATTAATTCTTGTGTGAAAAGATAATTCTTTTGTTAGCCAATTGTCCAAAAATAAGACTAGATTCCATTACTCATGATGTATTGTAAACCACATTGAGCCTGCAAAGAGGTGGGAAAATGTGGGCTACAAATGCATTAAATAAATAAATAAATTTTGATACATGCTACACTTTGATTTGAAAGACAAATGCCATGTAAGGAACATTTAAAATCTCTATTAAACATTTACATAAGGAAAGACAAACATTAATATATACCTCAGATACTGACAGGATAGCCATGGTAGAACTGTTGATTGACTTCATTAGAATGATATCTGGTCATTAACTCAAAATGAAGCTGTCATTCTGGTCATTAGTTGCTGTACAAGTACCTTTAGCCCTATGATTCTACAGATCTGTTACACTGTGCTTAAATGATTTTTAAAAGATTGTTGCACTATTTCAGACCCTAGCTCTTGATATTTAATAGTTCCCTATGTTTATTTCAGGTTTGATTTGTAGAATTTTTTTCAGTGAATCTTACTAAATGGCCGTCAACTTTTATACACCATGTTTGGTCTGTATTTTCTATGAATAGTTTTGGAATGTCATGCAATCATGTGTAGTCCATTTAGTCTGCCTCTGTTGTTCTAGAGTCTACCATATTATTGTTACCATTCCTAAAATTCTTTCAGGGAGGTGCAGAATTGTTCATGCTACCATTGCACAAGTGATATAATCCTCTCTGGAAAATAAATGATGTACTCATGACTCAAAACAAATTATATTCGTACTCTAACAAATTAATTGAGCATCTATTTGTTTTTTTAGTTATGTTAAGGGGACCCAGTTTCCTACGATTCTGATGCCTGCAGAAAATCCTGCAGTTTTTTTTTCCTTTGTTGCTTAATTTAATCCAGGCTGTGGACATCATGGAATAATTCCCGGTAATCTAATGCTGTTGCCCCAGGTCCCCCACATCTCTCCCTGTTTCTTGATATTATGAGTTTGGTATTCCTCATTAACCCCCTACTATTCCTTATTCAGTTTGGGTGTTCTGCCTCCCTCCTGATGGTGTTGGCTGTGGGCAGCCTGATCCAATCTCTTGTAAACTGCTCTAGACTATGATTGCTGTTTTGGCTATGTTTGAATTTCCAGTTGCCACTTTACTGCTGCTGCAGTGTTTCTGTTCTGCATTGATGTTAAAAGGAGAGAGAACTTGGGAAGTGAGAAACCAGGGAGGAGGAAAGGAGGGGAAGATGTGAAGAAGGAGAGAAATGAAAGAAGGTGGAAGGGAGAAAATTGGGAGGGAGCAAGGCAGGAGAGAAGGAGAGAGAAAAGAGTAAAGAAGGAAGTGATGATAGAGAGGGAAGGATGAGAACAAGGGAAGGGAAATGGGACTTGATATACTGCCTTTCTGAGGTTTTTGCAACTACATTCAAAGTGGTTTAAATGTATTCAGGTACTTATTTTGTACCAGGGGCAATGGAGGGTTAAGTGACTTGCCCAGAGTCACAAGGAGCTGCAGTGGGAATTGAACTCAATTCCGCAGGATCAAAGTCCACTGCACTAACCACTAGGTTACTCTTCCACTCTGGAATGAATGTAAAGAAAAACAAACAGGAGAGTAGGTGTACACAACCCCAAAAGTTTCATTTTGTTTAATGTCCTGTGTTGTTTACAAGAATTTTCATTTTTTTTAAATTTGCCTTTTTTCATTTTAAGGGCAATGTAGTAAATAGTACACATACTTCATGAACTATTCAAATATTTTCCTGTCTTCGGGGGGGGGGGGGGGGGGGGGGGGTTTCCCATTGTTTCAGGCTGAAAATGACATGTCATTTCAAATGAATGCACATCCCTCACAGGAGAGAGGGAAGAAGAAACTTGGACTGAGGAGGCAGTCTAGAGGTACTGTGGGATCAGGAAAGAGAGGCTATGGTGAAAGAGTGGCATAAGAGAAAAGAGCTAGGAAAGGAAAATTAATAGACATGAAATAAGGAATGAAAAAGACAACTGAAATGGAGAAATAAATACTGGAGAAAAAAGAAAAGCCATTATATAATACAGGTTGGAACGTTATTATTTGGTTTTTTTTAATATAACTCCCCCCCCCCCTTTTTTTTTTTTACAAAGCCGTGCAACACTGCCGACCCTTTCACTTTGAAGGGGCTGTGTCAGCAATACCGCACTGGCAGACACTAGCGTGGCTTTGTAAAAGGGAGGGGATAATGATTGTCAGTACAAGTTGGGGGTGTTGTGCACAATGAAAAATGCAAGTTCATGCAAATATTCACCAAAATTACTATGGAGTATCAGACGCTGTACACTATTAAGAGCACGCTACCCCTGATGGCCCTTGTATTTTTCCTTCTCAGTGTTAAATACATGAAGGGCAATTCTATAATGTGGCACCTACACCTACACACCACTTACAGACATCAGAGGCACCAAAACTGGCAAGAGCACTAGGCGCTATTCTAGAAGGTTGTACCTAAATTCTGCACTGCCAAATGTGCCCTGTGCAACACATCCCCAACTGACATAGTGCGCTCCTGCTCCAACTACGTTGTGATGTCAGTGCAAGGGAAGCCAATGGACAGCTTCCCTTGCACCCTGTGCGGCTACACATAGCTTGGGACAGCCCTGCTATGGTGCATAACTGCAAGAGAGCATATACGTGGGTAGAGCATGGGCAGGCTATGGGCATGTCTCCAACTTATGTACATGCCTTATAGTTACTATAAATTATGTGCTTTGCATAGTGCACTTAGGTGCACCTATTTACACCTGCCATTGACCTAGCATAAATGGTCACACCTAAATTAAGACGCACCAATTTGAGTTTATGATAGAATTCTATAATGGTATCTCGGCACACAAATGCCATTATAGAATTGGTACTCAGGGGTAAATTCTATAAATGGTGCCTAAAAAATTGCTGGCAAAAAAACCTGCTTAAGCGGTATTCTATAAGCTGTGCCTAAAGTTCAGCGCGGTTTACAGAATACACTCTTAAGCAGACAGTCGTGTGTAAATTTAGGCATGGCCATTTGCACCAATGAAAATGTGGTGCAAATGCCCACACCTAAATTTACATGCGGAGCACCATTATTCTGTAACTGTGCATGTAACTTGAAGCCATGCCCTATTCCACCCTGAAATGCCCATGACCCTCCCATTTTCACACCCCCTTTTTTTGCAACGCATGTAAATTTTAGGCATGGATCCTGCACCTAAATTTACACACATTGGTCTGATCTAAATCTAATTAGTGCCAATAATTGCTTGTTAAAGAGTCAATTATTGGCCCTAATTGGCTTGTTATTCAATTGCGTGTGCAAATCAGAAATATGTCTAAATTTGCATGTGCAGTTTTTGGCAAACTTTACAGAATCAGGGGGTCAAGTGTGCAGCATTAGCATGCCTAAATGGAGGCATCACGTTACAGCAGCTCTGTCCTCATGGACCATAACCCTGTTGGTTTTCAAGATTTCCACAATGAATATGCATGAGATTGATCTGCATGTACTGCTTCCATTATATGCAAATAGATCTCATGCATATGCATTGTGGAAATCTTAAAACCTGACAAGATCGTGGCCCTCAAGGACATTGGTTGCTCACCCCTGATCTGGTGTAAGGGTTCTTAAACCTGTGCTGATAATCATTCAGATTTTCAGGATATCCACAATGAATATGCATGAAATAAATTAAGGAAATCCAGAAGAGGAAAACAAAAGTTCTGCAGAAAGAGCAGTACGGTCCACAAAAGCAGTATACACATCTTCTAATAGTTAAAAGGAGGCTTTAATTCTTGCCACTTAATTGGCTTAACAAGCTACTTAGCATTGCACTTAACAAGCAATAATGAGCACTAATTGGCAATAATTAGAATTTACGCACACAACTTGCTAAACATATTCTGTAACACACTGCACCTAAATTCTAATGCGCGCAGACAAAACAGGGCATGGTTATAGGCGGGGAAATGGGCATTGCATGGGCGTTCCAAAATTTATGTGTTTAGTTATAGAATATGGCCCTCTGTGCTTAAATCTATGCACCGGGATTTACACCATGTTTTAGCTGGTGTAAATGGACATGCGTAGTTTTAGGCGCTAGGATATCAATTAAATGTATTCTGTATACCGCGCCATCAGACTCACATGCTGAACCACACAGTGCAGGAAAACTCCTCTTCATCTCAAGACTACTGCCCGTCTTAGGCTTACCTCCTCCCACTCCACTGCAGGTAAGTTTTAGTCTCTGGCCTGGGAGTATACCTCCAATGTATTTATTGCCACAGCTGCTTCTTCTATATGGACAATACCTGGTTTCAAGGAATATAATGATTATGCACACTCTTATGTGCAAATTTCTGCAGGCGCATTAATACATAACTCCCGTGCTGTAACTTGCCAGTACCACCTGCGCACAATGAAGATCTCCTGAGGCAAGAGGGACAATCTGCAAAGGGGAGCCCTAATGTATATGTTTTTGATTGGGGGGGGGGGGGGGGGAGGCAACATCTCTTCTTTCTCTTTGCTTACTGGTGCTCAGTTTTTTTAAATTCAGGCCTATTACAGGATAGTGAAACAGAAACCATGCCTTTACTCATTTGGTGAAAATTATGTAGAATGAAACACACATCTATGAACTGAGAATAGTCCTTTCTTGGCTTGCTCATTGGGACAATAGGGCAGTGTCTGAGGGCCTACAGCAGTAGGGGGCCCCACTCTTCCCTAGCCTCCATTTAACCAATTTTGATAGATGGTTATTGCCCTGGGGGCTCAGACCACTGTCAGTCCTTCTCTGCTGAACACTGTTGACTTTGGGGATTCATGTCATTGAGACACACCCCATTTTATATTTGATATGAGGACCATTTCCGAAACAGGAAAAGTAACCTCCACCCCCCCCCCCCCCTTAAATTAAGACAGCTAGGCTTTGCCTTATTGCATACATTGATTTATATCTGTTTTTGCCATTGATTTCCTGAACAAAACGCATAACTACAAATTTACATATGCAACCAACAGAAAAATTCCCTTTAATGCTGTTTTACCCAGCTTGTTTCAAAGAACTAGAAATAAAAGTTAACAAAAAACTGCAGGTGATTTTTTTTTCTGGCCTAACATTTGTAACTGGTCTTCAAGAGCTTTGATCCCAAACTAGACCAGACCACGTGACATAAGCAGTCTACAACAAGGAGGTTTAATAGACAGGAGACCAAGTGACATCAAAATATGGAAACCAAATAGGTCAGTCTTAGTTTCCCCTTCCCCACACAGCTGTTATCGCTGTACTCTCAAAACAAAGCAAGCAAACCTAGATGCTGCATCCAAGTTGTCACTCTTTATTGTTGGTATCATTTGTATTTAATCTCTCATATTTTCAAACATGCCAGATGTGCATACAGCATACAGAAGAAGTATAGTAACAGAATTACTTTTCATAGGTAGAGTAGTAATCCTATATAATAATTCTCACCACCAACGTTCTAATCTGGGACTGCCTGTGTCCGTGGCTCCTGGAGTTGCTGAGCTAGGCTCCGTAGCCAAGATGACGTCACTAACAGCTGATTCCCAGGCAGGGGGAGGAGTAGGGAAACACTCTCTCTCAAACATACACACTCCGAGGAAAACCTTGCTAGCGCCCATTTCATTTGTGTCAGAAACGGGCCTTTTTTACTAATTTGCTATAAATCATAATCAGTGTGTCATTTGGAGGGGCTGGTTATAGGGATACCCTAGCACGTGTTATATTCGTGCAGAGGATATTTTTCTCCTGGTAAAGGGCCACAAAACAGATATCATGTTATGAGAATCAGGTGCTCAATATTCAGAGTTTCTATTTATTTATGACATTTATATCCCACATTAAACATGAATTAGGTTGAAACCCGGAAGCATTTTAAATCTTTTTTCCCTATGCCTAGATCAAAAGAAAAAGATAGCATGTGGGAACTTGCTCTTTTTGTTTTGTGGATTGCAGAGGATTATTATAAAAATGCACTTGATATCTTTATTATTATTATTTCTTTAACTAATGATAACAGTTCTAAGAATTTACCAATTGCTTTCAAAATATAAACAAAAATAATTTATTCATATTTATTCCTCTCTAAATCAAAGTGCATAATACTAGTTACCGTGCATTCATTCACTCACTCACTCATACTTCTCTTTGTGCCAGTATACAACGGTGCTTGCTGAATGATACATTTACAAAAATTATTTTTGTTTATATTTTGAAAGCAATTGGTAAATTCTTAGAACTGTTATCATTAGTTAAAGGATTATTATTTGATTATAACAGGACATTAAATGACACTCCAGATTGAGGGTTATTATTATTATTTGAGACAGATATTGAATAACGAGGGCAGAGCTACCTTCACGCAGAAGTCCAGAGTCAGTCTAAATGTGCCAACATTGTCCAGTTCAGCACACTATTAGCCGCCAAGTTCATACAAAGTTAATTATGTTCATTGGAAAATACATCTATTGACAAAGGCTGGCTGCTGTTATGATTGGGGTCAGAACCCCTCTCAAACTTACCTCTTTCCTGGGGGTCAGCTTCTTAGCTGGCTTCTGTTTCTTTTGTCTGTCCTTTCTGAGCTGGCTCTGTCTCTCTGTGCTGGCAGCTTCCAGCAGCATGGTGTTAATTGTTTTACTTTACTACAGCTGTGTGGGTGGACTGAGTTAGCTCTACCTCTCTTTGAGTGTACTGGCTTCAAGTGCTTCACGGTGTTGCATTGGTGTGGGTTGGACCTCCTCGGTCAGTGTGCTTTTGCCTAGGTCTAGGGAGTGTGACATCATCAGGGAGGGCCTTGATAAGGAAGTGGTGTTGTTTCCTTCAGAGCCTTTGCAACGGTGGTGTTTGCTTTAGGTAGGGTGGTGCAGTGTGCACTTTTGACTTTGTGTCTAGTTTCCCTGCTTGCTTTTGCTAAGGTCCAGGTTAGTGTTAGTGCAGTGTGCACTGGTGTTTGTGTGTTTAGCTTTCCTGCTTTTCCCTGGTGGTTCTCCTGCTTTTCCCTCTTGGTTTGGAAGCATTGCTGTGTGTAGGGCTTTGGAAGCTCTGTTGCTGTTAGAAGTACTTCAGGGTTTGGTGTTGTTAGGAACTCTACAGATTTTGCTGTTAGAAGTACTTCTGGTGTTTGTGCTATTGGGAGCATTGCAGTCTTTGCTGTTTGGGTTTTGGGTGCTGTAGAAAGCACTTCAGTTTGCTGTTAGAAGTACTTCTGGGTTTGGTCCTGTTAGAGGCACTTCAGTTCGCTGTGAGAAGTACGTCAGTAGCTTGGTGCTTAGTGGAACCTGGGTTAGGTTAGTGCGGTGGTGCACTGCTGTAGCGTGGGGGCTTAGGAAGCTCCTTTGCTAGTGTGTGTTTGCTTTCCTGCTTTTTCCTTGTGCCTTCCCTGTCTTCCCTTTTAGTGCTAGGAGCTCTTTTGGTTGTTTGGTGCATAGGAGCACCTTAGTTAGTTTAGAGTTGTAGAGCACTGCTTGTAGCTTGGAGCTTAGTAGCACCTGTGTTAGCTTGTGTATTTAGTTCCCTGCTCTGTTACTTTAGGGCTTAGGAAGTCCCTTTGTTGAGCAGGGCTTAGGAGCTCCTGTTTAGTATAGGGCTTAGGAAGTCCTTTTGTTAGTGTAGGCCTAGGAGTGCCTGGTTAGTCCAGTTCCTTGGAGCACTGCTGTCTCTTCTGTTTCCTGACCTGGTCCCTGTGTCATCCGGTATCTGGTAAGTCCTGCCGGCTACTCGAACCCAGGAGCTCAACTCCTGGGGGGCTTAGTAGCTAAGTGTAGGTGAAGCTGTTCGGACCAGTTCAGTGTGCTCCAGTCCAGTGTTCCAGTCCGGGGAATTCCAGTCCAGTGTCCTCCAGTCCGGGGGATTCCAGTCTGTGTGTTCCGGTTGCTGGGTGGTGCCTGCAGTCCCTGCCGGTGCCGGTGTGCTTGCCCAGCGTTGGTTGGTGGGTTTTGCCTGCTGCTGTCACTCCTCGTCAGCAGCCCAAGGGCTCACGTTTGCTCCAGAGCCCGGCCCTGCGGGCTCTGAACCTGACACCTGCTATATGAATATTCCATCATTGTTTCATTATTGTTACCACATATTACATATGGGCATTTGCTTTAAACTTTGATTGTTTTAATTTGTTTATCCATACCTTACATACACATGGTTTGCTTTTTAACCCCAAAGGTGAATCCAAAGGGTGGTTGAACAATTAGGTATAAACTGTGTTGTTTCTGACTTTACTTGGTTTGGAGTGCGTTGGGTCCTACTGATCTCTACATCTGCTGTCTGGAATTTTGGAAGATGGAAATAAGGAAATAAAAATTAAATCTTGGATGTACTCTGTAGAAGTTGTTCTTTACTTTTGCAATGTGATGGATGTCCGTTCTGGTCTGTCTATACTTATGGCTATGATTTCTGAACATTAAAACAACGCAAGATTTAACTATCTTCCGAAGGCTACTGAAAACTGATCTATTCAAGAAGGCATACCAATAATATTCATCCTCAATACATAATAATAAAGACTACACATGAACTAGAAAAACCGAACTCTTAACACTTGACTGACTGACCTCTTTCACTTTAACCCTTATGCTGAATATAGTGTTACTTTAACCCCTATGTTGAATAACTTCTCTACAGTCGATGACCTAATGTATGTTACATTCCTATTTATCACATAGAAATTAATATGCACTACAACAATGTATTCCTCTCTACTACGTATGCATGCACCTTAATGCAGCGACTTTTGTATTCTGTGACCCGGAAATGGCAATTGCCATTACGGCAAATGTAAGCCACATTGAGCCTGCGAATTGGTGGGAAAATGTGGGATACAAATGCTAATAATAATAATATGGTATCATTAAAGGACAAACGTTTATATATATATATATGTTAATCTCAACTTTGTTAAATGTTTCAGACATATCCATCTATTTGATCCCAAGATAAACTGAATTATATTATTCTGTCTCACTGTATTTTCAAATGTAAGCCACATTGAACCCAACTCTGCATGGAATAATGTGTGATATAAATGTAAAAAAAAAAAATCTTTATCCTCCACCTTTTAAGACACTGCCTACCTGCTGGATAGTGATGGCACAAGGAAGCAAGTTTGGTCCACTGAAGACTAACTCAAAATAGCCTGTTTATTTATTTATTGCATTTGTATTCCACATTCCCCCACCTATTTGCAGGCTCAATGTGGCTAACATAGATTTGATAACATTGTCATAACAGGATATCGGATGCAATTAGTTCCTTAGCTGGGCCCTAGTATTACCATACTGAAAACACGACCATACCATGCCTCTGTGGTTATGTTCCACTGATAAGTTAAATGATTAACTAGATTTCTTGAAAGGATTATATCAACTTAGGATGCATGACTAGGGGCACAAACATACACTTATTTCTTCAATATCACAAATTCCTCATGTACAACGACAAAACAACCTTTTAGGGTGGATAGTGTTCACAATGAGCTCCTTTTACTTAGACCAGATAGAGATAAGAGTTTTCAGTTTTGGCACAGTATAAGTCAACACAAGTATAAAATATAAGAAAACCAATGGGCTGCATTAGGGGCTTATAGCCCATTTATGTTTAAACACAAGAGATCTGCATGAAACAAAATATGTATCTTTATTTTGACTTATAAAACCACTTGCTCCTGAAACATGTTCAAAACAGAATCCATTTGTTTATGTAAAAGGTAAACTTCTACAAAACAGATGCAGATGTGATTCCATGTGCCCCAATGAAAAGATAGTTTAATTCTACTTCCATTTAATTTCAATATATTCCATCATCTTTATAACACCAGGCTTCCCAAGGCAGATTACAACAGTTAAGATGAACCCATCATGAAACAGGATATCCTCGCTGAAATCTTGCCATCTATATTATATAGAAGAACAGTGAAGAAAAATGAGCACAAACTACAGAGTTTATAATTTTTTTTTTTTTACATTTGTACCCCACACTTTCCCACTCATGGCAGGCAATGGAGGGTTAAGTGACTTGCCCAGAGTCACAGGGAGCTGCCTGTGCTGGGAATCGAACTCAGTTCCTTAGTTCCCCAGGACCAAAGTCCACCACCCTAACCACTAGGCCACTCCTCCACTTGCTGTTTCTACTAGCTGCAATAATTTCTGAAGCTGTTTTAGTGATATTCAACTGTTATTTCTTTTCTCCTCCACCTTTCAAGGCACTGCTTGTCCAACTGAAACAGCTTTAGATTTGTACAGTACAATAAGGAACGACAACATGGATGCAGCAGCTCATAGGTTTGCTTGCTTTGTTTTGAGTGTATGGCAATGTTATTTGTTACATTTGTATCCCACATTTTCCCACCTATTTACTGGCTCAATGTGGCTTACATATTACCGTTAACGCCGATAGCCAATTCCGGTATGAACAAATACATGGTGTGAATAATACAAAGTGATATTTTGGTGGAATGAAGTACATGTATGGTAGGTTGGATTGGGGGGGTCTTAGAGAGGGAGAGGGGAGGAAGTGTCAGGTAATGCTCATTAAGGTCTTTGGTTACATTGTGACGTAGGTGTCTAGGTATTTTATGTTGAGACGGTGGGGTATGCTCTTCTGAACAGATCTGTCTTTAGTGCTTTCCGGAAGTCTAGATGGTCGAGCATAGTTTTTACAATGCGTTCCATAGTTGTGCGCTTAAATAGGAAAAGCTGGTTGCATAGATGGATTTGTATTTGAGTCCTTTGTTGCTTGGGTAGTGGAGGTTTAGGTATGATCGTGTAGATTTTGTGGTGTTTCTGGCTGGCAGGTCAATGAGGTCTGTCATGTATCCCGGTGCCTCGCCGTAAATTATTTTGTGAACAGTCGTGCAGATTTTGAAAGTGATGCATTCTTTGATTGGTAGCCAGTGCAGTTTTTCTTGTAGTGGTTTGGAGCTGTCAAAACGTGTTTTTCCAAATATTAGTCTGGCTGCTGTGTTTTCGGCGGTTTGAAGTTTCTTTATGATTTGATCTTTGCATCCCGCATAGATTTCATTACAGTAGTCAGCGTGACTTAGTACCATTGACTGTATCAGGTTGAGGAATATTTCCCTCTGAAAGAATGGTTTCACACTTTTAAGTTTCCACATTACTAAAAACATTTTCTTTATGGTGGACTTCGCAATGCCAGCTGCGTGGAGTAATTGTTACAAATAGCCCCCAGATAACCTGAGAACTTATACAAAAAGAACTTATGAAACCAGATTTGGTGAAACAAGTCTTAATTAATTTATTATTTCAAAATACACCTTTGTAAAGATGGTTGCCTCTAGAAGCAAGAGGCACATCCCTCCTTAATGTTTACAGGTTTTATACCCTTTCTTTTTAGTTACATTAAGTATCTGATCCTAAGTTTTTCATTGGATATTGATCACATTTACCAACCCCTACTACATCATTGTTATTTATCATGACAGTCCACTAAAAATTTTCCATCACCCTAGCAGCTGAGCCCCTACCCATTGTAACTTCTGCTTGGTCTGCATTTTTGTATCTTTAAACCTTTATGTGAGAACTTTGCATAGTTCAGCACATGGCATTTTCCATCTTCCATAGTCTTACAGCTTCGTGGTCTCATGCTTAGATGTATTGTTGTTTCTACTCTTTGGGCTTCTTACCCCTCTCTTCTTTCTCTCTCAGCACTTTTATCTCTTTGCACATATTACTTTAAACTAACAGGGTTCCTTTTGCTAATGATTTTAGAAAGCTATAATATGGTGATTTTTGTTAAAAAGAGCCTACAGAATTATAATCCATCCCTAAAGAGTTCCTTTCTACCAGGGCATAAGTTATTTTTGTAATTATGTTAAATGAAAAAGCAATATCCTATATAATAAAAAGCACCAACATTCTGAAGCTGACTCTGTGGCACTGTGGCAGTGTAGGGTTCGTAAGTCTGTAGTTCAGCGTTTCATTGGCTCTTGCTGTCCCCGCCCTCAAGTCGAGGAAACGGAATGCTGCATAGTTGCCAAGCAAACAAAAGCGACGTCACAGGAACGAAGAACCAATCAGACAGAACGGAACTTGGAGGAGGGAAGTGGAGTGGATTGAATCTCTAACAAACAATCATATACAGGGAGGTATGAACATCAGTGGAGGCAAGCAAGGTTGCCAGGTGGGCGGTTTTTCGCCAGCGGCGGCGGGAAAATTTCGCCGGCCGCAGGATGCAGTTTTTTGGGCGGTTTTCCCGTCGCTGCTGTGCGAGTTCGGCGTTTTTTTCCGGGGCTTCTATTGGTCCAATTTGGTCCAATAGAAGCTTTTCCGTGGCTTCTATTGGTCCAAATTGGACCAATAGAAGCCTTTCAGGGGCGGGGCTGACGTCAGGGATGACGTAAGCGGCGGGGCTAGTGACGCGGATTTTTGGCCGGGTTTATGGCTGTTTCAGGCTAGGAAAAGTTTACCCAGCTGGCCACACACACACACAGCTCTACTGATGTGATTGTTAAACTGATTGAAGGGCCTGAACAAGGAAAACTTTTACTACATTGTAACACAGTTTACACAAAAAATATTGTATATAAAGAAATCTTACACATGTAAACAACAATTATATTCAGAATACAACCGTGGAAACATTAATGGCAGAAACTCATTACATTGCTAGCGCCCGTTTCAAACGGGCCTTTTTTTTTTACTAGTATTTACATATTTCTCACAGGAGTGGAAACTGAGATTAACCTAATTGGCTTCCTTGCTTACAGTGGACTAGATAGGCTCACTTCCACTCCTGTCTATTAAACCTCCTCGGTCTGCAGCCAGCAACGTTCTTCTGTCAAGAGTAGGAGTACGCAGACGAGCGCGCGCGGCTCACCTAACTGCCGTAGTTGTCGTCATCACGCCACGAAACAAAGAGTCAGAGAGAGCGCGCCACCTTCAAAATGGAAACGCTCATTGAAACATCAGATTCTCAGTCAGTGAACGCAAAGACGCTCGCGGAACCTCATGACTCAGCGCCCGAAGGCCCACCTGATGAACCCTATGACTCAGCGACCGAAGGACTACCCGAGGGAATCGACGACTTGGCGGCTGAAGGAAGACCTGAGGGACCCCACCACCACTCACCCGCCGACTCAGAATTGCCGGAGTTGAAAAAAGAACTGCCCTTAAGTCCCTGCCACTCGGGGACAGAAGAATCACTGGACGAGGGTCCCCGGGATTTCGCGAATAAGAAACCAACAGACTCGGCTAAGGAAGAGACGTCTGACGAGCAATGGCGGGAAATTCCGGCAGCAAGCTGTAGCTCCTGCTCCCTCTCGGCAAGCCTTTCGTCCGAGGCGGTGGAAGTGGCTTCGGGGTGGGTGCTGGACTTTATGGTTTCCTGCCTATGCCAGTACTTCAAAGACGGTCGGATGACAGAGTTTGCCAGGACTAGGGATTCCACAGAAGGTGAGCTCGTAAGAGATGTGGTAGTGGTAGCGATTAGAAAGAGAAGAGCAACATTGGGAGTTTCTCTAATAGTGTGACATAGAGGGGGAGGGAGGGAACCTGGGAACGTCAGAGTTCAATTATGGCGCGCGCTGTTTTTAGTGGAAGCTGCTCAATTGGTGTCATCAAGGAGGTTTTATGACCGGAGACGGCATGACGTCAAAAAGTTGAAGCCGTCTCTACCTTGGAAACGCCACCCAAACATTCGCAGATGCTTTTGAAAAGAATACCGAACTTGTGAGGTTTTTGACTACCTATGTGTAGTTGTGTGTGTGTTTTAAAGCCTCCCATCTGTAATCCAAGGATTTTTTTTAACCTGGGGGTGGGGGGGCTGCAATTCGGCCCCAAGGCTCAGGTGGAGCTGGAGCCAGCCTTATAGCTGCCCCCTACAAAAATTGAGCCTCATGCAGCTCCAAAAACAAATCTATTGCTCTGGAACACCCGCCCTTGCCGACCGCAAGCTCATACCCCACAACCCCCAGAGGTAAAAAAAAAAAAATGACAAACCCAAACTTTTATGGGATGCTTTTGAATAAAAACAACCCTACACATAGTTTGCTATTGTTTTAAGTAGTGTCTGCAAATATTTGGTGACAAGATCCACTCACTACCTTCAGCCCACAGAATGGGCGAGATAGGAGACGGCATGAGTCTGTCATAAAACTTTCTTGGGTGGGGGGGGGGTTTACATTTATTTTTTATTCTGTGTGCACATGCGCATTTAAGCGCTGCTGCTGCTGCTGTCCTTGGTCTTTGTGTATAGCGCTGCGTATGCCTTGTAGCGCTATAGAAATAAGCAGTAGTAGTAGTATTGCTTTGGAACTGTGGGCATGAAACTGATGATGTATATGGAACGTGAACGCTGGCTTGCGTGGAGAGTGACTTCCAATGATCTCACTTTTTCTCAATGTGTCATGAAGTCAAAACGTCATTTGGAAATAAAACAAAAAAACACATCAAACTAATTGGAGCTGGCCTTATTATTGAGTGTCTGTTTCTTTGTACAGGGCCCCTCTTTTTCCACCCTGCTTTTTACTCCCTACAGATTCAAATATGAGGCAGTGCAGTTAGTGTCTGTACTTGACCTGGATGGCACCACATATCCCCTCCCTCCACCCAAAAAAATGAAGTATAAGCATAAAGTATAAAAGGCAATTCTGTAAAGGGTGCCTAAACGTAGGTACCAATTGCACACACTAGTTTATAGAATAGGCACACTTATGTGTACGAATGACATCACAAATTGACATTTAGGTGCATAGGTACTAGGAGCTATTCTATAAAACTGGCAGGTAACTGCAAATGAGCTATGGTCGGAGCATAAATTGAGCCAGCAAAGAGGTGGGAAAATGTGGGATACAAATGCAATAAATAAATAAAAGTGGTGGCTTCAAAAATAGTGAAGTAAAATAAAGTCTTATTAAAAAAAAAATACTCAAGTAAAAGTAATAAAGTACAAATCTTAAAACTACTTTTTTATTACAAAGTAAAAAATATTCTTAACAAGTTGGACCACAGAATCTAGTATGTTTACAAGCTAACTTCCAGGGGGTCACACGAAGTCCATCCTAGAAAAACACCACCCTGAATATTGCAGTGGGCAGAACAACATTAATAATACCTATTGGAAAAAAAAGCAAGCTGGATTAGTACAGATTAATCCTACACAGACACTTGATGCTAACAGAATACCCAACCTTTTTCACACATAAACAGAGGTACTCCTCATGAAGTATAGAATAAGTAACCACAAAATAAAAATAGAAATGTGTAGACAAAAATTAAACTGAACCCAGAGAAGCCATACTCTGCATATAGTACAAAAACAAAGAAACAGAAAGTGACACATTCTGTAGTACTGTGCAAAATAGAGAACAGATGTAAATTTCAAAAACTTACATATTCCAAATGCTACATTAAAAAATTAACAAAAACAGAAAATAAGGTGATATCTTTTTATTGGACTAAGTACATTCTTTGACTAGCTTTTGGAGGCCAAAACCTCCTTAAGTCAGGACAAGCATACTATTACAGTAGTATACTGCCCCCGACCTGAAGAGGTAGGTTTTGGTCTTCGAAAGTTAGTCAAAAAAATGTATGTAGTCCAATATAAAGGTGTCACCTTATTTTATTCTTTTCTTTTATATTTATTAACTTTTAAAACGAACTAACACAGCTACCGCATTACTTCATCCTAAATTAAAAATAAATGTTTTTTCTACCTTTCCTGTCTAGCCATTTATTTTTTTGGTCCCAGTCTCTGGTTACTGCTTTCATGTCTTTTTTTTGTTACATTTGTACCCCGCGCTTTCCCACTCATGGCAGGCTCAATGTGGCTTACATGGGGCAATGGAGGGTTAAGTGACTTGCCCAGAGTCACAAGGAGCTGCCTGTGCCTGAAGTGGGAATTGAACTCAGTTCCCCAGGACCAAAGTCCGCCACCCTAACCACTAGGCCACTCCTCCACTTTTAAACTCTTTCCAAGGGTTTCCTGTCCATGTGTCATTTATTTTAATTTCTCTTTTGTCTTCATCACTGTAATGAATTCTAACACAAGCCTATTCCAGCTCTGTGGGTGCTGTAGGTTCTTGAGCACCCCTAATATTGAACAAACTCTTTGACTGTGTCCAAGGAGGGGTAATTTCTATTGTTTAGCATCCCCAGTCTTTTTGAAATGTTGACTCCTACACCTATCTAGTCTTGCCCAATTTCTCTCTCTCCCCAGTCCATAGGCTCTGTCTCTCCTCCCTCCTTTATCCAGTATCGCCCCATCTGTCTCTTTCATTCTCTCTCCCATCCAGTCTTGCCTCATTTCTCTCTCCCCTGAGCCCATAACTGTGTCTCTCCCTACCTTTCATGCAGTATCCCCCCAGTCACGCTCGCTTTCTCTCTCCCTCTCCACCCATCCAGTGTTGCCTAATTTCTCTTCTCTCTGTAGAGGGGGAGAACCAGAGGTATGGAAAATACTTTCTAAACGTGTTCTTCGTTACGAAGTACAGCTTACTTGCAACAAGTTACATTTTTTTTGCCATGTTTATCCCTTGTTACACGTAAAAGTACTGCCAATTGTACTTAAGTACAGCAGTGAAGTACAATTACTTTGTTAGTACCCATCTCTGATCAGATGTGCACATTTCAAGGCACACAGGCATGCCAACTTATGCCTGCCACTGACATGCTGTCATGCCTCAGTTTTAGCATGCTAAAGCAACTTCGCGCTACTATTTTATAATGGGTTAGGTGTGCCTTAATGCAATTATAGAATTGGCTCTAAGCGCACTTCTTTGTCCACCTACTTTTAGGCACCACTTTATAGACTTGCCCTCATAGTGGCACCTGTCCCCCTTGGGCACTATGAGGGCAATGATACCCCCCTGTGGTATCATTAGGATAAAGATTGTGTTAATGGATTTCTCACCTGAGGAATAACAAGCCCGGGGGGGGGGGGGGAGTCTGTTCCCTTTTCTGCAATCCTATCCTTCTGCCAGTTAATCGGGGTAAAGCGTATTGCTATCTGGCTGTAACTTAATAGGACAAAAAGGTTGAAATAGAAACCAAACATAATTTTATTTGAGATTTTTCAAGTAGAACAAAAATGTGGATGGTGGTTAAATCATGATAAATGAACAATCACACAACTTCACAGTGCCAATATCTGCAATTCTTCGTTGAATTAGAAGAACACAGTATCATTTCTTATACAAGAATAAACCCGTCTAGGTACCTTTTTTTTGAACTGATGAAACACTGTTCAGTAAGTACAGGTTTAACTTTTTTTCTGTTACAATTATAAAAAAGCAAAAAATTAACCTCCAAAGCACTTTACAAAACGTGAACTCTTTTTCCAGACATTCTTTCTTATTATGCCTGTTCAGAAATATTAGGATCAGGATTTAATTGATAGAATAAAAGGAAGTGGAACTGTTGAGCGGGGTAAGGTGACAGAAGGGAAGAAGGTGGTGCACATGATGAGAATGAGCACTCTTCCCAACACAGGCATGTGCATACGCACTGTTGCTAGCTCTCGTATGCAGGAGCTGATGCAGAAAATTGTGTGTGAGGAAACCTGGTGCTGATCTTTAGGTCAGAGCTCTAACTCAGGCTTACAATTTGAGGGGTATTTTCGAAAGGACGTCCAAGTGAGAATAGGGACATCGTCTCCTATGTATTTTCAAACAGGAAATACATAGTGATTTCCTGTTTAAAAATATATGAGATGAACATCCTTGTGCTGGAGATGTCCATCATGAATAGCCATTTTACAAACTGGAACATCAAAATTATAAATTGAGGAAAAAAGACATGGAAGTCTGTATGCCCTGCTAGGAACAGAAAAATACCTACTGTCCCTGAACTATACCACGTGAGTAGCCTTCAGGCTTGCAGGTTTCTTATATATCCAGGTAGAGTAGGTATTTTTCTGTTCCTGGAAGGCTTAAAATAATAATAATAAAAAAGAGTGACAGTGGGATTTGAACCTGGATTCCTTGGTTTACTGTTCACTGCACTAACCACTAGGTTGCTCATATCTGCGTTGTGCTCTGTTCAGAATGTCTATAATCAGGGTTGCCAGGTGGAAAATTTTTTTCTAGCCCAATCCAGCCCAAAACCCGCCCAAACACAAACCCCGCCCCTGACACCCCCACCCCCGTGTCATCACCCCCGCCGTCACCGGCCCCGCCCCCGCCGTCACCGGCCCCGCCTCCCCGTCATCGGCCCCGCCTCCCACGTCATCGGCCCCGCCTCCTACGTAATCGGCCCCGCCTCCCACGTCATCGGCCCGCCCAAAACGTCACTAACCCCGCCCAAAAAACATCACTAACCCCGCCCCCCCGCGGCCGAAAAAGGCAAAAAGCCGCCCAAAAAACCGCACAGAAACCCAAAAAGCCGCCCAAAAAACCGCAACCCGCCGCGGGCAAAAATTTCCCGCGGCGGGTCGCGGAAAACCGCCCAATTGGGCGGTAAAACCGCCCACCTGGCAACACTGTCTATAATATCTGAAGTTGTCACAGAATATGGTATTCCTTTCCATTTTCACTTTCAGGAGAGAGGGACAGCAACCACAAGTAGATTACAGGTGTCATGTCTTAATCCCTCTAGTGGCCAGCTGGAGCACCTTTCTATACCCTAGATGTGATTAAACCAGGTCTTTTTAAGGATGTTCTTCTTTTTAGACTTGGACATTTCCTTCCCTTCAGTAATCATTGTTGGATGTCCTGATTTTGGACCCTCTCTAGTCCCGCTCAAAATATCCCACAACACGCTCTCTTGCTATTTGGACACATGGCAGTGTCGGCCATCCAAATCCTAAATGCAATGTGAGACACACTTGTGTTCAAAAACATTATACAAAACTTCACCCACCTACAAGTAACCAAGTGAAAAACTGTTCCAAATGTACCGTGTAATGTTAAGACACATGAGGAAAAATACCTCAAATATCCAAATGCTAGAACTAAGCCTTGTTTTTTATTGGGGTGTCCAAATCCTACCTTTGCAAAATTGGGATTTGGTCCACTTCAGCATTTTGGGACGGTGGGGATGGCCATATACATTGAAAATAAGCACCTTAGGGGCCCTTTCACTCAGCTGCAGTAAAAAGCAGCCCACGCTAGTTTTGGTACGTGAAATTGGCATGTGCTGGGCCATTTTTTACCGCGGCAGGAAAAAGGCCTTTTTTTTTAAAAATGGGGAAATAAATGGCTGTGTGCTAATATTAAAATTAGCACATGGCTATTTACTGCCTGAGCCCTTACGCTGATGTGCTACTCATGCTGTAATTGGGTAGCATGCGGCAATGTGGCTGCACTGCTAGGAACGACACCCCTCTCCCCCATGGTAGAAAATTGAAAATTTTCTGGCACATGTAACTTCGGAACTACTGCCAGGGGTCGATTTGGCACATGCTACCTGTGTGGTAGCCCTACCGTGGCTTAGTAAAAGGGCTATTTACTGTCCAATAAATAAATATGAAGATAAGCTCCTTTTGAGCCACTGAATTCCTGCCATCTGAAGTACTTGATCTGGAAGGTTATTTTTCTTGGTGGCTGTTACTTCAGCTGGCAGGGTCAGTGAGCTTCAGGCCTTAGTGGTGTATGTCATCACAACAGAGTAGTCCTCTGCACACACCCCAAGTTCCTGCCATAAGTGGTGTCGGCGTTCTGAGGCAGCCATGGCATAATTATATATATAAGAAATGATATTAAAAGCTTGAAGTTTAAATTCTCAGTTCTGCTAGCAAGTGAAGGTATGCCAGATGGTTCAGATTATATTGAACTCTAGCGTTTGCCGGGCTGGGTTAGAAAGGTCAGAGAAAGGAATTTCTTTCACCCTGGTGAATGATGAAAGCTAGCTCAACAGCTGTATATTATTAGGCATACTGAATAGTTTTGTAAGCAGGCAGTTTGTTTAGGATTAAATAGAAAAATGCTTAGATAGAAATACTGTTTAGAGAGAGGCAATAGATTAGTATTTACAAGTTTTTGATATTTAGAATATGTGTTATAAGGATGCTTACTTTAGAATATGCTGTATTCTGTGTAAATTAATAATTCTGTGTGGAATGTTTGTTCAACTCTCTGTCTGACGTTCTGAGTAGGGCTGCAGTGAAGAGATCAACATGTGGTTTGACTTAGCCATAGTTCTGGCTGGTTCAATGTATAAGCTGATAGGTGAAAAAGGTCAGGACTAGTCAGCTCTCTTCTCCTTGATTAATTATAGGTAAAATGTAGAAATGGTCTTGAAAGTGATAACCTGATATGTATGCTATTAAGTAAGATTGACTTTTGACCTCTTTAATGAATGCCAGAGTCCAGTAAGCAATTTAAGCTATAAGATGAGACATTAATCATAAGGAAAATATAAGAGTTCTGGAGACCAAATGTCTGGCTTAAGGGGCCCCAGGTTAGAGGTCAGTTTGAGGAATCCCAAACCTATGTAACTGATATTTCAAAAGTAATGATTGGTTGAGGCAAAGTGACCAATCTATTCCTTAACCAATTGGAGAGTAAGGGGGCTGGGCTAGGCTAGGCTGGATAGAACTGTATTTAAGTAGGAGCAGAAGCAGTTTACGTCAGAAGGAGCTCAGAAGGAAGAGAAGGACAGAAGGAACAGACAGAAGAAGGAGAAGACAGCATAAGAAGAGAGCTGACCCAGAGAGCTGAGAGAAAGACACAGAGAGCTGAGAGAAAGACACAGAGAGCTGAGACACAAAGAGAAGAAGAGACTTAATGCTGATGTCCTGCTTTGTTTGCTGGCAAATAAAGAAGATTACTTTCTCATTCTGGTGTGTGCTGTCTGACTCCTGAAGTATCACAAATTCATGCATCCATTCATGCAACAGTTCCATCTGATCAGGTCAATTGTTTTGCCTACATTCTTTCCTGACTTCATGCCCATCCTGGCGAAAGCACTTTGCACACCTTGGGCAAGAGAGCATTGGCCTACTACATGGAGCAGACCAGGCCCCACAGACAGTCTGCCCAACTTCTTATTTCTTTTGATCCTAACAGGATGGGAGTCGCTATCAGGAAACATACCATTTCTAATTGGCTAGTAGAGTGTATTTCCTTCATTTATGCCTAGGCTGAGCTGGCACTAGTGTGTCAAGTCATGGCTCACAATGTCAGAGCTATGGCTGCGTCGGTAGCCCATTTGACACATTCATATCACACTACTTCCTTGAGCAGGATACCCGACGTGATAGTCATTTCAGGCAAACAGTGTTGCAGAATCTGGGATTTAGAATCCAACTCCACTCTCCTAGGCCCGTTTTATTCTGGTCCAGGCTACACTCTGATTCAGATTTTATATAGTTTCAGGTTTATTTGCGTTATGTCCTCGCAGTTGTGAGGCCCAATTGACCGATGTTTTTTTTTTTGGGGGGGGGGGGGGGTGAGCCTGGATGCTAGGGATTCCCCACGTTGAGAATTGGTAGGCCTGCTTGTCCTCTGAGAAAGCAGATACTTAACTGTAGCAGGTATTCTCTGAGGACAGCAGGCCTTATGTTCTCACAATCCCTTCCACCTCCCCTTGGAGTTGTCTCCTTTATCATTTTTCCTTTTATCCTGTTATACTCAACTGAGGTAACCATGTTCGCATGGCGGGCAGGACGGCACTTGCGCATGCTCGGTGGAGCGTGTCTCGCACTCCACAAAGCTCTTATGCTTGTCGTAAGGCCCGGACCGGGCAACGTAGCCTGCGTTACCCCACTTGTGAGAATATAAAGCCTGCTGTCCTCGGAGAATACCTGCTATAGGTATCTTCGCTTTATCTCTTGGATATGGGGCTGAAATTTCAGCGTAGATCCGAGATGATGCGCAGCTAAATTAGTTAACAAGCCATTAACTATGAAATAATTGGTCTTTACAATCATTGATGTTAACTGGCACACTAAGTGCCTAAATCCCATAACATAAAAGGGGGCATGGCCAGGGGAGTGGCATGGGCGAGTCAGGGCATTGCAAAAACTTGCGCACAGTGTTCTAGAATAGTGCCATTTATGTGCTGAAATTCTGTGAGTTGGGCACCAGTGTTTACACCAGGTATCAGTTGGCATAAATTCCAGTGCTGAACTTTAGGTGCGAGAATTTGCACTAAGAGCTATTCTATAACAAGCGTTCATCGTGGGGCACCCTCTTTTTTTGGGGGGGGGGGCACCTTTTTACACGGTAAGAAAATAGTTGTGGGTCCTTCATGCTCACAGAAAAGAAAAGGGGGGGGAAGTATGAAATGCTCACTAATGCTAGCCACAGTAGAACGATCTAACTTTTTAATTAATCTCTGACCATTAAATAAGGCCCTGATTTTAGAAAACAGTGCGCTTTTCCTTCAGGTCTTCCGCATAATTATTTGCATCCAGGTTTTATAGCTAATACCTTTATTAGCATCGGATTTGTGTCTACTTGAGTCTTTAAGCACGGTTTACTTCTGCACTAGACTCCTTCCAGCATAGGGAATCCAAACGTGCAGAAACTTGTGTATACTCATATGTGTAGAGTCTAAACTAAGATCTGCACTGTCTCGCACCTTATTACATTTGCCCCTTGCCTCCTCCAGAATTACCCCTCCTCCAAATTTCTCTGTACATGTGTTCAGGCATGCCTGCCGTTACATGTTTCAGTGCACGCCAGTTTGCAGTGGTGCACAGAGGAAGCCAGTTGCACAATCGTACTACTCTCTAAGGCCTGGGAAAAGGAGAGTGGAAAAGGCCAGGCTTGGCCTTTGCAATAGTTTTTCAACTTCTGGATCATGAGCAACATGTGTTTGTTGTCGTTCAACGGGTTATTGCTGTTATTTACGAGCGTCGTTCAGTTTGAAAGTATTACATAATTAAAACTTTTCCAACACAAAGCTGCTGATGATCAATTTGCCACCGAGAAGGGCTAAACCAATTGGACAGCATCAGCCTGGGATGTCCCGCCCACTCATTTCTGGAGGGGGACACCAGGAAGTTCGGATCAAATCAGTTCACAGCTCTAAAGTGATGTCATCAGGGAAGTCCTACAGGGAGGAGGATTGGGACAGCAGCTAGCCAATGAGAGTCCATCTTCAGGGAGATGGGTGTCCTAGGATGTCAGCCAGCCAATAGAAGGAAGCAGCAGGATCAGCTGGGGGTGGAACCAAGCCTGATGCTTCTGATTTCTCACAGAAGAGCGGAGAGCGACGTTTTTCTCATTTTCCCAGCAGTCGGAGGCAGGGAGCTGCAATACAGGTATGCCCATCCAAAAAAAAGCATGCAATTTTCTTAGTGAATCCCTCTGTGTTTCTAAATCGGTAAAGTTTTACCGATTTGGAAATGCAGACGGATCCTTAACGGGACCTTTGTGCATTTGGCTCGGAGTAGATATAAGGGGTGGGGTGGGGTCTTTAGGCTTTTAACTACAAGCTGCTCAGTTTTGGCTTTGAAATGTTAATTATTGGGTTAATAGTAGCAGATGCCTTTGGGATGGAATAAAGATAGTAATATATTTTGCCACAAAGTGGCACTGTTGGATAATTTTAATTACGTAGGATTCTTTCTCTTTTTTTTTTTTTTTCAGCTTTTATTCATGGGTTAACCAGATTAAATCAACATCAGAGGAAAAAGGTGTATATGTGCCAGTTTCTAGCACGTATTGCAGAAGGCAAAAATCTTGGTAATTATATATATTTATTTTGTATTTTACTTTTCACTTGTTCACATTTCTTTAACTTTTTCATTTTATGTAAGGCTGCCAACTAGAACCAGATTCGCATGACAGGGTTGATCCAGGCCTGGGTTTACCCCATTGCATGCAGGGACTTGTAGTTCTGATTTTCCCCATTGCATTCCTTAAGAAGAGCAAGACATACCCCAACAGCAAATTTGTCCTACAAATTTGGATCCAGTTGGCAGCCTTAATTTTATGTCTTCTGTTTTCGTTTGCTTTTGGGGTTTTAAATTATTTTCTCTGAGGACAAGCAGGTAATGCCGATCCGGAGCTTATAACAAGCTTTAAACATGCTTTTGAGTGCGAGATGTGCTCCAGCACACCTGTGCAAGTGCTTTCCTGCCCACTTCAAGAGTGCAGGACCAGCAGTTCTCTTTTTTTCGCGGTCTGGAGAGGATGCGTTTATTCCCACTCCTCATAGCTGGTTTGGCTACCTTTTCCTTTTAGTTTTTTATATACCTCTGGGTTTTCTTCATTTTATTCCTTCCCCGTATCTTCAATTTATTTATTTTTCCTCTTTTTAATGTTTTCTTTCTTTCACAGCACTTGGAAGGCTACGTTTAGGCCTGAGCTCCATTCGGGTTTTTCCCTTTTCCTTTTCCTTGTGCTTTGCCCTTTTTAACACCATCGAGGCATTTGTTTTGGCCATGGCTGTCTTTCCTTTCATGAATGAAGGTTCCCAGTGGCTTCAAGCACTGCATTCTGTGCAATAGGACCATTTCTGACAAAGACCCCATTCTTAGTGTCTACAGTGTTTGGGGCCTTATCATACCCCAGCAAACTGTATTCTCTGTTTTCATATGTAGAAGAGAACACAGTTGGCCAGAGAGGCTCAGAGAGAGATTTTTGGCGCCAGGTCCGAAGTCTCGGCACTGGTGTCTATATTGGTATCTGGTGCGTCAGTCCCTATGGCTGCAAGACCCTTGCACACCAGGAGTGACCGTGCATCGAGTGGGTCTCCACCTCATTTGATGCTGGCTGCTATGTAGCACCCCCTCCCCCCCCGGGATCGATTGGCGTTGGACTCGACCACGAGGCAACGTGAGGACTCAACATCATCCTATTCAGCACCAGGGAGTGTTGATGCCAGGCATCAGAAGAAGCATTAACATTGATTCCCCTTGATGCATGGTGCCGGGAGCACCAGGGCACCGAGCATTTCCCCAGTCCCCGAGAGATATCGGCGCCAGGAGGACTGCTCCTCCTCCATACAGGAGGTGCCAATGTGTGGGTCCCCAGACAGGCAGGACCAGGCACCCACTTCGACCACACAGATTCAGCAGCCTGCTTCTACACCAACACCCTAGCCTTTCCCGATGTTGGCCCTCGATGAGTGCCTCCGGGCCTTGCTCCCTGAGCTTCTGATAGGGTTCTAGCAGAGTGCATCAGTGTCTGGGGTGCTTGCACTAGCCATGCCTCTTGTTTCAACTCTTCTCACCAGCCTCAGCAGGCTCAGCCCCGGCACGCTCATTCTCATCAACAGCATGTGCCTAAGGCCCAGACAACTCCCCAGTGAAAGCATGGTGCAAAGTTTTTACTGGCCCTATTAGAGCATGGCTACTGTAACAGTGCCATCCCAAGTGATTTGCTGGTCTGAGGGTTGCTGGTCTGAGGGAAGCTGAAGTTTTACAAAAAAAGGTGGCCCCTTGTAATCTCTGACCGGTGGGCTCTTCAAACAGTCCTTCTTAGTTATGCCCTGCATTGGCTACAGAGACCACCAGATTGTCCACCAAGAGCACATCACCTTAGCTCTCAGCGCAAGCAGGTGCTTGCAGAGGAAAATTCTGCCCTTCTCAAAGCCCACCAAGGGAATAAAGGAAGGGATTCTATTCCAGGTACTTCTTTGTGCAAAAGAAGACCGGGGGATGCTTCCCTTCCTAAACCTAAGGGGCCTAAAGTTCAGGATGGTTTCCCTGGGCACCCTTCTTCTCATGCTTCAGGAAAAAGATTGGCTATGCTCTCTGGTCTTAAAGAATGCTTATACTCACTTCCCCCATAGTCTGGCATCAGCCCTTCCTTCCCAATCCCCCACCCAGAAACACATCAGCATGAAATATAAAACTTTTTTTTTTTTTTTTTTTTAATCTGGGCAGTGCAGAGCCCGTCAGCATTATACATAAAACCTAACCAGTGCCGAGCCCTCCCCCCACTCAACTCCCCCCCACCAAAGTAATCTAATATTACACAGAAAAAGGGTTTTGTTTTGTTTTTTTACCTGGGCAGGGCTCTCCTGCAGAAGTCTACTGCGCTGCCTCGATGAGGCCCCAAATCCGTGTGCCACTACCAGCACTTCTAGCCTCTGCTCCTGCTCCGACGCACTAGGTACAGGATTGCTCCCGCTCTGCAGCAAAATCGGCCCAGGAAGTTGTTTATTGGAGCTCCGGCGCTGCTTATTTTTAACTTAGCTGCAGCCCCCCCCCCGATACTGTGCCGTGCCGCTGGAGAAATGTGGACACATCAGCCCCGGATGTCAGGCCGGCATCTGGGGCTGATGAGTACCCAGATTTCTTCAGCGGCATAACACAGCACTGGGAGAGAGGGGTGCAGCAGCTAAGTTTTAAAAAAGCACTGCCGGCCCGGAGCTCCAGTCCAAATAATCAACTTCCCGGGCCGATTTTGCTGCAGAGTGCAGACCGCCAGATTTCTCCAGAGTCCAGCAGCATAGCAGGGGGGACGGGGGAGGGGGCAGCAGCCAAGTTAAAAAAAAAAAAAAAAAAAGTAGTGCCGGAGCTCCAAATAAACAACTTCCTGGGCCGATTTTGCTAGAAGTGCTGCTGGCCGCAAAGGTAAGCTTGTAGGAGGTCCTCCCCTGAAGCCCGACTCTAGGTCAGCCCGAAAAACAAAGTCCTGATTGGTGCACAGGCTGAGACAGAGTGGGCCTGAGCTGAGATTAGGCCCACCCAGGCCCACCCGTAGCTACGCCCCTGGATCCTAATAGGATGGGGGTTGCCATCAGGAAATACACCATTTCCAATTGGCTGGCAGATTGCATTTCTTTCTGTTATGCCCAGGCGGGCTGACCCTTGAGGGTCATGTCAGGGCTCACAAAGTTAGAACCATGTCTGCATCGGTAGCCCACTTGAGGTCAGCCTCTGTTGAAGAAATTTGCAAGGCTGCGATATGGTCTTCAGTCCACACATAAACATCTTATTACTGCCTTGAGCAGGATACCTGATGCAACAGTCGGTTTGGACAGACAGTTCTGCAGAATTTAAGGATCTATAGTCCAACTGCACTCTCCTAGGCGCATTTTGTTCTGTTCCAGGCTGCACTGTCACTCAAATTGTATATAGTTTCAGGTTAATTACTTTTTGCTCTCGCCACTGCGAGGTTCAGTTCACCACTGTTGTTGGTTTTTGATCAAGCCTGCTAGCTAGGGATTCCCATGTGAGTATTATAGGCCTGCTTGTCCTCAGAGAAAGCAAAGATAATTACCTGTAGCAGGTATTCTCTGAGGACAGCAGGCCATGTATTCTCACATACCTTCCCACCACTCCTTGGAATTGTCTCCTTTTTTCTTATGCTTTATATTGTACTGCTGGTCCTATGCTTTCGCAGCGGGCAGGAAGACGCTCGTTCATGTACGGTGAGGCGCATCTCACGCTCAAAAGACCTGTTTTAAGCTTCTTACAAGCTCCAGACTGGCAATGAGGGCCTGTGTTACCCATCTGTAAGAATATAAGGCCTGCTGTCCTCTGAGAATGCCTGCTACAGGTAAGTATCTTCACTTTCTCTGAACTCAAGCATTTTACCAAGTCAAGAACATGCCTTTACTCTTCTTGCAGAGGTCTCTGAAAAGGGCAAAAACCTTTCACCATCCTGGTTCCTTTTATTTATTTATTTTTTTAGTAGTTTTATTTAATTTTTTTTTAATTTGTCCCTGGAAACAAGACATGCTCTTTCTTCTGTAGCCATGCACAGCATGGGAAACTGATCCTCTTATCTTAGGGCTTTTTTCAAGTTTATTGAAAAATCCAAATCAGCACAAATACATATAAAAGAATTCAACCATAATCATTTACATAAAAAAAAGAACCCGTACAACCCATAAGTCATGTGAAAGGGTTAATATTTTGATATTTTTAGCTGTTACTTTAGTTAGCTAAGGAAAGGCCCATAAGGGTAGACCACCAAGGAGTGCTTATTCTAGCCCTATCCATTGCTGTTTGCATTCCTTAATGTCACATTTTTCATATTGCAGTTTTATTTAATATACTGCTTATAACAAAGTAGCTAGACGGTTAACAATAAAATAAAAATTTGGGAATAAGAGGGGGAAAATACAAGAGGAAGCCTAGATTACAATTGTCTCATAAGGGAAATGGGTGCTTATTTGGTTTTATTTATTTCATTTATATTCCATGTTATCCCAATAGAGCAGGTTCAATGTGGCTAACTTCTTATTGTAATTAACAGTATAAAAAGTGATGCGGGATAGTATACATTAAGTAGTAATAACAACCCCCCCCCCCCTGTTTACAAAGCCGCACTAGTGGATGCCAGTGTGCTAATGCCAACGGCCCATACACTTTGAATGGGCTGTGTAAACGGGGGTGGGGGGGATAAATGACTGCATATTACAATATGTAATATGGAAACGAATGCTAGATGCAAAAAGGTAACAGTTTATAGTCCATGTATAACAATTAGAATGTAACTGAGAAATTGGAATAATTGTACAATTAGGGGTTTAAATTAATTATGATCATCCGTGAGAAATTGTTTAGACGGCCTAACCAGAGCAGGGCTGCACAGGTATTCACCTACCATCAGCTGGCAGACTGAGAAATACTGGCTGGCTCAGGGTTGCACAGGACCTTATAGGATGATGTCTCCCCATCTGCTGGTCAGAGGTCATATACCCACTTCTTGGGAATAGTGCAGAGAGATGATAAGCAGAGGATTCATGTGAGAGCTGTGGCTCGGAATTTAAAAGAAAAAGTCAGAATGCATGTTTTAGGGGTTTTGACTAGTCTTGGTCTCTGTGTCCCAGGGGTGTACACCCTGAAGTTTCAGGTCCCTCCCCCCTCCATTCAGAATTGTGTTTGTGCCTTGGCCCTCTCCCCCCCCCCCCCCCCCCCCCATGTACTTTGAAGGTTTCCTTGAGTGTCCCCTAGAAGAAAAACAAAACAGTGTGAGCTCAGCTTCAGGCTCTTCATAGGACTGTGGGAAGAACTTACTGAACAGTGGGAAGCACTTGTGCTGAGCACTGCTAAGAACAATTCAGCAGAGGGAAAAAGGTGCCTTGTGGCTCCTGCTAGCGGCCTTTGCTATGTGTGCGCATAATCAGGTTTTAGAGCAACTGGGTCTTCAAGGTCTGCTTGCAGTAATGAAAAGGTGGGCCGTCTAAGTGACACTGGACACGTCCACACACATGCAGCCATTTAAGTTTTTTTTTTTTTTTTTTAATACCATTATGTTCTAATTAGAGATCCTCTGTGTCATGAAACGCCTAGCACCCTCCTGGGGTTAGCCCTGCGGCCACCTAAAGGGTCTGTACCAGCGCTACTTAGGACCATCTGGTCCTGTGCACGTGCTCTACACCGGCATACCCTCCAGCCCACCACACTGGGTTTTCTCTTAACTTGCGGGTGGGAGACTCACCCAGAGGCATCTCCCCAGTGGTTTCTAGGGATACTGGAGCCACAATCCCAGAGGTCCCACAGCTCTTAGAAAACACCCACAGACCCAAAACACAAACCATCAGGATTCTTAGTCAGTCCTGGACAACAGAGCTAATAAACTGATAGGTTTATTATCAGAAAAAAATGGAACGGTGAACAGTGGAAAAAATAGATGAAATTAACAAACAATAACAGGTAAAATAACTGGTATCAACATTAGAACCAACTAGACATTTTTATTACTACCTGAGGAGTTCAGGAATATAACTGCTCACAGGTTTTGAACAGGGTCTCAGTATAGAGATCTTTACTCTCCACACTTCCTCACCGAGTCTAAAGATTTCCAGCATATTCTGGCTAGATTTTTGAACTACAGGGCCAATCAAAGCCCAGAGCATTAACACTGAGAGGTTTCTGGCCGATAGCATTGAAGGGTTACTTTACCTCAAGGCTTAAGCTGGAAAGAAATGGTCCAACAACCTAAAAGCAGAGGACAGACACCACCTGCTGGCCAAACTAGAGAAATGCACTGGGGAAAAATATGCTGTACAGTCACATAATAAATCACAGACATAAGTCCCCTGTTTTGCCACATTCTGTGTCCATTCAAATCCATTTTGAATTCAGTCACAGTTTTTGTCTCTACCCACCTCCCTAAGGAGGGCATTCCAGGCATCAACCACCCTTTCTGTGAAAAAGAATTTCCTGACATTACTCTTAGTCTGCCACCCCGCAACCTCAATCCATGTCCTCTAACCCCTTCTCTGGAAAAGATTTCTTTCTACATTAATACCTTTCAAGTATTTAAATGTCTGTATCATATCTCCCTGTCCCTTCTTTCCTGTAGGGTATAATATTTTTTGTTTTGTTTCATTTGTACCCCACGCTTTCCCACTCATGGCAGGCTCAATGCGGCTTACATGGGACAATGGAGGTTTAAGTGTCTTGCCCAGAGTCACAAGGAGCTGCTTGTGCCTGAAGTGGGAATCAAACTCAGTTCCCCAAGACCCAAAGTCCACCACCCTAACCACTAGGCCACTCCTCCACAGGTCTTCCAGTTTCTTCTCGTATGACTTTTGGCGCAAGCCCCATATCATTTTTGTCACCTTCCTGTGGACAGCTTCAAGTCTTTTTACATCTTAAGATATGGCCTCTAAAACTGAACACAGTACTCCAAATGGGGCATCACCAATGACCTGTACAGGGGCATCAACACCGCTTTTCTTCTGCTGGTTACACCTCTCTAAACAGCCTAGTATCCTTCTGGCTACGGCTACCGCCTTGTTATTTTTCCTCCTTTGGATCCTTGGACAGTTTTATCCCAAAGTCACTCTCCCTGACTGTGCATATCAGCCTCCCACCTCCTAGGGCATACAGTTTCCTTGGATTTCTATTCCCCAAATTAATCCCTTTACTGTTCTTTGCATTAAATATTAACTTCCAAACATTAGACCATTCTAACTTTTGAAGATCTTTTTTCATGTTTTCTACTTCCTCCGGGGAGTCCACCCTTACAAACTTTAGTATCTTATGCAAAAAGGTTATCCTTACTTTTTAACCTTTTGGCGTAGCTCACAAACATATTTTACAGAAGTGGCCCCAGCACTGATCTTTGAGGCACCCCACTACTCACCTTTTCTTCCTCCAAATGAACGTCATTAACCACCACTCTCTGGCATCTGTCTGTCAACCAGTTTATAATCTAGTTCATCCCGTTGGGTCCTAACTTCAACCTGTCAAGAGCCTCCTATAAGGAACCTTTTTTTTTTCTTTTCTTTTCAAAAAGTTCCTGCAACATGAATAATAGAAGACAGGAATAACCATTTTTATGCAAAATGCTGTTTCAAACTTGATCCTTTATAACTGTTTATAATTTGATGATTGTTTATACAGTACAACCTTGTAAAATAATTCATATTGTAAAGTTTCATATTGCTGTATATAGAAGATTTACTCAACATTTTCCTTTATCAGAAGATTTATAACTATAACTAGTAAAAAAAGGCACGTTTCTGACAGAAATGAAACGGGCGCTAGCAAGGTTTTCCTCGGAGTGTGTATGTTTGACAGTGTATTTGACAGTGACGGTGTGAGAGAGAGAGAGAGAGAGAGAGTGAATGTGCGAGTGTGTGTGTGACAGAGAGAGAGTGAGACTGTCTCCTCTCTCCCCTGCCCCCCCTCTCCAGCCACCCAGCGAGTCTCCTCTGTCCCCTGCCCCCCCTCCAGCCACCCCGTGATTCTCCTCTCTCCCCTGCCCCTCCTCCAGGCACCCACCGATTCTCCGTCGCTCCTTTGAAAACCCTGCCCGTCTGTAGCCTTTCCTTCGAGTTTGTTCCCTGTGAGTCCCGCCTTCTGATGTCATTTCCTCTTTGCGCGAGGGCAGGTCTCTGAGGGAACGAACTGGAAGGGTAGGCTACAGACAGGCAGAGACTAGGTGGGTTCCTGGAAGGGGGGGCAGGGGAGAGAGTAGAATCACTGGGTGGCTACGGGGGGGGGGGGGGGGGCAGGGGACAGAGGAGAATTGTGTGGCAATGACGGTCCAGGCAGGCGGGTTGGGCATTTGTTTCAGACCATTGAAAAGGTGTGAGCAAAATCCAAATAAAAAATACAGAGATGTTTGTGGATATTCAGTCAGCATAACTTTTTCATATATATATATATATATATATATATATAATTTTTTTTTTTTTTTTTTTTTTTCTCCGAGGACAAGCAGGCTGCTTGTTCTCACGACTGGGTTGACGTCCACGGCAGCCCCCACCAACCGGAACAAAAACTTTGCGGGCGGTCCCGCACGCAGGGCACGCCCACCGCGCATGCGCGGCCGTCTTCCCGCCCGTGCGCGACCGTTCCCACTCACTTTTTTATTCCGCGCTGGAGAGAGACGTGTTATCGTCTCTCTCTCTGTCAGCCCCGGAAACCGGATCGCGGCCTAGCTGTGAGTTTTTTTTTTTTTTTCTCTTTTCGTGCGCGTTCGCGCCTCCTTTCTTTCCTTTTTCTGTTAAAAAAAAAAAAAAGAAGTTTGTCCCTTCGTCGTCTTTAGCTGCGGGGGCGCCTCGTTGCGGCCTTGTGGCCGCGCGGTCGTTTCTTTTTTCGGGTGTGCTTTTCACCGCCACCATCGACGACTTTGACTTCGCCAACGCGATTTTTCCGTCGATGTCCTCAAAGGTCCCGAGTGGATTCAAGAAGTGTGGTCGGTGCGGCCAGCAGATCTCGCAAACCGATACCCACGCTTGGTACCTCCAGTGCCTTGGGCCGGAGCATAATACCAAGACGTGCACCTTGTGTCTCGGCTTGCGGAAGCGGACACAGGTGGCGAGGCAAGTTCTTCGGGACCGTCTTTTTGGAACTTGCGCCGGCCCCTCGACGTCGATGGCATCGGTGTCGACGGCTGGATCTTCGGTACCGGTACCAATGTCGACGAAATAGGCACCGACGATGGCACCGACCCCAGGAGTACAGGTACCGTTGGCCCGCCGGTCCAGCGGCGACGGCGGGGGTGAGCGGCCGTGTGGGCAATCGGCCCCGGCCACTCCCTCTACCCAGGGCCATCGGGACCGAACCCTGTCAGACCCGATCCCTCGAGGCCGGGGGGGTTCTACCTCCTCTTCATCTCTGCCGCCGAGCGCCGATGACGGGCACCGAATTCCAGAGTGGTACGCAAGATCTTCCGAGAGTGGGGCACTCCCTCGGTGGACCTTTTCGCCTCTCAGACCAACCACAAGCTGCCTCTGTTCTGTTCCAGACTACAGGCACACGGCAGACTAGCGTCGGATGCCTTTCTCCTCCACTGGGGGACCGGCCTCCTGTATGCTTATCCTCCCATACCTTTGGTGGGGAAGACTTTACTGAAGCTCAAGCAAGACAACGGCACCATGATTCTGATAGCGCCCTTTTGGCCCCGTCAGATCTGGTTCCCTCTACTTCTGGAGTTGTCCTCCGAAGAACCGTGGAGATTGGAGTGTTTTCCGACTCTCATTTCACAGAACGACGGAACGCTTCTGCACCCCAACCTTCAGTCTCTGGCTCTCACGGCCTGGATGTTGAGGGCGTAGACTTTGCTTTGTTGGGTCTGTCTGAGGGTGTCTCCCGTGTCTTGCTTGCCTCTAGAAAGGATTCCACTAAAAAGAGTTACTTTTTTAAGTGGAGGAGGTTTGTCGTTTGGTGTAAGAGCAAGGCCCTAGAACCTCGCTCTTGTCCTGCACAGAACCTGCTTGAATACCTTCTGCACTTATCAGAGTCTGGTCTCAAGACCAACTCAGTAAGGAATCACCTTAGTGCGATTAGTGCTTACCATTATCGTGTAGAGGGTAAAGCCATCTCTGGAGAGCCTTTAGTCGTTCGATTCATGAGAGGCTTGCTTTTGTCAAGGCCCCCTGTCAAGCCTCCTGCAGTGTCATGGGATCTCAACGTCGTCCTCACCCAGCTGATGAAACCTCCTGTTGAGCCACTGAATTCATGCCATCTGAAGTACTTGACCTGGAAGGTCATTTTCTTGGTGGCAGTTACTTCAGCTCGTAGAGTCAGTGAGCTGCAGGCCCTGGTAGCTCATGCTCCTTATATCAAATTTCATCACAACAGAGTAGTACTCCGCAGTCACCCTAAGTTTCTGCCAAAGGTGGTGTCGGAGTTCCATCTTAACCAGTCAATTGTCTTGCCAACATTCTTTCCCAGACCACATACCCGACCTGCTGGATGTCAGTTGCACACATTGGACTGCAAGCGAGCGTTGGCCTTCTATCTGGAGCGGACACAGCCCCATAGACAGTCCACCCAATTGTTTATTTCTTTCGACCCCAATAGGAAAGGTGTCACTGTCGGGAAACGCACCATCTCCAATTGGCTAGCAGATTGCATTTCCTTCACTTACGCCCAGGCTGGGCTGACTCTTGAGGGTCATGTCATGGCTCATGGTGTTAGAGCCATGGCAGCGTCAGTGGCCCACTTGAAGTCAGCCACTATTGAAGAGATTTGCAAGGCTGCGACGTGGTCATCTGTCCACACATTCACATCACATTACTGCCTCCAGCAGGATACCCGACGCGACAGTCGGTTCGGGCAGTCGGTGCTGTAGAATCTGTTTGGGGTTTGAATCCAACTCCACCCTCCTGGACCCGATTTATTCTGTTCAGGCTGCACTCTGTTAGTTGTTCTTCGCAGGTCAATTTCTGTTATGTCCTTGCCGTTGCAACAAATATATATATAACAAATATATAAGCAACAAATTCCCATTGAATATTGACCTCTATGGACCTGACTTTCTTCGGCTAAAGTGCAGCATTTAATCACATGCATATATACGTGCTATTAACATGGTTAAGTTGCACACGCAAGTGTTGGTGCATAAATGCCAACTTACACTAGTGCACTGCAATTTGGTGCCATTTATAGAATTGCCCCATCTCCTCGTTCTATATTCTAGCGCAAATATTTTTGAGCTTAATGTGCAAAATTGTGTACACAGCTTATAGAATACTACCAGTTACACATATAACTTAATTGGCTAATTAGGTGCTAAGTAAACACTAATAACCAATAATCAATTATTGGAGTTGGCACTAATTGACCCTAATTTGCAGTTACACATGCAACTGCACTTAGACACTGTTTTATAATGTTGGTGTCTAACTGCTGTAGGAAGTAACTACAAGAGGGGCATGGGTGGGGCAGGAGAATGCCAAGCAAATTAACCCACTAACCTTCAACATAATGTCAGTTATGTGCCTAATTGATAGCATTTAAGCACACGCATTTACAACAGTTTGACATGGCGTAAGTGGGCATGCCTCAAGTTAAGCGTGTAAATTGTGATTCACGCTAGTAATCTATAATGGCAATTTTGTAATTGCAGGTATAGAATTTGCTCTTAGTGTGCATCATCCTAGTGCCTAACTTTAGCTGACCTTTATAGAATTATCTCCTATGTGTATAACAGCTTGTAATTTAAAAGAAAAAAAAAACAGACATTTGGTCAGTGTCAGCCATGATTGCATAAATCTTTGATAATATTGGACCCTAATTTTTTTATCATAATTTACTTGGTTTTGTTTTTCTTTCTTTGAAGATGTCCATTTTGAAAAAGATGAGAAAATTACTCCATTAGAATCGGCGCTTTTGATTTGGGGGTTATTAAAAAAGCTCCAAGTAGAAGCAGATACACTCCATGAAGAAATTCAGCTTTTAGTTCAAGTTCAGGTAAGGATGATAATCTGTCCTAGAGCTCTCCTCTCTCTCCATTTTAGTAAACTCTGCAGCTATAAGACTCGTATACCAAACCTCAACAGACTGTATGAGAAGAGAACGTGCATATACTCTGGAAAGTAGGTGCAACAGAACTATACCCCAGTATGGTTGCATCCCATATAACTATACAGAGCTATATGGATGCGACCATACAGGGCTTTAGGATAGGAAGGGCCAAAAAGGTGGAGGAATAGCACTGTATGTGAAAAATAATATCAGAGCAGTTAAAATGCAGGGGACCAGGGGAAAGGAATAAATTACTATGTGGATCATCCTGGAAAGAGAAAATAGAACCTGTATCTACATGGGTGTTATCTACAGACCTCCAACACAAATGGAGAAGCTGCACAAGGACCCGATCGAGGAGCTTGGAATGAAAGGGGAGGTGCTGTTGCTGGGAGATTTCAACCTGACTGATGTAGATTGGAGCATCCTGTCTGACAAGCATCCACAATCTCTCTGCTTCTTTCCAATTCTGCAAAGTGCTTTCCTCAGATAAATGATGACAGAACCCATGAGGGAAGGGGCAACTGGACCTAGTGGTCACAAATGGAGAAAGTGTTTCCAGCATCCAGGTGAATGCCCACCTAGGCCATAGTGATCATCGCTCAATATGGTTTGATATAAGAGCAAAAGCAAAGTGTAACATAAGAATAACCATACTGGGTCAGATCATGGTCTATCTAGCCCAGTATCTTGTTTCCAATAGTGGCCAATCTATGTCACAAGTACCTGACAGAAAGCCAATTAGTAGCAATGTTCCATGCTACCAATCCTGGAGCAAGCAGTGGCTTACCCCATGTCCATCTCAATAACAGATTATGGACTTTTACTCCAGGAAATTGTTCAAACCTTTTTTGAAACCTAGGTACACTGATTGCCGTTTCCACATCCTCCAGCAAAGATTTATAGAGCTTAACTGTTCTTTGAGTGAAAAAAATATTTCCTCCCATTTGTTTTGAAAATATTTCCATTTAATTTTTTTGTGTCCTCTGGTCTTTGTTCTTTTGGAAAGAGTGAAAAATCAATTCACTTTTACCCGTTCTACATCACTCAGGATTTTATAAACCTCAATCATATCTCTCCCCCCCACCCCCCCAAGCCGGCTCTTTTCCAAGCTGAAGAGCCCTAACCTCTTTAGCCTGTTCTCATATGGGAGGAGTTCCATCCCCTTTATCATTTTGGTCGCTCTTCTTAGAATCTTTTCTATTTCCGCTATATCTTTCTGAAATATGGTGACCAGAACTGAATGCAGCACTCAATACTCAGTTTAGCACTGGGTCACTCTGTTCCCAGAGTGAAGAAGCCCACATAAGGGCTTGGCATGTTAATAAAGAAATGATATAGGCCACACGGGTCCGGTCGGTCCTGGCTTGGAGTTCAAAGGTGTAATGGCAAGGACAAATCAAGGTCAGGTATACATATAAAGTAGCTCAAACAATGACTTTATCTTGTTGAGCAGACTGGATGGACCATTCAGATCTTTATCTGCCGTCATCTACTTTGTGTATGTTACTATGATCAACTATTTTTACATTACATTCATTGTTTTAATCATGAATTGATAGTGAGTGCGACAGGCAGACTAGAAGGACTATTCAGGTTTTTATCTGCCATCATTTACTATGAAATACTGTGTGTAGTTTTGGTCACCACATCTCAAAAAGATATAGCGGAATTATTACAGAAAAGGGTGACAAAAATGATAAAGGTGATGGGATGACATCTATGAGGGAAAGGCTAAAGCAGCTAGGGCTGTTCAGCTTGGAGAGAAGAGAGCTGAGGGGAGATATGATAGAGTTCTATAAAATACTGAGTGGCGTGGAACGGGCACAGGTGAATTGCTTGTTTATGCTTTCCAAAAATAGTAGGACTATTGGAGCACACAATGAAGCTACTAAGTAGTAACTTTTAAAACATACTGGAAAAAATATTTCTTCATTCAACATGTAATTATATTCTGGAATTTGTTGCCAGAGAATGTGGTAAAAGCAGTTAGCTCAGCAGGGTTTTAAAAAAGGTTTAGATAGTTTCCTAAAAGTGCCTTGGGCTCGCCCATCGCCCAGACGCATGTAAGTTGTGTCTTAGCTTGAAAAAGCGGACACAGGCTTCGAGACAAGCTCTTCGGGATCGACTTTTTGGAGCTTCGTCCGGTTCCTCGACATCGGTACCGGGGATGGCATCAACTTCAGGAGCGCAGGTAATGGCTGTCCGGAGACCATCACAGGCTGGAAGCAGTGAGCCGTCAAGTGGGTCTCCACCTGTCTCGAAGACCCCTGCTGTGCAGGTCCACTGGGACCGACCACTCTCCGACCCGACCCCGAGGAGGTGTGTGGATTCCACGTCGTCCTCGTCGATACTGAGGAGTATCGATGATGTGCATCGAGCGAAGGCGCAGAAGCATCGTCATCGGTCTCCTTCCAAGCACGGTACCGGGCGCTCCAGGGCGTCAAAGGATTTGGCACTTGTGAAGCACCGACGCCGGGAGGAACACTCGCCCTCCATTCAAGAGGTGTCGGTGAGTCAGTCTTCGGGCAGCCCGGTACCGCCTCCTCAACCTCCACAGGTTCTGACGCCGATTCCTGCGCCGACCCCGCAGCCTTACTCGACAGCGACTCTAGATGAGCGCATCCGAGCCATTCTTCCAGGTCTTCTGGAAGGGTTGCTGCATCAGTCTGCTTCGGTACCGAGGGTGCTTGCGCCCTCCGTACCGTCGATGGCAGCGGCAGCTGGCTCTCCGCCTGTGGTGAGGTCTCCGACGCCAGTGCTGCCTGTGGCATCGGCATCGGCTGCCACCCAGGTTGACATCGCTGGAGGGAGCTTCATCGCTGCTGGCATGGGAGTCGACTTCTCGACATCGCCATCGAGGACATGGTTCCTCGGCGTCGAGACGGGCCCGGTTTCGGACTGCAGTTAAGGAACTCTTGTCCGATACCGATGAGGATGCCTCGTGGGATGAAGGGCAAGATACCAGGTTTTGCTCTTCTGAGGAGTCTTGTGGTCTTCCCTCTGATCCTACTCCTTCTCCAGAAAGAAAGCTTTCTCCCCCGGAGAGTCTTTCTCTTCATTTGTCCGGGAAATGTCTGTGGCTATTCCCTTCCCTGTGGTATCTGAGGATGAGCCCAGGACTGAGATGCTTGAGGTTCTTGACTATCCTTCGCCACCTAAGGAGTCATCCGTGGTTCCTTTGCATAATGTGCTGAAGGAGACACTTATGTGGAACTGGATGAAACTGCTAAGTAATCCCACCATTCCCAAGAAAGCTGAGTCCCAATATCAGATTCACGGAGAACCTGAGCTGATGAAGTTGCAGTTACCTCACGACTCTATGGTTGTGGATTATGCTCTCAAGAGAGCCAGGAGTTCTAGAGACTTTGCCTCGGCGCCCCTGGGAAGAGAATCTAGAACCCTGGACTCTTTTGGGAGAAAGGCGTATCAGGCCTCTATGCTCATGGCCAAATTCAATCCTACCAGCTCTACATGAGCATTCACTTGAGGAGCATGGTGAAGCAACTGGCGGACTTGGTTGATAAGCTCCCTCCGGAGCAGGCCAAGCCTTTTCAGGAGGTGGTCCGGCAGCAGAAGGCGTGTCGTAAATTCCTGTCCAGGGGTGCTTACGATTCTTTTGATGTTGCATCCAGAACCTCTGCCCAAGGTATAGTGATGCGCAGACTCTCATGGCTGCATGCCTCTGACCTGGACAGTCGAGTCCAGCAGTGGATTGCGGATGTACCTTGCTGGGGGGGGGGGGGGGAATAATATTTTTGGTGAGAAAGTCGAACAAGTGGTTGATCAGATCACTCAGCGGAAAACCGCTATGGTCAATCTCTCCCGCCGGGCGCCTACTGCTACTACCTCATCAGGTAGATGATTTTTCCAGGGAAGGAAGAATGCTCCGTATGCTTATAACAAGCGTAGGTACAATCCTCCTTCTCGAAAGCCTTCTCAGGCTCATCCCCAGCGCGCTCGCTCTCGTCAACAGCGTGGCCAAGGCAGGCCCCTGCAGCTCCCCAGCAAAAGCAAGGGACGGGCTTCTGACTGGCTCCAGTTGAGCATAGCCGCTGTAAAAGTATCCGTGCCGGATGGCTTGCCAGTCGGAGGGAGGTAAAAATTTTTTCACCAAAGTTGGCCTCTTATAACCTCCGACTGGTGGGTCCTTCAAATAGTCCGGTTAGGATACTCGTTCAATTTGATATCTAAACCTCCAAATTGCCCACCGGGAGCTCAATCCTTCAGCTCCCATCACAGGCAGGTACTTGCAGAGGTACTCTCCGCCCTTCTAAGCGCCAATGTGGTCGAGCCCGTTCCACCAGTGCAAGAAGGGCTGGGATTCTATTCTAGGTACTTTCTTGTGCAAAAGAAAACGGGGTTTCCCTGGGCACCCTTCTTCCCATGATTCAGTAAAACGATTGGTTATGCTCTCTGGTCTTAAAGGATGCTTATACACACATCCCGATACTTCCAGCTCACAGGAGGTATCTTCGATTCCATCTGGGAGTGCAGCACTTCCAGTTTTGTGTGCTGCCCTTTGGTCTAGCGTCTGCACCCAAGGTCTTTACAAAATGCCTGGCAGTAGTTGCAGCGTCGCTACGCAGACTGGGAGTGCAAGTGTGTCCCTTATCTTGACGATTGGCTGGTGAAGAACACCTCAGAGTCAGGAGCTCTGCAGTCCATGCACATGACTATTCAATGCTGGAGCTACTCGGGTTTGTAATAAATTACCCCAAGTCCCATTTTTTCCCCGTTCAGAAACTGGAATTTATAGGAACTCTGCTGGACTCTCAGATGGCTCGTGCCTATCTTCCAGAAGCGAGAGCAGACAATCTTCTGTCTCTAGTTTCCATGGCCAGGGCGTCTCAGCAGATCACAGCTCGGCAGATGTTGAACTTCTAGGCCATATGGCCTCCACAGTCCATGTGACACCCATGGCCCGTCTTCACATCAGATCAGCTCAATGGACCCTAGCTTCTCAGTGGTATCAAGCTGCAGAGGATCTAGAGGATGCAATCCAGCTGTCCACCAGTTTTCACAATTCCCTTCAGTGGTGGACAATTCGATCCAATTTGACCTTGGGACGTCCTTTCCAAATTCCTTAGTCACAAAAAGTGCTGACAACGGGTGCATCACTCCTGAGGTGGGGAGCTCATGTCGATGGGCTTCACACTCAAGGAATTTGGTCCCTCCAGGACAAAGGTCTTCAGATCAATCTCCTAGAGTTGCAAGCGGTCTGGAACGCTCTAAAGGCTTTCAGAGATCGGCTGTCCAACCAAATTATCCAAATTCAGACAGGCAATCAGGTTGCCATGTACTACATCAACAAGCAGGGGGCACCGGATCTCGCTCCCTGTGTCGGGAAGCCATCCGGATGTGGCTTTGGGCTCACCGTTACAGCATGTTTCTCCAAGCCACTTATCTGGCAGGTGTAAACAACAGTCTGACCGACAGATTGAGCAGGATAATGCAACCTCACGAGTGGTCGCTCAACTCGGGCATTGTACGCAAGATCTTCTGAGAGTGGGGCACCCCCTCGGTGGATCTTTTTGCCACTCAGGTCAATCACAAAGTCCTTCAGTTTTGTTCCAGACTTCAGGCCCACGACAAGACTAGCGTTGCATGCCTTTCTCCTTCATTGGGGGAAGGGCCCTCTGTACGCATATCCTCCCATACCTCTGGTGGGGAAGACTTTGCTGAAACTCAAGCAGGACGTGGAACTATGATTCTAATTGCTCCTTTCTGGCCGCGTCAGATTTGGTTCCCTCTTCTTCTGGAGTTGTCCTCCGAAGAACTGTGGAGATTGGACTGTTTTCCAACCCTCATATCTCAGAATGAGGGGGCGCTTCTGCATCCCAACCTCCGGTCTCTGGCTCTCACAGCCTGGATGTTGAGAGCGTAGAATTTGCTTCCTTGGGTCTCTCTGAGGGTGTCTCCCGGGTTTTGCTTGCTTCCAGGAAAGATTCCATGAAGAGGTGCTACTTTTTCAAATGGAGGAGGTTTGCCGTCTTGTGTGATAGCAAGGCCCTAGATCCTCACTCTTGTCCTACACAGACCCTGCTTGAATACCTTCTACACTTGTCAGAGTCTGGTCTCAAGACCAACTCCGTAAGAGTTCATCTTAGTGCAATTAGTGCTTATCATCAACATGTAGAGGGTAAGCCTATCTCTGGACAGCCTTTAGTTATTCGCTTTATGAGAGGTTTGCTTTTGTCAAAGCCCCCTGTCAAACCTCCACCAGTGTCATGGGATCTCAACGTCGTTCTCACCCAGCTGATGAAGTCTCCTTTTGAGCCACTGAATTCCTGCCATCTGAAGTACTTAACTTGGAAGGTTATTTTCTTGGTGACTGTTACTTCAGCTCGTAGAGTCAGTGAGTTCAAGCCTTGGTAGTGTATGCTCCTTATCTCAAGTTTCATCACAATAGAGTAGTCCTCCGCACGCACCCTAAGTTCTTGCCGAAGGTGGTGTCGGAGTTCCATCTGAACCAGTCAATTGTCTTGCCAACATTTTTCCCCGTCCTCATACCCGCCCTGCTGAACGTCAGTTGGACACCTTGGACTGCAAGAGAGCATTGGCCTTTTACGTGGAGCGGACAAGCCCCTTCATACAGTCCGCCCAAATGTTTGTTTCTTTTGATCCCAAGAGAAGGGGAGTCGCAGTCGGGAAACACACCATTTCAAATTGGCTAGCAGATTGCATTTCGTTCACTTATGCCCAAGCTGGGCTGACTCTTGAGGGTCATGTCACAGCTCATAGTGTTAGAGCCATGGCAGCGTCGGTGGCCCACTTGAAGTCAGCCACTATAGAAGAGATTTGCAAGGCTGCAATGTGGTCATCAATCCACACATTCACATATCACTACTGCCTTCAGCAGGATACCCGACGCGACAGTCGGTTCGGGAAGTCGGTGCTGCAGAATCTGTTTGGGGTTTAGGATCCAACTCCACACCCCTAGGCCTATTTTTATTCTGTTTCAGGCTGCACTCTGTTAGATGTTCCTGCTTTAGGTCAATCTCAGTTATGTCCTCGCCGTTGCGAGGCCCAATTGACCTTTTTTTGTTGTTTTGAGTGAGCCTGGGTGCTAGGGATACCCCATCAGTGAGAACAAGTAGCCTGCTTGCCCTCGGAGAAAGCAAAGATTAATACCTGTAGCAGGTATTCTCCGAGGACAGCAGGCTGATTGTTCTCACAAACCCGCCCACCTCCCCTTTGGAGTTTTTGTCCTTTATTCTTGCTTTTGGATATAACTGAGCGGGACTCTCGCGCGACGGGTGGGAAGACGGCCACGCATGTGCGGTGCGTACACTCCGCGCGCTAGAAGGTTCTCTCAAAGCCTTGAGATTTTTTTTGCTTTGAAAAATTCCGTTGGTGGGTGCTGCCGTGGACGTCGACCCATCAGTGAGAACAATCAGCCTGCTGTCCTTGGAGAATACCTGCTACGGGTATGTATCTTCGCTGTACTGGAACATCCAAAGACTCGACACGAGTCATGTTTTGACCTACAATGGCCTTCCTCAGGAGTCTACAAACATATGTACAAATTTAAAATCAATATAAATATAAAATATATATATAGAAGATTGTTTTACAACTGACACAGTATAAATACATAAAATGAACAGATAAACATATGAGCGACGTATTCTGGTATGCAAAACATAAAACAAATGAAAAATATGAAAAGAATACATAAATGTGACTATAAATGTAAGTGCCAGTCACTGCAGGCAGAGGGCAGAAGCACAGAAATTTCTTCTGACTCTACTATTAAGCTGAGACCCCAATTTATGAGGTTTCTTTCCTTTTTTTTTTTTTTTTGAGGCCCAAATATCTCTTCTTAGAGTCTAGAATATACGGTATTTTTATTTGCTTAGATTGTAGATATATGTATGTATGTGTTCATGGAGAGATAGATATATAGAGATATAGATACATACAGGACTTGACAAGTACCAGGTCTTCAGGGTGCCTAAAGATTGCACTCTGATTCCCAGGATGTTTTTGTACCCATATGGTGCTTTTTGCTTGTGGTGCTGTAGAAGAAACGGCATATTTTCTGCTTCCCTGTAGGGACTTAGCTGTATGTAAGCATCAGCTGCGCTGTTTAGGAAGAGTGGGAGCTTCCACGGTTCAAGTCTCACGAGACTTGATAAATATAGGTATAGATATGTGTATATATGTATGAATCTAGGTGTGTGTGTGTGTGTATGTATATATATATATATATAGGGGAAAGGGAATGGGACTTGATATACTGCCTTTCTTTTGTTTTGGTTTTTTTGCAACTGGGCAATGCCCAGAGTCACAAGGAACTGCAGTGGGAATCAAACCCAGTTCCCCAGGATCAAAGTCTGCTGCACTGACTACTTAGCTGCTCCTCAATATATAGATGTAGAGATATATAAATGGATATCTAATAAGATCTATCCATCTACAGCAAATTCTTCCATCTAGTGTTATAAGTTTAAATATATTTGCACATTTGTAATGGTTTTTAGATGTTCTGATGCGATAAACTGCTCAAGTTAGATCTAATTTACAGATGCTTCAGTCATCATTACTGGTAAATGTGCAATGTTTCTATATACAAATGGGTGTTGTATAATAAAGGGAAAGGGGGAAATGGGACTTGATATACAGCCTTTCTGTGGTATTTTGCAACTACATTCAAAGCGGTTTCATATATACAGGTACTTATTTTGTACCTGTGGCAATGGAGGATTAAGTGACTTGCCCAGAGTCACAAGGAGCTGCAGTGGGAATCAAATCCAGTTCCCCAGGAACAGAATCTGCTGCACTAACCACTAGGCTACTCCTCCACAACAGATCAGTCATGGCTCTAAGGTCATAATTTCTCAAATATAAAGCAAGACATTCTGGAGAAAACATACAATATGTACTTCAATGTGATTTCTTTCTTTTTGTTTAGGCTATTGCAGTTTGCATGGAGAAAGGATACTTTAAACAGGCCACAGAAGTCCTTGAAAGGCAATGTGCTGGAGTAGATTTGAACAAGGTACTGTAACAAATTAGATAAATATCTGGTTGTAACACTTTTGTATTTTCCAAGGTATGGAATGTTGGCAACAATTGCAATATATAAAACTAGTAAAAAAGGCCCGTTTCTGTAGGCAAGGAAACGGGCCTTAGGCAGGCAATTCCCCCCCCCCCCCTCCGCGAACCTGTCGTTCTCCCCCCCCCCCCACCCCGTGCCAGCGAAAACTACCGCCGCCGCCGTTGTTGTGCTACCTGTGCTTACAGCTGAAGTGTTGTTCTTCCCTTCCCATAGGTTCTTCAATCATCTTGTGTGGAAGTTCCTCTGCGTGCGTCTGACGTCAGACGCACGGAGTTCAACTTTCTGGAACCCACCCGAAGGTAGTGCACAACAGCGGCGGGAGGGGGGATGCGGTTTTCGGCGTTCCGGGGGGGGGATCGACAGGTTCGCGGGAGGGGGTGGGTTTCGAGGAGGCCGTAGCGCGGGGGGGTGACAGCTGATTTCGAGGCAGTAGGAGGAGTGCTGCGTGTTTCCCTACTCCTCCCCTTGCCTAGGAATCAGCTGTGTTGACGTCAGTGACGTCCGTGCGTGTCTGCCTCGCAGACCACTTGCAGCCAGGGAGCCACGGTCCCAAGCATAGAACGTTGGAGGTGAGAATTATTTTCTCCGAGGACCAGCAGGCTGCTTGTTCTCACTGATGGGTGACGTCCACGGCAGCCCTTCCAATCGGAAACTTCACTAGCAAAGGCCTTTGCTAGCTTTCGCGCGCCCATGCGCGGCCGTCTTCCCGCCCGAACCGGCTCGTGTTCGTCAGTCTTCTTTTGTTCGCGCTCGGGACGGTCGTGTTTTGCTGCCGTTTTGTGCCCCTCAAGTTGACCCTCGCACGTTTTCGCTAAAAAAAAAAAGAAAGTGAGACCTTTCAGTCTTGTTCTCTCCCATGTGTCCAGTTTTTCCCCCAGCGTAAGTTTCCTTTCGCTTTCGGGATCGGCCTTTTTTTTGGCCTCGGTACGGGTTTTCTCTCCCTTATTTTTGGTGCCTTTCGTCATCATCGCGAATTTTGATTTCGCCGGCGTGATTTTTCCGCCCATGTCATCAAAGTCTCCCAGCGGCTTCAAAAAGTGCACCCAGTGCGCCCGGGTAATCTCGCTCACTGATAGGCACGCTTCGTGTCTTCAGTGTCTGGGGGCTGGGCACCACCCGCAGGCCTGCAGTATTTGTGCTCTTTTACAAAAGAGGACTCAGGTAGCGAGATTGGCCCAGTGGAACGTGTTGTTCTCGGGCTCTTCGTCGACAACAGCACGGGACGTATCGAGTGCATCGACGTCGACAGCATCAAAGTCTTCGACCTCGGCATCGACGGCATCGAGGCTTCGACCCTCTGCATCGTCGGTACCGAGTCATCGGAAGGCTGCGTCGACGTCGGTGGTACCGGGACCTCCGCTGTTGCTGATGTCGTCGGACGGTGGTGCTTCGACTGGAGTGCAGGTGAGGGCTGTCCATTCCCCTGCTGGTGGCGGTGAGCCTTCGGGTGGGTCTCCTGCCCTGAGGGCTCCTGCGGTACAGCCCCCCCCCCCCGAGACGGACCTTCTTCGGCCTCGGCCCCAAGGAAGAGACGGTTGGATTCTACGTCCTCCTTGTCGGTACCGGGAAGCTCTGGTGACATGCTTCGTTTGAAGAAATCGAAGAAGCATCAACACCGGTCTCCTTCCCGCCTCGGTACCGAGAGCTCTGGGTCGCCGAGGGAGTCGGCACACAGTAGGCATCGGCACCAGGAGGGACCGCTCACCCTCTGTTCAGGAGGTGTCGATGCGCTCCCCTTGGACAGCCCGGAACCGCCTCCACGCCCGGAACAGACTCTGACCTCGACTGCTGCATCGGCTTCCCAGTCTTTCTCCACAGCCGCTCTGCACGAGAGTCTCCGGGCCGTTCTTCCAGAGCTGTTGCGCCCTTCTCCTGGATGTTGAGAGCATAGACTTTGCCTCTTTGGGTCTGTCGGAGGGTGTCTCCCGTGTCTTGCTTGCTTCCAGGAAAGATTCCACTAAGAGAAGTTACTTCTTTTTATGGAGGAGGTTTGCCGTCTGGTGTGACAGCAAGGCCTTAGATCCTCGCTCTTGTCCTACACAGACCCTGCTTGACTACCTTCTGCACTTGTCTGAGTCTGGTCTCAAGACCAACTCTGTAAGGGTTCACCTTAGCGCAATCAGTGCATACCATTACCATGTGGAAGGTAAGCCGATCTCAGGACAGCCTTTAGTTCGCTTCATGAGAGGTTTGCTTTTGTCAAAGCCCCCGTCAAACCTCCTACAGTGTCATGGGATCTCAATGTCGTTCTCACCCAGCTGATGAAACCTCCTTTTGAGCCACTGAACTCCTGCCATCTGAAGTACTTGACCTGGAAGGTCATTTTCTTGGTGGCAGTTACTTCAGCTCGTAGAGTCAGTGAGCTTCAGGCCCTGGTAGCCCAGGCCCCTTACACCAAATTTCATCATAATAGAGTAGTCCTCCGCACTCACCCTAAGTTCTTGCCGAAGGTAGTGTCGGAGTTCCATCTGAACCAGTCAATTTTCTTGCCAACATTTTTTCCCCGTCCTCATTCCTGCCCTGCTGAACGTCAGCTGCACACATTGGACTGCAAAAGAGCATTGGCCTTCTATCTGGAGCGGACACAGCCCAACAGACAGTCCGCCCAATTGTTTGTTTCTTTTGATCCCAACAGGAGGGGAGTGGCTGTGGGGAAACGCACCATATCCAATTGGCTAGCAGATTGCATTTCCTTCACTTACGCCCAGGCTGGGCTGGCTCTTGAGGGTCATGTCACGGCTCACAATGTCAGAGCCATGGCTGCGTCAGTGGCCCACTTGAAGTCAGCCACTATTGAAGAGATCTGCAAAGCTGCGACGTGGTCATCTGTCCACACATTCACATCTCATTACTGCCTGCAGCAGGATACCTGACGTGACAGTCGGTTCAGGCTGTCAGTGCTTCAGAATCTGTTCGGGGTTTAGAATCCAACTCCACCCCCCTAGGCCCATGTTTTATTCTGTTCCAGGCTACACTCTCTGTTAGTTGGATAAGTTTTTAGGTCAATCTCAGTTATGTCCTCGCTGTTGCGAGGCCCAATTGACCATGTTTGTTGTTTTGAGTGAGCCTGGGGGCTAGGGATACCCCATGAGTGAGAACAAGCAGCCTGCTTGTCCTCGGAGAAAGCGAATGCTACATACCTGTAGCAGGTATTCTCCGAGGACAGCAGGCTGATTGTTCTCACAAACCCGCCCGCCTCCCCTTTGGAGTTGTGTCTTCCTTTGTCTTTGTCTTGCTACATACGGGACTGACGAACATGAGCCAGTTCGGGCTGGAAGACGGCCGCGCGAGAGCTAGCAAAGGCCTTTGCTAGTGAAGTTTACGATTGGAGGGGCTGCTGTGGACATCACCCATCAGTGAGAACAATCAGCCTGCTGTCCTCGGAGAATACCTTCTATAGGTATGTAGCATTTGCTATAAAGGAAGAGAGATTCTTTCACACTAGTGCTAAACCCACAAATATCGGGAGGCTTAACAGTTATGATATGCAGTGCCCAGTGAATAATCCTGTATCTGAATCAGCAGGTTTCAATACAATGTACAGGTTCAAAATGCACAGGTGAAAACAGGCACAGCTAGAAAAATACAACAAAGTCACAAGGGTTAGAAGTAGCCAGTAGATATAAGAAATATTGCTTAGCTCTGGAATAGGTTCCAAGCACTCCAAGACCAAATCTCCAAAGACCACAGGTAAGGCCTCTGCCTTATTGAAATGCTGAAACCCAGAAGGGTGCTGCAGCAACCCCTAACAGCTGTAGATCAACACAGAGAGTGATTTCCTCAAATCCTTAGGGCTAGCAATACTTGTGTTATCTAGACATGCTGCCTGGAATGAAAGATCTATTTAGAGAGGGAAAAAATAAATATAATTAATTAAAACATTTACTATAACCATATTAGAATATTTGCTCAACATCTACACGTATAAATGGTATAGTTGTGTAAGGGCTAAGCATAGAACATGACGTCTTGTCTGATTTCATAAAGTCACTAATTATATGCATTGAGTGGTCCAAACAAATATTCATGAATTCCCGATTTTGAACAAGTGCACGTACTTGTACTGTAATATGGGAATTGTAGTGTAATAAATCCACAAATTAAGAGATCCTTTTACTAAGCTGAGATAAAAAGTGTCCGTAACACACCCTGCATCTCAGGATAGATATAGTAGAATTAGAAAAGGTACAGGGAAGGGCAACAAGAATGATAGAGGGGATGGGACGACTTCCCTATGAGTAAAGGCTAAAGTGGCTAGGGCTCTTTAGCTTGGAGAAAAGACGGCTGAGGGAAGATATAATACAGGTCTGTAAAATAATGAGTGGAGTGGAACAGGTAGACATGAATCGCTTGTTTACTTTTTCCAAAAACACTAGGACTAAGGGGCACGCATTGAAGCTACAAAGTAGTAAATTTAAAACAAATCGGAGAAAATATTTCTTCACTCGACATGTAATTAAACTCTGGAATTCATTGCCAGAGAATGTAGTAAAAGAAGTTAGCAGATTTTAAGAAAGGTTTGGATAGCTTCCTAAAAGAAAAGTCCATAATCCATTATTAAAGTGGACTTGGGGAAAATTCACTGATTATTTCTAGAGTAAGCAGCATAAAATGTATTGTACTGTTTTGGGATCTTGTAACCTGGATTAGCCACTGTTGGAAACAGGATGTTGGGCTTGATGGACCTTCGGTCTGTCCCAGTATGACAATACTTATGTACTCAGGTCTTTCTTACACACTAAGACCATTTTTTCAGTGACTGTAAATATGACTTTTTTTTCCATTTTTTACAATTAGCACATGAGCACTTATCACCTATATTGTAAGCGGTAAGGACTTCTGCAGTATCCATTTGCTAACAGCATGCAGTAATGTAGATGTGCTGTATGATTAGCGCAGGAGTGCCTACTTTTCGCCCCTGCCACACCCCATCAAAATAAATTAAAAAAAATATTTAGTGTGCACAGATTTCCAAGTTACCACAGGATATCGGAGCCTATCCCTCAGTATTCCTTTTTTTTTGCTAGTTAGGTGCGCATCAACGTCTAATGCAGCTTAGTGAAAGTACCCCTAAGTTTTATATTTGTCCTAAATAAAAGTTCTTTCTTTACATGGGACTCTTCTTCTTTTTTTTTTTTTTTTTTTCCTTTACCTTTTAGTCATTAAGAATGAAGTTGGCTATGATTATCAATGGGAAAGACCCATATCATCCATTTCTTCAGAACTTCAGTTATAATCGTATGATGGACAAAATTAAGTCTTATGTTGGTATGTTCTTGAATGCAAAAAGCCCTTCTGACTTTCTTATGACGGTATGTATTAAATCAAAATTAAGCACATTTGGCATCAGTTTTACAGTAAATGTTGTGCCATAATTATCAATAGAATCATGACACTTTAAAATATAAACATGAATAATGTAAATTTTGCATAGGTTTATGTATATTTTGGCTCATTTTCAAAATTATGTGGATTGGTACAAAGTCTGCAGATGCTTTTCTATAGACTTTGTGCCAGCTCTCAGACAGAAAGTAGGTACATTTTACATTGAAAGTTGCCTAGATGAAAAGTGCCCACAAGAATTTGTGCCTAGTTCTCCTGTGAATGTTTTACCTTATGCAAACCTTTTAATGTTGGTGCTATGTCACTTCTGACCCTACCTACTTTTCCCATGGATAAAAATATATATGTTGATTCCTTTCCCCTCCTCTTTATACTTTTACCCACATAGAATACTGAGTGGGTAATTTGCAGTCAGCCTGTTTGCCTGGTAAATAGCCATTTACACAGGTCACTGAGTTTTGAAAATTCTCAGAGGTCAAGCATGCCATAATTCTCACAATTGGGTAACGCGACCCACGTTGCCCAGTCCAAAGCTTGTAACAAGCTTAAGAGAGCTTAGTGGAGCACGAGCTACAGTGGGGGAAATAAGTATTTGATCCCTTGCTGATTTTGTAAGTTTGCCCACTGACAAAGACATGAGCAGCCCATAATTGAAGGGTAGGTTATTGGTAACAGTGAGAGATAGCACATCACAAATTAAATCCGGAAAATCACATTGTGGAAAGTATATGAATTTATTTGCATTCTGCAGAGGGAAATAAGTATTTGATCCCCCACCAACCAGTAAGAGATCTGGCCCCTACAGACCAGGTAGATGCTCCAAATCAACTCGTTACCTGCATGACAGACAGCTGTCGGCAATGGTCACCTGTATGAAAGACACCTGTCCACAGACTCAGTGAATCAGTCAGACTCTAACCTCTACAAAATGGCCAAGAGCAAGGAGCTGTCTAAGGATGTCAGGGACAAGATCATACACCTGCACAAGGCTGGAATGGGCTACAAAACCATCAGTAAGACGCTGGGCGAGAAGGAGACAACTGTTGGTGCCATAGTAAGAAAATGGAAGAAGTACAAAATGACTGTCAATCGACAAAGATCTGGGGCTCCACGCAAAATCTCACCTCGTGGGGTATCCTTGATCATGAGGAAGGTTAGAAATCAGCCTACAACTACAAGGGGGGAACTTGTCAATGATCTCAAGGCAGCTGGGACCACTGTCACCACGAAAACCATTGGTAACACATTACGACATAACGGATTGCAATCCTGCAGTGCCCGCAAGGTCCCCCTGCTCCGGAAGGCACATGTGACGGCCCGTCTGAAGTTTGCCAGTGAACACCTGGATGATGCCGAGAGTGATTGGGAGAAGGTGCTGTGGTCAGATGAGACAAAAATTGAGCTCTTTGGCATGAACTCAACTCGCCGTGTTTGGAGGAAGAGAAATGCTGCCTATGACCCAAAGAACACCGTCCCCACTGTCAAGCATGGAGGTGGAAATGTTATGTTTTGGGGGTGTTTCTCTGCTAAGGGCACAGGACTACTTCACCGCATCAATGGGAGAATGGATGGGGCCATGTACCGTACAATTCTGAGTGACAACCTCCTTCCCTCCGCCAGGGCCTTAAAAATGGGTCGTGGCTGGGTCTTCCAGCACGACAATGACCCAAAACATACAGCCAAGGCAACAAAGGAGTGGCTCAGGAAGAAGCACATTAGGGTCATGGAGTGGCCTAGCCAGTCACCAGACCTTAATCCCATTGAAAACTTATGGAGGGAGCTGAAGCTGCGAGTTGCCAAGCGACAGCCCAGAACTCTTAATGATTTAGAGATGATCTGCAAAGAGGAGTGGACCAAAATTCCTCCTGACATGTGTGCAAACCTCATCATCAACTACAGAAGACGTCTGACCACTGTGCTTGCCAACAAGGGTTTTGCCACCAAGTATTAGGTCTTGTTTGCCAGAGGGATCAAATACTTATTTCCCTCTGCAGAATGCAAATAAATTCATATACTTTCCACAATGTGATTTTCCGGATTTAATTTGTGATGTGCTATCTCTCACTGTTACCAATAACCTACCCTTCAATTATGGGCTGCTCATGTCTTTGTCAGTGGGCAAACTTACAAAATCAGCAAGGGATCAAATACTTATTTCCCCCACTGTATGTTACATTGTGCTTAGGCGAGTGCCTTCTCACCTGCTGCAAGAGCATCTTTTGCCGCGGTCATTTTGTCTTGTTCCTCACAGCTCAGTCTGGTAGAGCTTTTTGAGTGCCTTTCAGCTGTTGTTTTTTGTTAGTTTGTTTTTTGGGCCTGTTTTTTTGGCTCATTGTGTCTTTCCTGTGTTTTGGGTCTCTTTCCCCCTCCCTTTATTGTGTTTAGTCAGTTTTACCCGCTTTAAAGTTTCCTTAATGTTTCCGTGTCATTAGGCCTACACTCTGGTTGGGCTCTCCCTCCGTTTTTTTTGTGATGCTTGACCCATTTTTTTGCACCATCGAGTCGTTTAATTTGGCCATGGACGTTTTTCCTTCCACATCCATGAAAGTTCCCAGTGGAATTTTGCGCTGTACCCGGTACAGTGGGACCATATCTGATGCAGACACCCGTCCGTAGAGGAAGCTTCACCAGAGTCGATGTGGGAACTGACTCCTCAATGCACCTCTTGAGGACATGGTTCCTCTAGGTCAAGGCTGAATTGTCTCCACCTTCTCCACAGGATGTCTTAGCTGACACTGATGAAGGCTTATGGGAGCCAGATGATGATCTAGATACTTCTCAGAAGAGAAGTCTTATGGGATATCATCTGACCCCTCCCTTCCACAGGAAAGGAGAAAGTCTCTCCCAGAAAGCCATTCCTTCCCCTCTTTTGTCAAGGAAATGGTAGCTGAAGTGGAGGACGAACTCAGGGCTAAGATTCTCAAGGTCCTGGACTACGAATCCCCTCCTAGAGAAGCCGTGATGGTCCTGCTTCACAAGATCTTGCAGGATGTTCTCGTGCAGAATTGGGAGTCCCCTCTATCTGTCCCAATAATCCCCCAAAACATTGACACTATTTACTGGATTCACATTACCCTGGGTTTGATAAGTGTTAACTGCCTCATTCATTGGTGGTGGAATCTGCCCTCAAAGAAAATTTAGAGACTAAGCCTCAGCGCCCCCAGAAGCTAGAACCTTGGACTCTCTTGGGCATAAGATGTTCCAGGCCTTTATGTTTGTGCCCCGTATTCAATCATACCAACTCTTTACGAGCGTGTACTTGCAGGACTCAGTGCACAAGTTTCTGGATTTGGCTGACACACTCCCACTGGAGCAGGCTGAATTGCTTTGCCAGTTGGCCAAGCAGCAGAAGGTGTGTCATAAGTTCTTGGCTAAGGACGCATATGACACTTTTGTTGTAAATCCCAGGATCTCTGCTCAAAGTATAGTGATGCACACTCTCATAGGTGCGTGTCTCTGACTTAGAACCTACAGTTCAGCAGAGTCTGGCAGATGCCCTATACCGGGCAGATAACCTTTTAGGGGAGAAGGTTGAGGAGGTCACTGACCAAATCAAAAAACACACTGATACCATCCATTCTCTCTCTTGCCTTGACTGTGCCAGGATACCACCTAGCGCTTGCAGGAGCTGATGTAATATTTGCTCAGTATCTAGAAGCATCATCAGGGATTGAGAGGTAAAATAATCCACTCCTAAGCAGACTGCATTAGAGAAATGACATACTTAATTGAGTGAGTCTCACATGATCCTCAACGCAGTGGCTTCCAAAGCCTAGTTGTGTACCAGGGGCAGTGTCCTTTTTCTAAGAAACGAGCAGGATTTAAAAAGGCTCCCATTCCCTGAATCACCGAGCTGCAATCTTGTAAGCAACTGAAAAACATCAGCACCAGGAAATAGGCACTACAAGTTTTAAGAAGCCATGTGGCTGCCAAAGACCAGGAGGATTTTTGTTGCTGTACCAGCCATCTGTATTATTTTAGCACTTATTGTTTTCTTTAGAATGCAGTAGACTTTAGACATCATTAGAATCATAGAGGTCAGTTTTCAAATAGACTTAGAGAATTTTTTTCCAGCAGAAGTGCATGTATAAAACTATACATTCAATCTGTAGGTGCATACTTATATGTAAGCAGAAAAATGGGTATGGACAGGACAGATATTGGGCACCTATAAGTTTACTTTATATGTTTGGGCTGGACATGCCAAAACCAAATTTTGAGTATGTGCATAAATATACATATAGAATAGACATGTATTTTCATCCGTGCACACTATACGTGTACCACCTAGTCTGTATGTGTACTTCAGCCACATTAGCGGATGTTACTGGATGGCCTGTTTGAAAATTGATTGTTTCCAAACATAATTTTTAGGACTGCATGTTTAACTCATTAATAACACAATTAACGTATTAAAACTTTTAATGCGCGTTAATGGCAGGTGTCTCTCCCCAACCATCCAGCATTAAAAAAAAAAAAAAAAAAAACTTGGGGGGGGGGGGGGGGGGGGGTAGAGGAAGCACAATGCCGGCCACTGAGTTGGCAGCCTAAAGCGTGAGCTCTCGTTCAAACTCCTGTATATGTAACTATCTCACTTCATTGGCGGGGAGATTTTGGCTTCAGGAGGTGTGCTGTCAGGTTATTCCTTATGTCTCAGTGCTTGAAAAAGGGCGATATAAAAGGCGCTTTGTGGCAGCTTCATCAGACCAATAGTGAGGAGCTATCAAGGCCTACCACACACCCTGCTACGCCTTCTCGTGATTGTGTGCAGCCCTCGTCAGAAATTTCCACTGATGAAGAGGCAGAGGAGATTGTTTGTTTTGATTGGTTTCAGCAGGGAGTTTTGTTTTTGTTTTACTGATGTCCATGCTGAGTTGAAGGACATGGGCAGTGGACTGGCTTTCTGGATTGACACCCTGCATTATGACATCTGCAACTTTGGGTCTTGCCTTAAGGATATGGAGACCCAGGTGGAAGATCAGGGCAAAGCCTTCTAGACTTCCAAACTAAGTATTCTTCCCTGGCTACTCAACCTGAAGAGCTACTTTATAAATTGGATGACATCGAAAATAGAGGGCGCCGGAATAACTTAGGTTTTTGGGGCGTTCCTGAAAACAACAATTAGGAGAATGTTCCCATTATTGTAGAGACTCTTTGTCGGCAGCATTTGGGCCTGGGGGATGATGCGCCATCCCTGGAATTGAGCATGCACATTGTGTGCTGGGTGCTCCTCTGGAAAATAGACTGAGGGATATCGTGGTTTGTTTTTCCGAGATTGCGTGGTCGGGTGTGGCCCTTTTTTATCAGGATGTGTTACTGTTTAGCTTTTACATTGGGGAAGCTTCGTGGTTTCAAGCATGTCCTGGAAATCTTGGCTGGGAGCAAATCAAGTATCATTTGGCATTTCCTTTTTGCACTTGGCTTCCCCTTACAGGGCACACTCCATTGGGTTCGCACCTTGAATCAAGCATAGAAACTCTGCTGGCCCAAATGCTGGGTCCATCCTTCTAATAAGGGAAAGCATTTGTTGACCAGGCATTTGGGCTTTTGACCAATTTTTGTTCCTGTTTCTCCATTTGCTGTCAAAGACACAACAAAAAGGAGGTAAAAACCCTCACGAAACCGTGAGATATGAAACAAAAAAGTGAGGAGAATGAATGAGGATACCAAAAAATGTGTTTATTCACATAAAGAATGACCCGACACGGCCATGTTTCGGCCCAAAGGCCTGCCTCAGGGGTCTTTATAACCTCAGGTAGTATGATGTGAACTCTTTGCTTGAGGATGTGGTAACAGCGGTTAGTGTATCTAGCATTTTATAATCACAAATGTCTCTTAGGAGAGGAGTGTAACAGGCTTGTTCCTGGTCATACAAAAATTTTTTCAAGGAGAGGAGACCCAAGAGGGTTCTGCTACATCATTTTTCTCAGAGTGCACGTTTCACATCATACTACCTGAGGTTATAAAGACCCCTGAGGCAGGCCTTTGGGCCGAAACACGGCCGTGTCGGGTCATTCTTTATGTGAATAAACACATTTTTTGGTATCCTCATTCATTCTCCTCACATTTTTGTTTCATATCTCCATTTGCTGTCCCAGAACCTTGCTTAGGTTGCCTGTTGTCTTCTTTGGTCACTGGGGTTTATATTGCCTCAGTGTCTGGCATATTGGGGAGTGTGATGCCATGTTAATGACCTTAACTCGCCGGGTAGGCCTCATTCATTGTTTAGAGAATTGGTCCACCAGAAGGTTCAAATTGCTTGTATTCAGGAGTTCCACCTTTGTAGGAAACATGAGTATATGCTTCCTTATAGACTGTACCCTCGTATTTTGTTTGCTTTTGATTTGCAAAATACTAAGAAACAAGGTGTTTCCCTCTTGTTTCATGAGGATTTGTGGTTGCAGATCCTGAACATGAAATGGGATCCTGAGGAGTGTTACCTGTTTGCTCAGATTTCTGTTGATCAAGTTGAATTGACTGTTGAAAGTTTGTATTCTCCAAATGTTAATCAAGCTGCTTTTTTCTAGCAGGTTGAGATATCCTAGGGGCGCTTTGGCTGTGGGTGGAGACTGTAATATATGTTTAGCTCCTGGGTTGGATTCTTCTGCCTCTGGCCCTGGTGGGACTATCCCTGCTAGTGTGGCTCTGAAGGCCTTTTTACATGATTTGGGCCTTTTTGATGTTTGGTGGGAGGTTTATTGTTTGGTGGGAGGTTCATGGGCGCTAGAGGGACTATACTTTTTATTCTTGTTCCTTGACCTCTACACACGCATTGATTATATTTTTATATTCTTATCTCAGGTCTTACTTAGGGAAATAGGCCCTCTCAGATCATGCTGCTTCTTGGGTGCTATCCTTGCTGGACTCCGCGTTTATCGCCATTCCTTGGGATTTTTAACTGTGCATTGTTCTTTGTAATTATATCTTATAACAAGGAAACGCCAGGTTATCTCATTATAAGATTCCTGATGCAGGCGCATCTGCGCCAAAACGTGGCAGCTGTGTTGAGTCATTTGATTGTTCCTTAATAAAGATTTGGACACTTGTACGTCTCCCTCGTGTTTGGATAGAGCCTACTTGTCCTACTCCCTTCTCCTTGACCTGCTATTCTTGAGGAGCAATCTGAGTGCTTTTGGACCCTTAGCACAAGTTTACTTAGTGACACAGAGATTGAGAGAGAGTATAGGTGGGCTCTCCGTAATTACTTGGAGCATATAACCTTCACTGTGGTCCCCCATTCCATATTGTATGAGATGCTTTGAAGGTTGTCACCTGGGAGGGGGTTATGAAATTCGCAGCATGAAGGAAGAAAGCACTGATTCAGATCTAGGATTTTTAGGTTCTCTTCAGCACGTCAGACTTTTGCCTTTTTTGGTGCCTTCCCTTTTTCAGGATATTTTTTCCTCATATTCTTCTTCTTTTCTATATATATATTTGTTCAATTTATTCATTTAAAAAATATATATTTTTCAATTTTCAGCCTTTGGGGCCTCTGAGCCCTTCTTTTGCCCAGGAAGCATCGACCATTTTCAGGTACACAACTACTTCAGCTCTCTGGGCCATAGAGCCTTTTGACCTTGCGTTGGCCGGTTTTCCTGCTGTCAATGAGGGTGCCAAATGGCTTTAAGTGTACTCGATGCAATAGGACTATTTCAGGCACCTACCCCCATAATTGATTTCTTTCAGTGCTTGGGTCTGGAACACCAGGATGGTGCAGTGTAACCTCTGCCAGCATATGCAAGCGAGGACCCTTAAAGCCAACAGAGTCCAACATGAAAAGCTTTTTGGTTCTTCATCCACATCAAGTATGGCAGGGGATTCGGCACTGCATCAACAGTGGCATTGACATCAGGTGCACTTCCTCAACATTGAGATGGTTCAACTTCGAACTCGGTACCACAATCGCATAAGGACTCTACATCCACTTTGTCGGCGCTACATGCATCAAGGGACCTGCAGCATAATAAAGCTAAGAAGCATCTCCCTCCAGGCACTCTGCCAGCACCTCCCCTGCATTGACATCATCTATGCATGGGAAGTATCTATGCCACAGTAACTGTTCTCCTCTCCAACTTATTTCTCATCGAGAGCCTTTGAGGTCTTTGAGATCTTCTATGCCTGCACAGGCTATAATACAGGCTGCATCCACTCCACTTTCTTAGCAGTACCGACGCTTACTCTACAGGAAGAAATCTGGACTATGCTCAAGGAGGAGCCATCGGGGCTTCTTCAGTTGCAGTCTCTACATGTTTACAGAGTGCTTGCACCATCCTTAGCCCAGCCCTTTGCTACATCAGAGAGAGAGAGTCAAAGGAGAGATCCCACACATTGGCTCGTCATTGACAGTTGGAGAAGCACATACCAAACCGACACATGCGTCGACATCGATAGAGAAACTTCCTCCAACCTTGGAGACTCATCTGCCTCAATTCAGAGCCGAAGTTCTAATCAACAAGAGACATCGATAGAGAAACTTCCTCCAACCTTGGAGACTCATCTGCCTCAATTCAGAGCCGAAGTTCTAATCAACAAGAGACATCTGCTATATGCCACCATACAGTTGTCCATGTAAAGCGACCTACCAGTCGGAGGAAGACTTGTTCTCTTTCAGCAAAGGTGGCCTCTCATATCCTCTGACCCACTGGGTGCTATGTACAATACAGCAAGGTTACACTCTGAGTTGGGGAAAAAAGACCATCCACCAAGAGAGTCTCATGTCAACTTCCTCCTTTAAGCTATGGTATCTGTATGTTTGATTAGGTCAGCTACTTCCTCAACTTTGTCACCAAACAAATTTTCTCCATGACAAGGAACATCTGTTATATGCTCCTGGACAGAAGATTTGAAGTCAGAGATCCTGAACCAGGAAAGACGCCGCATTGCTATTCCTAAGGCAGAAATGCTTGAAGAGACATCAAAGACTTGCCTTGCTAGATATTTATGACAGTCCAGAAATATTTTGTGAAGCTTATGGAATTCATCAGCCTTCTCGGGGGAAGGAATTCTGCAAAGAAGAAAGTACTCTGTATTAGAGATCAAGTAAATTGTGGAATAAAGTTGATAATCTAATATGCGATTGATTAGCATTGCAGCTTGAAACTTTTTCTGCCAAAAGAGTCTAGTGTTATACCTTCTCTGCCTAAAGAAGCAGAAGCGTGAGAACCTGCACTGTGAGTGCGTTTTAAAGCAGATTCCACAACTAGGGTATGATGAGGTAACAGAGTTTTCTCAAACCCAATGCATTTTTGTATCCTATACATTGTATTAATTTTCTTTGGGGCAACTTAAATTGTCAGTGGAGTCTTCCAGTTTTTGACAAGAGCATTTTTCATAATTGAAGTAGGACAGCGATTCTTCCTCTAGGAGGAGAATCAATCTAGAACCTCAAAGAGTTCTGAATGAGGTTCTTCCTCTGTCTCCAATTTGACAGTAAAGCTTGAGCCATCTCACGGCCAAGCCAGGAAAGGATATTCTTCTGGAAGAGATCTGCATCTCTCAGGTGGCAGAGAAGAATCCGATGGGATGCAATAGGACTCCACAGCTGAGATGCCCTGTGGGTCCCAATCTGTCTCCCATGAGAGGTCTGAGTCTGACTCTTCAAAGCGTTCATGGGAAGTAGGTGGAAGAGAGTGTTGATTAGAACGTCGACTCTGCATTGAGGCAGACGAGTCTCCAAGTTTAGAGAAAGTTTCTCCATCGATGTTGACGCATGTGTCGGTCGGGTTTGTGCTTTCCCAGATGACAGATGTGAGGTTTAGCTTTCATCTGGTTCTGGGTTCCTTTCTTTGGTCCCAGGTCCACTTCTCAGAGGCAGTGGGCTTTGTAGCACAATAATACAACAACAGGAATGGCTTGGAAAAAGGTATTTTATATAGGAATAGGCTTCTTACAAGTGTCCAGCCCTTAGAGCAGAAAGCTGGTGCAGTGCTACTTCTATGTGTGTGTGTGTGTGTGACTGTGACCTTCTGGAGGTGGCTGCGGAATGGGTATGTGTGTCTGAATGTGTGGGTTCAGAAGGCATGTTTGAGAATGTGTCCTGTCTGTGACTGTCTGTCTGTTTTTGTCCTGTCTTTCTGTGGATTTAAATATCTGAATTCTTTTTCCCAGCACCTTCCTACATATGATTTGGTATGCTTAATCAGATATCTCCTGATTACCAAGGAGGTGTGAATTCCTTTGAAGGCCCAATTCTTGTAGACCAGTTGTTTGATGTCTATTGTTCTTCCTGAGCACTGGTCCTAAGACATGTAAACTAAGCCCAGAAGGGTAGGAGACATCCTGTTTGTCTACCTACACTGACATCACCAGGGATCAGATGGGGGAGGGGGGTGTCAGAACTTCTCATAATATCTCCCAGAGGCCTTTAGGTAAATCTCTGGGTATACCCTTGAATCCTAAGCCGTGCTGACACCTCCAAATAACACTACTTCAAGAGGAGCTCTTGGCCCTACTCTAGCACAATGCAGTAGAACCAGTTTCTCCACCGGACAGGGGTCGAGGTTTCTATTCCAGATACTTTCTCATACCAAAAAAAGACGGTGGGAGTCCAATATTCGATTCTACAAGACTCACATATAAAGTATTCTTAATAGCTCTCACTTCTGCCAGCAGAGTAAGTGAACTTCAAGTCCTAGTGGCAGACTCACTTTACACCAGGTTTTACCACAACAGGGTTGAACTCTGAACCCACCCCAGATTCCTCCCTAAAGTGGTTTCGGAGTTCCATCTCAAGCAGTCCATTGTCATCTTCTCTCAGTCACACGCCTATCCTGGAGAAGCAGCACTGCATACCTTAGACTGCAAGCATGCTTTAACATATCTGGGGTGCACAAAACCTCATAGGAAGTCCTCAAAGCTTTTTGTATCACCAAACATACTATATCTACTTGGTTGGCTGACTGTAACTCCTACACATTTACTCAGGCTGGGCTGACCCTTCATTGCTGGGTCACTGCTCACAATGTAAGAGCCATGGCGGCTTCAGTAGCCCATTCCCACTCTGCATCCATTGAAAACATTTGCAAGGCAAGTATGTGGTCTTCACTGCTTACTACTGTCTGGAGCAGCATGCTAGACAGGATAGCCAGTTTGAACAAACAGTCCTAATGAATATTTTTACTACTTAAGTCAACTCCACCCGGCCCTTTTTTTCCACCAGGCTCACTATCTACTTAGTTGAAATTTGTCTATGTTGTGAGCCTGGTAGATAGTGAGAAAGCCAAGTTACCTGTAGTAGGCGTGTTCTCAAAGGACATGAGGCATATATTCTCACTCCCTTTCCCTTCCCTTTGGAGTTGTCTTCTTAGCGTTAGTACTGTATTGCTGGTCTCTTGATCAAGCATCAAGCGGAAAGCATCTGCACATGCATGGTGGGGGCACTGCCTGAAAGTTTTAATGGCAGAGTCTCCCTGTGGATCATGTCACCAACATGTGAGAGTATATGCCTGCTGTCTTCTGAGAACACCTACTACAGGTATGTAACCGCTTTCTGTGTATGGCTGAGTTGTGGGAATCTCTATCTATCTTATCTATCTATCTAATCATCCCCTCCCACCACCTAAACACACTCAGAGTACTTTTTTAAAGCAGGTATCCATTTCTTAACCACCAAGCAGGGACAAATAATCAAATCTACTTTTATAACTTCTATGTTACTTTACATAGGTAAAATCTGTGAAGATGCCGTCATTTTCTTTTAACTGTAGTTGTTTTATTTGTTAAGGCTGCCATGAAGGTGGTGCAGACTAAGAGGAAGAGTGGAAGAATATCTGAAGCCTGGGAAAATGGCAGTGAAATTAATTTCAGTCCAATGGAAAGGTCTGTAATCAACTAGCTGGGATACCAACAACTATGCCAGGGTTTTCATTCAAGTACTTAGTTCTAAGTCATAAAGATTGTATGGACTGAAAAATTACAAAGTGAGTTTTGACTTAAAAAATAATAATAATTTAAACCGAATCCCCTTGGAACATAATAAATACAACTCACAATTCAGTTTTTCCAATTTCTTTTAGAGGTTCATTGGCAGTGAGCGACGGCCATACTGCTGGATCCTCTCACCACTTGTCAAAGAGCTCTTCAGAACTTTATAAGAAATGGTTTTAATTTATATGGGGTCTTGCATAGGCAGCCCATATAAGAAGCTTGGGGAGGCTAAGCCACCCCAGTCTCGACTTTGATCATTCTGAGTCAAACTTGTAGGCAACAGTGCTATTTGCCTTGACTGCCAGTCCGAGTTGGAGTCGGGGCAAAATAGTGCCCTGGCCGTCAAGCCAATATCTTTCTCTCTTCCCCTCCTGTTGCCACCACTTCACTTCCTAGGACCTGTAGCAGGCAGCAAAATTTGAGTACCTTGAAGTTTTATATCCCTAGTGTTCCTTTCCCCCTCTCCAAGCCAGCATATGTCTTCCATCACCCTACTCACTGTGTCCATCCCCTCAAGTTACCATATCCCCCCCCCCCCCCCCCCCCCACGCTTCCCACATTTCCTTTTTCTCTCGCCTCGCTGTCACCCCTGTCACTACTGCTTCTTGGGACCTGTGGCAACAGCAAAAAAAGGCATAGGGCCCTTGAATACCTCAAAGCTGCTGATGGCTCTGCCAGTCCCACCTCTCTGATATGACTCCCTGTTTCTGAGGGCAGGATGGGCAGAATCATCAGCAGGGGATAGGAGGACACTGGAAGGTAAATAGGGGTGACAAGGGATAATACTGGCTTTGGGGTGGGGAAAAGAAGGCTATGGATACAAACGGAGGATATTGAGGGGGCAAGGGTAATGAGAGATGGATGACAGGAGTAGAAAGACAGGAAATTCTAGACAGGGGAGCGAAAGAAGAGATATATTGGTCATGGAGGGGGAATAGGAAAAAACGGGAGATGCTGGAAATGAGTGAGGGGTTAAGGAGACAAAAGGGAGGTGCTTATAATATGAACTAGAAATAATGATGTGCTTTTCTTATAGATGGATCATTTTCAATTTTGTCCATTCTTACTGATCTTTATTGTACATAGAATAGTTATAATAAAATGTAAGAAAAAACAGGGGGATACGTTAGACATGGAGGAAGCAGGCAGACAGAAGGAAGGTGCTGGATACAAGGAGGAGTAGGGAGTTGGGGTGATGCTGGAGAGAGGGCAGGGGAGAGAAAGAGAGGAGATGCTGGAAGGAAGAGGGGAGATTAGTGAAAGATGGGCAATAAGAGGAAGGGGAGGGCCACGGTGCAGGAAAGATGGAAAGCTGTAGGTAGAAGCAGTGGAAAGAGATCTTGAGTAGTAATAGGCAGAAAAATGGAAGAAAGCTGAAAGGAAAAGATCAATGTCTAAGATTGGTGGCGGGGAAGAAGACAGGAGGAGAGAGAGAAATGTTAAATGGACAGGAAACCCTAGAAAGAGAGTTAAGAGAAGACAGAGGAAAGCAGAAACCAGAGATTAGGAGTAACACAATCAGAAAAATAAAATGATGGGACAACAAAAGTAGAAAAAAGAGCATTTTAAATTTAGTGATGGGAATATCTCAATACAAAGTATGGAATAGTATACTACTTTCAATTTCAACACAATACGTAATAAAACATTTTAATTGATAGTGAAGGGTAAAGCAAAGGTGGAACATATAGATAGGTAAAACAGTAAGAAGAGTTAAAAAGTAAGGTGACTGATTTAAGGAAAGTTCTACATGAGGTCAGAGAGATGGTTAAATATTATCTGAACTAGGGTAGGAGTTGATAAACATGTCCTGCTGCAGTATGTGCAGTCCGAGTCACTTCTTGTGTGTGTGAATCAGACTAAACAAGTTAGTTACTTCTTCCATTAAAGGCCTGGTTGAAGAGCCAAGCTTTCACCTGCTTCCTGAAGTAGAGATAGTCTTGTGTTAAGCGGAGCCTTTCAGTCAGTGCATTCCAGAGTATGGGGGCTACTCCGGAATAGGCTCGCTTTCGGGTATCATATAGTGTAATGTGTTTTGGAGAGGGTGTGTTTAGTGATAGTCCTTGAGGGAACTTAGTGTCCTTGGCGGTGTTTAGAGGATCATCCTATTCTTCAGGTACTCAGGGCCGTTTCCTTTGAGGGCCTTGAAGATCAGACATAGAGTTTTTTTTAATTTAGCCCTGTATTGTACTTGTAACCAATGAAGTTTTTTGCAAAAATGGTGTGATGTCACGTCGCTTGCAACCTTCTATGAGCCTTGCTTCTGCATTCTGAATCAATTGGAGCTGGTGCAGGCCATTTGTAGTCAGACCACTGTATAGTGCATTGCAGTAATCCATTCTTGATGTTAAAAAGGCTTGCACAACTGGGATAAGATTTACCTTCTCGATGTAAGGAGAGAGGCAGCGTAGCTATCACAAATAGTAGAAGCAGCTCTTGAAGGTTGATTGGATTTGGGAAGTCAAAGTAAGTGTTGAATCTAACTATATTCCAAGGTTCCTGACTTGTGATTTCATGGGGAGTTCGTACTTCCTAAAAGGGATTTTGATGTTGGATATGTATCCACTTGTGTTAGGGACCCAGAGAAGCTTGATTTTACTTGGCTTCAGGCAAAGTTTGTTGTGTTTAGCCCATTCTTGAAATGATGTTAGACAGGTAATCAGTTTATTCAAGGCTGTAGGCAAGTCAGGTTCAATGGGTATGAGTAGCTGCACATAATCCGCATAGATGTAGAACTGAGTGGCCATTGACTAAATCAACCCAGCTAGTGGCTTGAGGTAGATATTGAATAGAATGGGTGACAGTATTGATCCTTGTGGTACCCTGCAGGTTAGTGTCCATGGTGGTAATGAGGTGCTGCCAAACATTATGGATTGTTGTCTGTCTGATAGGATCTAAACCAGGCAAGTACTGTTCCATTGATACTTGTTTGTCAGTCATGCTAGCATGATATCATGATTCACAGTGTCAAAAGCTGCTGAGAAATCTAGCAGGAATAACATTGAGGTGAATCCCTTGTCTCGGTTTCTGTGAATATCATCTAGTAGGGATACAATGACTGTTTCTGTTCCATAACTGGGTCTGAATCCAGATTGACATGGATCTAGCCAGTTTTCTCTTCTAGCCAATCATTAAGTTGAACACAGACTGTTCTATGAGTTTCCCTAGAAATGGGATGTTGGATACTGGCTGGTAACTTTCAAGTCTGTCCTGGTCAAGGTTGTTTTTCTTTAGCAAAGGGCAAATCACTGCCCTTTTTAATGCTGTTGGTAGTTGCCATTTAGAAAGACAGATGTTCACAATTTTTGTGGCGCCTTCTATAAGGCCCATACTTGCCTGCTGCACTATCTTTGATAGGCCGGGTCAAGGAAGCAGTTAGGTGATCGAAGGTCTCTTAGGATTTTGTCAATACTCTCCTCTGTCATTGGGTTAAAAGTGTTCCATCTGTCTCTGTGAGGAGGGGGGGTGAGTGTGTGGGATTGCCTGTAAATCCTGGTGAAGATTTTTAATTTTGTTGGCAAAGTATGCAGCAAAATCATTGCAATTCAGTTTAGACTGGGCAGACCGGTTCTGTTGTGGGGGTTGCAGTAGGCTGTTTACTATACTGACCACTGCTTGGTTGAATTGTCAGTCTGTGCAATGCATTGAGAGAAATACTGGTTTGTTTATTTCTTGGTTGCTGTTAAGACTAGGCGGTACTTTGCCATGTACTTCCTAAAGTTTAGCGTGTCTTCATCCAGACGAAATTTACGCCATCTCCTTTCCAGTTTCCAGCCTTTGCGTTTAAGGATCCAAAGTTCTGCAGAAAACCAAGGTGAGCATTTGTGAGTGGGGCATAAGACCTTTTTAGTGGTGTCATTTTCTCTAAGGTCTTACCTAAGTGTGTATTTCAGATGTCAACTTGTTCTGACACTGTTGTTGTCTTTTCATCCACATAGGGATAGGATAGTCCAAGGCCTATAAGAAACTCTCAGTGGTCAGCTTTTTTTTTTTTTTTTTTTTCTCTCTGATCTCTTTCCAAACTCTGGAGGTGCCATTTGTTTCAGGTGTCAATTAGTCAATTTCTATTTTAGAAAAACTATGTTTGGTGAAAAACACACATCTAAAATATAAACAAATAAAACACAACACAACTGAATTCTAAGGTCGGTCGTGAGAGTGAGAGAGATATCCAATATTGTTCTGTCAATGCCAAATGAGAATCCAAATCACCTTGAAAATCATCGGGTACCTGTTCAGTTATCAGCCACTGCATGAATTCATGACCATATTCCATGCAGTGGCTGACCATAGGAGATGATTTCACTGTCTTTTTTAACCTGCTCCGATGTTCAGTTAATCTTTGTCTAATGGTTCTGCTCGTACACCCCACATAGGTTTTAGAACAGGGACAGATGATATAAACTACATATGTAGAAGAGCAGTCGGTGTTAGTTTTCAAGTTGTAATTTTTCAAAGTGCCCAGATGTTGGCAGGCATTAGTGTGTTATTTGTTTATATTTTAGACGTGTGTTTTTCAGCAAACATAGTTTTTCTAAAATAGAGATTGACTCTTTAATTGTGATAAATTATCTCTCTCAAAGGGATTTTCAGCTGGTATTGATTTGTTTCAGGTGGTCACTTAGGGAGAATTTAATTAGAAAATGGTCTGAACACAATAGGGGTGTTATTTCGATACTGTTATCCCAGAATTCTGGGATATACACCCCTTTGTACAATACCAGGTCTAGTATGTGACCCTTCGTGGGTTGGAGAATTGATGACCTGTGTAAATCCTAGTGCTGTCATCGTGTCCAGAAAGGTAATTGTGGTGCTATCTGGGGTTCGATGTGTAGATTGAAGTCTCCCATGATCACCAGCCTAGGGTAATTCAGGGTCACTTGAGTGATCAGGTCTAGGAGTTCTTGCACAGATAATGTGTTGTTATGAGGTGCTTGTTATACCATGAGCAGCAGCTCTTCAAGTTGGATTAAAAGAGATTCTGATTCATGTAGCTGGGGGATGGATTTTCTGCGCAGTTTGTATCCCGAATCAAGACTTCTACTCCTCCACCCCATCTTCCTGGTCTTGGTTGATGTTGAAACCTGTTGGGCATAGTTCAGCCAATGGTAAACCCCCACTTTCATCTAGCCAGGTTTCACTTATTCCTAAAATGTCTCGCCCAAATCTTCCTCAGTGAAGACCAAAGCAAATAATTCATTTAATCTCTGTTATGGCTTTGTCTTCCCTGATTGCTCCTTTTACCCCTTGGTCATCTAGCGGTCGAACCAATTGTTTTGCCGGCTTCCTGCATAGGTGTTTTTGCCTTCAACGCAATCTTTTTTTCAAAGTCCCTGTTTGCCTTCCTTATCAGCGCTTTGCATTTGACTTGACATTCCTTATGCTTTTTCTTATTATTTTCAGTCGATTCCTTCTTCCATTTTCTGAAGGATTTTCTTTTAGCTCTAATAGCTTCCTTCACCTCACTTTTTAACCATGCCGGCTGTCGTTTGATCTTCCTCCCTTCTTTTTGAATACACGTAATATATTTGTCCTGGGCTTCCTGGATGGTATTTTTAAACAGCATCCACGCCTGATATAAATTTTTGACCCTCGCAGCTGCTTTATTTTCTTACAGTTCTTCTCATTTTATCATAGTCTCCTTTTTGAAAGTTAAACGCAAACGTATTGGATTTTCTGTTTATACTTACTCCAAAGCTAATATCAAATCTGATCATATTATGATCACTGTTATCAATCAGCCCCATCACCATTACCTCCCGCACCAGATCATATGCTCCACTAAGGACTAGGTCTAGAATTTTTCCTTCTCTTCTCTGCTCCTGTACCAACTGCTCCATAAAGCAGTCCTTGATTTCGTCAAAGAATTTTACCTCCCTAGCATGCCCTGATGTTACATTTACCCAGTCAATATCGGGGTAATTGGAATCACCCATTATTATTGTGTTCCCCAGTTTGTTAGCCTCCTTTATTTCTGATAACATTTCTACATCTGTCCATCCTGGCCAGGTGGACAGTAGTATGCTCCAATCACTATCCTCTTCTCCTTCGCACATGGAATTTCAATCCATAGTGATTCCAAGATGTGTTTTGTTTCCTGCAGAATTTTCAATCTATTTGATTCAAGGCCCTCCTTAACATGCAATGCTAGCCCTCCACCAATTCGATCCACCTTGTTACTATGATATAATTTGTACCCCAGTATGACAGTGTCCCACTGGTTATCCTGTTTCCATCCGGTCTCAGAAATGCCTATTAGAATATATTGCACTAAATTGCACTAAATGATATAACTCTCCCATCTTATTGCTTAGGCTTCTGGCATTCGCATATAGACATTTCAAACTGTTTGTTGTTCCTATTTACATCATGCTCAGTACTTGACAGTATTAATTTGCAATCTTTTGTCTGATTTTTATTTAAGGACACTTGATCTACTATGGTCTCTTTTGCAACCTCACTATCGGAATACCCTATCTTCCCTGTTTTGATGATATCTTTGAAAAATACCTTTTTCCAAACCATGCACTTTTGAGCGACTGTCGGCCTTTCCCAAGTCTCTAGCTTAAAAGCTCCTCTATCTCCTTTTTAAATGCCGATGCCAGCAACCTGGTCCTACCCTGGTTAAGGTGCCCATCCTTTCGGAATAGACTCTCCCTTCCCCAGAATGTTGTCCAGTTCCTAAGAAATCCAAAACCCTCCTCCCTGCACCATAGTCTCATCCACACATTGAGACTCCGGAGCTCTGCCTGTCTCTTGGGCCCTGTGCGTGGAACAGGTAGCATTTCAGATAATGCTACCCTAGAGGTTCTGGATTTGAGCTTTCTACCTAAGAGCCTAAATTTGGCTTCCAGAGCCTCTCCCATATTTTCCTATGTCATTGGTACCACATGTACCAAGACAGTCGGCTCCTCCCGTAAACTATCTAAAATCCTATCTAGGTGACGCTTGAGGTCCACCATCTTTGCACCAGACAGGCAAGTGACCTGGGACCCTCACATCCAACAGCAACCCAGCTATCTACATGCCTAATAATCGAATCACCAACTACAATAGCAGTCCTAACCCTTCCCACCTTGGCCCTAGCCCCTGGAGACATAACCTCTGTTCATTCCCTGGTGTGCTGGTCCTGTCTACAGTATTACTTCCAGCCTTACCAGGGTGATGCTCTCCTTTTAGAAGGCCTCCCTCCTCCAAGGCATCACAGGGGCTTCCAGATTGGAGGTGGGACTTCTTTACAATGTTCCTCTATGTGCCTCTCTGTCTCCCTCAGCTCCTCCAAATCTGCTACTCTACCCTCAAGAGAACTGACTCGTTCTCTGAGAGCTAGGAGTTCTTTGCATCGAGCACACACAGTTATTCTAATTAGGATAACAAGGGAGGAGTGCTGTTACAGAGTTTTAATTACATTTCATTACTTTCTAAGAACAAAACACTAAATGAATCACACAATTTAGAATGCTAGTAAAAAAAGGCCCGTTTCTCACACAAATGAAACTGGCGCTAGCAAGGTTATCATGTAATGGTGATTATGTTTTTAAGGGAACCATTAGGAGAAATGTTCTGTCATGATAAGTAATAATTGGGAAGGGTGTATAATGAGTATATGCTCCAGGGGTATGAGATACGGATTGTTTTATCTGTTTTTTTTGTTGTTGTTGTTTTAATCTTTCTTTTTTCGTGATTTTTATTTATAGTATTTTTTAAAAGATAAAGAGTACGCAGACTCCATCCATGTCCAGCATTTCTCCTCTCTTCCCTCCCCTCCATCCATCCATGTCCAGCAACTCTCCATTCTCCCTGCCCTCTCCTCCAACCACCCATATCCAGCAAATTTCCTCTCTCCCCTGCCCTCTCCTCCATCCACCCATATCCAGCAAATTTCCTCTCTCCCCTGCCCTCTCCTCCATCCACCCATATCCAGCAAATTTCCTCTCTCCCCTGCCCTGTCCTCCATCCACCCATATCCAGCAAATTTCCTCTCTCCCCTGCCCTCTCCTCCATCCACCCATATCCAGCAAATTTCCTCTCTCCCCTGCCCTCTCCTCCATCCACCCATATCCAGCAAATTTCCTCTCTCCCCTGCCCCTCCTCCATCCACCCATATCCAGCAAATTTCCTCTCTCCCCTGCCCCCAGTCTTCCATCCATGTCCAGCAATTCTGCTCTCTCCCCTGCCCTCCCCCTCCATCCATCCATGTCCAGCAATTCTGCTCTCTCCCCTGCCCTCCCCCTCCATCCATCCATGTCCAGCAATTCTGCTCTCTCCCCTGCCCTCCCCCTCCATCCATCCATGTCCAGCAATTCTGCTCTCTTCCCTGCCCTCCCCCTCCATCCATCCATGTCCAGCAATTCTGCTCTCTCCCTTGCCCTCCCCCTCCATCCATCCATGTCCAGCAATTCTGCTCTCTCCCTTGCCCTCCCCTCCTTCCATCCATGTCCAGCAATTCTCCTCTCCCCTCCTGTCCTGTCCAGCGATCTCTTGTCCCCCTGTCCTCCTCTCCAATTCCAGCCATCTCTTCTCTTCCCTAGCCCTCCCATCCATGTCCAACGATGCTCCCTGACAGCCCTCCTCTCCGTTTCCCCCCCCCCCCCCCCCACACACACACACATTTAACCCTTTTACTTTCAGGCACAGCGACGGCAGTGAAGAGGACAACACAGCTTCTCCCCCTTCACACAGTGTCCCGCCTTCGCGGATGCAGGAAATGCATCATCGCAGAAGGCGGGACACTGTGTGAGAGAAGGGAGAAGCTGGAGGCGGGCCCGCTGTGTTGTCCTCTTCACTGCTGTCGCTGCGCCTGAAAGTAAATGGGTTAAACACACGCAAGGGGGGAGGAACGGAGAGGAGGGCTGTCAATCGGGGAACTGAGGGCGGGAAGGAGTGGAGGGACCGTCCGAGAGCTGCCTGGCTGCTGCGCCAGGCAGCCCTGCGTTTGGGGGGGGGGGGGCAGCAGCCATGGGAAGATCACGGTTGGGCTGGGGAGACTTAGCCTCCCCAAGCCTCTTATACGGGGCGCCTATGACTGTCCTCCCATCCCATCCATGTCCATCAATTCTCCTCTGTCCTGCCCTCCCCTTCCCTTCCTCCCTCCCTCTCCTCAATGTCTCGCGATTCTGTCCTCCTGACATCATCTCGCCTCTAGCGTTCCCTTCCCCCTCATTGTTCTGCCCTCTGACGTCATTACGTTTTGTCGCGAGGGCGGGGCAATGAGTGGGAATGGATGTTACGAACCCAGGCATCCAGACGTAGAATGTTGGAGGTGCAAATTATTATATTGGATAAGCTAAAGACTTTTTTTTATTTTAGACTAATGTCCTTAATACCTTAGTAAGTTTTAAGTTATTGAAAAACTCAAAAATAGTAAGATTTAGACAGCAGTCCAGCAGCGAGAGAGGTGCTATCCAATCTTTTGCATTGAGTGCCAGATGTATGATTATCTCCCAGTTGATGAGCAGTTATATGTGTGTGCCCAATAACAAAGAGCGGGTCCGTTTTCTTGAGACTAGAGTAGCAGACTTGGAAGAGCTGAGGGAAACAGAGAGGCACATAGAAGAGACCTACATGAATGTTATACAGGAGTCCCACCTCTAGTCTGGCAGCCCCTGTTCTGCTTTGGGGGAGGCAGGTCTCTTAGAAGGCGAGCGTCACACTGGTGAAGTAGGAAGTACTCCTGTAGCCAGGACCTGCCCACTGTCCTCTTGCACCAAGCATATGTCTTCAAATATTTCTGCCCAGGCAGGAAGGGTTAGGACAGCTGTTATAGTTGGTAATTAGATCAATAGGCATTTAGATAGCTGGATGGATGGTGGACGTGAGGATTGCCTGGTCACTTGCCTGCCTGGTGCAAAGGTGGCGGACCTCAAGCATCACCTAGACAGGATCTTAGTGCTGGGGAGAAGCCGGCCATCTTGGTACATGTGGGTACCAATGAAATAGGAAAATGTGAGAGGGAGGTTCTGGCTCTTAGAAAGCTGAAGTCCAGATCCTTCAGGGTAGCATTTTCAGAGATGCTTTCTGTTCCACGCGCAGGACCCAAAAGGCAGGCAATGTGTGGTCGAGACAATGGTGCAGGGATGAGAGATTTAGGTTTGTTAAGAACTGAGCAGCATTGAAAGGGGGGGACTGTTCCGAAAGGATGGGCTCCACCTTAACCAGGATGGAACCAGGCTGCTGGCGCCCGCTTTTAAAAAGTAGATGGAGCAGCTTTTAAACTAGAAATGGGGGGGGGGGAAGATGACAGTCACCCAGGTGCGCAGGGTCGGTGTGGAGTATCTTTGAAGGATACTATTGAAACAGGATATTTAGGAAAGCCCAGTAGTGAGGTTTCAATAATGCTAAAAGTAAGCCAGGTGTGCTTAATGAGAGAGCAGGATAAAGAATGCACATTTTCCCCTTCGACTTCTAAGTAGTTTGTAGATCAAAGGAAAAAACACAATTTGAAGTGCCTGTATTCAAATGCTAGAAGCCTAAAAAAATAAGATGGGAGAGTTAGAGTATATAGCACTAAATGATGAGGTAGATATATAATAAGCGTCTCAGAGACTTGGTGGAAAGAGGACACTGTGTTAACAGGATACAAATTATATCGCAAACAGAGGATCAAATTGGAGGTTGGGGTTGCGCTATATGTTAAAGAAGGAATTGAGTTAAATAAAATAAAACATTCCACATGAAACAGATAGAAGTGTGGAATCAGTATGGATAGAAATTCCATGTGTGAAGGGAAGGCATATTCTTGTAGGGCTGTACTACCATCTGCTGGGGCAGAATGAAGAGACAGATGAAGAAATGTTTACAGAAATTAGGAAAGCTGGCAAATTGGGCAACACTATATGGTAATGGGTGATTTCAATACCCAAATATTGACTGGATAAATGTTACATCAGGGAGTGCCAGGGAGATAGAATTTCTAGCTGTAATAAATGACTGCTTCTTGGAGCAACTGGTCCAGGAACAAACAAGAGGGGGTGATATTTTGTATCTGGTCCTTGGTGGCGTGCATGGCATAGTTGCAAGAGGTGGCGGGTTGGGTCCCTGGGAAACAGTGATCATAACATGATCAAGTTTGATGTACTATCTGGGATGAAACCCGCAAAGGAAATCTACTGTAGCTGCATTTATGTTCAAAAGGGCAACTATAATAAAATGAGGAAAATGGTTAAAAAGAAACGCAAAGGATCGGCTGCTAAGTTTAGGACATTATTCAAAATACCATCTTGGAAGCCCAGACCAGATGTGTTTCACATATTTGCAAATGTGGAAAGAGAAAATGGACCACCAACATGGTTAAAAAGTGAAGTAAAAAAGGCTATTACACCAAAAGATTGTCCTTCAAAGAATGGAAAAAGGACTCAAATTAAGAAAATAAGAAACAACATAAGCACTTGGCAAGTCAGATGCAAGCATTAATAAAGAAGGCTAAATGAGAATATGAAGAGAAACTTGCTGCAGAGGCTAAAACCCAGTAACAACTTTTTCAGGTACATCAGAAGCAGAAAGCCTGCAAGGGAATCTGTGGGACCGTTAGATCGTGAAGGAGCAAAAAGGGCACCCAGGGAGTACACGGCCATAGCGAGAAACTGAATGAATTCTTTGCTTCTGTCTTACGGAAGAAGATGTAAGAGATCTGCCTGTACCAGAAATGGTTTTCAAGGGTGATGATATGAAGGAACTGAAAGAAATCTCGGTGAACCTGGAAGATGTACTGAGCCAACTGACAAAGAGTAGTAAATCACCTGGGATGGATGGCATCCCCCCAAGGGTACTCAAAAAAAAAACTCGAGCATGATATTGCTGATCTGCTGTTAGTATGTAACCTGTTGTTAAAATTGTCCGTAGAACCTGAAGATTGTAGGGTGGCCATGTGATGCCGATTTTTAAAAAGGGTTCTAGGGGTGGAGAAAATATTTCTTCACTCAGCGTGTAATTAAACCCTGGAATTTGTTACCAAAGAATGTGGTAAAAGCAGCTAGTTTAGCGGGGTTTAAAAAAGGTTTGGCTAGCTTCCTAAAGTAAAAGTCCATAGTTTCTTGTTAAAGCAAACTTGGGGAAAATCCACTGCTTATTCTAGAATACTGCCAAACCACTTTGGCCCCAACTCTGCTCTCTTTACAAATAGTCCAAACTGATACAAAATAGCAGAGAATGTTGAAGCTTAGCCAGCGGTGGGAGGCAGGGCTGGTGGTTGGGAGGTGGGGATAGTGCTGGGCAGACTTATACGGTCTGTGCCCTGAAAAAGACAGGTACAAATCAAGGTAAGGTATACACAAAAAATGGCACATGTGAGTTTATCTTGTTGGGCAGACTGGGTGGACCGTGCAGGTCTTTTTCTGCTGTCATCTACTATGTTACTATGAGTCAGCTTTATAAATTAACTATGAGACTCATTTTCAAAGCACTTAGCCTCCCAAAGTTCCATAGAAACCTATGGAACTTAGCCTCCCAAAGTGCTTTGGAAAATATGCCTCTATGAGAGGTAGAGGTCTCATATGACCAACATGGCTGTTTTCATTTCACTCCACGGTGAATCTGTGCTCATGTATGTTTTTTAAAAATAGACCCGTCCCCCACCTACCTATATCTCTTTCACATGATTCGTGAACATACATATAATTATAACTCCTAGGTTACTTTCAAAATGACTTATTAAGCACACAACACTTATCTGTGCACATTCTCTGCTATTTATATCAGTTTAGACTATTTCTAGAATAAGCAGCCTAAAATGTATTGTACTCTTTTGGGATCTTGCAGGTACTTGTGCTCTGGATTTGCCACTGTTGGAAACAGGATGCTGGGCTTGATGGATCTTCGGTGTGTCCCAGTATTTATTATTGCATTGTATCCCCCATTTTCCCACCTATTGCAGGCCAAGTATGGCAATACTTATGTACTTAAGTATAGTTTTGTGTCATCTGCAAATCTAATCACCTCCCTCATCGTTTAAATTATTAGCATTTGTATAGCTTACCAGACGCACGCAGCGCTGAACATGATACAAAGAGACAGTCCCTGCTCAAAAGAGCTTACAATCTAAATAATACAGACAGACAAGACAGTTACGGGTGATTGACTTCTTAAGTAATTAAATTGCATGCGTAAATCCAGAATACAATCCAAAATACAACTGGATTTGCACGTGCAATTTTGTTTGCCCTATATAGCAGGGGTTGGTTGTTAATTCTGCATGATGACTCTTTGTCCTGAGGTTGGTGGTTATTGCTAGGGATTAGCAATATAGTTGTTCAGTGTATGTGACAGACTTCGTAAAATGTTCAAGTTAAATATGCTGCTCCTTCTAACGTGTTTTGAATGTAATAGAGATATATGGCCTTAGCAAGGTTATACCACTGTACTCAGAATACTGGACATGGTGCTTTCTAATTTGAAGCTTCTCTCTTTGATCATTAATGGCCTGACTAATTCTATTAAAAGAAAAAATAAAATTTTGAAGAGGAACAAGTAGATTTGGCCCCCTTACTCCCCCCAGTGATCACTGACCCCTTCTCACCTCCCAAGGATGTGGAAGAAACAGTACATACCAGCCTCTATGACATCCTCAGATATTATAGCCAGTCCTGTTGAAGCAGCAAGTATGTCCCTAGAGTAGCCTAGTGGTCTAGTAGGAGTGGGATATGGGCCTAGTGCACTGTAGAAAAGGGGACCTAGGCCCATATCCCACTCTTTGACTGTTACACTTGAGGTGGAATGTATGAGCTTCTCCAAAACTCATCAAAAACCTACTATACCCACGTATAAGCGATACCTGCAGCTATAAGGTCTATTGTAATGGTGTACAGTTGGGTATAGTATGATTTTGTGGGCTTTGGAGAGCTCACAGTACAAAATAATAAGATGTTTTGCTGTTTTGAAAATTGCTATATTCACCACTTGGATTCTGGATGTTTTGAGCAAAACATCCCAAGTCAGATTTAGATGACATATTGAAAATGCCCCTCCACATCCCCTTAAAAAGTTCATGTCATCTAATCTAGACAGTTGTTATAATGGTAACCTGTATGCTGCACTCTATAGAAGGAAAGGGTAGAAAATATGTTTAAATTAAATAATTAAACATTTTTAAAACTTGGGGTTCCTTTTACTTAGCTGTGGTAACATTAATGCACACAGAGGCCATTTTTACCAGCGCTGTATTGAAATAAATAGAATTTTTAAAACTTTTTTATTAATGGCTGTGTGCTAATGGTGCCGTTAGCATGTGGCCATTTTTAAAAATTACCATGGGAGCACTCACCACCACTTGCTTTATAGACGTAAGGGCTCCCATGTTATCTGCACTAACCAGTTAGTATTTGACAATGTAGATACACTAACTGTTAATTGCAAGAATCACCCACTTTCCGCTCCAAACACCCCCTCAAAAAAATTTAAAAAAAAAACAAACAGAAAAACTAGCACACACAAACCAAAATTAATGTGGGACACAGCGCATCCCATATTAGGCTTTTTTGTTGTGTTGTTGTTGTTAAGGTGCATATTAGCACCTAACACAGCTTAGTACAAGGATCCCTTGGTTATTTAAACAGTGGTTGGAACAAATACATTTTAAATATTGAGTGAATCTCTTCATAAAGGTTCTTAATAAATCCCAATAAATAAGTAATTTTTCAGGGTGATGTAAGGTTATATGAGTTGATTATGAATATGAAACTTATATTGCATTGTTAAGTGGTAAGAATGCTTTTGTATTTTAGATCATTGTTTCATATTATGTAAAGCTGCAATTGTTGTATCTGATGTAAACTGCCTGAGACGCCTAAGGGGATGGAAGTGGGTTTTAAATTTATGATTTAGAGGGTCTTTTACTAAAGTGCACTAGCATTCTTAGCTTGCGCTAAGAATCTGCTGGCTCTGAACCCTGAGATGCCCATAGGAATATAATAGGTGTGTCAGGGTTGAGCGACAGCTGATTTTTAGTGCGAGCTGAAAATGCTAGTGCACCTTAGTAAAAGACCCCATAAATGCCGAGTCCATACTATCATCATTTTACAGATATTTGCTGTTTCACTGGTGCATTCTTTCTCAAAAATACATTTGACATTATAAAGAAATATGTCCAACAAAACCAATATACTAACACAAGTTTGGTTTATTTTTCTATCCAGTGAAGACAATGAAATTTCAGTTGCAAATGAAAAAAGTTCTCTAAAGAAAAAAAGAAATACAAATCAGTAAGTCATGTTTGTTTGTCCTGAAATTATAATATATCATGTAGCTATAATTGGGTTATTCTTCCCAATGGGCATTATTTTGCACTTGTCCACATTAAATTTCATCTGCCATTTTTGTATGCCCAGGCTTCCAGCCTCCCATGGTCATCCTGCAGTTTCACACAGCCACATGATGATTTAACAATTTGATTACCTTGCATATTGTTCCTATTTCCAGATCATTTATAATTATGTTAAAAAGCACCAATCCCAGTACATATTCATGTGGCACTCCACTATTCACCTTCCTCTATTGAGAGGACTGGCTATTTAACCCTACCTTCTGTTTTCTCATGAAGAGACTAATGAAATCTGCTGTAGAATATTCAAAGCACTAACTGAAACCAGCAGGAGGGATTTTTGCCAGCAGAAGTTGTAAAGCTTTAAAACTTTCCCCCTCTTTGAAGTGGAATGTTTGTCAGAGGAAGAGCAGTAGGATAATAATAGCAGAACCATGGCAGCACGTCTTGGAGAGGCAGTGATGATGTCGTTTCAATATAGAACTTATAGTGACACTGCCACTAAATTTATGGTGCTGCTTAAGGATTGTAGCCTAAATGGACAATCAACTCTAGATAAGGATTATGGTTGGAGAATCGGAGAGGTTATTGTTGATTTAAAGAGTAAAGTACTACATTGGGCAAATTTGAACTCAGCTCAGGCATCTGGTGTGCTTGTTTTAAATGTATGTTTTTTGTAAGATTTTCTATTAATGTTAATAAAGGTATTTTGTGAATAATTTATCTAAGAGACAATTTGTAGAGATTAATCACTGTTAATAGTGATCCTTTATTTATAAGCAATAAGTACACATAGGATAAATTTGCACACAATGGATGTAGGGCATGCAAATCTATCTCATGCATATTCATTGTGGGTATCCTGAAAACCTGACTTCACTTGGTGTGTCCTCAGGGCTGGGTTGAGAACCCCTGCTCTACCTCCTTCTTCTTTTGAAATTTATTTTTAGCCTCCATTATCAGGTCCTTGCATCTAATTTGCCATTGATTATGCTACTTCCTGTTTTCTTCATTTGTATCCTTAGCCTCTTTCACCTTACCTTTAAACTGTGCTCACTGTCGTTGGGCTTCCTATCTCTTTTTTTGATACTTCGGAAACAGTTGTTCTCTGAGGACAAGCTGGTTTCAATCTTTTCAAAAGTGGGTGATGCTGATCCACGTCACTGGAGGCATTTTGACAAAGCTAAAATTAGAGCTTTGTGGAGCGTGAGCTGTGCGCCACTGCACATGCGCAAGTGCCTTCCTGCCCGTCGCACGAACGCAGTCTCAGTTCTCTTTTTTCCGTGTGAGGAGAAGATGCGCTTTTTATTTTATCCTCTCCTCACTCACCTGGGCTTGAAATTTTTCAGTTCCTTTTGGTTTTTTCTTTCTTTTTCTGCTGGCTCCTTTATTTGGGCATTTTTTTCAAACCTGTCCCTTATTTTCCTTAATTATTTTGCACGGGTTTAAGTTTCCTTCTTTTTTTCTATGTCATTAGGCCTTTTTAGGCCCTGTCTTCGGTTGGGTTCTCCCTCTCTTTCTTTCTGCCTCTTTTTTTTTTTTTTTACAGCACCATCGAATCATTTAATTTAACCGACGAGGTTTTCCCGTCCATGTCCACGAAGATTCCCAGTGGCTACAAGTGCTGTACATGGTGCAATCGGACTGTTTCGGGGAAAGACACCCATTCTTGGTGTCTGCAGTGTCTTAGGCTGACCATAGCCCTGCTAACTGTGTTCTCTGTCTTCGCGTGAAGGATGACCCAGGTTTCCCAAGAAGCTTAATGAGAGAGGATTTTTGGAGCCAAGTCTGGTTCCCAACATCTACATCAAGGACAGAGGCATCGACTCTGAGCATCGCACTGGCTTGGCTGCTTCAAGACCCTTAGACACTGGGAGCAGTGAGCGTCAAGTGGGTCTCCACCTGTCTCATGGTCTCCTGCTATACAGGCCCCCCAGGACCATCCATTGTTGGATCTGACCTGAGGCGACATGAGGATTCAACCTCATCCTGTCGGCACCGAGGAGCCTTGGTGACAGCTTCGGGCGAAGACCAAGAAGCATCGTCGTCAGTCACCCCTCGACACATGGTGCCGGGAGCTCCGGGGTATCAAAGTATTCAGCCCGAGAAGCGTCAATGCCAGGAGGATCGCTCTCCTCCATACAGGAGATGCTGATGTGCTTGTCTCCAAGCAGCTGA